>NC_091668.1:18190000-18845000 GCF_042453785.1 Malus domestica
ATTTGAATTTGTAGGTTACAATATTTGTTTACAATTTTCCTCAAGTTAATGCTTCGGCTTTGGTTGAAATAACGCTTCAGCTTTGGTTGTGCGTTTTTCGAAGATAGCTTTGGCAGCATATTAATCTTCAAAGATTTGGCAGAGGTTTTCCTTTTGTGAGAATTTCGGCCCTTCAATGTAGCAATTGTCGACTTTTATGCTTGTTCGAGGACCTTGTATTTATAGACTTGTCAAAGCTTGCCTTTGGATGGATTTGGCTTTGATTTGTGTCTTGATTCGTCCATGGGAGAAGTTAGGCATGTTTCGTGTCTTAATTTCAACCATTTTCCTTTGCTTGGCCGAAATCTATAGGGCTTTCTTGCCTATTTTTCGAGCAATCTTCAATTCTTGTTTGTTTAATGAAGGTGCTTTAGCTTTCTTTCCGGTTTTGGGAGTAATTTGGTCCCCTTGCTAATTTTGAAGGATTTCTTCCCCCTTTTGCCGACTTTTGGGGAAGTTTTATTATTCCTTTGCTTGATTTGTGACACATGTCACTGATGACTTGTCCATTTATGATGAGTCATATGCCACGTGGAGCTTTGTGATGCATGATTTATATGCAACGAAATTTACGTGTCTACACTTTTAGCTTTTGATCTTTTGATGACTCATTCTTATGGTCTTGCTAGCGCATTATATGTGTTTATTTTCTTAAGTTCCAATAGGTGTCAAACACACGCCCTTTTGTTTTTATTAATGCCGAATACAGTCAAATGCATTAAATATAAAAAAATTATTCACTTTTAATAGCCAATAAGCTTTTGATCTTTTGAGTACTCATTTTTATAGCCCTAGTAGCACATTGTATGTGTTTATTTTCTTAACTTCTAATGGTTGTCAACCTCACGCTCGCTTGTTTTTATTAATGCCATAAATAGCAAATGAACTCAAAATAGAAAAACTATGTACTTTTAACCACAGATTTAAATATCGATATTATCGGCGATATTTCGCCGATAATATCGATTTTTTGGGTCGGCGATATTTAAACCGGTTTCCGTGGGGTTTTCGGCCAAATATCGCGATATTATCGATAATATCGATAATATCGCGATATTTTGGAAATATCGAAAAATGTCGACAATACAATGCAATCGGACTCCGATTTCGTCCCAAAAACGCCGGAGAAGAACGCCGAAGAAGAACGCCGGAGATGGTGTGCCTGTTCCCGAGCCCATTTCGTCCCAAAAACCTTGCAAAAACACGAAATTTAACTTAAATTTCACATATAAGCCTCAAATTTCACGCATGCATCAACGATTCAACACATCTAAGTTACGGTTTCAACGCATGCATCAACGATTCAACACATCTAAGTTAGGGTTTCAATGGAATCTTACCTGAGACGACTGAGCCATGTTCGACTTCGGCAGACCCACGATCAACGGCAGCGAAGGATCGAGAGAGTGGGAGAAGGGGGAGATCTGTGTGTGTGTGGGTCGAATGGAGAAGGGGGAGAAGAGAGAAGGATCGAGGGCAGAGAAGAAGAGAGTGGGTGTGGGTCGAATGGAGAAGGGGGAGAAGAGAGAAGGATCGAGGGCAGGATCGAGGGCAGGAAGAAGAGAGAAGGATCGAGGGCAGAGAAGAAGAGAGTGGGTGTGGGTCGAATGGAGAAGGGGGAGAAGAGAGAAGGATCGAGGGCAGGAAGAAGAGAGAAGGATCGAGGGCAGAGAAGAAGAGAGTGGGTGTGGGTCGAATGGAGAAGGGGGAGATATGTGTGTGGGTGTGGGTCGAATGGAGAAGGGGGAGAAGAGAGGTCCGGCGCGACTCAGAGAAGATGAGAGAAGGATCGAGAATGAGAGAGAGAGAGAGATAGAGGGGTATGCGTGTGTGATATGTGTGCGTGTGTTGTGTGCGTGTGTGATGGCACGTCTGTGTGCGTGTGTGCCTATGTGATTGAGTGACCCATCTGACTCACCTCATGAATTATTCAATCACTTTTTACATTTGTAGACAATGGACAACGAATAATAGCATGTCTGTGTGTGTGCCTCTGTGGTTGATTGACCCCATCTGACTCACCTCACTAATTTTTCAATCACTTTTTACAATTGCAGACAATGGACAACGAATATTAGAACTTTAATAATGAAACCGTGTATCACTGTGAGTCTGTGATATGCTTTCACAGGCAAAACCATGTTCCACTCTCTGTTATATACTTATATTCCCTCAGAGGATGTGCAAAACCTTATGAGAGTTAGAGTATCAGAGGCATTCCCTTAGAGCAATTTCGTTTATTCTTCTTCCCTTACCATTTTCAAAGTCATTCCAGATCCATTCCAAAGCTTGAACACAAAGGGTTCCATATTTAAGGTAAGTTTACAAATTTATATTTATATTATTGTAATGTATACAACAACAAATAAATTTGTATGGACTCGTATGTTAATTTTTTTAACTAATTAATACTTGCATGTTAATTTTTGTAGGTAATTAAGTAATGTTAACAATTACATGTTAATTTTTTTTTAAGTAATTAAGTAATGTTGTATAATTATTCCCTAGGATTATTTTAATGTGTTTAATGTTATTTATTATTTTATTTCCCTTACCATTTTCAAAGCCATTCCAGATCTATTCCAAAGCTTGAACACAAAGGGTTCCATATTTAAGGTAAGTTTACAAACTTATATTTATATTATTGTAATTTATACAATAACAAATAAATTGGATTATTGTTAAATTGGAGTATTAATCATTAAATTGGATTATTCATTAAATTGGCTTATTATCAAATTGGACTATTCATTAAATTGGATTATTATTAAATTGGATTATTATCAAATTGGATTATTATTCATCACTATGTTTTATATTAGGATTAATTTTTTTTCAATTTGGATTATTATTCATTAATATTAGGTTTTTTATTATTCATTCATATTAAGTTAAGACCAAAAAAATAAAATAAAAAGTAAAATAGAACATGGGGATCTCAGTTGCATGTTTGTGAATTTAATATGAAATATATTAGTTAGCCTGGTCGGAGGTTAGATTAGAAAGCATGTGTACAACTTTTTATTAAGCCCTTCCTAACTTATATTTATATTATTGTTATTCTCAAATTAGATTATTCATTAAATTAGATTATTATTCATCACTATGTTTTATATTAGGATTATTTTTTTTATCAAATTGGATTATTATTCATTAATATTAGGTTTTTTATTATTCTCAAATTGGATTATTCATTAAATTGGATTATTATCAAATTGGATTATTCATTATATTAGATTATTATTCATCACTATGTTTTATATTAGGATTAATTTTTTTTATCAAATTGGATTATTATTCATTAATATTAGGTTTTTTTATTCTCAAATTGGAATATTATTCATCACTATGTTTTATATTAGGATTATTTTTTTTTTTCAATTTGGATTATTATTCATTAATATTAGGTTTTTTATTATTCATTCATATTAAGTTAAGACCAAAAAAATAAAATAAAAAGTAAAATAGAACATGGGGATCTCAGTTGCATGTTTGTGAATTTAATATGAAATATATTAGTTAGCCTGGTCGGAGGTTAGATTAGAAAGCATGTGTACAACTTTTTATTAAGCCCTTCCTAACTTATATTTATATTATTGTTATTCTCAAATTAGATTATTCATTAAATTAGATTATTATTCATCACTATGTTTTATATTAGGATTATTTTTTTTATCAAATTGGATTATTATTCATTAATATTAGGTTTTTTATTATTCTCAAATTGGATTATTCATTAAATTGGATTATTATCAAATTGGATTATTCATTATATTAGATTATTATTCATCACTATGTTTTATATTAGGATTAATTTTTTTTATCAAATTGGATTATTATTCATTAATATTAGGTTTTTTTATTCTCAAATTGGAATATTATTCATCACTATGTTTTATATTAGGATTATTTTTTTTTTTCAATTTGGATTATTATTCATTAATATTAGGTTTTTTATTATTCATTCATATTAAGTTAAGACCAAAAAAATAAAATAAAAAGTAAAATAGAACATGGGTGACACACCCCGTCCCGAAGGAGGGCATGCTGGCCGTCACGTGAGAGTGACGTAACCATTTGCACAGTACGGAAGCTTTAAGATACAATTTAAATTGATACACCCGAAGGTGAGTCCTAATTTTGTCCAATCTGTCAGAACACCGTCGAATTCCTCGTAGTCACCACACCTTTGTGATTCCTGAACCTGGAGGGGCGCAAAACCAAAATTGAGTGGGTCAGTAAAACAATTCTTTTCCAAATCCAAACATTTCTCAAAACGTTGTAACCCCTCTCCGTAAAACCTGTATACTTTCCCAGAAATGTAAAATATAAATATACATATATATTCTCAAAACTTCATTTTTACTATCTCAACATTATCTCTTTATCAATCATGCCATGCCATGTCATCTCAACATTTCTCATATTAATTATGCCATGCCACATCATCTCAACAGTAATAAGGTATGAATGCATCAACATAATCATATCAGGTGCAAGAAAGTAATCAACCGTAGGCCCTCTAATAGCCCTATACGGTTGAACCTAGAGCTCAAAATCTATCATTATCACTCTACCGGAGTCACCTCTGTGACCCGTCCGGCCTTCTGCACACAAGTTACGCTCTAGTGCTTCTCATAAATCATCTGTGCACATAATCTAAGGTCACCCACCAGTCGGAATCTCACTAACACTCTCGCGACTGGTCTGTCGTACCCACTCCGCGTGGACTGTACGACTAGCATCTACTTGGATCCAAGGCGAGCGTGCGATGCGGTGAATACTATAAGCACTAAACCATGGTGCAGGATTTGAGCTCAATATATATCATCATCATCATAACAGTAATTAAATACTCATCTGTGCGTCCACCGCACCATTTCATACATATGCATCATAAATCAATTCTTACCTGTGCGTCCACCGCACCAATTCATACATATGCATCATATATTAATTCATGCATGGCATTTCAACTCACATTTCTATATACTTTTCATATCAATTCTATGCATGGTATTTCACTTCCCGTTTTTCCACATAACTCATATGCATTTCATTTTAAACATAATTTCATGCATTTTCAATTTCTGGGAAAACGTTAAGTATATATATATACGGAAAACAAAACTGCCCACTCACCTGGAGTTCGTCCAACAACTCCCTAGCACCACACATCAAGGCGTCACGACGATCGCCGCCTAGAATAGTAATCAAATCCAACCTCAGAATTCATATCGATAGAATATATAACTTATATAAAATACGTCACTACGTTGATCGATCCGGAAGATCTGCCACTCAGATTTTAAATCCATAACTTCCAGATGTCCACATTATACCTCTAGGACAACATCCTAAAATTTCATTACCATCCAACGGTCGGATCTCCGTCAATTTCCAAAACTAAGTGACGGTTAACATTTTATATTATGGACTTACAATTCCAATTCCGGAAGATCCGTAACTCGGATTCCCAATCCGTAAGTTCCAATAATCCTCAAATATTACGTATTACAACGTATCAAAGTTTGGTGACGATCCAACGGTCGGATCATCAATTCACATTTTCACCTAAATGTGAAAACTATAAAACGTTATTTGAACACCTAACCAACAATCTTCAATAACTTTCTCATACGGTGTTCAATTTAGGTATATGAATATACCACAGTGATCTACTCGACGTCACGGACGTCGACATATTTTTAAAATAATTTTTTTTTTATTTTTTATTTTTACTGTAGCACCTTCTTCTTCCTTGGGTCGCCGGACTGGTTTTTCCGGCGGCCGTTTTCTGGGCAGTTTTTCAAATTGCCATAACTTTGTCATTTCTCAACGAAATCAAGTGATTCAAAAACGAAAGTTGTAGCCCTTGAAGAGACAAAGAGAATGGTACCTTTCCCAACACCTAGTTCGCCGTAGTTTGGCCGGAAACTGCCTCGAAAGCCTCGGAGGTCGCCGGAAACTGGATATTTTTCAAATGAGTATAACTTCTTCAATACTCAACGAAATTGAGTGAAACAAAAAGGAAAGTTGTAGTACTTGACGAGACGAAGAGATTGATACCTACCTCGACGCCTAACTCGCCGGGGATTCGCCGGAAAACGCCTCGAAAGCTCCGGCCAAACTTTGAGCTTGTCGATCTCCGTGTTCTTACGTCCAAAAACTTCCAACGAAGCACTCCGAGCTTCCTTGGGACCTCACTAAGCTCGCTGTGATCTTGTTTTAGCCTAAAACGTAGTCATTTAGAAGATCATGAACAGTGCTCTTCCACGGGGAGTTTAGAATCTAGGTTTTCCGAAGTAAAACTTACCTGAAATTGGTGTCTACGTGATCGTGGAAGTTCCAGGAGTCCAAATGTGGTCTTATCTTGGACGTTTGTTTATGTTTTAGGTGGTTTTGGGTGAGGTTGAGCGTCGGAGAGGAAGAGAGAGAACTGAGAGTGAGAGAGAGTCGTGAGGGAAGAGAGAGAGTGAACTGAGAGAGAGAGACAGGGTACGGGAAAGAGGGAGAGAATTGAGGGGTGTGGGATCCTACCCAATCCCCAACTACAAAATTCTAACCTAAATTTAAATCTAAGTCTCCACTCTACTTACCAAATTTTAAGAGCTTAGATATAACGAACGTAAAAATTATACCTTAGCCACGTATTAGGGGCATTTTCGTAATTTCACGTCCTCGGAATTAAAAATTCCGGAACGGGCTGTGACAATCTTCCCTCCTTATAGAATTTCGTCCCCGAAATTCCACAACCAATCCAAACATCTACTCATACCAACCTCGGTAAATCTCTCTTATCCGATTCTCTTTCTCCCACGTAATTTTCTTCCACTGAATGATTTCCTTCACAAAACTTTTACCATTTACTCTATCTTAATTCTCAGGACCTTCTTTTTCCACTCCATATTATACTTTTCAATGGTGAACACTTCGAAAATATAAAACCATTTACCTTATATACTCGATTAGTGGCATATCCATCTCTTGATCTCTTTTGTCATTCCTGGTTACTTTTAGGTTAACTTAATCACATGAATACTTTGAGGAGACTCATCCATAGTCTCAGGGTCTACTAAAACTCATTCTTGATCGAATCTTTCTCTACCCAGAAACATTCCATTCACAAGTCATCAAAAACCGACTCACGTGACACATTTCATGGTCCTTATGGCGTTACTTCGGAAACTGCACAACCAACATACTTAAGAAACTTAGCAGTTCCGTAATCCAATTCTCTTTTCCATAAAACAAATAAGTAGTGTTGCACTGTCTGGGAAAGGTTGTTACTCAACACTGGAGTAAATGTACTAACTTGTTACTTAACAAGTATAACTTCTTCTCGATCTTCCATTCTTATTTTTTTTTTTTTTTTTTTCGTTGGTTTTCAATCCACAAGATGATACTCTTGGCAAACGTGCCAGACATTAATCTTACTGTAGTCTTCTCACCAAGTGCTTCAGCTAGAACAAACTTTATGATCCCCCTGATCGTACAATCATGTTCATTAAGCAATACAATTTATTTTCGCTGCCTCATATCAAAATCCTTCCGAGTAATGGATATTGAAGACTTTTTGGATTCGTAAAAAAAAATCTTGCATTCCCACTAAAATATAATGTCTCCATAACTTCACAGCAAGAATGGTAATCGTGACTTCCAAATCACCAGTAGGGTAATTCATCTTATGAGATTCCATTTATCGTGAAACGTATGCAATCACCCTAACATTTGCATCAACATGCCTCCAATACCATTCAAGAAACATCACTAAAAATTTATGATTACCACTATTCTCTGGGAATACCAAAATACGTGCATGAGTGAGGAAATACTTCAGTTGTTGAATCCTTTGCTCACAATTTCCTTCCCACTCATACATAACCTCTTTTCTCAACCGTCTCGTCAATGACAAAGCAATGACTGAAAAATCTTTCACAACCATCCAAGATAGCCTGGTAAGCTAAGAAATTCCAAATCTCAATTACGACTCGTGGTTGTTCCAAATTCTCAATTTCTGCTATCTTTTAAGGATTCACTTGAATACCTTAAACAGATATAACAAATCTTAGAATGCCACTTGATTCATCTAACTTTAGCATTTGCTACTTAGCATACAACCAACGTTCTCTCAATCTTTGTAACATCAACTTAAAATATCTAACATGCTCTGCTCTAGGCTTAGAGTATACCAGCATATCTTCAATGAAAATGATATCAATCTATCAAGGCATTATTGGAATACTTCATCCATCAACTCATAAAACAGCATGAGTATCCACATAGCATCACCAAACTTCATAAAGACTATAACAAGTCCAGAAAACCATCTTATGATCAACGTCACTTATAATATTCAATTGGTAGTAACCAGATCTCAATTCAATCTTTGAATCTTCGCAATTACTTCTAAGCTGGTTAAATAAACATCAGTACATTACCATGGATAACGGTTCTCAATCGTTACCCGACTCCATTGTCTATAATCAATGAACAGTCTCAGGATCCATTTTCTTTCTCATCAACAAACTGGGGCTCCTCAAAAGTATTGTACTAGATTGAATGAAACTTTTGTCAACCAATTCTTTCAACTGAATTTCCAATTCCCTTAACTCATCATGAACCAATTTCCAATATAAATTTATACCTGGCAACAAATCAATAATGAACCTCATATCTCTGCCTGAAGACAATCCAGGTATACTTTCAGGGAAGACATCAAGAAAAGTCTAACCCTTTCGACATTATTCACACTACTCCAAACAACATCATTTAACACCACATGAGCTAAGTATTTTTTTGACAGCCTTTCGAAAACAATCTCTTTGCTCTCACAGCATAAATAACGGCCTGACTCAATCCACTTTGCATACTTACAAAAGTAATCTCTGGTCATCCAGATCGATGGAAAGTAACTGGTTTCCCGTAACATTTCATCTAGTCACAACTATAAACAATCACTCTAATGGAATAAAATTAATTGACCCAATACATACTTTATTATTACTGAACATTCTAAGTAAGTACAACACTAACATAAAATAACCTACCGGTTTGCTTGCTTAACGAATCCACGAATGAGTTATTAATATTACGGTCTGCAGCCTGCAATACTGATAAATCATCGTTGTCTCGATAAGTAGGCAACCACTCACAAAGATATAACATTACTATTTTGTTACTCAATGCAAAATACACACACTCGTCTCAACTACATTTATTTACCATTCTCTAGGTAATATCATACATAATAAGAAATATATCAGCCGAAGTCAACTAGAATGACCAATACGGCTGATTCAACTCTTATCTCAATAATACGTCGGCCGGATCCACTCCGCGTGGTCGGTACGGCCGAGCCTCTAACTCACCAATTTCTCATGTGTCAATCGAATCCACTTCTCATGGTCTGTACGGCTGAACATATAGCTCATCAAATCTCTCTGTACTCACGGTCAATCCGACCAAACTACTAAGTCCATAAACCTGCTGAATCGATACTACGATGTCATAGAAAACTGTTGGGTACAACTGATTTTAGGGACGATTCACAATTCTGTGTCCCCTCTGTTCACATAAACACATTCATTAATTTCACACTTCCCAAAGTGTTAATTTTTGTACCTGCTGCACAAGGTACATTTCCTTTACTCGAAACACCTTGTCTCAAATATCTGGGATTACCAGTATATCCATCACTTTTATTCTGACCAGCGACATTAAAAACTCAGCTGGAAGAATTAACTTTAGCTTCACTTCTTTCGAAGCTCTGAATCTTTCTATCTCCTTGATATGACGAATAATTAACTTTATCGTCTTCTTTTAATTCCCATTCATTTCTTATTCTTCTTTATTCTCGTTGATCATGTTCTCAGAGTCCTCAAGACTCAACAGCATCTCGTATATTCCTGGTAAGAAGTATAATGGATAGTGGTCACCCAAAATACCACTTCCCTTTTTGCCACCCAGCTTAAAACAACATAACATCTCCACCAATAACAACAATATCTGGATGGAACAAGGCAAGTCTGAAAACTTTCTATAATATCCCTCGATCATCACCTTCCTTGTCTCATATTTGTAAACTCTTGTTTACTACCATCGATAAATGCCGGAGGGATAAACTTTTCCTTAAACAAGTCCTTAAACAATTTTAAATCGGCTGTTCCTCCGGTGACAACAATTAATACTCCTGCTTCCATCAGGATACACGTTCATAACTCAAACCAGGTAGTCATCTCGACCCCTTGTCAGAAGGAAGATTCCTTTGACTTGCATAATCCGAAACATCTTTTCCAAATGGTTAAACCGTTACTTCGCTCCCTCAGGTTCATCATTTCATAAGGTGATTCAAATTCAACTCATAACCCGTCTTAAAATGTCCATTTTGATAATATACTGAATCACCATAATAATAGTTTCCCCCAAACCGCTAAATCAGGGAGACTAAATTCCTCTAACTACGTGGTTTGCTACGAGGCGGTGTAGTTCTGACAGAATTCACTATAAACTTCTCAAGATGTCCAAAATTGCAACCATGCTCTGATACCAACTGACACACCCCGTCCCGAAGGAGGGCATGCTGGCCGTCACGTGAGAGTGACGTAACCATTTGCACAGTACGGAAGCTTTAAGATACAATTTAAATTGATACACCCGAAGGTGAGTCCTAATTTTGTCCAATCTGTCAGAACACCGTCGAATTCCTCGTAGTCACCACACCTTTGTGATTCCTGAACCTGGAGGGGCGCAAAACCAAAATTGAGTGGGTCAGTAAAACAATTCTTTTCCAAATCCAAACATTTCTCAAAACGTTGTAACCCCTCTCCGTAAAACCTGTATACTTTCCCAGAAATGTAAAATATAAATATACATATATATTCTCAAAACTTCATTTTTACTATCTCAACATTATCTCTTTATCAATCATGCCATGCCATGTCATCTCAACATTTCTCATATTAATTATGCCATGCCACATCATCTCAACAGTAATAAGGTATGAATGCATCAACATAATCATATCAGGTGCAAGAAAGTAATCAACCGTAGGCCCTCTAATAGCCCTATACGGTTGAACCTAGAGCTCAAAATCTATCATTATCACTCTACCGGAGTCACCTCTGTGACCCGTCCGGCCTTCTGCACACAAGTTACGCTCTAGTGCTTCTCATAAATCATCTGTGCACATAATCTAAGGTCACCCACCAGTCGGAATCTCACTAACACTCTCGCGACTGGTCTGTCGTACCCACTCCGCGTGGACTGTACGACTAGCATCTACTTGGATCCAAGGCGAGCGTGCGATGCGGTGAATACTATAAGCACTAAACCATGGTGCAGGATTTGAGCTCAATATATATCATCATCATCATAACAGTAATTAAATACTCATCTGTGCGTCCACCGCACCATTTCATACATATGCATCATAAATCAATTCTTACCTGTGCGTCCACCGCACCAATTCATACATATGCATCATATATTAATTCATGCATGGCATTTCAACTCACATTTCTATATACTTTTCATATCAATTCTATGCATGGTATTTCACTTCCCGTTTTTCCACATAACTCATATGCATTTCATTTTAAACATAATTTCATGCATTTTCAATTTCTGGGAAAACGTTAAGTATATATATATACGGAAAACAAAACTGCCCACTCACCTGGAGTTCGTCCAACAACTCCCTAGCACCACACATCAAGGCGTCACGACGATCGCCGCCTAGAATAGTAATCAAATCCAACCTCAGAATTCATATCGATAGAATATATAACTTATATAAAATACGTCACTACGTTGATCGATCCGGAAGATCTGCCACTCAGATTTTAAATCCATAACTTCCAGATGTCCACATTATACCTCTAGGACAACATCCTAAAATTTCATTACCATCCAACGGTCGGATCTCCGTCAATTTCCAAAACTAAGTGACGGTTAACATTTTATATTATGGACTTACAATTCCAATTCCGGAAGATCCGTAACTCGGATTCCCAATCCGTAAGTTCCAATAATCCTCAAATATTACGTATTACAACGTATCAAAGTTTGGTGACGATCCAACGGTCGGATCATCAATTCACATTTTCACCTAAATGTGAAAACTATAAAACGTTATTTGAACACCTAACCAACAATCTTCAATAACTTTCTCATACGGTGTTCAATTTAGGTATATGAATATACCACAGTGATCTACTCGACGTCACGGACGTCGACATATTTTTAAAATAATTTTTTTTTTATTTTTTATTTTTACTGTAGCACCTTCTTCTTCCTTGGGTCGCCGGACTGGTTTTTCCGGCGGCCGTTTTCTGGGCAGTTTTTCAAATTGCCATAACTTTGTCATTTCTCAACGAAATCAAGTGATTCAAAAACGAAAGTTGTAGCCCTTGAAGAGACAAAGAGAATGGTACCTTTCCCAACACCTAGTTCGCCGTAGTTTGGCCGGAAACTGCCTCGAAAGCCTCGGAGGTCGCCGGAAACTGGATATTTTTCAAATGAGTATAACTTCTTCAATACTCAACGAAATTGAGTGAAACAAAAAGGAAAGTTGTAGTACTTGACGAGACGAAGAGATTGATACCTACCTCGACGCCTAACTCGCCGGGGATTCGCCGGAAAACGCCTCGAAAGCTCCGGCCAAACTTTGAGCTTGTCGATCTCCGTGTTCTTACGTCCAAAAACTTCCAACGAAGCACTCCGAGCTTCCTTGGGACCTCACTAAGCTCGCTGTGATCTTGTTTTAGCCTAAAACGTAGTCATTTAGAAGATCATGAACAGTGCTCTTCCACGGGGAGTTTAGAATCTAGGTTTTCCGAAGTAAAACTTACCTGAAATTGGTGTCTACGTGATCGTGGAAGTTCCAGGAGTCCAAATGTGGTCTTATCTTGGACGTTTGTTTATGTTTTAGGTGGTTTTGGGTGAGGTTGAGCGTCGGAGAGGAAGAGAGAGAACTGAGAGTGAGAGAGAGTCGTGAGGGAAGAGAGAGAGTGAACTGAGAGAGAGAGACAGGGTACGGGAAAGAGGGAGAGAATTGAGGGGTGTGGGATCCTACCCAATCCCCAACTACAAAATTCTAACCTAAATTTAAATCTAAGTCTCCACTCTACTTACCAAATTTTAAGAGCTTAGATATAACGAACGTAAAAATTATACCTTAGCCACGTATTAGGGGCATTTTCGTAATTTCACGTCCTCGGAATTAAAAATTCCGGAACGGGCTGTGACAATGGGGATCTCAGTTGCATGTTTGTGAATTTAATATGAAATATATTAGTTAGCCTGGTCGGAGGTTAGATTAGAAAGCATGTGTACAACTTTTTATTAAGCCCTTCCTAACTTATATTTATATTATTGTTATTCTCAAATTAGATTATTCATTAAATTAGATTATTATTCATCACTATGTTTTATATTAGGATTATTTTTTTTATCAAATTGGATTATTATTCATTAATATTAGGTTTTTTATTATTCTCAAATTGGATTATTCATTAAATTGGATTATTATCAAATTGGATTATTCATTATATTAGATTATTATTCATCACTATGTTTTATATTAGGATTAATTTTTTTTATCAAATTGGATTATTATTCATTAATATTAGGTTTTTTTTATTCTCAAATTGGAATATTATTCATCACTATGTTTTATATTAGGATTATTTTTTTTTCAATTTGGATTATTATTCATTAATATTAGGTTTTTTATTATTCATTCATATTAAGTTAAGACCAAAAAAATAAAATAAAAAGTAAAATAGAACATGGGGATCTCAGTTGCATGTTTGTGAATTTAATATGAAATATATTAGTTAGCCTGGTCGGAGGTTAGATTAGAAAGCATGTGTACAACTTTTTATTAAGCCCTTCCTAACTTATATTTATATTATTGTTATTCTCAAATTAGATTATTCATTAAATTAGATTATTATTCATCACTATGTTTTATATTAGGATTATTTTTTTTATCAAATTGGATTATTATTCATTAATATTAGGTTTTTTATTATTCTCAAATTGGATTATTCATTAAATTGGATTATTATCAAATTGGATTATTCATTATATTAGATTATTATTCATCACTATGTTTTATATTAGGATTAATTTTTTTTATCAAATTGGATTATTATTCATTAATATTAGGTTTTTTTTTATTCTCAAATTGGAATATTATTCATCACTATGTTTTATATTAGGATTATTTTTTTTTCAATTTGGATTATTATTCATTAATATTAGGTTTTTTATTATTATTATCAAATTGGATTATTATTCATCAGTGATTATTTTTTTATCAAATTGGATTATTATTCATTAATATTAGGTTTTATCAAATTAAATGTAGGTACGTTTAAGATGTCTATTGGAGCTAGTAAACGTGATCCAGCTTGGGAACATGGTGACCCAATAGACGGAAACAAACATGGCACAATTTGCAAATATTGTGGTCGGGTAATGAAGAGTGGTGGAGTGACACGACTTAAGTACCATCTTAGTGGATTAGATCCATCAAAAAATGTCCAACGATGCGATAATGTCCCCCCAGAAGTGAAGGCATTCATCAGCACATTATTAAAAAATAAAAAACAGCAGAAGGAAAAGATGACACAAGGAATGGAAAATATTCGAGCTGGGCTACGGGGAGAAGTCTATGGCCAAGCAGTTGACAGTGATGATGATGACGATGAGGACGAATGTGATGATGACATGGGACCTGAAGAACGACGCAGTTTGAAACAAGCATTACGTGCCTCCAAACAGTCAGCATGGGAAAGAGAACACCTTCATAAAATTCCTAATAGGGGACAAGGTTCCGGGACAAGTGGTGGTGCACAAATGAGACGGGGAGGCAGTCTTAGAGAATCACAACCAACACCACCAATAGCCCCAAGTTTATATAAGTCATCCAACGCACGTCAAAAGAGTGTTTGGAGTTATTTCAAGGGAGGTAATGTGAAGGAGGGAATGGGGCGTCTAATTAGCAAGTTCTTTATCTATGAAAATGTCCCTGCTGCGAAGGCTTCATCACATCATTTCAAAAATATGGTAGTGGGATGTCAACAGGCCGGTGTTGGAGTACAACCTCCCACTCCCTATGAGATAAGAAACAAATATTTGGATATGGAGTATAAAGACATTGGCGAGTATGTTAACAAGTTGAGGTCAAAGTGGGAAACTAATGGTTGCACAATCATGTGTGACGGATGGACCGGCCCGACCAGATTATCTATCATCAACTTCATGGTATACTCCAAGGGCAAGACAATTTTTTTGAAGTCTGTTGATGCTTCAGACCATATAAAGAATTACAAGTATATTTACAAATTATTGAGGGATGTAATCATGGAGGTGGGAGAGCATAATGTTGTCCAAGTCGTGACCGACAACGGTTCTGCATTTGTCAAAGCTGGAAAAAAGTTAATGAAGCATCATAATGTGTTTTGGACATCATGTGCAGCACATTGTATTGATCTTATGTTTGAGGCAATGGGGAAGAGAGAGAATGTTGCTACTGTGGTCAAAAGAGCTAGAACGATCACTAATTATATTTACAATCACGGTTGGTTGTTGGCAAAGATGCGTGAATTTTGCAGAGGAGAAATTATTCGTCCAGCTACCACTCGATTCGCCACCAACTATATTGCATTAAACAGCCTACTCAAGAAGAAAGCAGGGTTGAAGCAACTATTCACCAGTGATGATTGGGCCAACCACAATTTTAGCCGCTCAAATACAGGTCGTTTGGTGGAAAGTATAGTGCTTGATCATGCTTTTTGGAGTCAAACAGAACATGTGTGTCAAGTGTTTGAACCTCTTTACAAAGTTTTACGGATCGTTGACACAGAAGTGTATCCTACTATGGGGGCTGTATATGAGTTGATGCGTGTAGTGAAGGATGAATTGGAAAGAAAACATGGTGCAAGGTGGGTCGTAAAAATAATTGAAGACCGATGGTATAAAACATTATACCACGATTTGCATGCAGCAGGTATAAATTATGTCATAATTTGCAATTCATTTCTTTAGTTGCATAAGTATTATTTATCTTATTAGAGTATGTGTTTCTTTGAACAGCATATTATTTGAATCCCCGATACCAATACAGACCCGGTGTTGGAGATGATGGTACCCTTATACGTGCTGTACATAATGTATACTCTAAATTAGACCCTGCATCACCAGCAGTTGGCCAATTTGGAAATGAGGTACACAATTACTTAAATTATAATAATTACTTTGTTGGATTAAACTAACACAATTTATTGTATTCAGCTAACATGGTTTAAAGATGCAAGAAGAACATTTGGAGAACCAACATCAGTTGCTGCTCGAACAAATATGTCTCCTAGTGAGTATAAACATATTTCACTATAAGTTTATAATAGAATTTGTTGGAGTTATTAAGCTTATCAACATTATTTTTCATTGTAGCTGAATGGTGGATCATGTATGGGACCGATGCACCAACTGTGAGAAAGTTAGCAATAAAAGTATTATCACAAACAGCTTCCTCATCAGCTTGTGAAAGAAATTGGAGCACATTTGCACTCATCCATACAAAGCAAAGAAATAAGTTGGCTCATAGTAGCTTGGAAAAATTAGTTTATTGCTACTACAACATGAAGCTTCAAATTCGAGATAAGGAAGCAGAAATCGATCATGTCGACCGTGGTGACCCACTAGATGTGTTTGATATTGTTGGTGAAGATGATGATACGGAGGGTAACCAACTTTTTCAATGGATTAGACCTCTTCATTTAGATGATGATGAAGGCAACCCAGCTCCCAGAGTTGCTGAAGAAGCACGTAATGAAGGGATAAATGTAGAAAGAGTATTAGAGGAGGAGGTGGGATCTAGCAGCGCTGACTCTTTCGAAGAACTTTTGCACCCAATGCCAAGCAACACTGGAATTCCACCTTTTTCCAATCCTACACAACCACAACATCGTGCTGATACTAATGATAGCTCTAGTACAAGATCAGGAGACTCACCTACCACAGGAGGTGGGAATGATGAAGGAAATAGTGGAGCTGGAGGTAGTGGAGCTGGAGGTAGTGGTGGTGGATATGGAAACTATTATGGACCACCACCTCCCGGATATATGAGCCCCTTCACTGGTGAGGCAAACTTCACGCATGCAACACAAGATGATGACCATGGCAGTAGGCGGGCAGGACCAGGAATTGGTGCCATAGGGAAGGACTATACTCGCAGAGAAAGAGGCAAAGGGATTTTGTCAAGTCAAGAAGATGACTCGTTATCTAGAACTTCAGACTCTTTTGGATTGGGAAGTAGTAACTATGGTTATACTCATAACCAACCATTTCCCTACCCTTCATATCCCATTCCTGTTGGGATGGAATCGAGCGACTCATGGAATCAATCCCAGCCTCAATCTTCAAATGATTTTTCTTATGGACAACCTCAACCAATCTCGGATCCATATGGGTGGCATATTAACAATTACATGCAAAACTATTTTGGGGATTTATCATTTGATAACTACTCTTCACAATACACTCATTCTACACATAGAGATGATGAAGATAGTGACAAATTTGAACCTCATAGGAACTCTATGTGGTACTAAAGTGTAAAATATTGTACTAATTCATTATATATAAATGATTATGGTGTGTTTAGACTTCTTTCATTAATTACTACATATTTTCTACACTCATAATATTTGTCAGATCGCTATATAATCAACTTGATAATGTTAAATCCATCATGCAATGCATTTCCTTCCAATTTTTTGTGATAAACTAATAGATAATTGACTAAATAAACATCCTACAAAGTTTCAATACAAATTTCCAAGTTTTTCTTACAATTTCCGTGGTTTCCATGTAATTTTTATCGATATTGATATTTTACCGATATTTCCATCGATATTTCCGTGTTTTCGGACTACCGATATTTCCGATATCACCGATATTTTCTTCCTTGCTTTTAACACCCAATAACCTTTTTCAGTACTCATTCTTCTTGTCTTAGTAGTGCACTATATGTTTTTATTCTACTAAGTTCCAAAGGGTATCAAATGCACGCTCGTTTGTTTTTATTAATGCTAAAAACAGTCCAAATGCACACCAAATAGAAAAACTGTTTACTTTGACATGCAATAAGCTTTTGATCTTTTGAGTGCTCATTCTTATGGTCCCAATAGCGCATTATATGTGTTTATTTTCTTAAGTTCCAATGATGGTCAAATGCACACTGGCTTGTTTTGGTTAATGCCGAATATAGTCAATGCATTGAAAATAGAAAATTTGTGTTCTTTTGACAGCCGATAATCTTTTGATCTTTTGAGTACTCATTCTTATAGCCCTAGTAGCGCATTATATGTGTTTATTCCCTTAAGTTCCAATGCTTCTCAATTGTGTGCTCGTTTGTTTTTATTAATGCCGTAAACAGTACAAATGGACTCAAAATAGAAAAATTGGGCACTTTTAACACCAAATAAGCTTTTAATCTTTTGAGTATTCATTCTTCTGGTCCTACTAGAACATTATATGTTTTTATTTTCTTAATTCCAATGGGTGTCAAAAGCGCTTATTTGCTTTTGTTAAGGCCAAATACAATCAGTTGCATTGAAAATAGAAAAATTGAGTGCTTTTGACAGTTAATAAGCTTTTGATTTTTGGACTAATTATTATAGCCCTAGTAGCACATGATACTTGTTCATTTGCTTAAGTTCCAATGGGTGCCAAATGTACGCTCATTTATTTTGATTAATGCCGAAAATAGCCCAAATGCACTCCAAATAGAAAAAATTGTGTACTTTTAGCACCCATTAAGCTTTTGATCTTTTGAGGACTCATTCTTAAGGTCCTAGTAACACATTATACAAGTTTATTTTCTTAAGTTCCAATGGGTGTGAAACGCACACTCGTTTGTTTTTATTAATGTCGAAAACAATCCAACTCCAAATAGAAAAGCTATGTACTTTTGACAGCCAATAAGCTTTTGAGTACTCATTCTTATGGTCCTAGTAGCACATTATATGTGTTTATTTTCTTTAGTTCCAACAGGTGTCAAACGCACACTCGTTTATTTTTATTGATGCTGAAAATAGTCCAAATGCACTCCAAATATAGAAACTGTGTACTTTTGACAACCAATAAGTTTTTGATCTTTTGAGTACTTATTCTTATGGTCCTAGTAGCACATTATAGAGTTTGTTTCCTTAAGTTCCAATGGATGTTAAATGCACACTCGTTTGTTTTTATTATTGCCGAAAACAGTCAAAATGCCCTCCAAATAGAAAAGCTATGTACTTTTGATAGCCAATAAGCTTTTTGATATTTTCAGTACTCATTCGTATGGTCCGAGTAGCACATTATATGTGTTTTTTTCTTAATTTCCAATGGGTGTCAAATGAACACTCGTTTGTTTTTATTAATGCCGAAAACAATCAAATGCATTGAAAATCGAAAATTTGTGTATTTTGGATGCCTAATCAACTTTTGATCTTTTGAATACTCATTCTTCTTGTCCTTGTAGCGCATTATATGTTTTTATGCACTTAAGTTCCAATGGGTGTCAAACTCACGCTCGTTTGTTTTTATTAATACCTAAAACAATCCAAATGAACTCCATATAGAAAAAATGACTTTTGACACCCAATAAGCTTTTGATCTTTTGAGTACTCATTCTTATGGTCCTTGTAACATCTCACATCGCTCAGGGGAGTGATCATTAAATGTATATTCCCATCCCTACCTAGCACGAGGCCTTTTGGGAGCTCACTGGCTTTGGGTTCCATCGGAACTTTGAAGTTAAGCGAGTAGCGCGCGAGAGCACTCCCATGATGGGTGACCCACTGGGAAGTTCTTATGTGAGTTCCCAGAAACAAAACCGTGAGGGCGTGGTCGGGGCTCAAAGCAGACAATATCGTGCTACGGTGGTGGAGCAGGCCCGGGAAGTGGTCCGCCCCGGGCCGGGATGTGAAAAATGGTATCAGAGCCAATCCCTGGCCAGATGTGTACCGACGAGGATGTCGGGCCCCTGAGGGGGTGGATTGTAACATCCCACATCGCCCAGGGGAGTGATCCTTAAATGTATATTCTCATCCCTACCTAGCACGAGGCCTTTTGGGAGCTCACTAGCTTTGGGTTCTATCGGAACTCCGAAGTTAAACGAGTAGCGCGCGAGAGCACTCCCATGATGGGTGACCCACTGGGAAGTTCTCGTGTGAGTTCCTAGAAACAAAACCGTGAGGGCATGGTCGAGGCCCAAAGCGGACAATATCGTGCTACGGTGGTGGAGCAGGCCCGGGAAGTGGTCCGCCCCGGGCTGGGATGTGACAGTCCTAGTAGCCCATTATATGTGTTTATTTGCTTAATCTCCTTTATGTGTCAAACGCACGCTTGTTTGTTTTTATTAATGCGGAAAACAGTTAAATGGATTGAAAATAGAAAAATTGTGTACTTTTGATAGCTAATAAGATTTTCATCTTTTGAGTACTCATTCTTATGGTCCTAGTAGGGATGAAATTTTCATTAGAGCTACAAATGTGGTAGTCTCAAGGAGGATAAAGCCTACATTGGGGATGCTCTAACACTATGTGATGAAGAAAATAAACTTGAAATTTTGACAAAAGTCAATTTATAAATTGGTATGCACCAATTCCCTTTGGATTCATAAACATAGAAATTTAGAATTTTCCCATGGAAAAAAACTTGGAATTTGGGATCTCGAATTCCCAAGTTTAAATTTTATTTAAATATGTGTCATTTCTAAATTTCTATGAGCGAGAGTTTAAAAATAACAAATTTCGGATTCAAATTTCATTGTTTTTTACGTTACCCAAACAAAAAAATTCACAAATTCTAAAAAATAAAATTCCATAATTTCAATTTATGTCATTTTAAAATTCTTTAATAATCTTAAATTTCCTCATCCAAACAAGTGGGGGCAAAATAGGATGCACACTGTTCAATGTACAATGTTTTAGGCAAAAATGGGTTTCAGAGTGCATGTGTGTGTGTGTGTGTGTGTATAATTTGGGTTTGGTTTGACGATACCGAATTTGTTGGAAATATGCTCTAAAGCCAATCATGAGATGATACTTTACGAACATTCACATATTAAACTAATCTAGTTTAAGATAATGGCAATGATTATTGTTTAAAACTATCTGATTAGATGTTATACGCTTGAACAATAAGTCCAAGGAATATGTAATTAAGAGAATGCAATCTAAAGATGTTAGATTCATGAGACCTTTCTCTTTCATACACATATCCTAAATGTTCCTGATCATAGGATTGCCAATTGGGTTTTGACAATCTGGATATATTAGTACTTAATATGTCTTCTCTCTAGAGAATGATTGGTCTCGAGTCATTGGTGTTAATGACACCAAACAAGTATGTAGGTGCTCAATAGAGAGTGAGTCCACTGAAAACAATCAACCAGGTTTTCTCATATTCATGTCATAGGGGAATTCACTAGTTGGGATAATGCAAAATAGTCCTTTGACCTGAGACAACATAGTAGTCTTATGGTTATGTCCTTGATCTTTGACTATGTTAAAGGTATTCCAATAGAGAGGGTGTTCATGACATCGTCGGGATTAAGCTACCTAGTCATAGAGGCATGTGAGTGTACAATAAGTGATCTATAACCTTCAAACTGTTGAGGGAGAATAGTCTATAATATGATTAAAAGTCTATGGCCATAGCACACGAATACAATTTTGGAAGTACATACCAAATCACCTTCAAAGTAATCATATAAACAAGAGGATGACATTGGATAGTAGACATGAATAAGCTATCATCCAAATAAAGTGATCAAGTGTGATATAGAGAAGTACCATATTGCATTGTAATCTCAAACTGAATAGATTCTCCACCTTTTCTACTTAGCTTTGGTAGCCACAACATAATGCTAGGTGTCACTCATGGTTTGTAAAAGCATTGAAGATTAGCAATCACCAGTCTTCAAGTTTCAATTCACAATCGACTAGAACACCATACACTCTATTTTGCGTCAAGTCTTTCGTTAGCTCCAAATACTCCACATCCTTTCTCAAAATCTCTTTCCAAGTTTACGTAGGTCTTCCTCGACCCATTTTTACTTAAGTTTCTGTCTCATAGTCGTATCTTCTAAACTGAGCATTTGTATGTCTTCAATTCATGTGTCCAAACCCCCTTAACCAATTTTCTCTCATCTTATCTTCAGTTGTGGCACTCCTACTTTATTTCAGACATCCTCGTTCTTAATCCTATCATTTCTTGTGTGCCTACACATCCATCTAAGCATTTTCATATGAGAAAAAGAGAGAGAGAGAGAGAGAGAGAGAGAGAGAGAGAGAAAGAAAGATTCCAGGTTGAGTGGCGTGAGGAGGAAGATGAAGGAAGAAGGCCTTTCAAGTTATAACTATTCATACCTTTGCCCGATAGAATGGTTTGTCGGGCAAAGGTTTAAAAAATATGACACATGTTCAAAACCCTAAAATTTCGTCGAGCAAACTTCAAATGTTCGTCGGGGAAAGGTTGTTTAAAACAATTTGATTTTGATGAAAAAATGGTGGAAAATAAAGTTTACCTGACAAGATTTTGGAATATTTCGTTGGGGCAACCTTTTATTCTTGGGCAAATTTGATTTTTCGGAAATAATTAGGGGGAAATTTTAGAGTTTGCCCAACAAATTTAACAGTGTTGCCTGACGAACCTATGTATGTTTGCCCAACTATTTGCACCTATTGCGTCAAGAAAACATCAAAAATAAAAAAATAAAAATAAAAATAAAATTCCTTACTTTTTAAATTTAATTTCAAACGGGTCCAATGATCAGATCTCTAAAATCTATGGTTTTACTCTCAATTAGGGTCATTAGAAAAACTCATCAAAATCAAAGGTCATAAGCCGTTAAATTGTGATTTTTTGTTTGTAACCTTCTAATTCCCGAAAATGTTTTTGATGATTCAACACTAGTTTCGTAGAATGCGTATCCGGTCAAAACAATAGATTCAACACACACTTAGAGTTTATTATACAGTTTCATTAAGTTGAATATAAGATTTTGTGGTATCCACTAGTGTAAATATTTGAAATTGATGATCGAATTTGTTCATTGTATTCTTTTGTGATCAAGGAGTATAGTTGTTAAAAATCATCAAATCGGAGCTAAAATACTATTAAATCGTGATTTTTCGTTTCTAACCATTGAAGAATTTCATCCCTTTACCAAAGCTCCGAACGTTTGTTTTTGGTGATTTTTGGCGTATGCGATCTCAGAGTATATACAAACAAGTTTGAGAGACGGATTGTTTAAATTGATTTTGGAGACGGCAAAAATTTTCAAAGGAATTAAATATGTCACGCCCCTCATCTTTATATTTTGCCCTACAAATTTTATACCTTAAATCATAAATATACCTTTACGTAACGAAACCCAGGTGATTCGTCGCGCAAGGGTTGCCATTTTACGGTTTATGTTTTTTCCTTGGCACGAAAACTTTACCAAACGACTGAAGCTTTGCCCGTTGAACTCTGTCCATCGGGCAAAAACCTTTGCAGAAACCAAAACATTCGCCCTTTTTGCCCAACAAACATTTGTATTATGTTGGGTAAAGGTTATTTGCCCCACGAAATACTATTCGGTGGACAAAATTTTGTCGAGCAAATGGTAATTTCTGGTAGTGATAATAGTACATTGTATAATACATTTGACTAATACATATATCGGGTGGCTAAATTAAATTGCAAAAATTATCTTCGGCTTAGTGATTTCTCTTTGTGGGAGGGTAATGGCCCGTCCTGGCAAATGGACTGTACTTTGGACGATTATGTAAGTGTCGATTAAATAAGCGACATGTGTCGCTCTTTTTCCTTCCTTCGTTTTTTACCACCCATGCAAAGTTTTATTAGACAATTGTGCATGCAAGCCCTAGTTTGTACCGCGTTAGAGTTTTGCAGTTTAATGAAATTCATTTTCCCTATTAGTTGCTATAAGATATACTCATCTGAATTAAAAACAACAGATTATTTGGACTGCAGTCCGTTTAAAAAACAACAAATCTTCATCCTTTATTGATCGAGCATGCTTGTTCTTGTCTCTTCATTACTAATTAATTGTTTTCAAGTAATAGGAGATGCTTGGATGATGTTGGTGAAGAGAATCTAAGAAATAGTCATCTATACAACTCTTTTTATCAATTCTTTAAACTGTTAAAAGATACGTATATATACAGGGATGCCAAAGCTTTGATATTTTGAGGCTTTTTTTGGCTTTTCATATCTATGAGTACAACTTTGAGGATAATATGTTAAAATGTTTTTTTTTTTCGTGTCAAACGATTTGAAGAATAATTTTTGTAAACCAAAGAAAAGAAACTTTTACATCAATTTTTTCATCTTTTTGTTTTGTTATGGCTAAATGTTTTTCATTTATATTGTTCCTAAAGTGAAAGTCAAGGCTTTTCAAACTAAACTGGAAAGAAAAAGTCCATATAGTTATGAGTAATGTTAGTTAGGGAGAGACTACATATTTATACCCTTTAGTGTACCACATTATATGACAAATGATTCATATAGCCATTAGTCAATAAGATGATTTCAATAATTTACGTATCATGTACACATCACTTGTCACATCAAATGGTACATTACTGTGATACCAAAATCGGAATTTGAATCATCCAATGGCCTAAACAATGAGTTTTCAATTTTGCCCTTTGAATGAGAAATTGTGTCATTTTTATTATTACTATTACTATTTCATGCAATATATATAGCCACCTCTGCATATATGTATCTCCTCACATTCAGGCAGTATTACTATCACTACTCAGTTTAACTAGCTGCTGCAGACAGAGAGAGAGAGAGAGAGAGAGAGATGGAAAACCAAAACCAAGAACAGCAACAGAGAGCGGGTACAGATGGTGCTTCCACTCGCATAACTGCAGCCATCTATTCGGAAGCCACACTACCCAGTAAACACTTTGATCTTGACCTTCAGCATACCATTGACCCCAAGGATGAGCCTCAGGTCTCTCTCTCTCTCTCTCTCTCATTTTTATGAAGCTTTTTTTTTTTATAACAAAATAAAATGTTAAGTTTGCATCTTCTGTTTTTGTTGACTACTTCCGATGATCATCATTAGAAGCCTGGATGGAGAAAGTTTCTAGCACATGTTGGCCCTGGATTCCTTGTCTCTTTGGCATACCTTGATCCTGGCAATTGTGAGTCACTCTTTCTCCCTATGTTATATACATGAAAGGTTTTCGCAGGTTCTGAATTTTAACCGCTGACTAAGTTGTTTTTTATCTGAATGTGCAATTCAAATTCACAGTTTGACAATATAAATCCAGTAAAGGCACATTAACACATATATAGTTCAATCAACCTGTCATAACAATATTTTCATGTGTACTTACGTACATACATACATATATGTATGAGACTTTATGTTTTTGTTCTTCATTTGTTGACAAAAGTTCATGTTGTTTATGATGATCTTACAGTGGAAACTGATCTGCAAGCTGGAGCAAATCACAGATACGAGGTAATAAAATAAAATTCAGATAAAAATGAAAAAATAAGACAATTATTAAAAACAAGCATTAAGAACAGATAAAAAAAATAGTGAAGATCGATCAGATTCTTTATATTTATTTGGCATGCAAAACAAATGGTCAAAGCAGTGGTCTTAATTATAAAGATAATATACTGCTGTGTATGTATTTTCAGCTGCTATGGGTGATTCTTATTGGGTTGGTCTTCGCTCTCATAATCCAATCGCTCTCAGCAAACCTTGGCGTGACAACTGGTATGTAAATGGACAAACATTATTTTAATCTTAAAAAATAGCATATTTAGAATATAATATATTTTATAGAAAAAAATAATTAGGGGAAATTCTATAATAAATAAATAGAAATTAAGAACAAGTTTTGTTTCTTATTGTTGTTGTTAGCTAAAATGGATTGGAGGATAGAGATAAGATAAACAGCTGATACGATAGATGCTAAGAGATCGATCGAGGAGAGAAAGCAAACACAAGATTATATTATTCTGGGCAAAAGAAAAATTAAGATCTATCTATGGCTGTTTTATTTCAATTTAAAAAATAATTTTTATTTTTAATAAATTTCAGGGAAACATTTGTCAGAATTATGCAAGGCGGAATACCCACCATTTGTCAAATATTGTTTGTGGTTGCTAGCAGAAGTGGCCGTCATAGCGGCTGACATACCCGAAGGCAAATATATTCATTTCAAACTTAATTCATGTTTATGCATTAACATGTGTGTGTATCTAGATACATATATAGCATAAGTGACGATTCTTTTAAAGGGTAACGTATGTATGTGTGTGTGTGTGTGTGTGTATTGTATAAGTGACGATTCTTTTAAAGAGTATCGTAGACTAAGCCTGTATGAATAAATTATAACGACGATTCTTAATTTGGAATGCAGTGATTGGCACGGCCTTTGCTCTTAATTTACTGTTCAATATTCCGGTTTGGACTGGAGTACTCTTAACTGGTTTCAGTACTCTCCTCCTTCTTGGCCTGCAGAGATATGGGGTAATTAATTTAATTGGTCATGTTAACTGCAAATCCAACTCTTAAGAGATTAATTAGTTTAATCTTTTGTATATTATCTTTTTTAATTATTATATTAAATCACCATCTCAGTATACTAATCAAAATACTTTTAGGGTGAAACCCCATCATTGATCAAAAATCAAATACTATTTTTTTATATTGATTAATATATAATGTAATTTGTTTTATTCAAGTGTATTGAATTTATTTTACGGATAGAAAATATTTTGATTGGAGAATTCTCGATTTTGGTCTTAGAACGAAGGTCGATATTGAGGCTTGGATCAATATTGATTGTATGTTTGTGGTTGCATTATGTGTATGTGCAGGTGAGGAAGCTGGAAATACTGATAGCAGTGCTGGTGTTTGTGATGGCTGCCTGTTTCTTTGGGGAAATGAGTTATGTCAAGCCTCCGGCATCGGGTGTGCTCCAAGGAATGTTCATCCCTAAGCTCAGCGGCCAACGAGCCACTGGCGATGCCATTGCCCTCTTGGGAGCCCTTGTTATGCCGTAAGTACATGTTGCGACAAATACTTATGTGGTCAAATTGTGATTCATTCAATGACAAAAATTAAATTAAAAACTGCTAGTCTTATGTCATCTTATTTTTTGTACATGTTCTTATATTATGTTGCTTGCTACGCCCGATCGCACGTTATATTACACTTACATTTAACTACATATTTTGACAGGCACAACCTTTTTCTCCACTCAGCTCTTGTGCTTTCTAGGAAAATTCCGAAATCTGTCCGTGGCATCAATGTAAGTTCCATACATTAATTAATCAGCTTTTCTATTCAATTAGATTACAGTAAATAATTTATACATAACTTTAAATGGCATGAAGATCCAAGTAATTGGTTGAAAATCTCGAACTGATAATTGACACACCCTGACCTAAATTGAGGCATGCTGGCCGTCATGTCCAACCAAGGGTATAGTTGAGTTCGTATGGTTACAAGGAAGGTGATGATGGTGTTTACAAACTCGATCCGTGCATGAAAAAGTAGATTTGAGAGATTGTTTGTACAATTGTGCGGAAATGGAAGAAAACTCGAGAGGGAAGGAGAGAGAAAGGGTCAACGGGTTGATGTGTGTGTGTGAACGTGTGGTCCAAGTTGCAACCAACCAAAAACAAGGAAAAACTTAGTTCTAATTGGGTCCAAACAATTAGGACTTAAACCACACAACGCTCAAGGGTAAAATAGACATTTCACGTCATCGCAAAAACAATATTTTTTACTTCGGGGCGGGCTGTCACATAAAACTTGAATAAATTATAGAACTAATTATCAACTTAATGCTACACTGTTTGTTCAAAGACGAATTTGAACCACATTATTACAGGATGTCATCTTTCGTGAATCCAGTTGTACTTGGGTTTTTATGAGTATTGGCCTTTTAATTATTAGAATATATACTAATTATATATATACACACACACGCACACACCCTAATAGACCCGTTCTCCTAAACCTCAGGGTCCTAGAAAATAGTGGTTACACATCGTACAATTTTAGTCCAATAGTTGGTGATTATTTAACTTTTGTTATTATAATTTTTGCTTCACTGTTGAATTAAAGATCGAAGGGTGGATTACAACAATTTTTATTAAGCCTAGGTATTGGAGAACGGGACTGTATTATAGCCGCCATTACTGTACAATTTTCTTAATTAATGCATCGTGTACTTTATATTTAACATTAATTAATTGAATTTTTGCAGGATGCATGTCGATATTTCTTGATAGAGAGTGGATTTGCATTATTTGTAGCATTTTTAATCAATGTTGCTATTATTTCCGTATCCGGCACTGTCTGCCATCAGAACAACCTCTCTGGTACGGAGGACAAAACATGCAGTGATCTTACTCTCAACTCTGCTTCCTTCCTTCTCCAGGTACGAATTAACACCCCTCGCCCCTCTAATCTAAAAGACACGCATGCGTTTTCATATATATGACCAGCTTCATAGAAGATACTCGACTACCGTTGCAAAAACAGACAAATAGGGGGGTAAGACTATCGTAGGGATCACGTATTCAAATATACGAGGTCTTATATATTTCGTCGTCATTTCCATTTTTTGCTCCAAATACAAAAATTATATACAGTACATGCATGGTCCTACAATCCGAATTTGTGCTAAGGAGAGAATCATATACGCCTACCTAGTAACGTTCTCTTTTCTTATAAAATCTGTCAATGTACAAACTCATCTTATTTATAGACCAAATTGACAGTTTATCAACATAACATACAATAAAATACTATTTCCCAATATAACACGAGATAACTAATATGTGCAGAATGTGTTGGGACGATCAAGCAAAATCTTTTATGCCATTGCACTATTAGCCTCAGGCCAAAGCTCCACAATTACAGGCACTTACGCAGGACAATTTGTCATGCAGGTTAATTTGAAATTTAACTTTTTCCTTCGTAGAGGAGTCCACTCTTCTTTGTGCATTCAAGTTCAAATTTCTATTTCCGCAGTTTAAAATAACGTAGAATAACTAAAATTGATGGTGATTTGCAGGGTTTTTTGGACATTAAGATGAAAAAATGGGCTAGAAACCTACTGACCAGGTGCATTGCCATTACACCAAGTCTCATCGTTTCCATTATAGGAGGGTCTTCTGGAGCAGGCAGACTCATTATCATTGCATCGGTTCGTAATTAACTAAAATTTATTCAATTTTCTTGTCAAAATATTATTATTATTATATATATATATATATAGAATATGATTTACATCCATAAATAATACCCATAAATAATTAACTTAAGAGCAAATTTTTTAATGCATTTTGCAGATGATTCTATCTTTTGAGCTCCCATTTGCTCTAATTCCACTCCTCAAATTCAGCAGTAGTGCCACCAAGATGGGACCTCACAAGAATTCAATCTATGTGAGTAGTTAATTATCAAGTCCTTTGAGCTTAACTAGCTACTAATTAAGTGACAATCAACCGGACACAAAAAGTTTAAGTTGTTAAGAACATCATCAGAGCGACAAGTGAGAGATGAGGCTTGAAGACTTGGACACAAGAGGTCCGATATTATATTTATGGGTCCATTTGGAAGTAAGAGGCTCCTCATAGGTGACTCTGGCCCTTTCATACTCACTTCCAAACAGAATGGGCCCTATTTAGCCACTAAACCTAGAAAACTCATAGATAATATATCAACAATGTATATCAAACAAACCTACTAGTAGCTAGTACTGATTGAAAGTAACAATGTTGTGAATTTTGAATGCAGATCATTGTGATATCATGGATTCTAGGTATGGGAATCATAGGCATCAACATCTACTACCTCAGCACAGGATTTGTGGGGTGGATAATCCACAGCAGTTTACCCAAAGTTGCAACTGTGTTCATTGGGATCTTGGTGTTCCCTCTCATGGCCATTTACATCCTTGCAGTCGTTTACCTAACCCTAAGAAAAGACACAGTGGTTACTTTTATTGAACCCACAAACAACGACCCCGCAGCCCAAAACCAAATGGAAAATGGGCTTCTCAATTCTAGTGACCTCCCAGTACCTTTCAGACAGGACTTAGCTGGCATACCTCTACCACAATAGAGGATATACACGTACGTGTATATATTTATATGGCCGTGTTAGTCGAACTTAAGACCTGTTGGAGGAAATCGACCAGAGTTGCCACTTTCGGTTTAGAACTGGAAGATAGAGGCTCTTCTTCAGCAAGCAGTAGGCTCTTTTTGTTTAATTAGTTGATTTTTCATCAATGTAACATGCATGCATTTTATCTCTATCATTCCAATTTTATCGGATGTCCCCGAGAGGACTATGTGGAATATATCGAGCATTTGAAGTTCTAGTATCAAGTATCAATCTACAATACCTAGTACATTCTCTGTAATATCACTGACACTCTATTATGATATTCCTTCGATATTTTTAGAGTACAACCAACATACTCCGTGTTGGATATTCTAATGAGAACTCTATCGAAATTTATTCCTAGCATAAAATAAAAACTAAAACCAAAATGATTATTAAACGGATGTTATAATTATTATTATTTTGTTGATCATTATATCAGGAGTATAATTTACAGACTTACAAATAACTCAACCATGTACTACTACAGACATTTGAAATCTTCCTCCTCTCAGAAACAATTCACCGGCATGCTACGACTGGAGTTTTTGAAGGTGCATTACTATTTTCTAAACAAGAGGAAGAAAGAAGAAATGGGCAAGGAAAATTTTTCCGAACGGGAAAAAAGGGTTTCGGCACCAAACATCATTTCACAACACAATTCATTTTTGGCTAAATCAATTTCAATAATCATGATAATGCACATACAGGCCCCTACAATCTGCCCAAAGTATCTTCTATGTAAACTAAAATAAAAATGAGTCAGATTGATTGTGAATGCATCTATGTTATCCATTACCTCTTCCTTTCGGTTTCTTTCAACCTAGACCGGAGCTAGTACCTGGTACAGGCCTCAACATTGGATGATTTAGCGTCGGCTGGGCAGCCCCTGTGGCATTAAACATGGCATTTTGAGCTGATGAGGACGGCTGTATGGATGTCAAAGGCATCCTCGGCCCCAACCCTTGCATTGATTGACGTGGCACGAATGGCATGTGGGGATTGACTGGTTGGTTGTTGCTGTATCCTGATATGCTCGGTTGTGAAGCTGAAGGTGACATAATCTGTTGCCTATTGTTACCAACATTATTATTGGACATGGAAGAACCAACACCTGCTAAACTCATGGGCGAAGCACCAGCAGGTCCAAACTGAGTTGACATAATGCGGGCACGTTCACTAACCATCCTCTGCCTTGTCTTCTCCACTTGTTCGCATTCTTTCATTAGGAAGGTTTCCACTTCTGCAAACTGCTTTAACTTCAGCTCCAATCTCTTCAACTGTCATAAATTGCACACTAAAGATAAGAATACTAATCTTATTCAGTTTGAGTATGACGTCATACGATATTAATTAAACCCTGCTTAGTAAGATATAGGTAACTCAAGGAACCAGACACAGGTAAAAATGTCAGGTGTTATGTTATGGCAATGTATGGCAATGTTATGCCCAGATAGGCTTTTGACATTCGGATAATATCCAGTGACCAAGGATATGACATTATCCCTGTGATTGTGTGAGATAGAGGACAGAACATGAAGTTGATAAACTTTTCTAATCATATAATAATGTTAATAAAAGTTGAAAGTTCAGCAAATAAAGCAGCTCCTGTCAAAATAAAACAAGTTTCTCAGAGCAAAAACACAATGAATTTCTGTGGATATAAGTGGGTACTCGTTTGGCCCATTTTCAATAGAGATGATCCATCTCGGGTTTGTACACCCAGGATACCTTTTAGTCCAATACCCAGGTAAGGCTATCAACAGACACCAGACAAATTGAAATAAAATATCCAAGATCCTAAATACTGAATGACAATCACAAAGGACAGCTATATATGATTTGTGTTATGATTGGATTAATACGTGAGACAATAGTTCTTTAAATCTTCCAATTAACACATCAAAATATGGTTTCTTAAGTACGCAGCTAAAGTCAGATTTAGAAAAGGACCTCTTAGTTTTTGTTCCTAAGAGGTTCAACTCCATCTTCACTTATCTTCTTTTACTGCTTTCTTTTTTCGTCTGATAAGAAAAGTCTCATCTTTACCCATTAACCAACTATCAGACAGCAACTAATACTAGGAAAAATGGCACAAGTCTTTTTTCTTTTCTTTTTCAACTAATACAAGAAAAAGGAAAGAAAAAAAAAATACAAATAAGGAAAGAAACAGTTACATGTACCAATATTTATACCTGATGATTTATGATATTAGCAGATAGCCTCTGAATTTCCCGTTCTTCGTGATCAGCAAACAATTTTGCCTTTATTGCAGCTGCAGCAAGCCCGGCCTTGGCAGCAGCTTTTACTTTTTCTGTACGTATTGGAACCACCCCTGCCTCATTTTGACCCCAAGAACCATGGCCTGCTGAGTTCTTTTCTGTAGATGAATCCATGAATAACTGGATTAGTTGAGAGAGAGAGAGAGAGAGAGAGAGAGAGAGAGAGAGAGGGAGAGAGAGTATCAAAAAAGAACATAAAGAACTGGCCTACCCTTTTGCGGAATTGAATTTGCAGAATTTCTATAAGTACCACCTTCTCTACCATGTATACTCTCAGGGTTCATCCTTCATTGGTCAAAAAGAGATTTTATGCAAACAGGAAAAGATTCACAATATCAATAAAGAAAATACACCAATTACAATAAAAAACTTTTTGGAGTTTCCAATGCGTTCACTAGATTAGCAGTACAAGAGACCCCTCATCTTTTACTAAAAAAAATTAACCAGGCAACTGGAGGGTTAAAAATAGAGAAGGGGGGGAGGGGTGGTAACTGCGGATATTTAACCACTAAAAGTCCTATGAGCTCCCCAGGGAACTATTTTAGTATTAAAAATATAAAATGAGTCTGCTGTAAACATTACAACAAAGGAAAAACACCTCTGGCCTGATCCTTCCATTATACTTGTAGAGGCAGATACACCATTATCCTCAGAAAATACCGTCAAGGCTGCATGGGAACAAGATGCAGCGACTCTTGGCCCAACAGAGGAGGCCAGAAACGAAACCTGCAAAATAATACACATGTTAGCTATGTAAGAACACAAGTGAAGTCCAGAATACCTTTCTCTCGCATTAAATTTGCATTATAATGGAGAACACAAGTGAAATCTGGGAGAACCTTTATCCCTATTGATAAATTCTGCATTCATGAATCTAGCTAGCGCCCCTCTAGACCTTTTTCAGCATGCCTTTAAACGATTAATCAAATTACACAAGAATTCTGATAACGCTATGTTAAGAGAGCGTGTAATCTTGAAATCTAATCACTCAACCCTCTATTATCAGTTTTTATCTAGCATTCTTTTTCTTTTGTCATTTGTTCTTGCACTAGTTGTAGGCTCACCTCAATGCCACTCTCTCAAGAATGTAGAGTTATTATTAAGTGAATGCTTTGCAACCTCAGAATGAATGTTTACAATGCATGGCCCTAGTCCCAACCATGCAATAAGAACGAAAAATTGAACCAAAGAAAATCTTTACAAGCTCCCATAAGCATGTATGCATTCATTATCTGAGTTGGTAACTTAGAATCAAATATACTCAGTTTATTACAATAATTGCCACTCTATCAAAATACTTATCCTGAGTCCAGACTGCATAGGCTAGCCGCATCTGTTTAAAGCATTTCCATTTTCCAAACAGATGAAAAAGTCGCATCATGAAAAAATAAATAAATAAACATGCTTCCATTCTCTTTGATATTAGGGGTGTGTCCAAGATACACAAATAAAGAACAAGTAATCATGCTTCTTTTATATAACTGGGACACTACCTTTCAAGAATACGTGCCCATATGTTTCAAGGGAACTATAAGAAAATAAAGGATCACCATCAGATTAGTCACCTACCAGGGCCATGACTGGATTCCCAGAATTCGCAAAAGGGAACCTACTGTCAGAATCAGCATCTTGTAGGCAGGATCCTAAAGACAAATTGTGAAAAGATAAGTTGGCATGTAATTTAGAAAATACATTAGGATTACTTGAGGATGAGAACCATAAGTAAATAAAAAAACCTGCTGCATCACCATTTGAACTTGAATGAAATCCTCCACGACCATCTTTATCTGACAAATTGGAGGACAGGGACATGCCCGGAACTTCAATATTTTCAAGCAGGCCATCCTCCACAGGCAAACGAAGAAAATGAAGGATGCATTGTGCTTTTGATTTTGAACCGACATACTCAGCAATTTCGTTCCAGTTCTCATTGTGTATTTCCATTGCCTCGAGCAGCAATAGGGTTTCTTGATCGGTCCAACTTTCCCCATCCAAATCACCATAATCTTTTGTTGAATCAATCCGTACAAAATCTATGCTTGAATGACCAACAACATATCTTCCCTCATGGAAGCAATTAGAGCACAGCAATACATCAACCTGAAGCACAAGACACCAATTAACTACAGTAGAGAATAAGAATTCAACCAAACTATACTTATCCTAAGAATTAATATAATTAATTTGGTTCAGCTACAAGGATCCTTTGTCTCAACCAGTGTTGCCCCACCTTGGGCGGCCCAGGCACTTGGCGGCTGGACACTGCCACTATTAATCTCTAGGTGTTTAAAAAATAAGAAGGGGCACCTAGACCTACGTAGGCATCTGCCTAGCCCACCTAGGCACCCCCCCCCCTAGGTTGTGATTCTCACTTAGACAGAAAATAGATAACTTTCATTTTGCATTTTAGTTTTTCAATAAATTGTAAGAGACTTGTTGGATACTTGGATGAACGGTCATTATATGCTTGTTCCCCATGTTTTCAATATGTTCTAGTACTTTATAATTTATTTGTTATTTAAATAAATTTAATAATAAAACGCCTAGGCCCCCACCTAGGTGCTAGGGCCAACCGCCCCAACTAGCCCCTTTTAGAACCTTGGTCTCCACTCAATCTCATCAAGGTGACATATTATCTTTAAACATATAAAGGCAAACTTCAACGTCATTCAAATAGAAGCAACTTTTGAGCTAAATAAATCCCATTTTAGGTTTTTCTGTTTAATAATATCTTTCTACTGAGTAGGGAAAAAATATAAAAGATGAAAATGTTAATTTATCAGGGGAAATCTTGGGGTAACAAAGTTTCTTAATAAAAGTCCAAATCTTATTAAGTTTGAATTACCATGAGATTAAAGTCAACTTACCTGTCTATCTATAATCAGTTATGAACTACCTATCAGATGGTTTTAAAGCTTTAGAGCTGTACTCGGGTCCAAACTTGGCCCCCTCTCGCTAACTTGAAGGCATTAACTACATATCAGATGGTTTTAAAGCTTTAAGGGTGTAATTGTGTCCAAACTTGAACAAAGGCTTGAACCAGCATTGCCATTGATAGAGCCATGAGCTAATGTGCTGGTGTTTACATAAAATAACATAACAGGCCACAATACACAGGTGTTGAGGACATGCTGTTAATAGTAATGCATCTAATATGGAAAAGGAAAATGTGGCAGCAACTACTAAATGTGACATTTGAGCCAAAAGTTATCACAAGAACCAGTATAAGCTCAATATCAAATCATGAAAGTTCAATTTCACTTGAGGATGCCAATAAATTGAGTCAGTTTGTATAACTAGTTAAATTTTCATTGAAAACTTATTGTGGTATCTTGCAGTTGGCCTGGGAGTCACATCAACATGAAAGTAACATGCCAACAAGTACTGCAGAGTATTGTTCTTGTGCAAAAGTGGGGTTAGGAAGCTATCTAAACCAACCTTCTGCCATTTGACACACAAACTTCATTTCCGTACAATCAACTGTGTGTTAAATTGTGTCACATGTTGTCATAGTAACTACTTACTGCATTTTCATTCATCCTTTGAAGAAAAAACAACATAACATGAATGGGATGAAAGATACGTACCTCTTTCTGTGACTGATAGTATACACTGGGAAGAGAAGAAGAACAGTAATTGCAATGATTTTCAGATAGACGCTTCCGAATTGTGTTGTCCAAATCAGAGACATCATCATCACCATGACATGGCAATGACGAATAAACTTCAGCTGCCTTAAGCCTACATCTGGGCTTGTCAAATTTGATTAAACTATCAATGGACTTCAGAGCAGCTGATGGCACTTGAATCTCACCATTTACCTCCTCCCTTAAGTAAGAACTGCCATTGCACGGCTCATGACTGGGTGCTTCAGCACAGTAATTAATAATTCCCCAGTGATCAAGAAAACGAATTATTCGAGTCAAATCTTCAGTACTTAGACGACCTAATAATTGTTGGAAATCAGAAAATGCAAGCCTTTTCTCTGGATTTTCCATGTATTTGGCAACAATTTCATTCCTACAATGCATGTATAGCTCAGGAGTATGATCTGATGATTTTCCTGAGAAAAAATGCGGCACCACCTGTCTCTCCAGTCGATGCACTGTGGCAGGTGAAAACCAATCTGCAAACAGGAGAATCCCAACAAGCAGAAATCCATATTCAATATGCATCTATATATGCAAAAAATGCATTATAAACGTGTACAGCAGTTTGCAACAAAAGAAATCTCAAGGCTTTAAGGTGCAGATAATATTATAACCATCTACGATACTTGCTTGATATAAAAGAATCCAAATCCTTCTAAAGGTTAGCTTCGTCAGAACCCAAAAGTATATCTTTTGTTTGGGAGAATATCAGAAAAAAGCATCTCGTTATGTCCTTTTCCAATCATATAACTGTCATAACGCCAGTCCAGGTTAGCAAATCAAACAAGTGACAAGTGTTGAGTAAGGTCAGTTCAATTAGGCCTACCATGAAAGTTCCATAAGACACTAGCATAAAAGTACAACAAAGATTTTCCAGAAAAACCAATCTCGAAAAGAGTTATTAAACATCGACACTTCCCAGCCACTTTCTTGCACAACAAAACAAATATGAAATTCTGCAGCTAACAAAAGTCTGATGAAACTTGAATCCCCATTAGTCATTACTTCAGACTATGATCCAACAGATAAACAAAATAAATTGCACAAACCCAGAAGCAATTTTGCAGTGAAATTCGAGGAGACAACAATTAATGCAACCCATCAAATACCCAAAATCTGTAACATATGGAGCTTCAACTATAAGGCAACCATAAAATACCCAGAAATTCTACTGCTTTAGCAACTGTTTGCCACTTTCTTTAGCTCACAAGTAACTGAGATAGAGAGAGAGAGAGAGAGAGTTGAATAACACATACATACCTGCGTGCATTGGAACCACATGAACTCTGTTCCCATACCGCTTCACAACGCCACGGCCCTCCATAGTCGACGGAGGTGTGACCACGTAAGCCGCTCCGGAGCCATCTGCACGGTCCGGATCCAACGCCGGACTATCGGCAGGCACGGCGGACAGCGCCTGGAGCTGACCGTACGACACATTCTCCAATACAATCGGACTGGCGGGCCCCTTGGCATCCCCGCCGCAATGATTGGCTCGCTCGAGCGCGACGAGGGCAAGAACGGAGGAATGGGGCCGGTTGACGGTGCGCAAAACGACGGGAGGGAAGTCGCTTACGCGGACCCCACCGTCGAGGACCTCGGTCTCGTGAGGGGCGGGATCGGGTGCGGGAGTGGATTGGGGGTTATGTTGGGGGTCCTCCGAGTCGTCGTTCGGGTCGAGCTCGTTGTCGTCGGCGTCGTCATCTTCGTCGTCCTCGCGCTTGTTCCGGCGAATTTGGGCGTCGCGCTTCCGCTTCCTCCATTTGCCGCGGGAGTCTGGAAAATTCAAAACAATAAGAGAGTGAAAACAAACAGAAATTATGGAGCGCCGATCGCTGTGCGTGTGATTAATTGAAATGTGAGGGTCTGAATTTCTAGAGAGAGAAAGAGATGTAGAGAGAGAGGGCTTAGGTTTGAGTTTTACCTGAAGGAGAAGCAGGCATTTTTAGGAGAGAGAGTGAATTTGTGGGGACTTTGATTGGCGCAGAATTAGAAATCAAAGGCAGAGAGACGACACAAGAGAGAGAGAGAGAGAGAGAGAGAGAGAGAGAGAGAGAGAGTATGTAGTGCTTTGCCTTCTCTGTTCCTTCTCAGCTTTGTGTTTTTTACTTTGCTTTCCTGAGCAAATTCTTGTTTTCAGGATTTCTTTTTCCTTCTCTCTTTTATTCTTTTGTTTTTTTTTTTTTTGGTTTAATTTCTTTTCTTTTTTGTCATTTATTTCCTTAGGCGTGTCACGCGTCGCACCTGCACAATCATCTGTTCATAACTTATTTTTCTTTTCTGTACTATGAAGTGCATTATACACGCATTTAACAGTCAAATTAAGTCCCTCACGCGTGTAACATCTTTTTTTTCGATATTAACAATGTACATTTTATATGCACTTAATCAGTATTATAGAATGCTAGCGACTTTTCTCATTTGAATCTTCTCATTGTACATTTCCAGCTCTCTTTTTCATCTTATAATGCTACATGGCAATTTGGACGGTCAATTTTCTAAGTCATCCTTTAAAGATCAAATCTCCCCAAAATCAATCTAGATCTTAAACCATTTAGTCATCTTAAACTTTTTAATAGATAAACAAACCATGTTATTAAGTTAAACATATAAAATTTGAAAACTTTAATTGAATAGTTAAACAATGTTTTATTTAATTGATTTTTTGCAGAATCAATCTTTATGTAAACTAGAAAGTATTTGTTTCAATCATCGTGCTCTTTGGCTAAACGAACTTGTCATTACATGTCACTTATGTTCCTTTATGTACTTTCAATGTGTGTAGCACATACACATATAGCTCGTTTACTAATCTGTAATCAGAAGGAATTGAGGATGAATTGATATGAGGTGGAATCAAAATCAGATTTTTATTGAAGTTGTTTACTAAAGTGTTCTAGAATCTGAGAATAAATGGTAATGATTTCATATAAGTTGTTTACTAATATACAAATTTGAATGAAAACTAATATAATTACTCTAAATTACTTATTTTATATACTAATTAATAGAAAAAATCAAATGCACTTTTCTCCCAATATCAAACATACTACAATGTACAATCCTTTTTCAGAATTTTAATCATTGCAATATTTTTATTTTTAATAAACTTTAATTCTTATTATTTTATTTTATTTAATATTTTCAATAGTGAAAAATAAAACCATCAAAAGAATTTTAAATATTACATTTCCTCTTTAGAATATCTTAAACATAAAAGAAAATTATCAAGATTAATGTTATAATTACAACAACAACAACAACAAAGCCTTTTCCCACTAAGTGGGGTCGGCTATATGAATCTTAGAACGCCATTGCGCTCGGTTTTGTGTCATGTCCTCCGTTAGATCCAAGTACTCTAAGTCTTTTCTTAGAGTCTCTTCCAAAGTTTTCCTAGGTCTTCCTCTACCCCTTTGGCCCTGAACCTCTGTCCCGTAGTCACATCTTCGAACCGGAGCGTCAGTCGGCCTTCTTTGCACATGTCCAAATCATCGGAGCCGATTTTCTCTCATCTTTCCTACAATTTCGGCTACTCCTACTTTACCTCGGATATCCTCATTCCCAATCTTATCCTTTCTCGTATGCCCACACATCCCACGAAGCATCCTCATCTCCGCTACACCCATTTTGTGTACGTGTTGATGCTTCACCGCCCAACATTCTGTGCCATACAACATCGCTGGCCTTATTGCCGTCCTATAAAATTTTCCCTTGAGCTTCAGTGGCCTACGACGGTCACACAACACGCCGGATGCACTCTTACACTTCATCCATCCAGCTCGTATTCTATGGTTGAGATCTCCATCTAATTCTCCGTTCTCTTGCAAGATAGATCCTAGGTAGCGAAAACGGTCGCTTTTTGTGATCTTCGCTAGATTGCTCCGGTCATTAGTGTGGATAAGTATATAAATGGATAGAGATAGGAAAGCAAACACAAGATGTACGTGGTTCACCCAGATTGGCTACGTCCACGGAATAGAAGAGTTCTCATTAATTGTGAAGGGTTTACACAAGTACATAGGTTCAAGCTCTCCTTTAGTGAGTACAAGTGAATGATTTAGTACAAATGACATTAGGAAATATTGTGGGAGAATGATCTCGTAATCACGAAACTTCTAAGTATCGGAGTGTGGTGTCGTCTTGACTTGCCTTATCTGTCTCATAGGTAGATGTGGCATCTTCTCTGGAAGTACTCTTCCTCCATCCAGGGGTGGTATCTTTAACTGGTGGAGATGCACAAGGTAATGTATCAATTTCACTTGAAGCTTACTTGTAGTCTCAGGCTTGGTCAAGCGCGATACAAACCATGTAGTAGGAGTCCCCCAAGTCGCCGAGCTAGGGGGTCTGCTGAAAGAGGTGACAGACAAGGTAAGCAATCAGAGCTCCGACTGATTGTTCACCTTCTCCCCATCTTGCAGCAGCATGAAGGATAAAGAGAAGAAAAATGAGAAGAGATGATATGAGATACTTTTGCTTTTGAAGAAGTAACTTTCCACAGGCTTATTCTTGAACTGAGCTGGAGGGTTTTCTGGTTTCCTCCAGAGTATAAGGCCGACTGAAGAATTTGAGGGTCAAAACAAGTCCATCAAATCTAGAGTACGTTCCACCCTGCTGATATGGGATACTTTTGCTTTTGACAGAGTAATGGGTGTATCGGCACGTGTGCTGTTACGCTTGTCTCCACATGCTTCCTTGTATCCTTCGCACTTGCCCTATCTGTTCCTCAAGCAGATGCGGAATCTTCCCTGGAAACATAAGATGTTGAAGATGAGTACTCGAGAGCAATGCCAGGTAAGTAATCAGGTAAGGGGTTCCAGGCAGTCAGTTCCTGGCTGGAAGCTTGATCCAAGTGCTGACTGATTGCTCTCTTTCTCCTTGTCTTGCAGGTAAAAACAAGGCCAAAGGAAAAGACAGGGAAAAAGCATGATATGGGATACTCTTGCTTTTAACCCTGATGATATGAGATATTCTTGCTCTAGTATAGCTTGTTTGCAGAGGTATTATCGGGGGGAAAGAAAGCTGAATATTTCGAAAGGCTTCGTTGGGAGTGCCCTCTCAGATATGATGAAAGGTTGAGCATTTTTGCAGGTCTGCCTGTCCGTTGGGGATGGAGGTCGACATATATAGGAGTCTCCCTAACAACAAGTAGTAATGCTATTCCTTTACCCTGCTTGGTCATAGCACGGTAGTGGGAGCTGCCAGTTTCACATGTTTTAACTCTGTCAGAGCACTTTGAAAAAGTGGTCTGTGGTATCTGGCTCTCGAGATTCGGAGAACGATGCCTTTTCGATTTTTGAGAAAGCAATCATGCTGGGGGTCTGGCTCTCGAGATTCGTAGAGCAGTGTCTCTTCGATTTTTGAGGAAGTAATCATGTTGGGAGTCTGGCTCTCGAGATTCGGAGGGCGGTGCCTCTTCGATTTTGGAGCAAGCAATCCTGTTGGGAGTGTTGTCTCGAATGTGAGTAAAGGTTGGGCATGTTTGCTAGTCTACCTTGCCACGAAGCACAAAGGTTGACACACAGAGACTTTCCAATTATCCAGCAATGGTACTGTTCCTTTACCCTCTCTTCGCTTTTGAGAAAGTAGTCATGTTGGGAGTCTGGCTCTCGAGATTCGGAGGACGGTGCCTCTTCGATTTTGGAGCAAGCAATCTTGTTGGGAGTGTTTTCTCGAAAGTGAGTAAAGGTTGGGCATGTTTGCTAGTCTACCTTGCCACGAAGCACAGAGGTTGACACACAGGGACTTTCCAATTATCCAGCAGTGGTACTGTTCCTTTACCCTTGTGGGTAATAATATGGTAGCTAGACCTTCAAAATTTATGTGTCTAAACTTTGTTAGTGCTGTTTCTTTGCTATTCTTTTACCTTTCTTGGTCAGAGCGATGTAGTGGGAGCTGCAAGCTTCACGTGCTCAACTTTGGCAGAGAACTTTGGCAAAGTTATCTGTGGTACCCATGAGCTATTGTTGCGTGTGGGAAGTGGGTGATTGAACAGTAAGATTCATGTGCTTTCTACTTCACCAGAAGTCTTCGACAGAATGCCCATAATTTCTGCAAAGCTAAGTGTGCGTGTGACAGGTGCTGACAAGGCTAGAAAAGTAGGTGCCTCTTCGATTTCTGAGATCGGCCCTCGTGGTCTCTGAGCAGCCCAGCTTTTGAGAAAGCGAGCGCCTCTTCGATTGATTCGGAGAACGATGCCTCATCGATTTTTGAGAAAGCAATCATGCTGGGGGTCTGGCTCTCGAAGATTCGGGGAGCAGTGTCTCTTCGATTTTTGAGAAAGTAATCACGTTGGGAGTCTGGCTCTCGAGATTCGGAGGGCGGTGCCTCTTCGATTTTGGAGCAAGCAATCTTGTTGGAAGTGTTTTCTCGAATGTGAGTAAAGGTTGGGCATGTTTGCTAGTCTACCTTGCCACGAAGCACAGAGGTTGACACACAGGGACTTTCCAATTATCCAGCAATGGTACTGTTCCTTTACCCTCTCTTCGATTTTTAAGAAAGTAGTCATGTTGGGAGTCTGGCTCTCGAGATTCGGAGGACGGTGCCTCTTCGATTTTGGAGCAAGCAATCTTATTGGGAGTGTTTTCTCGAATGTGAGTAAAGGTTGGGCATGTTTGCTAGTCTACCTTGCCACGAAGCACAGAGGTTGACACACAGGGACTTTCCAATTATCCAGCAATAGTACTGTTCCTTTACCCTTGTGGGTAATAATATGGTAGCTAGACCTTCAAAATTTATGGGTCTAAACTTTGTTAGTGCTGTTTCTTTGCTATTCTTTTACCCTTCTTGGTCAGAGCGATGTAGTGGGAGCTGCAAGCTTCACGTGCTCAACTTTGGCAGAGAACTTTGGCAAAGTTATCTGTGGTACCCATGAGCTATTGTTGCGTGTGGGAAGTGGGTGATTGAACAGTAAGATTCATGTGTTTTCTACTTCCCCAGAAGTCTTCGACAGAATGCCCATAATTTCTGCAAAGCTGAGTGTGCGTGTGACGGGTGCTGACAAGGCTGGAAAAGTAGGTGCCTCTTCGATTTCTGAGATCGGCCCTCGTGGTCTCTGGGGAGCCCAGCTTTTGAGAAAGCGAGCGCCTCTTCGATTTCTGAGATCGGCCTTCGTGGTCTTTGAGAAGCCCAACTTTTGAGAAAGCAAACGCCTCTTCGATTTCTGAGATCAACCCTCGTGATCTCTAAGCAGCCCAGCTTTTGAGAAAGCAAACGCCTCTTCGATTTCTGAGCAGGCGCCTCTTCGATTTCCGAAGCTCCGTCGAGTGCAGATTTTTATAGAGGCTGACATTAAGTTCCAAAGCACACTTGAATCTCCACCAGTAGAAGCTTCATTCTTGCACTTCTAAGATCTTGATTTGTCCGACCTCTTCTCTCTTCAACACCTTTGAAAATGTCTGGCCCCTCCGACCGTCGTTTTGACTTGAACCTTGTTGAAGAGGCAGCCCCGCCTTCTCCAGACAACATATGGCGCCCATCCTTCGTCTCCCCTACTGGTCCTCTTACCGTTGGGGATTCCGTGATGAAGAATGATATGACCGCTGCGGTGGTGGCCAGGAACCTTCTCACTCCCAAAGATAACAGACTACTTTCCAAACGGTCTGATGAGTTAGCTGTTAAGGATTCGTTGGCTCTCAGTGTTCAGTGTGCAGGTTCTGTGTCTAATATGGCCCAACGCCTATTTGCTCGAACCCGCCAAGTTGAATCCTTGGCGGCTGAAGTGATGAGTCTCAAACAGGAGATTAGAGGGCTCAAGCATGAGAATAAACAGTTGCACCGGCTCGCACATGACTATGCTACAAACATGAAGAGGAAGCTTGACCAGATGAAGGAAACTGATGGTCAGGTTTTACTTGATCATCAGAGATTTGTGGGTTTGTTCCAAAGGCATTTATTGCCTTCGTCTTCTGGGGCTGTACCGCGTAATGAAGCTCCGAATGATCAACCTCTGATGCCTCATCCTTCTAGGGTTCTGTCCAGTACTGAGGCTCCAAATGATCCCCCTCCGGTGCCTTCTCTTTCTGGGGCTCTACCGACTGCTGAGACTTCTCCTAAGCAACCTTTGTGAAGGCTCCGTCTTGTGTGTTTATTTTGACTCATGTATATGTACATATTTGTAGCTGATCGGGGATATCAATAAATAAGCTTTCCTTCATTTCAACGTATTGTGTTAAATACACCAAAGCCTTCTTCGCTAAGTTCTTTGAATTTTCTTTTGTTGAAGCTTGTATGTTGAAGCTTTCTGAGTGGAGCATGTAGGTTGGGGTAGTGTTCCCTTAATTTCCCGAGTGAGGAAAACTTCTCGATTGGAGACTTGGAAAATCCAAGTCACTGAGTGGGATCGGCTATATGAATCTTAGAACGCCATTGTGCTCGATCCTGTGTCCTGTCCTCCGTTAGATCCAAGTACTCTAAGTCTTTTCTTAGAGTCTCTTCCAAAGTTTTCCTAGGTCTTCCTCTACCCCTTCGGCCCTGAACCTCTGTCCCATAGTCGCATCTTCTAATCGGAGCGTCAGTAGGCCTTCTTTGCACATGTCCAAACCACCGTAACCGATTTTCTCTCATCTTTCCTTCAATTTCGGCTACTCCTACTTTACCCCGGATATCCTCATTCCTAATCTTATCCTTTCTCGTGTGCCCACACATCCAACGAAGCATCCTCATCTCCGCTACACCCATTTTGTGTACGTGTTAATGTTTCACCGCCCAACATTCTGTGCCATACAGCATCGCCGGCCTTATTGCCGTCCTATAAAATTTTCCCTTGAGCTTCAATGGCATACGGCGGTCACATAACACACCGGATGCACTCTTCCACTTCATCCATCCAGCTTGTATTCTATGGTTGAGATCTCCATCTAATTCTCCGTTCTTTTGCAAGATAGATCCTAGGTAACGAAAACGGTCGCTTTTTGGTATTTCTTGATCTCCGATCCTCACCCCTAACTCGTTTTGGCCTCCATTTGCACTGAACTTGCACTCCATATATTCTGTCTTTGATCGGCTTAGGCGAAGACCTTTAGATTCCAACACTTCTCTCCAAAGGTTAAGCTTTGCATTTACCCCTTCCTGAGTTTCATCTATCAACACTATATCGTCTGCGAAAAGCATACACCAAGGAATATCATCTTGAATATGTTAATGTTATAATTGATAAAAAAAAATTTAGGAAAAAATATGGTGCACTATATGCGACTCCTCTTTTATCCCTTCCCCCTCTCTATGCGACTCTAGCCCTAGCCTTAGCCCTCTTTCTTCTCCTCTCTCTCTTCCTGATATGCACCAATTCTCAGGTTTCCTAACTCAACATGCAAGTAGCAGTAGGCTAGTAGCAATGGCGGAATAGCAAGGAAGGAAAAGAGAGAGAGAGAGAGAGAGAGAGAGAGAGATATTAATATTTTTCTTTTGAATATAACTGTTGTTGATTCTCATTCATAATTGGTTACATATATTGTTCCCCAAACTCTCTAAGCCAACTGGCACTAACCATTTAACAACTTAATTAAAAATACTTATTTAATTGCTAAACTGCAATTAAGATGATTACAGCTATAACATTGCCCCGCCCTTCAATTAAACCTTGTCTTTAAGGTTGCAGTTAGAACTTGAAGTCTGGAAATCTTGCAGTAAACTCATCATAGTCTTCCCAGGTAGATTCTTCAACATTTTTGTTCTTCTAGTGGATAAGCAATTAAACCCCAACTGCATTGTTCTTCTTGTAAACCCTTCTATGTAGCACTACTATAGGCTCTTGAACTTGTAAACCATCATCAGTAACCAATGGTAACAATGGCATATGATTAACAACATGACCTAAATGTTTCTTCAAGCAACTGACATGGAAGACTGGGTGTATCTTTAAGTCTCAAGTAGCTTCAACTTGTAGGCCACATCACCAATTTTTTCAAGCACTTCAAAAGGGCCATAGAACTTAGGATGAAGCTTGTGATAGGCATGAGTTGCGAGTGACTGCAACTGATAGGGAATAAGCTTCAAGTAAACCAAATCTCCCACATCAAAAGTTCTCTCACTCCTGTGCTTATCTGCTTGCATTTTCATCCTATTTTGAGCAATGAACAAGTTAATTTTAAGCATATTCAACATTCTGTCTCTAGCAATCAGGCCTTGTTGGACTTTCTAATTTAGTAGAACCAAGTTCATAAGAGGCAATGTGTGGAAGAGGCAATCCATAGACAATTTCAAAGGGGGTGAACTTAGAGGCAGTGTGAAAGGAAGTGTTATAGCTCTATTCAGCCCAAGGAAGCCATTGGAGCCACTTCTTAGGTTGACAACTTGTAAAGCATCTCAAATAAGTTTCTAAGCACCTATTAACTGTTGGAAGTATGCCCACAAAGCCACTCATTTGATGTAATAGCTTTTTGGAATACTTATTATGTTAAACTTTTATATGTTTAATGGAGGGTAAATCTTATTGTTAATCACTGTTTATTGTATCATGTGTTTAAGCAATAAGTGAATCCAAGGAATGTATTTGTTCTAAGAGATAAGTGATCTAAGTGAGTTAGATTATCGAGACCTTTCTCTTATGTTCATTCCTAAAACGTTCCTAGCCATAGGATTGCCAATTGGGCATTGACAATCCGCTAAGGTTAGTATGTGTTATGTTGACTCAAGCGTGAGTATGACTAGTCTCAAGTGATTTGGTGTTGGACACTAAGACAGACACATAGGTGCTCGAAAGAGTAATCGAGTACACTGAACTACGATCAAATCAGAGTTCGAACATACATGTCATGTAAGAACTCTAAAGTTGCAATATGCAAAGTAGTCCTTTAACCTGAGGCATCATAGATGTCTAATGGTTAGGTCCTTGATCTTTGATCCTGTCAATGGCATTCCCTCGGAGTGTCCACGGCATTGTTGGGGTCAAGCTATCTAGTCATGTAGGCATATGAATGTACAACAAGGGATCTCTAACCTTCCATGGTGGAGGGAGAATACTCTAAGATATGATTCTAAAGTCTTTGGCCAAAGCAAATGAATATGACTAAAGGAAGGATGTTCCAAATCATATTCAAGGGAATCATATAAGAAAGTATCACATTGGATAGTAGACATGAAACAAACTATCACTTAAACTATGTGATTAAGAGTATTGTATTAGAGAATGACCGTATTGCATTGTAGTTGTAACTGGATAGGTTCTCCAACCAATTCTACTTAGCTTGGGTAACCATGACATGCTGCTAGGCGTCAACCATGGTTTGTGGAAGCCCTAATGGTTAGCAAACACTAATCAATGAAAGGGAGAATTGAAATGTGGTTTCAATTCATAATCGATAGTTAAGAGTAACATCGCCCACTGCCTCGCTAATTAGAACCTAATGGATCGTACACCGAGTAAGGATGTATGTGAAGAAATCAAATGAAATGGATAAGCAATTAAATGGTTTAATTGAAGAATGGTCAAGATTAATTAATTAGTTAATTAATTATACGAAAGGTTCATATTGGGCTTATATGTTGGTTTTGGGTTTCGGGGCCCAAAAGCGTTTTGGTCCAAAAGGCCCATTATGTTTAAGTTGTATGACAACTAAAACAAAATGGGCAAATAGCCCAATAACACCAAGGAGGCCGGCCATTAAGGTTGGATGGGCAAAGTTTGCTTAATTGAAAGCTTGCCACTCACCAAAGAAATGAAGTATAAATTCAACTTTATAGCTTTAGGGTTGAGTAAGTTGAAATTGGGTGAGACATTTTCTCTCTATTTCTTCTTAGAGGCCGGCCATTAAAGGAAGAAAACATCTAGCAATCTCTTCTTTTTTTAATCATCCATATCATCTTCACAAGATACAACCTTGGTGAAGAGACTTAGAGACATCAAGCTTTTGGTGTTTTGGAGAACAAATCCTTTTTCCTCAAATCATCAAAGGAGCACTAAAGGGAGTAAAACACAAGAAGGATTCAAGGAGCTTGGAGGTGACTTGAAGGCCTTCCACTTGGGTGAATCCCTTGTGTAAACAAGGATGAGCTTCAAGGGTAAAGAATCACTAAATTCTTCTTTCTCTTTAATGTTGTTAAAGAGTTTATTTTGGTTCACCACATACTAGGCTTTGAAAGTCATGGGTTTTATTGAATTGTTTTTGGATGCATGCCTATATTAATGAGTTAATAGTATGCATATGTATTCAAATGTTCATACTTGTTCTTAGCTAGGACAAAATTTTTCCTTCAAGTGGTATCAGAGCCTAGGCCTAGTTTATGGTGAATCCTTTTGGGTTTTGTGACTTTCATATTTTGTGATTTAAATGTTGTAAATGTTACAAGCTTTGTTCTTGCTTTTGAATTTATAAATTTTGCTAGAAAATTTAGCATCTCAAATGTTGTAGATGTATTTCATTTAAGCATGAATATTGGAACTAAAATTTGGTGCCATGTGTTTTGGGAAATTCGGCCAAATCCAAAGGGTGATTTTTTGGGTTCATGTTTGTCTTGTTAAAATGGTTTTAAAGTGACTTTTGGAACCCCTAAGTACCCTAGGATGTTAGCCCTCTTTTGAATGGTGAAAATTTGAGTTTTGGTAAGTGAAAACATTCATGGAGGTATTATGAGTTTTCATGAGTGTTCTTCAATGTTCTTGAAGTTCTTGCCAAGAACATAAAGTTTTGAAGTTTTGATTCAAAAGTTTTATGTTTTTCATAAAGTTTTGGTTTAAATTTTGATGATTGAGGTTATTGGTGAGATGTGATGAAATGATTTTAATATTTATCATAATTAGTCATAGACTTTATTTTTCCAAACAAATCATCACTTTCATCCTTTTCCTCACCCACCAAAAACCACTAGCAAAAATTTTAGATTTTTTTTCAAATCTTTTCCCAAATGGCCGGCCACCCCAAGTGGGGTTATTTTTTGGGGCCTTTTGTGCAATTACATAAAGTTTTAGATACTTTTGTGTATTTGCATTTTAGCCCAAAAAGTTTACGTTTTTACGTTGTGGCCCAAATGTTGTGGTCATAGTTTCCTTTTGGCCCAAAAGGATGAGAACAAAATTGTTTTGTCTCTTTAAATGAGAATTGGATTTTCATTTCATTTAGTTCCATTTAAATCAATTCTATGGATCCAAAAACCAATTGTTTAAAGTTGTTTTCTTAGTTAATTTGATTGATTAAGAAAAGGGTGATTATGAACCAAAGGCCACTATAATTGAGCTATGTGATTGGCCGATTAACATTATGAATGTTTGGGTTTTAGTAGAATAGATTTGAATGTAATTTGATTAATTCAAGTTGTTGTAAATGGACATAAGTCCATCATTTGATTTATGTTGTAAAAGGGCATAAGCCCTTCTTATTATTTCATGTATATTTTTTTTTGTTTTGTTTATATGCATGCAAAATGGAATAGTTGGGTCCAATGCCCAATAGGAAATAACGGTTTAATTGGATTAAACGCGTAACTAAAATCAACAACTACCTACCTTAGATCCAAGGTCCAACACAAGGCTCGTGTTGGATCAAATTGAACGGTTCATAATCATCTTTAAACCTAATATGACTATATAGTCCATATGAGGATGCAATGCATTCGTTAGTAGTTCTATATAGTCTCGCTTGTTTCTTCGAAATAGTGGGAGTATTATAAACTACTAATTCATATTAACTTGGACCAATGGTTGTGATAGGCCCAAGTTCTTTTAATATGATTAAAATGTTTTGATGTAGCCCAAAACTACTCCCTCAAAAACCGGATATTAAGTTGATAAGCGAGAGATGCTTTGAACATCTCTTCGTAGGCCTTCCACCGTGGTGGGCTCCAATCGTTTGTGACTCATGCACCGGCTTCACCCTATAATGGGGAAGGACAAAGTATGTGCTTACATCCAGGAGGAGTCCATAAACATATGATGAGGTGAGTGTAGACAACAAGTATGACCAACATGATATAATTCTGAGGTTGTGCTTGAACCTCTGCATAAACTAAGCATGGTGGGAATGACTTAACTAAGTGCAATGGTGCCAACATGATATAATTCTGAGGTAAACATTCTCTAGAGGCCAAACTAGATGGGTAATTGCAAGAGGTTGTTGCAAATGAATAATGCGTTATTCTCTCATCATTATTTTTGCTAACCAACATGATATAATTCTGAGGTGGGCTTGGTAATGGTGAGTCTCCCATAACCCGCTAAGAGTTCAATATAACTCTCGAATTCTATTGAGGGATGTGGAATTTGCCAAAAATAGTGGGTGGTACTATTTGATTCAAAGACCCAATCAAATAGTTTTATACAAACAATCTAATACGATTTCTGTTATGTTATGTAGTGAACGACATGCCTAAAATTATACCCACCATTATACTTGACAAAAGGGGCCTTAAGGGCCAACGTTTCCTTGCTTGGTATCGCCACATTGAGAATGTCTCAAAGGTGAAAGACATATTGTATGTGCTTAAGCAATCCCCTCCTCATGTACCTCCTACGAAACTAGCTTCAAAGGAGGAGTGTCAAAATAACGTTAGACACTATGAGGATGACTTACAAGCCAAATGCTTAATCCTTACTTCACTTAGTGAGGAGCTTATGAAGCTACATAGGCACATGGACACTTCTTGTGCCATGGTTGAAAGTTTGCATAAGATGCATGACATTGAGACTAGTAATGTACGATTATCAAATGTTTGTAGTCTAATGAATGCCAAGATGGCAAAAGGGACATCAGTCCATAAACATGGACAAAAGATGGAAAAGATATTTAAAGATCTTAAAAGTTTAGGAACTTCCATCGATGGGAAAATGGCCCAGGACTTTCTCCTTGCATCTCTCTCGGATGATTTCACTAAGTTTATTGTAAACTATAAAGTGAATAGATTCGATCATTCTTTGAAAGAGATGATCGACATGTGCTGTAAATTTGAAAAAGGTTTCAAAAGGGACAGTGGGAGTGAGAATGCAATGATAAGGAAAAGGTTGCATAAGAAGAAGGCAAACAAAAGAACATGCTTTCATTGTGGAAAGGATGAACGTTGGAAAAAGAAATACAGGGTGCGCATTGCGAGCCTTATGACACGAACTTTTGAAGAGACTATTTCTGTCATAGAGAGTGCTTTTACAGTGAGCTCCAGTTCCTGGATATTTGATTCAGGCGTTAGTCAACATATCTGCAATACGTTGCAGGGACTAGGAGGGAGCAGGCCACTGCGCAATGAGGAGATGGTTGTGCGAGTTGGGAACGGCACTAAAATCTCTGCAAAAGCAATAGGCACCTACATGCTTAACCTACCCTCTGGGGAAGTCCTGGAACTTAAAAATTGTTTATATTTTCCTTCATGTATAAAGAATTTGATTTCCATCTCTAGGCTTTTACGAGATGGGCACTCAGTATTGTTTGACAAAATGAGTTGCACTTTATACTTGAACGGTCGTATTATCTCTCATGGTAATATGATAGATGGACTTTTTCACCTAGAGACAAATAGTGGGATGCACTGTATTGAAAGCGGGAATACCTCAAAACCCAAAAGGGCTAGAGAAGAAGTTAACCAAGAAAAGATGTGGCATCTTAAACTTGGACATGTGAACCTTGATAAGATTCGCAAGATGTCGAAAGACGGATATATCCGCCCATTAGGTAATGACCAGATGGGTACTTGTGAGTGTTGCTTGAAAGGGAAAATGACCAAATCTCCATTTACTGGAAAAGGAGAGCGTGCCACTGAAATTCTAGGGTTAATCCACACTGACGTATGTGGACCTATGTCTACTACGTCGAGAGGAGGCTTCTCCTACTATATCACATTCACCGACGATCACTCTCGGTTTGGCTATGTGTATCTTATGAAGTACAAGTCAGAATCCTTTGAAAGATTCAAAGAATTCAAGAATGAAGTTGAGAAGCAAACTGGGAAACAGATAAAGACTCTAAGATCGGATCGAGGGGGTGAATATCTGAGTAATGAGTTCCTAGATTATCTCAAAGAGTGTGGAATTGTATCACAGTGAACTCCACCAGGAACTCCTCAACATAACGGAGTTTCTGAGAGGAGAAACCGAACCTTGATGAACATGGTTCGTTCTATGATGAGTTCCGCTGATCTACCAATATCATTCTGGGGATATGCACTACACACAGCAGCTTATTTGATAAATGCAGTGCCCTCTAAATCTATTCCACAAACACCATATGAGATATGGTATGGAAAGAAGCCAAGTCTTAAACATCTTAAGATTTGGGGTTGTCCAACATACGTTAAGAAACAAGATGCTGAAAAGCTTGAAGCGAGATCCATTAAATGCTATTTTGTAGGGTATCCTAAACAGACTTATGGATACGAATTCTATCACCCTGACGACCAGAAAGTCTTTGTCGCAGAAAGTCTTTGTCGCCAGAACTGCTATATTCATGGAAGATGAATTTGTTCTTAATAGAACAAGCAAGATAGAATTAAAAGAAATTAATGAGATTAATGACGAACCACAAACAAGCACTCAACAAGTTGACAACCCTGTTCCTAAACCCCTAGCTCCACGTAGATCTGAACGGGTTAATAAGCCACCTAAAAGGTATGGCTTAGACAATGACTTTGATGAATTGTACCTTCTAGGTGACAATGAAACAAAGGAGGACCCTAGGGACTACACTGAAGCAATGTCCGACATTGATTCAAAGAGATGGCAAGAGGCCATGAAATCCGAGATGGATTCCATGTATCAAAATCAGGTCTGGACTCTTGTAGACCCTCCAGAAGGTATTGTACCTGTTGGAAACAAATGGGTCTTCAAGAGGAAGATAGGCGTTGATGGGAACGTGGAGACTTATAAGGCTAGACTCGTAGCCAAGGGTTACAGGCAACGAGAAGGGATTGACTATGAAGAAACCTTCTCTCCTGTAGCCATGATTAAGTCCATTCGGATTTTGCTTGCTATAGCTGCGTACCATGATTATGAGATATGGCAAATGGACGTGAAGACAACCTTTCTGAATGGCTACCTAGAGGAAGAGCTCTATATGACTCAACCCGAGGGTTTCGTGTCCAAGTCTGAAAAGCCTAAGGTATGCAAGCTTCAAAGGTCCATTTATGGACTTAAGCAAGCCTCCAGGAGCTGGAATATTCGTTTCGACACTGAAATCAAAACGTTTGGTTTTGCTCAAAACGAAGACGACAATTGTGTTTATCAAAAGGTCGTTGGGAAAGCAGTAGTATTCCTAGTGTTATATGTAGATGACATATTACTATTCGGGAATGACACTGCAGTACTTTCTTCTGTAAAAGTGTGGTTGTCCAAAACCTTCCACATGAAAGATTTAGGAGATGCATCTTATGTACTTGGGATAAAGCTCTATCGTGATAGATCCAGAAAATTAATTGGATTATCCCAATCTATGTACATTGATAAGGTGTTAAGTAGGTTCCAGATGGAACAATCTAAGAAAGGTTTTCTTCCTGTTGGACATGGAATTCATCTTTCTAAATCCATGGAACCTAAGACTCCTGAAGAGATACGGCAAATGAGTTGTATTCCTTATGCTTCTGCCATAGGGAGTCTCATGTATGCCATGATATGCACAAGGCCTGATATCGCATATGCTGTGAGCATTACTAGTCGATATCAATCTAACCCAGGATCAGAACACTGGACAGCTGTCAAGACGGTCCTTAAGTACTTAAGAAGAACAAAGGACATGTTCCTCGTATATGGAGGAGCATCAGAGTTGCGAGTGGAAGGCTATACAGACGCAGATTTCCAATCTGATGTCGATGATAGAAGTTCCAACTCCGGATATGTATTCACTCTGAATGGTGGGGCTGTCAGTTGGAAAAGCAAGAAGCAAAGTGTAATTGCTGATTCCACGACAGAGGCTGAATATGTCGCTGCAGCTGAAGCCGGCAAAGAAGCATTCTGGATGATGAAGTTCATCACTGAACTTGGAGTGGTTCCAACCATTACATCACCAGTAACTTTGTACTGTGATAATAATGGGGCGATAGCTCAAGCCAAGGAACCCAGGGCACATCAAAAGAACAAGCATATTGACAGACGCTTTAATATCATTAGAAGATATGTTGCCGAAGGGAAAATAAACATCCTCAAAATTGCTTCAGCCGATAACGTAGCAGATCCACTAACAAAGCCAATGTCTCAAATCCAGCTTGACCGTCATATGGAAAAGATGGGTATAAGATACATGGGAAGGTGGCTTTGAGTGCAAGTGGGAGATTGTTGGAAGTATGCCCACAAAGCCACTCATTTGATGTAATAGCTTTTTGGAATACTTATTATGTTAAACTTTTATATGTTTAATGGAGGGCAAATCTTATTGTTAATCACTGTTTATTGTATCATGTGTTTAAGCAATAAGTGAATCCAAGGAATGTATTTGTTCTAAGAGATAAGTGATCTAAGTGAGTTAGATTATCGAGACCTTTCTCTTATGTTCATTCCTAAAACGTTCCTAGCCATAGGATTGCCAATTGGGCATTGACAATCCGCTAAGGTTAGTATGTGTTATGTTGACTCAAGTGTGAGTATGACTAGTCTCAAGTGATTTGGTGTTGGACACTAAGACAGACACATAGGTGCTCGAAAGAGTAATCGAGTACACTGAACTACGATCAAATCAGAGTTCGAACATACATGTCATGTAAGAACTCTAAAGTTGCAATATGCAAAGTAGTCCTTTAACCTGAGGCATCATAGATGTCTAATGGTTAGGTCCTTGATCTTTGATCCTGTCAATGGCATTCCCTCGGAGTGTCCACGGCATTGTTGGGGTCAAGCTATCTAGTCATGTAGGCATATGAATGTACAACAAGGGATCTCTAACCTTCCATGGTGGAGGGAGAATACTCTAAGATATGATTCTAAAGTCTTTGGCCAAAGCAAATGAATATGACTAAAGGAAGGATGTTCCAAATCATATTCAAGGGAATCATATAAGAATGTATCACATTGGATAGTAGACATGAAACAAACTATCACTTAAACTATGTGATTAAGAGTATTGTATTAGAGAAGGACCGTATTGCATTGTAGTTGTAACTGGATAGGTTCTCCAACCAATTCTACTTAGCTTGGGTAACCATGACATGCTGCTAGGCGTCAACCATGGTTTGTGGAAGCCCTAATGGTTAGCAAACACTAATCAATGAAAGGGAGAATTGAAATGTGGTTTCAATTCATAATCGATAGTTAAGAGTAACATCGCCCACTGCCTCGCTAATTAGAACCTAATGGATCGTACACCGAGTAAGGATGTATGTGAAGAAATCAAATGAAATGGATAAGCAATTAAATGGTTTAATTGAAGAATGGTCAAGATTAATTAATTAGTTAATTAATTATACGAAAGGTTCGTATTGGGCTTATATGTTGGTTTTGGGTTTCGGGGCCCAAAAGCGTTTTGCTCCAAAAGGCCCATTATGTTTAAGTTGTATGACAACTAAAACAAAATGGGCAAATAGCCCAATAACACCAAGGAGGCCGGCCATTAAGGTTGGATGGGCAAAGTTTGCTTAATTGCAAGCTTGCCACTCACCAAAGAAATGAAGTATAAATTCAACTTTATAGCTTTAGGGTTGAGTAAGTTGAAATTGGGTGAGACATTTTCTCTCTATTTCTTCTTAGAGGCCGGCCATTAAAGGAAGAAAACATCTAGCAATCTCTTCTTTTTTTAATCATCCATATCATCTTCACAAGATACAACCTTGGTGAAGAGACTTAGAGACATCAAGCTTTTGGTGTTTTGGAGAACAAATCCTTTTTCCTCAAATCATCAAAGGAGCACTAAAGGGAGTAAAACACAAGAAGGATTCAAGGAGCTTGAAGGTGACTTGAAGGCCCTCCACTTGGGTGAATCCCTTGTGTAAACAAGGATGAGCTTAAAGGGTAAAGAATCACTAAATTCTTCTTTCTCTTTAATGTTGTTAAAGAGTTTATTTTGGTTCACCACATACTAGGCTTTGAAAGTCATGGGTTTTATTGAATTGTTTTTGGATGCATGCCTATATTAATGAGTTAATAGTATGCATATGTATTCAAATGTTCATACTTGTTCTTAGCTAGGACAAAATTTTTCCTTCATTAACAACCTCTGTTTGGCCATCACTTTGGGGGTGGTACCCCAAACTCATACACAATTTCGACCCTTGTAATTTAAAAAAAAAAAAAAAAAACTCTCTCCAAAAGGCACTAAGGAAAATAGTATTCATGTCACTTACAATGGTTTATGGCATGCCATGTAGCTTAGAAATGTTTTCCACAAATTCTTGGGCTACCATGCTAGCAGTGTATGGATGTCCCAAGGCTATAAAATGTGCATACTTTGATAGCCTATCCACCACCCCTAAAATCACTGATTTCCCTTTGCAAGAGGGCAAGCCATAAATGAAATCTATACTTATATCTGTCCATGCTTGCTGAGGTATTGGAAGAGGCTACAATAACCCAGGTGGTGAGATAGTTTCATATTTATTCTGTTGACAAATCTTGCATTCAGCTACCTAAGCTTTGAGGTCCTTCTTCATCCCAACCCAATAGAAGCCTCTTTTCAATCTTTGGTAAGTCTTCAACACCCTTTCATGACCTACCAAGGGTGTGGAGTGGTGCTCCTCAAATACTTTTTTCCTCCAAATAGAATCAACAGCTAGGATAATTATGCCATTGTATTTCAAAAAACCATTGTCAATGTGGTACTTAGAAGCAACAACATTAGTTCCAGAGGCTTGATCTTGTGCTTCTATTTCTTGCTTCTTCACTCCTGAGTTCATCCAGCCAACCAAAATATGGATAGGCGATAGCTAGAACTTCTTCCTTATTTTCCAAAGGTAGCTCAGAAAGAGGCTTGGAACCTGGTGCTCTAGAGAGAGCATATGCCATAATGTTCTCCTTACCATGTCTGTATTGCACTTCATAATCAAACCCCAACAGCTTGGATACCCATTTTTATTGAAATGGGGTATTTGTTCTTTGGCTCAAGAAGTATGTCAAGCTGTTGTGGTCTATTTTGATAATGAAATGGCGCCCTTGGGGATAATTTTGCCATTTTTTAACTGCATACACAATTGCAATAAGATCCTTTTCATAAGTTGACAAAGCCTGGTTTCTGGGGCCTAAAGTTTGACTTGCAAAAGCGATAGGTCTTCCCCTTGCTGCAAAACTGCTCCAATGCCTAGACCAAAAACATCACATTCAACAATGAAAGGTTCTGCAAAGTTGGGTAAGGCTAGTAGTTGGGGTGAAGTCATGGTTTGTTTTAGCCGTTGGAAAGCTGCCTTAGTTGCTTATGTCCAAAGAAACCCTTCATTACCAGTGAGTTTGTATAATGGTTGGCAAATTTTGCCATAACCAGAACCGGTTAAACCCATAAATCCCCTCAATTCCTTCACATTCTTAGGGGTAGGCCAATCCATTATAGCTTGAATTTTAGCATGATCTGCAGAAACTACATCACTAGAGACTATGTGGCCCAGGTACTCCACTTGGTACTACCCAAATGAGCATTTCTATTTCTTGAGGAACAATTGGTGTTTTTGTAACAACTTCATTGTTTTCTGCAAATGAACTAGATGCTCCTCCCAAGAGTGACTATAGATTAAAATGTTATCAAAGAACACAAGGATAAACTTTCTCAAATAAGGCTTGAAGATGTCATTCATGAGATTTTGAAATGTTGCAGGGGCATTAGTGAGGTCAAAAGGCATTACAAGGAACTCATAGTGCCTTTCATGAGTTCTAAAAGCTATTTTTTCAATGTCATCCTCGTGCATCCTAATTTGATGGTAACCCAGCCTGAGATCAAGCTTACTTAGCAACATATAATTCATCAAGAAGATCGTCAATCAGTGGAATAGGATACTTGTCCTTGATTGTAAGGCTGTTCAATTCTTTATAATCCATGCATGATCTCCATGTTCTTTCCTTTTTCTTTACCAACAACATTGGAAATGAGAACGGGCTGTGACTAGGCCTGATAAACCCTAAATTAAGAAGTTCTTGCACTGCCTTCTCAATCTCATCTTTCTGTGCAGGTCCATAATGATAGGGTCTAATACTTAGGGGCTTAGTCCCTAGGATAAGTGGAATTTTATGATCATGTGTCCTGTGTGGAGGCAACTATGAAGGTTGTAGAAACAATGTCTCATATTAATGTAGAACTCAACCTGCAAGTAGTAGTAGCAATGGCGAAATAGCAAGGAAGGAGAAGATAAAGATATATATATATATATATATATGTATATGTATATTTTTTTTCTTTTAAATATAACCGTTGTTGATTCTTCTTCACAATTGGTTACAAATATTGTTCCCTAAACTCTCTAAGCCAGCTGGCACTAACCATTTAACAACTTAATTAAAAATACTTATTTAATAGCTAAACTGCGATTAAGATAATCACAGCTATAACACTTACTCCTTTCTCTCTTTCTCTGTTTTCTCAGTTACTCTCGCCATGTGTTGCTGACTCTTCTACTTTGGCGGTTGTGCTATCTGCGGAGAGTATCGACGTAAAGTTGGTTATCATCGTTGCCGAGAATAGGATTTCTCTCGATCGTCATGGCTTGCAACGTCGTTCAAGCCAACGCGCCTACAAAAGCCGATAAGTAGTGTGGATGATGTTTGGGGTAGAGCACGGTAAAGTCTTGGCTGATGAGTTTTGGCTTTTTGTTTTTCTTTTCATTTTTTCTAATTCAAATTTTGATTGTTGAAGTTGGAGATGGGTGAGATGGTTATATATATGGTGGTTGTTGTATTTGTGGTAGTTTTATGAGGGGTTGTGATGGGCGTAGTGGGGATGGTGGTGGTAGATTCGGGAAAAGACAGAGGCAAAGGGTGGGTTGGGATTGTAAAGGAGTTGAAGGCAAGTAAATTGGAGGGAGTGTTTTGAAATTAACGAATAATATGTACAAATGTTGGATTCCTGAGGGGTTCATTTTTCGGGAACTCTATTACCACATTACTGTCAAGAATCCGATTCCTTGATTTTAGAAGGTCTAATTCCCCATTTAAAATAGGTTCCCCATATATTTTCATTCCCAAAGTGTTAGTAAAAATTCGAATCACCTACGGAAGAATCGAATTCCTTTTTTATGCCTCCATTTCGGTTTGGTAAACACACTAATAATCAGTTATGTGGTTAGACTAATTCACACTTACATGTGTTGAGTGCATAAAGTTATACTTTTATGCCCTATTTTACTTAGGTTTTTGACTTAAAATCTCTATGCATCACAAGGTATTTTGTTGTTTATATTGTATTTCAAGATGAAAGTAAGGGCTTGAAGAAATCATCTTATTTTGAATATTGTAACAAGTGGCCCAAGATCCTCCAGAAAAGGACCTTGCAGAACAACCAACTTGCGAGCTTTGCCCTGAAGTGCTCCAAACGAATTAGAAAATGGGCCATATATGGTTGAAAAGCCCAAGAAGTCTTCTTTCTGATGGCCTTTACAACTTGTGATTTGGAGGTTTCGACAAGAAGTTATGATAGAATAAAGAGGAGCTGTTCAGTTACAAATTCTGATAATAGCTAGTTTTCAGTTACTCCAATACTAAAATATGGTTGTTATGAGTTATAAATGAGAGTCAATTCAAGGATGTAAATGTGTCAGATGTTAGATAAGTCCTAAGCCTTTTAATAGGAGACAAATACTCAACAAAATGAGGAGAATCTGGAGAGAGAGCAGGAGTCTTCAACCTTGAGCAGTTTCTAGGTTCTAGCTTTCTTGACTTTTTATGTATTTTGTTTTTACGGATACTTAGTGCTGCTTTGAAGCCCTAGACATGATTGAATTAATGTTATGATGTAGCTTTAGTTTATCAATTTCATTTGCAAGCTAGAATCAGTTTTCTGTTTCAATCATTTCAAGCACATCTTAGCAACCTTGTTTATGTTTGCTTTCTGTTGAGAATGATAAGGATGACTACCATATCTTCTTTCATTCATTAGCAACATGTGGTTAGGTTCAGAACTAATCATGTAAATTGATTCTATGAAGTTCTAGGATAAATGCCATGTTCGAGGGTTCATGTGATGTTCATAATCGTCTTCATTCTTAATGAATTTCTAGGTGCTAAATCTGAGTATATGTCATGCTAGGTTGCATCTACAAATACAAGTTTTATGTATATGCCATGCATCTAACATGCAAAGTAAGAGAGAATTCATACAATCTAGTTATATGACATGCTAGATATGTGAACATCTTACTTGTGCATTTGAAAGGCATAAGTTAAAAGATAATATCACTGATTTAAGAATGTTTAGGGGAAGGCCTTTGTTTATTTGAAGTCAGAAGTTCTAAAAACATTTCTAACCTATTCCATGTCTTAGGTTTGTTTTTAGATAGTTCTAATTTTTCACTTTTCTTTTTATCTTTATTTCTTTTCCAAAATTACTCGAACCCCTCATTTTAAGTAATAGGAGTCTTTATTTCCTTCGCTTTTCTCCATCTTTGCTCATTTTGCTCATGCCCTAACCTTTAGACTTTATAGGCCAGTGGCAAACGTGCTACTTTTCTAGAAGTAGAAAAGCTTGCGTAACCTATGTAGTCGTAGGTGTTGGTGTATAACCTTGCAAGGTTGTTAGCCATATGGTTGGCAGCTGGACGCCTTACTTACTTACAAAAGCAGACAAGTCTGCGTAACCACTAAGCTGTTAACCTTGACTTCTTCCAATTTCGTAGGTTGCGTAGTGATAGGAGCATATTTGTGCGACTTAGTTAACTTGTTTTCTTGCATTTTCTAGCTAGTTTCTGTTTATTATAGTGATTTAAGCTATTTTCGTGTGTTTGTAGGTCCAAATGACAAAGTTGGCAAGAAAGTGCAATTTGGAGTATTTTGGAGCAGTTTTGGGCCAAAGAATGGATAACACATGCATGGAGCAAGGTGGATGGATGTTTTTGAAGTTCAAGATGCTAGGAATATGTTGAAGAGATGAAGAAAATAAAATCAAGACTTGGAAGATAAGGGTACAGCTAAAAGGAATGAACATTATCCAAAACCTTATCTTATCCAACATTATCCAAGCTACCCTTATCTTATCTTATTCTATCATAATCTTATCCTACCTTAATTCCAGCTGCAAGGGGGGATCAATTTCACATTAAATCACCTAAATACCTGGTTTTAGAAGCCTTATCACATGCCCTAGATTGGTGCCGCATCTTTTATTCCTTTTCTTCTAGAAATCTACCAGAACACCATTTCTAGAAGCTTTGTGCCGAATTCCCTAGTCCTTTTCCCCTAGGATTGTGTAATCCTTCTCCTCCACAACCTTTGTGCTGAAACCCTAGCCTATAAATACATATCTCTAACCATAATTTCGTAACACACACATAAGAGCCTAAAAATCAGAAAAATATAAGAGTGCAGCAGGTTTTGAAGGTTGTTAGAGACTTGTGACGTGCTTGCAAGGAGAGGAAGGACTTGTGCCGTGCTTTGCAGCCAAGGATTGTGCCAAATCTGCCATTGGAGTGCTGGAGCGTTTCTGGGTTCTTTCTATCATTAGTTTTAGTCCAATGGTTAGTTTAATTTGGTTTTCAATTATGATGAACATGTGGAACTAATTTCATTTTAGCTAGAGAAGAATTCAAAGCCATGAACATATGTGTGATATGAATTGATTACATCCAGTTATGATTTCATAAATCGTGATTGCAATTTACTTATCTGTTTGATTGATAACTTGTTCTTGTATGTTGATTAAGGAGGCCTACTTAGTTTGCATGCATGAATTTGATGCTTGGATATAAGGGAATTTCACCTAATCGTTATGAACTTATATTCGCACTAGTCATGATTGTATTAAGTGAATTCTTGGTAGGAGTATCATGCAGTTCATAGTTACGAATGCCTTGTCAATGCGTATGATTATCATAGAACTTAATGATCTTTGATATGTATCTCTATTATGCAATTCATGTAGGGAACTTGATAAGAATAATTTGGTTACGTCGCTGAGTCCAATCCAATGAATTTAGGAAAATCTGAAAGTTAATTTGTGCTTCTCACGATTAATTTAGGCCATTGTCATTCATGGTTTATTGGAAGAATAACTGGAAATCGATTTGTATGCATGTGTGTCATGTGTGGAGAAGGGCCCTCTAACTAGCCATTCAGCCATTAAATCACAAATTTCATCCAAAGTTATTTAAAGTCTTAAATCTGTTTAGTTTTAGTCTTAAATTCGTCAAAAACCAACTCCCCTTTATATTACGTGTCTTTAGGTTAGAATCTGTCCAATTTGGTTTCCTTTCATTGTTTTGAGTCTTTTGAATTCAATTTTCGTCTAAATTACCCTCTAGTTCTTGTTTTGAGTCAATTTAACTTAGTTTGTGTGTTTTGAGTCAGTTTAGTCTATTTTGAGTAGTTTGAGTTTAGTTTTATGTTTTAGAGTCTAGTTTTCAATTTTTAAGTTTAATTTATGTTGATTAGCATCCCTAACTAATCCCCCGCCTAGAACGATCCCTACTTACGCGTACTACAACTATCTTAATAAAGTTTGATTTGTGTGTTAGTTTTTTCCACATGACGTAGCAAGTATCACAACACTTTAGGACTTGGTGTAGATCATTCTGCGCTTGGCAGAAGTGAAGCTTATCAACTACGTAGCATGTCAGCAGTGGATCAAGCTTTATATATGCACACTTACTTGTTTAACCTTTCATAAGAATGTGCGGTTGTATAAGTCTAGCGTGGCTTCACTAATTAAAGGGTAAGCTGTAGGGAGTCTTCTGGAAACCGTAGGCTACCTTAGTGCACTTGGTAGCAACTTTAGGGTTCCAGGGCAGCCATCCATCTGGAGTATGGCGTAATGTGCCTCGTCTGTCTCTAGGGCCCAGTTATCCACGGATTAGGCCAATAGACCTAAAATCTTTCAGTTGGCTAAGCCTTGAAAAAGACCATTGTGGCTACTTCTAGGAATCCTAGCGTAAGCCATCGGGCATCTAGTTATACCAGGGCAACCTGGCTCATCCATATCTAGATATTCCAAGTGTAGAGTTTATCCTCCCACTTTGGAGAGCAGACCTATGTGGACCTTCCCAGATGGAATCCATCTTTTTGGAGCCTTCTCTACAGGCAGTGGTGAAAGCTTTTCTTAGGACTAAATCTCCGGGTTAGAACTACCGGATATTGGCCCTCTTATCATAGCTGGAGTAGAGCTGCTGCTGGTAGGCTGTGATGCGAGTGATGGTCTGTTCATGCTTTTCTTCTGTCAGATCTAAACTTGTGACCATCTCTTTATTGTTATGCTTAATGCTTGGTAGTAGAGTGCTGATGCTCAACACGATAATGTTGGGAGGAATGATCGTTTTCGAACCAAATGCCAAAGAGAAAGAAGTCTCACTGGTTACTCGTCTTTTGATGGTACGATACGCCCATAGACATCCAAGGAGTTCGTCTATCCATTTTCCCATCTTATCGGTTAGATGTTTCAGTCTGCCGATTGCCTTGAGGATATCTCAACGTGGACATGTGCTGCTTGATGCCATACTTTTGGAAAAACTTCGCCAAATCTTTGCCCATAAATTACGGGTGATGCGTTAAAGTTAACACACAAATTAAACCCTCTTGTTGTCAAATTGTAGTAAAGATGCAAGTAGGGATCGTTCTGGACTGGGCATTAGGAAGGCTTGCTAATAACCTCTAAACTGACTCAAAAACATAAAAACAAAGTTAAAAACGCAAAACTAGACTCTAAGATTCTTAACTAGACTTATTTGACTCAAAACAAGCTAAACAAACTCAAAACAGCACAACACTATAAAAAAGACTCAAAACAGACTCTAAAGAGTTATTTGGACGAATCCTAACTTTAACTTGACTCAAAACACTCAAAAACACAAGTTTGGACAAATTCAAACCTAATTGACAAAATAAAGTAAAGGGGATTGAGTTTTGGACGAAATTAAAGTAAAACAAGTAAACTAAAAACTCAAACAGAAAGTTGCACGAATTTGGTAAATTGGATGGTTGATGGGCTAGCTAGAGAGTTCTTCTCCATACATGACACACTTGTATACAAATCAATCTCCAATTGCTTTTCAATAAACCATAAACCTCAACACCCCAGATTAATTAGGTATGCTTAAATTAACCCTCAGATTTTCCTTATGTTATTGAATTGGATGGGAAGAGCGCATCGCAATCAAATTATTCTTCAAAAGTTCCCTACATGAAAGCGCATAATAGAGATACAATCAAAGATCATTAAGTTCTATGAAAACCATAAGTATTGACAAGGCATTCGTAACTATGAAAGCACATGATACTCCTGCCAAGAATATACTTAACGCGATTGTGACTAGCAACCTTCACTACTTGTGAATATAAGTTCATAACGATTAGGTGAAACTCCCTTATATTCTAGCATCAAATTCATACATGCAAACTAAGCGGGCCCTCTTAATCAACATACAAGAATAAGTTTTGAATCAAACAGTTAAGTAAATTGCATTCATAATTTATGAAATCACAACTAAAAGTAATCAATTCATATTGGAAATATAGTCATGGTTTTGAAATTCCCCCCAGCCAAAAAGGGTTTAGCCTCTCATGTTCACAGCAAAACAAAGAGAAAATAAATTAAACATTGAAAACAAAGAATGGATTACACATAAAAACGCTCCAACAATCCAATGTCTTGAATGGAAAGCACGTCCAAGGGTCCCCCTTCTCCTTCTTTGCTGCGGCACAAGGGTTGTGAAAATGGATGAGTGGTGCATTATGGTGGTGGATGGATGTAGTTGAATTATGGTGAAGGGTGGAACGGCTGAAAAGAAGAGAAGAGAGTCCTAAAGGGTGAGGCACTATGTATTTATAGGGGAGAAGGCACAATTTTGATGTGTTTTAGGGAAAGAAATAACTTAGCTATTTTGTCCTATAATTAAAAGTCAGAAATCAGTGGAAAATAGGCAAGTAAGGTGCATGAATTAAAAAGAATAGGAAAGGAAATTCGGCAGAGAGTGTAGGACAGATTTAGGAATGTGTTTTGAGGCACAAAATAGGTAAGAATCCTCTCCCCTTGTGCGGCAAGAATTGAAACAAAAGGGAATGTAATTTTGGGTCAGAAAATAGGTAAGAAAGAGGGATATGTGCAGAAAAAAGGAGAAACAAAACAGGAATGTGGTTTTAAGAACATAAAATAGGAAAGGAGAAGATGTTTTATGCGGTAAGGAAGGATCAAATCATAGAGAGGTGCGGCATGGACTTTTAAGGCATGTTTAGGACTTCTAGAACAAGTTATTAGGTGCCCTAACATGTTTGGGAAACTCCTTTGTAGCTGGAACTTAGGGACATTTAGGATTAGGAAAGATCAAACCAAAATAGGAAACCTTAGCTTAACTTTCCTACTTCAAGTAGGAATCCTCATTTGAGTAGGAATCCTCATTCTTCTAGGAATCCTTTTTCAACTAGGAATCCTTCTTCAACTAGGAATCCTAGCATATTCAGGTCTTCAATTTCGTCCATTCCTTTTGCTCCAAGCATATGCTATCCATTCCAAGCCCAATTTTGCTTCAAAAGGCACCAAAATGCACTTATTTGGCACTTTAACCCTTTGGACCTACAAACACACGAAAATAGCTTAAAATACTAAAATAACTACGTACTAACAACTTAAATGCCAAGAAACAAGCTAACTAAGTTGCATAAATATGTTCCTATCAACGGGCCGTTGTCAATGATGTTGGATTGAGAGATGCCAAATCAGCAAATGATGTTCCTTCATATGAAGTTCTCTATGTTCGTCTAAGTCGTGGTCGTCATGGGCTCTACTTTTACCCATTTGGTGAAGTAATCAGTTGCCATGATCATCATGCATCTGCCCTTAGTAGCGGTTGGCATAGGTCCTACCAGGTCGATTGCCCACTGCATGAATGGCCAAGGACTCGTCTGCAGGTGTAGTTCACTGGTAGGCAGTGCTGGTATCGGCATGTAACGTTGGCAGCGGTCGCTCTTTTGTACTAACTCCTTAGCATTTTGGTGCATGGTAGGCCAACAGTAGCCTGCGTTAAGAGCCTTCTGTGCTAAAGATCGGCCTTCGGAGTGATTTCCACAAAAGCCTTCATGGATTGAGCTTAGAACCTTGAAGTCATCTGGAGGCGCTAGGCAGTGAAGATGTGGTATGGTGTAGGATCTTCGAATTAGAATGTCGTTCCACATGTAGTAGTGTGCTGCCTTTATTTGGAGCTTTCTAAACTCTAACCTTTCTGTGGGGAGTGTCATTGACAAGGTAGTCTATGATAGAACTTTTGCCAGTTTGGAGTTATATTAACCTATGACACCTTGGCTACCGGCTCTGCCTCTATGCTTGGCTTGTCTAGATACTTCACTGGAATAAAGCATTTGAGTAGGTGGTCGATGGTGGAGCTTAGGCTAGCTAACGCATCCGCTGAAGGGAAATCTATGAGATTCATATGGGATTTCTAGTGACTAGCAAGCATATACAATTCAAAATTTATATACAAAAGCAACGGAAGCATGTTATCAAATAATATCAAAGCTATAGTCATGCAAATCCCCTTCAAGATGTATAGGTTTATATATGATGCATCAAAACATTTTAGTGAAGAACAAAGTTTAGGAGTAGTTTTATACCTCTTGATTTAGATCTTAGACCAAGGATGGACCACCTCCAAGACCTTTGCTCCTTGAACTCCTTGAACCTAGCCTCCTTCCTTGCCTCCTCCACTTTGTTTAGAATGAGTGCTCCTAGGTTCTCTTCAAGTTTCCAAAATTGAAAACCTCTAAAGATCCTCACCCACTAGTGTAGTGAGAAGGATGAAGGAATAACCAAAAGGGTGAGAAAATGATTAGCTAAATCACCCTTATGGTGGCCGGCCTTGTGTGAGTTTTGAGAGAGAGAGATGGTTTCTTCCTTTTGTGAAAAACAACACACAAAACCCTTTTGAAAAATATCTCTATAAAGTTCCTTTATAGAACAAAGAAACCTAGTCAACCACTTGACTTCCTCTCTCTCCCTTTCCCTTTATGTGGCCGGCCTCCTTAGTGTTGTTTGGGCTTTTGGGCTTTTATCATTTCAAGTCATCTTATGCTTGAATAAAAGCCCAATGGGTTTAGGCCGAACGGGCCCAATTAAACCCGAACGTTTCTTTAAGCCCAAAACGATCTTATATCATTTTTTTATGATTTCTTTAGACTTTCTAATTAATCACAACACTTAATTAATCTAATTAATTACTTCCATCATCCATTAATTACTCACTGCAATAGTGTATTAGTGAACAATCGTTTTAGGTTCTAATTAGCAAGGCAGTGAGGTGATTGGCACCAATCCAATTGATTATATTTAATTCACCTTCTTCTTTGACGACTACATTTAATCATCTAGAAGAACTCACAAGCCATGAGGGACATCTAACCATATATCATGGCTACCCAAGCTAATGTAGAAGTTGTTCGGAGAACCTATTCAGTTGGAATTACAATGCAATTCGATCCTTCTCTAAAACAATACTCTCAATCACATCACTAGGGTATGGATATGTTATGTCAAACCCCTAATGTGATTATTCCTTCTTATATGATTCAATTGAGTCGTATAGGAACGTTTTCCTTTATAACGCTCGATACTTCGGCCAAAGATTCCCGAATCATATCTTAGAGTATTCATCCTCTCTTAACGAGGATTAGAGATTCCTTGTTGCGCATTCACTTGCCTTCATGACTAAGTGGCTTAACCCCGACTATGCCGTGGACACCCGCGGATGGAGTGACTTTGACATAATCAAAGATCAAGTACTTAACCACAAGACAACGATGATGCCTCAGGTTAAAGGACTACTTACATTATTCCAACCATTAGAGTCACTTGCTTGACATGTGAGTAGACCTCTATGTAAGTACTCTCGTTCGATTGTGTTCAGTGAACTCATTCCCTTAATGAGCACCTACATACTTGTCTTAGTGTCACTACACGAATGCGATGAGACTTTCCATCCTTCTAATCGAAGCGGACATAGTACATACCTGTCTATGCATTGTCAGTATCCCTCCGACAATCCTATGACTAGGAACCTTTTGAACATTATGGTTATGTGAAGAAGGTCTCTGTAGTCTAACATCATTAGATTACTTCTTCAATCAATCCATTGTCCATGGATTCACCATTTAGGACATATATCGTTTATAGAGATAGTCCTAATTAGTATCTTTGCCATTTGATGTATAAGAGTCATCTATACATCCATTCATTGTCCTGAAAGGTTTCTTCCAAAGATTGACTTTCAGGGCATATTTCCAACAATCTCCCACTTGCACTTAAGTCAATCACTAGTGTATCTTATACATGCTAGTTGAGAGAGCTTATGCTCGTAGGTTAACTTGGTTATGTATTAATCCTTTTTATTTAAAAGGGATTTACTTATCAAATGTTTCCAAAACATTTGATGATGTCTCTTTCTTGTGTTCGAATACTTTGATGAGACCTTGATTCCATGGCTTGAGCTATCGCCCCATTACGTCGTAGTATCCTACTAACGACCTTATGGTTTGGATTCAATCATTGGTTCTAAAAGAACCCCTTCCATTCAAAACACATTTTGAAGCAGTTTCTAAAACAATATATCGACATATATTTTGTTTGTATACTTTATACAAACTTTGCTCCAACCTTGAGACCATTGTAGTACAATACTTACAATACATTCATATGATTAGTACTTCATCCATTATGAAGTTCCATTTGTTAAAATGGCTAATTTTCACTTTGGTTTATAACCTAAGTGAATGCACGCTTCCAGAGTCCCACTCTGATGTTCCTTTCTTAAAGGCAATAATACTCTATCAGTTGCTACGGTTCTGATCCTGGGATATAGTAAGATCTTAAAGTGACAACCCCTGTGGTTCTTCACTTTTGGATATCTACTCACAAGTCCATACATGTGTCCCTTTTGTGATTTTGTGACACATTCATTATAAGGGTTACGAAAGTGATTTTCTATCATATAGGAAAATGCTTTCTTAAATCTTCAACATTTGAGATTTAATTTCCCCATTTAACATCCTTGAGATAGCCTTGCTATATCAATAAGTCCAATTTCAAGTCTATACTTTAAAATTGACCGTGTCACGTTTTGTCATTTTTCGAGTAACATCTATGTTTTATCAAGTCTATCAAATAGACTTTATTCATATCTTGTTGCTCAAATTATGACATCACTCCCACTGGCCTTGTTGTAACTTAGCATTCATTCAAAAACTTAACGATTATATTTTCTTGATTTGAATGCATATTGCTCCCACTAACTTGTCTTGGATCTATTGACAATCATTGGGATCCATTAGCTTATTGATGATGTCTCAACAATTTTGAGACTATCAATAACTCTAGCTAACACAAGTTATGTAAATGAATCATACACAAAAGAATTCCTTCTCAAGTAATTCCTTTTGAAATGTGTGACTTGCTTTGTCAAGTCTATTCATTTAAATTATATGGTGTCATACACCATACTTCAAGTTTTAGTCATACTAAGACCTTTAATGTAGTTGTATAAGAATTATCCAAGTCTTTAGTGGAAGCATGGCTCCTACTAAGGATATAGAAACTCAACCATTCCTTCTAGGTGGTTGATATAATTCTTTATCAAAAACTACATAGAGCGTTATAGTTACATAAGATGTTGAATTTGGATTGTCTTGTTGTTAAACTATATGTTGTGACTCATTTTGAAACTATTCCCTTTTGTTTCATCAACTTGTCCAAATGCTTTATTATTAGCTTGTTCTCATAAAAGAGAATGATGGACAACTCCCAACATATAACCATTTTATGCTAGGTTGACAAAACCAACATTCAAAGACTATTCTCTAGAATGTCACACAACATAGAATTTTAACATTTTAAGCAGCTTGAGTCTTTTAACAATTAAAATTACAAACTCTTAATAATAGTCAAGTACTATTATTCTTTAGACAACTATAAACCAATCATATTCAACTTTATATCCATTTTCACACCTCCCACTATTTCTCATGACTTTAATGAGAAATCACTTCATACATTCAAAATGTATAAACGTGGAGTATACGGGTAGAAGACATTGTGTAGTGGCTTTAAAACCTTTCAAGCTTGTTTGTTTCAATCTTCACTAAGTTAATGTCTCGTTATTAAGTGACTAAAGTCTTTAAACATTTTATAGATTTAGACACTTCTTTCTTGGTTTAATCACTAACACAATTGACATTTTAAAAACAATTTAAAGAATGCCCAATTAGTTGCTCAAAACTACTAATTGAATCAAGAGTGATCTTGATTATTGTGGTTTAAGTGATAACCATATAAGAAACGTTTTTCTTATTACTTATATCATTATAATGTGATCTTCCTTTTCTTCAAGAAAAGAATCTCTAGACCTTTGTCAATTCATATAGAACTCATAGGTAGACAATTGGAACCAAATCTAAAGATTCATTGTATCCTTCTATGTCTTACATGTGAGATCTATCCATAATTGATAAGTCTAAAGTTTGGTTATCACATTACAATAAGTGATATAAATCTTGTATCTCAACTAGGATACAACAAGACAATATTCAATTCATAACACTACTTTAAGGAAATAATATATTAAAAGGCATTCATCACATTACATTAATATGATAATTCAAACATTCATAATGTTTAACACAAAAAGTATTAGCTCTATACATTTAGAGACTAATTCAAATACCTTTATACATTTAGGCACTTATAGTGATCTTCCATCATATGAAGCCACATAATAAGTTCTTAACAAAATAAGAAAGTTTAAAGACCATCTTTAAATGCCTAACAAACTTCCTAAGTAGTAAGCAAAAAACATAGTGGCCGAACCCTTCTCCACATTTTTCCTTGCTTGTTCCTCTTCTACTTGGCTCCTTCACCTATATACAATTATACAAGTGATTAGCCCTTTATATCAAATATAAATATTTAGAAGATCTAACAATTAGAATTGAAGATAAGAACATAAACCATACCTTGTGGCTTGTCCTTAAGAGTTGCAAGGTATAACCTGCAATTCCTCTTCCAATGCCCCTCCTTTCCACAGTGGTGGCAAGTCCCCTTGGGCTCCATTGCCTTCTTTTTCTTCACTCCTCCTTTCGGCTTAGGAGTGGGTGACTTATTCTCCTTCCCTTTGCCTTTGCCTTGCGGCTTGGCCTTGGAAGAGTATGGCTTGTTGTAGGCTACTGCAGCAGTCCCTGCAACGTTCTCTTTCTTCATAGTCTTCTCGGCAGTTACTAACATGTTTAGTAACTCAGAGAGAGTACTATCCATCTTATTCATATTGTAGTTCATTACGAACTGCAAGAATGAATCAGAAAGAGAAGCCAATATGAAGTCCTGGGCCAATTCCCCGTTAAGTGGAGTCCCTAGGTTCTCCAATTGTTCAATGAGTCATATCATCTTCAGTACATGTTGATGCACTAGAGCCCCCTTGACCATCTTGGTCTTCACAAGTTCACTAACAGTGCTAAAGCGACGGTTGCGCGTCCCTTCACCATATAACTCCATAAGATGGAGTATGATGGAAGATGCACTGTCTATGCCCTCGTGCTGTCTCTGTAGCTCCTCATTCATGGAAGCCAACAGATAGCACTTGGCTTGTGTATCATCCTCAACGTGCTTGTCATACTTAGCACGTTCATCCTCAGTGGCCTCAGGGCCGAGAGGTATGTGAGGTGGGGCCTTGTCTAGCACGTAAACAATCTTCTCCAATGTTAGGAGAATCTTGAAATTACGATACCATGATGGGAAATTGTGCCCCTCTAGGCAATGTTTGTCGAGTATTTTCGCGAGTGTGCTTCCAACCATATCTAAATACATAAACAATAAAATAATTAGTTTGATTGTTGATTAAGTCAAACGATTCGGGTGTTTAAACCGAATGACACCACCCACCATTTTTGGCAAATTCCATATCCCTCAAGATGGAATCCGGGAGATTTCAAAGAAAGCTCCTAGCGGGTTATGGGAGGCTCACTATTACCAAGCCCACCTCACGATGATACGATGTCGGCTAACAAAAATAATAATGAGAGGGTACAAGTACCCATTCACAACAACCTCTTGTGATTACCCATCTTTTTGGCCTCTAGAAAACAATGCCTCACGATGATACGATGTTGGCACCATTTCTCTTAGTTAAGTTCTTTCCCACCATGCCGGTTTAGATAGGGGTTCAAGTATGACCTCACGATGATACGATGTTGATCGGATCATATTTATATATATTTTTACTTCAAATTCACTCGTCTTTTCTTGGTTAGTTCCTTATATTTTTGAGCTATTTACGTTATTTTTGTGTTTATAGGATCTGTTATGCAAAGAAAATAAAAATAGCACAAATGAGTTTTAAATAATAAAAAGAAAAGAAAGAACACGGTAGAGAAATAATTTTGGCATTTATCCACCACACCAAACTATGTGTTCTTTAATAATTACAATTAGCTAGCTTAGGATATAATTTTACTTTTGATAATGGAATCATGATGAATCATTTACTTAAACTAATATTGGCAGGATGTTGGAAAAGGTATGGATAGTGAGGTGGGCGAATGAAAGCCTGAATAAAAAGAAAGAAGCTATCTTTGCAGCTAGTGGAGGAAAAGCAGCACTTGGCTGCCTGGCGTGGAAAAAGAATAAAAACTGAAGTGCTTTGCAGCTGGAGAGGGCTGCCAGAAAGAAATAGAAGGACAGGAAGGCAGCAAGGCTGCCAGAGAGAAAAAGCGGAAGGAGGAGAGGCACATGGACTGACGGGGAGGTCACAAGCTGCCTTTGGCAGCGTGACTGGCAGAACACAGAGAGAAGCTAGCAGACTGGAGTGTGAGGTTAGGAGAGTAGGAAAAAGAAAGAAAAAAAAAATATAAAAAAAAGAGAAGTGGGAGCGGGAAAAGTCAGTGGAATGCAGGAGAGACAGCTGGGAGCGCAGTAGGTGCAGAGAATGTGGTGCACAGCAACATAAAAAAATAAAATAGGAAAAATAATAGAGATTCCAGGATAGAGGGGAGGTCAGAGACATAGAAATAAGAGAGCAAGTACCGAGGAGGGGCAGAGGAGAAACTGAGGAGGAGAGCTGCCTTGCGGACTCAGACTGGCGAGCAGCGTGAGCCTCGGGGAGGAGAAAAACAAAAGCAGCAAGCTGTCTTCTCTTTCGGTTAAATCTTTCCGAACTTATATTTTATTTCTGTTTTAATAATGTGTAACTAAATTTATTTTGGCTAGAGGTTAATTCAAAACCATGATTATATTTGTAATATGAATTGATTACATCCAGTTGTGATTCATAAGTTGTGAATTCAATTTACTTATCCGTTCGTATAAAAACTTATTTGTGTATGTTGGTTGAGAGTGCACGCTTAATTTTCATGCATGAATTTGACGCTAGAATATAAGGGAGTTTCACCTAATCGTTATGAACTTATATTCATAAGTAGTGAAGGTTGCTAGTCACAATCACGTTAAGTAAATTCTTGGCATAAGTTTCATGCAAATCATAGTAACGAGTGTCTCGTCAATGCTTATGTTTTTCATAGAACTTAATGATTCTTGCTTGTATCTCTATTATGCAACTCATGTAGGGAACTTATAGGGAATGTTTTGGGTTGTAGTATGCAATCATCCAACCCAATAACTTGTGGAAAAACTGAGGGTTAATTAGTGCAATTCACGGTTAATTTGGGGCGTTGAGTATTCATAGCTTATCGAAAAGCAACTGGAAATCATTTTGTATGCAAGTATAACATGTGTGGAGAAGAACCCTCTATCTAGTCCGTCACCTATCCTTTCACCTTAATTTCATGTTTTTGTCAATTCTGTAATTTATTTAAGTTTAATTTATTTCTCGTCAAAACCAAAACCCCCCATTATTAAATTATATTATTTAATTAGTTTTCATTGTTGTTAGTCTTTGAATTCAATTTCTGTCCATTTCAGTTCCTAGTGTCTAATTTGATTGTTTTCATTATTTTGAGTCATTCTAAGTGTGTTTCGAGTTATTAGAGTTTTTAGCCTAGTTTTGTGTCCTTGAGTCTTGTTTAATATTTTTAAATTAATTTAGAATAGATTAGCAATCCCTCCTAATCCCCGGCCTAGAACGATACCCTACTTACATCTATACTACAATTGTCAAAAAGAGGGTTTAATTTGTGTGTCAAGTAATTTTCACATCAAATTTTGGCGCCGTTGCCGGGGATTAGCAACTTTGCTAATCCTTTTATTTTTGTTTTTGTTTATGTTTATATTGGTGTTTGTGTATTTGACTTTTGATATTTGATTTATTTTTCTTTCTTTGATTTTAGGTTCAAATGGAGCCGAGGGAAATTTAAAGGAAAGATGCGTCCGGCTAAAGACGTTAAATCAAGCGCTTCTTGGGAGGCAACCCAAGCATTCAACGAAGGGAGACTTTGGAATCACTAACCCAATCAGCTTTGCACTCTTCCACCCTTATCTTTACTGCTTTCATTTTGTTTTGTTTAGTTAGTTGTGTTATTTGGTTGATTTCTGTGAGTTTGTGTTATTTAGTTTAAGTGTGGGGGAAGATTAACCAAAGTCTCTTTACATTAATTTACATATTAAAAAAAAAAAAAAAAAAAAAAAAAAGATAAAATTTAAAATTAATAAAAAAAATAAAATAAAATAAAATACATAAAAAAAATAAAATAAAAAAAAAAGTACAAATATTTTACAATGATGTAAACTAATAGTATTCATTGGTCGGGTGGTGCTTCAGCAGTCGGCGGGGCTTCAGCAGTCGGCGGGGCCACAGAAGGAGGAGGCGGCTGAGGTTGATCAGTTGGAGCTTCACTACGCGGTGCCGCTCCAGAAGACGAAGGCAGATGCGGTTGGAACAAACCCACAAACCTCCGATGATCAAGTAAAATTTGACCATCGGTGTCCTGCATCTGGTCAATCTTTCTCTTCATACTGGTGGCATAATTGTGTGCAAGCTTGTGCAATTGTTTATTTTCATGCTTGAGTCCTCTAATCTCCTCTTTGAGACTCTGTATTTCAGCCACCAACGATTCAACGTGACGGGTTCGAGCAAATAGGCGTTGGGCCATGTTGGATACAGAACCCGCACACTGCACGCTAAGAGCCAGAGACTCCTTAACCGCCAATTCATCAGACCGCCTAGCGAGCAGTCTGTTATCTCTGGGGGTGACAAGGTTCCGGGCCACCACCGCAGCAGTCATGTCATTTTTCATCACCGAATCCCCCACGGTAAGAGGACCGGTAGGGGATATGAAGGATGGGCGCCATATATTGTCTGGTGAAGGCGGAGCTGCCTCTTCACCAATGTTCAAGTCAAAACGACGATCGGAAGGGCCAGACATTTTTCAGAGGTGGTGAAGAAAGAAGAGAGTCGGAATGATCAAGATTAAACAAGTGCAAGAAGGGAGTGTTTACAGGAGGGTGCTCAAGTGTGTTGTGGAACAAGCTTAACGCCTCTATAAAAAGAAGAAATCGGAGAGGCGCTCCTCAGAGAAGCGTCCTCTCGCAAATCGAAGAGGCGGGGCTCCTTTCTCAAAAGCCGGATTCTTTTCTCAAAAGAGGCGTTTCATTTCTCAAAAAATGGGCTTGCTCAGAAACCACGAGCCGAATCCCGGATTTCGAAGGATCACTTTGTCCAGACGTGTCGTCATTCGTCACATGCAGCCGGTAACTTTGCGGAAATTACGGGCAGCTTTGTCAGAAAGCGCGTAATTTGTACTATTCATCCATCCACCGGCTGCCGACAATGAGTGAGAGAACAGTTCCGGTTGTGAAGAAAAGCCCTATAAGTTTCTACCTTCGCCTTCCACAGCAAAGACACACCCTCTCCGCACTTCTTCATCTCCGAAAATGCATTCCCAAAGAATCCTCCTAAGTTACTCTGTGTTCCTCATTCCTTGGGATACTCCTGAAAACAACCCATTCAAAGCAAAAGTATTTCATATCATGAAGGTTGAAAGCAAGAGTATCTCATATCATGCTTTCTCCCTGTCCTTTCTCCAGCCAGCACTTGCTCTCGAGTACTCATCATCTTGTGTTTCCTCTTCGTCTCTTACGTATAAGGGAAGTGAAGATGATACCTCGAAGCATGTGGAGACAACGTGCTGATTCATCCTCAACTAGGGACAAGGAGAAAGAGAGCAAGAGGTGGGCACTTGGAAAGATTGAAGAAAGAAACAGACCAATACCTCTACCTCGTGCCTGCCCGCCATGCAGAGGAAACAAGCAGAGAAGAATGCAGCTTGCGCAATCATCCCAGCGGAAGGAGTCTGAGATGAAGAACAAGAGAAGCTGCCACATCTGCTTGGAGAACAAATAAGGAACTGCAACATTCCCAAAGAGCAAAGCCTTGCAGTACAATAGCATAAAATCATCACTTGCAAGTGAAAAGCTAAGTGTCACCCTGTTCAAGAGGAAAGCTGTGGAAAGTCAACAAGCACAACCAATGATTACTTATTAGTTTTATTCATTATCTTTTATCGTAATTTTCAATTTTTCGTTTGCAATTTTTTTTAATTAATTTTCTTGCGTACTTAACTGAATTATTTCTTTTCTTTGCAGGAACTTTTGGTTATTTCCACCCTTGAAGTTGATTGCAGAATTTTAGCTTGGGGGTCATCGCTTGATTTTACTGCAAATTAGGGAAGTTTTCAGTCCAATTGCGTTATTTTGTTTCTTATTATTTATTTATTTATTTATTTATTTATTTTTTATTTTTTTTATTTGCATTATAGTGTTTTCTGACATTGGGGACAATGTCCAGTTTAAGTATGGGGGTAAAGGGTAAAAATGACCAAATTGAAATTTTTTGTACCTTCAACTTCGAACTGGTTTCATTTGTTTCTGTGTTGTTGCTTTTTATTTTTTAGTTTTGTTTTCTCTAAAAAAAAAAAATAAATAAATAAATTTTCCTACTTCGAACTGGTTTCATTTGTTTCTGTGTTGTTGCTTTTTATTTTTTTTAGTTTTGTTTTCTCTATAAAAAAAATAAAAAAAAAAATCGAAAAATTTAAAAATCTAAAAATATTGTCTTGTTTTCCTTATTGTTTTGAATTAGATTTTTGTTAGTTTCCCGACCCAATGATATAATTGGATAAAATTTGAACCATGATCATCAAGAACTTAGTTAACATGTGTTTTGTGAAATTCCTAATTCTCGTATTAGTTTTGTACATGTTTGATCATCTTTGAAAAACCAAATGCACATAGCCTTGTTGATGTGAAACTAAAGCATGACTTAAAGCTTCATATGTGAATTTAGTGACCATATACATCCTATGTGAGTTTTTGAGCCTATTGAAAGTGTGTGCATTTTTCATACACTCCTATTCTTTCATGTGTGATGAACTTATGTGAGATACATCTCTAGAACTTGCGTAACGATCTTTTGAAATGTTTGTCATTGATTGCATGAACTTGGAAATGATAGAGGCATTAGGTTTACCACCATGGCCCAAATAACCATGTATCCCAAAGAAAAAAATGATATCATTAGATTGCCAATTTGAGCCGTGTATGTTGAGCCTTTTATTTCTTATCACCAGATATGTCTACCCTTATACCTGAAACATTTTTCCTTACCCTTTCCAAGCAAGCTAGTGAGCAATGTGAGATTGTCTTATGAGAAATGTTTGTGAAGTACTTTGAAGGTGTTTGGCAAAAGAATAAGTGTGGGGTATTTCATGTTTGTATTAAAAAATAAATAAATAAAAAAAATATATAAAAAAAAAAAAAAAAAAAAAAGAAAGATTGTATACAAATGAAATAAAAAGTTGTTCAATTTTCAGTTTAAGGGTGTGGTTGGAGGTGCTAAAAGAATAGTTGGAAATATTGAGTTCTTATAAATCTAAAGAAAAGAATTGCTTGCAATGTAGCTTGGAACTTGTGTTTTCCTATTCTTTCGTTTCAATAACCCTATCCCTAAGCCACATTACATCCAATAAAAGTCCTCTTGATTTAAGTTTTGCAATTATGACTGTAGAGAAGTGATTTTTATGCAAGCTTATGGTAGAAATTTCACATTTGATTCTTTGAGCGAAACACATTAAAACTAAACACATATTTGATTGAGTGCATATCCCGTGAGAAGGTCGCTAGTTTGCATATGATGATTTTAAAAATAAAAACTTGAAATTGCATTAGCATGGCTATCTCACACACTACACTTCAAGGATGATTCAAAGATTACTGCTAATATTTGAATAAGAAAGATGAACTTGGATTATTTCCTTAATGCTAGCTATGGTTCTTGATGATTTGTTTTCTTGAATGAAATTCTATGAGGGTCACATAAAGGGAAGCTAATGTTTTTCATGTTATTACTTTTTCATATTTTCTTTGTTTTGCTCGAGGACTAGCAAAAGCTAAGTGTGGGGGTATTTGATCGGATCATATTTATATATATTTTTACTTCAAATTCACTCGTCTTTTCTTGGTTAGTTCCTTATATTTTTGAGCTATTTACGTTATTTTTGTGTTTATAGGATCTGTTATGCAAAGAAAATAAAAATAGCACAAATGAGTTTTAAATAATAAAAAGAAAAGAAAGAACACGGTAGAGAAATAATTTTGGCATTTATCCACCACACCAAACTATGTGTTCTTTAATAATTACAATTAGCTAGCTTAGGATATAATTTTACTTTTGATAATGGAATCATGATGAATCATTTACTTAAACTAATATTGGCAGGATGTTGGAAAAGGTATGGATAGTGAGGTGGGCGAATGAAAGCCTGAATAAAAAGAAAGAAGCTGTCTTTGCAGCTAGTGGAGGAAAAGCAGCACTTGGCTGCCTGGCGTGGAAAAAGAATAAAAACTGAAGTGCTTTGCAGCTGGAGAGGGCTGCCAGAAAGAAATAGAAGGACAGGAAGGCAGCAAGGCTGCCAGAGAGAAAAAGCGGAAGGAGGAGAGGCACATGGACTGACGGGGAGGTCACAAGCTGCCTTTGGCAGCGTGACTGGCAGAACACGGAGAGAAGCTAGCAGACTGGAGTGTGAGGTTAGGAGAGTAGGAAAAAGAAAGAAAAAAAAAATATAAAAAAAAGAGAAGTGGGAGCGGGAAAAGTCAGTGGAATGCAGGAGAGACAGCTGGGAGCGCAGTAGGCGCAGAGAATGTGGTGCACAGCAACATAAAAAAATAAAATAGGAAAAATAATAGAGATTCCAGGAGAGAGGGGAGGTCAGAGACATAGAAATAAGAGAGCAAGTACCGAGGAGGGGCAGAGGAGAAACTGAGGAGGAGAGCTGCCTTGCGGACTCAGACTGGCGAGCAGCGTGAGCCTCGGGGAGGAGAAAAACAAAAGCAGCAAGCTGTCTTCTCTTTCGGTTAAATCTTTCCGAACTTATATTTTATTTCTGTTTTAATAATGTGTAACTAAATTTATTTTGGCTAGAGGTTAATTCAAAACCATGATTATATTTGTAATATGAATTGATTACATCCAGTTGTGATTCATAAGTTGTGAATTCAATTTACTTATCCGTTCGTATAAAAACTTATTTGTGTATGTTGGTTGAGAGTGCACGCTTAATTTTCATGCATGAATTTGACGCTAGAATATAAGGGAGTTTCACCTAATCGTTATGAACTTATATTCATAAGTAGTGAAGGTTGCTAGTCACAATCACGTTAAGTAAATTCTTGGCATAAGTTTCATGCAAATCATAGTAACGAGTGTCTCGTCAATGCTTATGTTTTTCATAGAACTTAATGATTCTTGCTTGTATCTCTATTATGCAACTCATGTAGGGAACTTGTAGGGAATGTTTTGGGTTGTAGTATGCAATCATCCAACCCAATAACTTGTGGAAAAACTGAGGGTTAATTAGTGCAATTCACGGTTAATTTGGGGCATTGAGTATTCATAGCTTATCGAAAAGCAACTGGAAATCATTTTGTATGCAAGTATAACATGTGTGGAGAAGAACCCTCTATCTAGTCCGTCACCTATCCTTTCACCTTAATTTCATGTTTTTGTCAATTCTGTAATTTATTTAAGTTTAATTTATTTCTCGTCAAAACCAAAACCCCCCATTATTAAATTATATTATTTAATTAGTTTTCATTGTTGTTAGTCTTTGAATTCAATTTCTGTCCATTTCAGTTCCTAGTGTCTAATTTGATTGTTTTCATTATTTTGAGTCATTCTAAGTGTGTTTCGAGTTATTAGAGTTTTTAGCCTAGTTTTGTGTCCTTGAGTCTTGTTTAATATTTTTAAATTAATTTAGAATAGATTAGCAATCCCTCCTAATCCCCGGCCTAGAACGATACCCTACTTACATCTATACTACAATTGTCAAAAAGAGGGTTTAATTTGTGTGTCAAGTAATTTTCACATCAGATGTTGGCCACACTCGTTGCCTACCTTAACCTCATCAAATGTTTTAAATAAACTCCTCCTGAGTATAAGCATGCACTTTGCACTCCCCCATGATAGGGTGAAGACGGTGTACAAGTCATAAACGATTGGAGCCTACCATGGTGGAAGGCCACGAAAAAGTGTTCAAAGCACTCTTACGCTTTCAACTTAATATTGTATGTTGGTTGAGGGATTTTAAGGTCTCATCAATTTTATTTATTTAATCACATTCAAATAAATTGTCCTATCATAACTATTAGTCCAAAGTTAATGAAATTAGTAGCATATGATATCCCCACTATTTGTTTTCATAAAACAAATCAATATCAAAACATTTTTCAAAATATTGGAGATATATATAACAACTAATTGTATTCATTATAGTTTAGTAGCGTATGATACTCCCACTATTTGTTTTGAGAAAAACAAATCAATATCAAAAACAAAATTTTCAAATATTGGAAGTAACTACTACTACTTATGGTTTTTGCATTCCTTTGAATTTGGACTTTATAGTTATCTTAGGCTCTTGGATGACCATGGACTTATTAGGTTATTGCAACAACGAGCCAACATTGTTGAATAAGAACTTGGGGAGGTTGTGTCAATTTAATTACGTGCTTTTCAATCCAATTAAAACATTTTCATCGAGCCATTAGAAATGAAAGACAATCATTCATTGCTAATTAGGGCGTTGAACCCATTTAATCTTTAATCTCATGTCAAAAACCGTCTTTTAGTTATGTCTCCTTACCAATAGTTAAAGAAACTCTAGTCTAGCACTAGAGGGAATCAACTAACTAAAAGAGATTAAGAAGTAATAAGAATTACAAACCGATTTGTACAAATTCCTACAAATTACACATACTAAGAGGGAGAGATAGATTAATGTCCAAGGTGACAAGGTCCAATTGAAACATTAATTAAAACACATTCCCAAGGTTCAAACAATTTGAGTTTAGCGCCTTATCTCATAGCTCAATTATCGTTTAAGGCATAAGTCCATAGTCACCCATTTTTCTAACTACTTAATCACATTAAATAATCAATGGGAATGCAACATAAACAATTAGATTTAGTGCATATGGGCATAATAGTATTATGAGTTTAAACAACTAACAAAATTAAAATCAAATATTTTAACTTTCTAGTTAGTAGGGGCCTAAATGCAAATATGAAAAAGTTAGGGGTCAAACCGTAAATACTCAAAAGTAAAAATATCTTTTTCCAAATTACAAAAAACCCCACAAGTGGGTAATCCACTAGGGGAGGCCGGCCACATTAAGGGGAGGATGGGAAGTCTCACCCATATTGCAATAAACCAAGTTAAAGTAGAAAAATTAAATTTTGCTTGTCACTTGGTTTTGGCTTTAAAGACTTTAGTGAAAAGGGGTGATGGAAATCTCCTAGTCAAGTCTAGGATTTTAAAATTTTTGATATGGCTATGGATGGTATGTACATCATCCAAAACCACAAAACAATGCATGAAAACCAAATAAAACCATTTTCACCAAAAACTAAACCATGAACACCAAGAACAAAACCATGAACACATTTTCAAGATTTGTATATTCTTGGTGATTTTTCAAACCCAAAAACAAAAGTGACAAGGACTCTACTTTCTAGCTTTAAAGTGTGTGTGTGTGATTCAAAATAAAAACACAAACACATAGCCAAAATCCCCTTTTTGCCGTGCCCTCCCAAAGAGTCAAAACCCCAAAATTTGTTCTAAACTCATTCTTCATTCATGCATACAAAACACTTTTTGCATACATATCTTTCTCAACTATTGATTCACATTTTTCAACTATTGAAAAACAAAAGATAAACATACTTTGAATGAAGCAATAACATGTCATACATTAAAATTAAAACCCATATGCATAAAATCCAAAAGGACACATCAAATATAAACCTTTGGCTCTGATACCATTTGAAGGGAAATCTATGAGATTCATATGGAATTTCTAGTGACTAGCAAGCATATACAATTCAAAATTTATATACAAAAGCAACGGAAGCATGTTATCAAATAATATCAAAGCTATAGTCATGCAAATCCCCTTCAAGATGTATAGGTTTATATATGATGCATCAAAACATTTTAGTGAAGAACAAAGTTTAGGAGTTGTTTTATACCTCTTGATCTAGATCTTAGACCAAGGATGGACCACCTCCAAGACCTTTGCTCCTTGAACTCCTTGAGCCTAGCCTCCTTCCTTGCCTCCTCCACTTTGTTTAGAATGAGTGCTCCTAGGTTCTCTTCAAGTTTCCAAAATTGAAAACCTCTAAAGATCCTCACCCACTAGAGTAGTGAGAAGGATGAAGGAATAACCAAAAGGGTGAGAAAATGATTAGCTAAATCACCCTTATGGTGGCCAGCCTTGTGTGAGTTTTGAGAGAGAGAGAGATGGTTTCTTCCTTTTGTGAAAAACAACACACAAAACCCTTTTGAAAAATATCTCTATAAAGTTCCTTTTATAGAACAAAGAAACCTAGTCAACCACTTGACTTCCTCTCTCTCCCTTTCCCTTTATGTGGCCGGCCTCTTTAGTGTTGTTTGGGCTTTTGGGCTTTTATCATTTCAAGTCATCTTATGCTTGAATAAAAGCCCAATGGGTTTAGGCCCAATGGGCCCAATTAAACCCGAACGTTTCTTTAAGCCCAAAACGATCTTATATCGTTTTTTTATGATTTCTTTAGACTTTCTAATTAATCACAACACTTAATTAATCCAATTAATTACTTCCATCATCCATTAATTACTCACTGCAATAGTGTATTGGTGAACAATCGTTTTAGGTTCTAATTAGCAAGGCAGTGAGGTGATTGGCACCAATCCAATTGATTATATTTAATCCAATCACTTAGTGAATTAAAACTTACTTTTAAGTCACCTTCTTCTTTGACGACTACATTTAATCATCTAGAAGAACTCACAAGCCATGAGGGACATCTAACCATATATCATGGCTACCCAAGCTAATGTAGAAGTTGTTCGGAGAACCTATTCAGTTGGAATTACAATGTAATTCGATCATTCTCTAAAAAAATACTCTCAATCACATCACTAGGGTATGGATATGTTATGTCAAACCCCTAATGTGATTATTCCTTCTTATATGATTCAATTGAGTCGTATAGGAACGTTTTCCTTTATAACGCTCGATACTTCGGCCGAAGATTCTCGAATCATATCTTAGAGTATTCATCATCTCTTAACGAGGATTAGAGATTCCTTGTTGCGCATTCACTTGCCTTCATGACTAAGTGGCTTAACCCCGACTATGCCGTGGACACCCGCGGATGGAGTGACTTTGACATAATCAAAGATCAAGTACTTAACCACAAGACAACGATGATGCTTCAGGTCAAAGGACTACTTACATTATTCCAACCATTAGAGTCACTTGCTTGACATGTGAGTAGACCTCCATGCAAGTACTCTCGTTCGATTGTGTTCAGTGAACTCATTCCCTTAATGAGCACCTACATACTTGTCTTAGTGTCACTACACGAATGGGATGAGACTTTCCATCCTTCTAATCGAAGCAGACATAGTACATACCGGTCTATGCATTGTCAGTATCCCTCCGACAATCCTATGACCAGGAACCTTTTGGACATTATGGTTATGTGAAGAAGGTCTCTGTAGTCTAACATCATTAGATTATTTCTTCAATCGATCCATTGTCCATGGATTCACCATTTAGGACATATATCATTTATAGAGATAGTCCTAATTAGTATCTTTGCCATTTGGTGTATAAGAGTCATCTATACATCCATTCATTGTCCTGAAAGGTTTCTTCCAAAGATTGACTTTCAGGGCATATTTCCAACATCCGCGTGGGCGTTGTCTGCCTATGGAACTTGAGTGAAAGTGTAAGTTTGAAATACCTCAAGTTGCTTGGGTACCTTTTCTAGGTATTGCGCCATTCTTAAATGTTTTGTCGTGTACTCTTCAGTAGTTTGGCTAGTGATTAGCATGGAATCGGAATGAATTGTGAGCTTCTTCACCATTAAGTCTTTTGCCATTCGAAGACCTGCTAGTTAAGCCTCATACTCTACTTCATTATTAGATGATTTGAAGCCTAGAATGGTCGCCTGCTTGAGCATTGAATCATCTGGGGTGACAAGGACCACACCTACTCCCGAGCCTTTGTAGTTGGATACGTCGTCAACATGCAAATGCCAAAAGTCTCTATTGGAGGAACAAGCGAGGCTAAGGTGTGCTCGGCTGCTTTGGGGCATTGTTGGGGCCATTCTGTTACATCGCCTAGGCTAGGCGTGAATTCTGCTATGAAGTTCGCCAAGGCTTGGGCCTTTATCACCGTGCGAGGTCGAAAAACTAAATTGTATTGGCTAAGTTCCAATGCCTACTTCATCACTTCTTGAGAAGCTTCCGGACTATGTAGGATTGATTGTAGAGGATATTGAGTCATGACGATGACTGTATGAGCTTCAAAGCATGGTCTGAGCTTCTGAGCTGCAACAATTAGCGCCAAAATTAATTTTTTGATATTTGGGTATCTAGTTTTCACATTGAGTGAAGGAAAATTTTTGTCCTAGCTAAGAACATGTGAGAATATTTGAACACATATGCAAACTATTAACACATTAAAGTAGGCATGCATTCAAAAACAATTCTAAAACCCATGACTTTCAAAGCCTAGTGAATGGTGAACCACAAGACTCTTTAACAACATTAAAGAGAAAGAAGGTTTTAGAGATTCATTACCCTTGAAGCTCATCCTTGTTTACACAAGGGATTCACCTAAGTGGAGGGCCTTCAAGTCACCTCCTAGCTCCTTAGATCTTCCTTGTGATTTTCTTCCTTTTGATGCTCCTTTGCCCTTTGAGGATGTGAGGAAAGGATCTCCAAAAACACCAAAGATTTGGTGTCTCTAAGTCTCCACACCAAGGATGAGGTGTGAAGATGAAATGGATGACTTAGAGAAGAAAAGATTGCTACCTATATCTTCTCTAAGTGGCTGGCCTCCTTTTGAGAAAAAGAGAGAAAAAAATTCTCATCTTTGCCTCAAGAAAACCCTAATGAGATAAAAGCTATAAAGATGCTTTTATATCTATTTTCTTAGGTGAGTGGCAAACTTGCAATTAAGCAAAACTTACCACTCCCTCACTATGGCCGACCTCTTTTTAGTGATTGGGCTATTTGCCCATATTTGTTTTAGTTGTCATACAATTTAAACATAATGGGCCTAGTGGACCAAACCCTTTTGGACCCCGAAACCCAAAACTAACTTAAAAGCCTAATACGAACCTTTCGTATAATTAATTAACTAATTAATTAACCTTGACCATATTTCAATTAAACCATTTAATTGCTTATCCATTTCATTTATATTTCTTCACTTTCATCCTTACTCGGTGTACGATCCATTAGGTTCCAATGAGTGAGGCAGTGGGCGATTGTTACTCTTAACGATTGATTGTGAATTGAAACTACATTTCAATTCTCCCTTTGATTAAGATTAGTGTTTGCTAATCCTCAGGGCTTCCACAAACCATGAGTGACACCTAGCAGCATGTCATGGCTACCCAAGCTAAATAGAATTAGTTGGAGAACCTATCCAGTTACAATTACAATGCAATACGGTCCTTCTCTAATACAATACTCTTAATCACATTGTTTGAGTGATGGTTTGTATCATGTCTACTATCCAATATGACACTTCTCTATTTTATTCAGCTGAATATGATTTGGAACATACTTCCTAAGTCATATTTGTATGCTTTGGCCAAAGACTCCCGAATCATATCTTAGAGTATTCTCCTTCCACCATGGAAGGTTAGAGATTCCTTGTTGTGCATTCATATGCTTACATGACTAGGTAGCTTGATCCCAACAATTCCGTGGACACTCTCGATGGAATGCCTTTGACATGATCAAAGATCAAGGACTTAACCATTACACACCTATGATGCCTCAGGTCAAATGACTACTTTGCATATTGCAACTTACGAGTTCTTACATGACATGTATGTTCGAACTCTCTTTTTATCGTTGTTCAGTGTACTCGATTACTCTTTCAAGCACCTATGTGTTTGTCTTAGTGTCCAACACTAAATGACTTGAGACTAGTCATACTCATGCTTGAGTTGACATAACACATACTAACCTTAGCGGATTGTCAATGCCCAATTGGCAATCCTATGGCTAGGAACGTTTTAAGAATGAACATAAGAGTAAGGTCTCGTTAATCTAACTTATTGAAATCACTTCTCTCTTAGATCAAATACATTCATTGGATTCCCTTATTGCTTAAACACATGATACAATAAATAGTGATTAACAATAAGCTTTGCCCTTCATTAAACATATAATAGTTTAATACAAAGTATTCCAAAAGCTATTACATCAAATGAGTGGCTTTGTGGGCATACTTCCAACAATCTCCCACTTGCTCTCAAAGCTACCTTCCCATGTATCTAATACCCATCTTTTCCATATGGCGGTCAAGTTGGATTTGAGACATTGGCTTTGTCAATAGATCTGCTACGTTATCGGCTGAGGCAACCTTGAGGATGTCGACTTTCCTCTCGGCAGCATATCTTCTAATGATATTAAAGCGCCTGTCAAAATGCTTGTTCTTTTGATGAGCCCTGGGTTCCTTGGCTTGAGCTATCGCCCCACTATTATCACAGTACAAAGTTACTGGTGATGTAATGGTTGGAATCACTCCAAGTTCAGTAATGAACTTCTTCATCCAGAACGCTTCTTTGCCGGCTTCAACTGCAACGACATATTCTGCCTCCGTCGTGGAATCAGCAATTACATCTTGTTTCTTTCTTTTCCAGCTAACAGCCCCACCATTCAAAGTGAATACATATCCGGAGTTGGAACTTCTATCATCGACGTTAAATTGGAAATTTGCGTCTGTATAGGCTTCCACTTGTAACTTTGTTGCTCCTCCATAAACGAAGAGCATGTCCTGAGTTCTTCTTAAGTACTTAAGGACAGTCTTGACAGCTGCCCAGTGTTCTGATCCTGGGTTAGATTGATATTGACTAGTAATGCTTACAACATATGCGATATCAGGCCTTGTGCATATCATGGCATACATGAGACTTCCTATGGCGGAAGCATAAGGAATAGCACTCATCTGCCATATCTCTTCAGGAGTCTTAGGTCCCATGGACTTTGAAAGGTGAATTCCATGTCTCACAGGAAGAAGACCTTTCTTAGATTGTTCCATTTGAAACCTCCTTAGCACCTTATCTATGTACATAGATTGGGATAATCCAATTAATTTTCTGGATCTATCAAGATAGAGCTTTATCCCAAGTACATAAGATGCATCTCCCAAATCTTTCATGTGGAAGGTTTTGGACAACCACACTTTTACAGAAGAAAGTACTACAGTGTCATTCACGAATAGTAATATGTCATCTACATATAACACTAGGAATACAATTGCATCCCCAACGACCTTTTGATAAACACAATTGTCGTCTTCGTTTTGAGTAAAACCAAACGTTTTGATTTCAGTATCTTAAGTCCATAAATGGACCTTTGAAGCTTGCATACCTTAGTCCTTTCAGACTTGGACACGAAACCTTCGAGTTGAGTCATATAGAGCTTTTCCTCTAGGTAGCCGTTCAGAAAGGCCGTCTTCACGTCCATTTGCCATATCTCATAATCATGGTACGCAGCTATAGCAAGCAAAATCCGAATGGACTTAATCATGGCTACAGGAGAGAAGGTTTCTTCATAGTCAATCCCTTCTCTTTACCTGTAACCCTTGGCTACGAGTCTAGCCTTATAAGTCTCCACGTTCCCTTCAGCGTCTATCTTCCTATTGAAGACCCATTTGTTGCCAACAGGTACTATACCTTCTGGAGGGTCTACAAGAGTCCAGACCTGATTTTGATACATGGAATCCATCTCGGATTTCATGTCCTCTTACCATCTCTTTGAATCAATGTCGGACATTGCTTCAATGTAGTCTCTAGGGTCTTCCTTTGTGTCATTGTCACCTAGAAGGTGCAATTCCCCAAAGTCATTATTTAAGCCATACCTCTTAGGTGGCTGGCTAACCCTTTCAGATCTACGTGGAGCTAGGGGTTCAGGAACAGGGTTGTCAACTTGTCGAGTGCTTGTTTGTGGTTCATCATTAATCTCATTAATTTCCATCGTTTTACTTATAATTCCTTTGAGAACAAATTTGTCCTCTAGAAACTTAGCAGTTCTGGCGACAAAAACCTTTTGGTCGTCAGGATGGTAGAACTCATATCCCATAGTTTCTCTAGGATATCCCACAAAATAGCACCTAACTGATCTCGCTTCAAGCTTCTTGACATATGCTTCACAACCCCAAATCTTAATGTGATTAAGACTTGGCTTTCTTCCATGCCATATCTCATAGGGCGTCTGTGAAACTGACTTGGAATGTACTCTATTAAGCAAGTAAGCTGCTGTATATAGAGCGTATCCCCAGAATGTTACTGGTAGATCTGCGGAACTCATCATAGAACGAACCATGTTCATCAAGGTTCGATTTCTCCTTTCAGAAACTCCATTAAGTTGTGGAGTTCCCGGTGGAATCCATTGTGATATTATTCCACACTCTTTGAGATAATCTAGGAACTCGGTACTTAGATACTCTCCCCCTCGATCTGATCTTAGGATCTTTATTTGTTTCCCAGTTTCCTTCTCAACTTCATTCTTGAATTCTTTGAACCTTTCAAAGGATTCTGACTTGTACTTCATAAGATACACATAGCCAAACCGAGAGTGGTCGTCGATGAATGTGATATAGTAGGAGAAGCCTCCTCTCGATGTAGTAGACATAGGTTCACATACGTCAGTGTGGATTAACCCTAGAATTTCAGTGCACGCTCTCCTTTCCTAGTGAATGGAGATTTGGTCATCTTCCCTTTTAAGCAACATTCACAAGTACCCATTTGGTCATTACCTAATGGGCGGAAATATCTGTTTTTCGACATCTTGTGAATCTTATCAAGGCTCACATGTCCAAGTTTAAGATGCCACATCTTTTCTCGGTTAACTTCTTCTCTAGCCCTTTTGGGTTTTGAGGTATTCCCGTTTTCAATATAGTGCATCCCACTACTTGTCTCTAGGTGAAAAAGTCCCTCTATCATATTACCATGAGAGATAATACGATCGTTCAAGTATAAAGTGCAACTCATTTTGTTAAACAATATTGAGTGCCCATCTCGTAAAAGCTTAGAGATAGAAATCAAATTCTTTATACATGAAGGAAAATATAAACAATTTTTAAGTTCCAAGACTTCCCCAGAGGGCAGTTTAAGCATGTAGGTGCCTATTGCTTTAGTAGAGATCTTGGTGCCGTTCCTAACTCACACAATCATCTCCCCATTGCGCAATGTTCTGCTCCCTGTTAGTCCCTGCAACGAATTGCAGATATGTTGACTAGTGCCTGAATCAAATATCCAGGAATTGGAGCTCATTGTAAAAGCACTCTCTATGACAGAACTAGTCCCTTCAAAAGTTCGTGTCATAAGGCTCGCAATGCGCACCCTGTATTTCTTCTTCCAACGTTCATCTTTTCCACAATGAAAGCATGTTCCTTTGGATTCTATTGCCTTCTTCTTATGTAACTTTTTCCTTGTGATTGCATTCTCACTCCCACTGTCCCTTTTGAAACCTTGTTCAAACTTACAGCACATGTCAATCATCTCGGTAAAAGTATAATCGAATCTATTCACTTTATAGTTTACAATAAACTTAGTGAAATCATCCGAGAGAGATGCAAGGAAAAAGTCTTGGGCCATTTTCCCATCGACAGAAGTTCCTAAACTCTCAAGATCTTGAAAGATCATTTCCATCTTTTGTCCATGTTGATGAACCGATGTCCCCTTTGCCATTTTGGCATTCAATAGACTACAAACATTTGAGAATTGTACATTACTAATCTCAATGTCATGCATCTTATGCAAACTTTCAACCATGGCACAAGAAGTGTCCATGTGCTTATGTAGCTTCATAAGCTCCTCACTAAGTGAAGTGAGGATTAAGCATTTGGCTTGTAAGTCATCCTCATAGTGTCTATCATAATTTTGACACTCCTCCTTTGAAGCTAGTTTCGTAGGAGGTACATGAGGAGGGGATTGCTTAGGCACATACAATATGTCTTTCACCTTTGAGACATTCTCAATGTGGCGATATCAAGCGAGGAAACGTTGGCCCCTAAGGCCCCTTTTGTCAAGTATAATGGTGGGTGTAATTTTAGGCATGTCGTTAACTACATAACATAACAGAAATCGTATTAGATTGTTGATTTTAAAACTACTTGATTGGGTCTTAAATCAAATAGTACCACCCACTATTTTTGGCAAATTCCACATCCCTCAATGGAATTCGAGAGTTATGTTGAACTCTTAGCGGGGTATGGGAGGCTCACCATTACCAAGCCCACCTCACGATGATACGATGTTGGTTAGCAAAAATAATGATGAGAGAATAACACTTTAGTCATTTACAACTCTTGTAATTACCCATCTAGTTTGGCCTCTAGAGAATGATGCCTCACAATGATATAATGTTGGCACCATTGCACTTAGTTAAGTTATTCCCACCATGCTAGTTCGTGTAGAGGTTCAAGAATAGCCTCACAATGATATGATGTCGACCATCATCGTTGCCTACCTCACCACAACATGTATGTTCATATGGACTCCTCCTGAATGTAAGCACATACTTTGAACTTCCCCATGATAGGGTGAAGCCGGTGTAGGAGTCACAAACGATTGGAGCCCACTATGGTGGAAGGCCTACGAAGAGATGTTCAAAGCATCTCTCGCTTATCAACTTAATATTCGTTTTGTTGAGAGAGTTGTGTTGGGCTACATCAATTTTATTTTAATCTTATTAAAAGAACTTGGGCCTATCACAACCATTGGTCCAAGTTAATATGAATTAGTAGTATATAATACTCCCACTATTTCGATGAAACAAGCGAGACCATATGGAACTACTAACGAATGCATTGCATCCTCATATGGACTATATAGTCATATTAGTTCTTAGGATGATTATGAACCGTTTGATTTGATCCAACACGAGCCTTGTGTTAGACCTTGGGTTTAAGGTAGATAGTTGATTTTAGTTACGCGTTTAATCTAATTAAACCGTTATTTCCTATTGGGCGTTGGACCCAACTATTCCAATTTGCATACAAATAAACAAATAGGAATACTTGAAATAAAGAGAAGGGCTTATGCCCTTTTACAAAACATTAGATGGACTTATGTCCATTTACAACAAATTTGAACTAATCAAATTACATTCAAATCTAAACTATTTAACCCAAACATTCACAATGTAAAGCGGCCAATCACATAGCTCAATTATCGAGGCCTTTGGTTCATAATCACCCTTTTCTTAATCAATCAAATTAACTAAGAAAGCAGCTTAAACAATTGGTTTTCGGATTCATAGAATTGATTTAAATGGAACTAAATGAAATGAAAATCCAATTCTCATTAAAGAGACAAAACTATTTTGTTCTCATCATCTTTTGGGCCGAAAAACAATGACCACAACAATTGGGCCATAAGGTTAAAACATAAACTTTTGGGGTCACTTTGTAAAAACACAAGAGTCCACAACTTCATGTAATTACAACTAGAACCCAAAAATTTCAACAATAGCAAAAACTTCATTAAAGGAGCAAAACAATTTGTCCTTTAGCGTTTTTGGGCCTTAACGAAAAAACGTAAACTTTTGGGCCAAAGTACAAATACACAAAAGTATCAAAACTTTATGTAATTGCATAAAAGGCCCCAAAAGTACCCCCATTAAGGGGTGGCCGGTTTTGGTAGCGAAAAGGAGGGGGGAAAAGGTTTTGGTGAAAAATTCAAAATTTGAAAGTGTTTGGTGCAAGTGGATAGGTAGGTGAGGAAAAAGTTGATTGGGATGGGTTGTAAGAAAATGTTTTGTCAAACAATAAAGACATAAATCATCCATCACCAATTAATTATAAACCAAAACTTTATGAAAAACACCAAACATTTTGAATCAAAACTCCAAACCTTTTTGTTCTTGGTAAGAACATCAAGAATATTGAAGAACACACATGAAAACTCATAAGAGCTCCATGAATGTTTTCACACAATAAAACTCAAATTTTCACTACACAAAAGAGGGTTAACATCCTAGGGTACTTAGGGGTTCCAAAAGTCACTTTAAAACTCTTTTAACAAGACAAACATGAACCCAAAAATCCACCCTTTGGATTTGGCCTAATTTCCCAACATACATGGCACCAAATTTTAGTTCCAATATTCATGCTTAAATGAACTACATCTACAACATTTGAGATGCTAAATTTTCAAGAAAAAATTATATTCAAAAGCAAGAACAAAGCTTGTAACATTTACAACATTTAAATCACAAACCATGAAAAACACAAAACCCAAAAGGATTCACCATAAACTAGACCTAGGCTCTGATACCACTTGAAGGAAAAAATTTGTCCTAGCTAAGAACATGTGAGAATATTTGAACACATATGCAAACTATTAACAAATTAAAGTAGGCATGCATTCAAAAACAATTCTAAAACCCATGACTTTCAAAGCCTAGTGAATGGTGAACCACAAGACTCTTTAACAACATTAAAGAGAAAGAAGGTTTTAGAGATTCATTACCCTTGAAGCTCATCCTTGTTTACACAAGGGATTCACCCAAGTGGAGGGCCTTCAAGTCACCTCCTAGCTCCTTAAATCTTCCTTGTGATTTTCTTCCTTGTGATTTGCTCCTTGAGGATGTGAGGAAAGAATCTCCAAAAACACCAAAGATTTGGTGTCTCTAAGTCTCCACACCAAGGATGAGGTGTGAAGATGAAATGGATAACTTAAAGAAGAAAAGATTGCTAGCTATATCTTCTCTAAGTGGCCGGCCTCCTTTAGAGAAAAAGAGAAAAAATTTCTCATCTTTGCCTCAAGAAAACCCTAATGAGGTAAAAGCTATAAAGATGCTTTTATATCTCTTTCCTTAGGTAAGTGGCAAACTTGCAATTAAGGAAAACTTACCACTCCCTCACTATGGCCGGCCTCTTTTAAGTGATTGGGCTATTTGCCCATATTTGTTTTAGTTGTCATACAACTTAAACATAATGGGCCTAGTGGACCAAACCCTTTTGGACCCCGAAGCCCAAAACTAACTTAAAAGCCCAGTACGAACCTTTCGTATAATTAATTAACTAATTAATTAACATTGACCAATTTCAATTAAACCATTTAATTGCTTATCCATTTCATTTATATTTCTTTACTTTCATCCTTACTCGGTGTACGATCCATTAGGTTCCAATTAGCGAGGCAGTGGGCGATTGTTACTCTTAACGATCGATTGTGAATTGAAACTACATTTCAATTCTCCCTTTGATTAAGATTAGTGTTTGCTAATCCTCAGGGCTTCCACAAACCATGAGTGACACCTAGCAGCATGTCATGGCTACCCAAGCTAAATAGAATTGGTTGGAGAACTTATCCAGTTACAATTACAATGCAATACGGTCATTCTCTAATACAATACTCTTAATCACATTGTTTGAGTGATAGTTTGTATCATGTCTACTATCCAATGTGATACTTCTCTATATGATTCAATTGAATATGATTTGGAACATACTTCCTAAGTCATATTCGTATGCTTTGGCCAAAGACTCCCGAATCATATCTTAGAGTATTCTCCTTCCACCATGGAAGGTTAGAGATTCCTTGTTGTGCATTCATATGCCTACATGATTAGATAGCTTGACCCCAACAATGCAGTGGACACTCTCGATGGAATGCCTTTGACATGATCAAAGATCAAGGACCTAACCATTACACACCTATGATGCCTCAGGTCAAATGACTACTTTGCATATTGCAACTTACGAGTTCTTACATGACATGTATGTTCGAACTCTCTTTTGATCGTTGTTCAGTGTACTTGATTACTCTTTCAAGCACCTATGTGTTTGTCTTAGTGTCCAACACTAAATGACTTGAGACTAGTCATACTCACGCTTAAGTTGACATAACACATACTAACCTTAGCGGATTGTCAATGCCCAATTGGCAATCCTATGGCTAGGAACGTTTTAGGAATGAACATAAGAGAAAGGTCTCGTTAATCTAACTTATTTAAATCACTTCTCTCTTAGATCAAATACATTCCTTGGATTCCCTTATTGCTTAAACACATGATACAATAAATAGTGATTAACAATAAGCTTTGCCCTTCATTAAACATATAATAGTTTAATACAATAAGTATTCCAAAAGCTATTACATCAAATGAGTGGCTTTGTGGGCATACTTCCAACATTGAGAACTGGTTTAGAAATGTAGAATACCTGTAGTTGGGCCCTCAGCTCTTCTCGTATGAGGGCAAAGTTCACTACTAGTTCTGAGACTGCCAGGTAAATGTATAAGTCCTCCGCTGCTTCCGGCTTGGATAGTAAAGGAGGTGATGTGAGATACTTTTTCAGGTATTGGAAAGCTTTTTCGCACTCTTCATCCAATTTGTTTTGTTATGCCCTCTTGATGGCCTTGACAAAGGGCTTGCATCGATCAATGGACTTTCTGACAAAGTTGAAAGTTTCCGTCAAGCTTGGGATCTCCTTCAAGGTAGTGGGAGATTTCATCTCTAGAATCGCTTGGATTTTCTTGGGATGTGCTTCGATTCCTCGTTGGGTTACTAGGTACCCTAAGAATCTGCATGAAGATACTCTGAATGTTCATTTGGTGGAGTTGAGCTTTATCTCGTACTTTCTGAGGATTATGAAAGTTTCCGTCAGGTTGCCGATATAGTCTAACCGCTGCTTGCCCTTCACCATGATGTCATCGACATAGACTTCCATGGTTACTCAAATTTGCTTCTTAAACATCATGTTTACTAACCTTTAGTAAGTGGCTCTCGCATTCTTGAAGCCAAAGGGCATGACTTTGTAGCAGTAGGTGCCTCGCTCAATCACGAACGTGGTTTACTCCTTGTCGAGCTCGTACATGGCTATTTGGTTGTAGCCGGAGTATGCGTTCAAGAAGCTGAGTGATGCGAAATAGATAAGCACACAAATTAAACCCTCTTTTTGTCAAATTGTAGCAAAGATATAAGTAGGGATCGTTCTAGACCGGGGATTAGGAGGGATTGCTAAACACTTGGAAACTGACTTAAAAACTCAAAAACAAAGTTTAAAACACTAAACTAGACTCAAAGAATGCAAAACTAAAGGTTAAAACACTTAAACAAACCTAAAACTCAAAACAGCAACCTACTGACTCAAAACTGCCTAAAAACCACTTTCTGGGCAGTTTTGAGAACCTAACAAGAACTTGGACGAATTTGGGTGAAAACTTGAATCAAAACACTTAGAAACACAAATCAAACACCTACTAACTAATCTAAGACTTCAAAATAAAGGGGGATTTGTTTTGGACGAAAATTGAAAACAAAACAGAAACTTTAAAACAAACAGATTGTAAAAACGTTTTTGGATGAAAAGGATGGATAAAAGGCTAGTTAGGAGGTTCTTCTCCACACATGACACACTTGCAAACAAAACGATTTTCAGTTGTTCTTCCAATAAATTATGAATACTCAACGCCCCAAATTAACCGTGAATTGCACTAATTAACCCTCAGTTTTTCCACAAGTTATTGAGTTGGATGATTGCATACGACAACCCAAAACATTCCCTACAAGTTCCCTACATGAATTGCATAATAGAGATACAAGCAAGAATCATTAAGTTCTATGAAAAACATAAGCATTGACAAAGCATTCGTTACTATGAATTGCATGAAACTTATGCCAAGAATTCATTCAACGCGATCGTTTTCAAGCGACCTTCACTACTTGTGATTATAAGATTGTAACTATTAGGTGAAACTCCCTCATAATCTAGCATCATATTCATGCATGAAAACTAAGCGTGCACTCTCAATCAACATACACAAATAAGTTATCAATCAAGTAGATGAACGAATTGAATCCACAACTTATGAAATAACAACCGAATGTAATCAAATCATATTGCAAGCATGTACATGGTTTCGAATTCCCCCCTAACCAAGGGGGGTTTAGTTCCTCATTCTCACAACACAAAGAGTATCAAAATTAAACATGGAAATCAAAGGAAAGACAACACCTAAAACGTTCCAGCAACCCTCAATTGAATGGCATGAACGTCCCAAGCTTTCTCTCCTCCTCTTGGCTGCGGCACAAGGACTAGAGACAGGTTCTAGGGATTATTTGGATGGATGAGTAGGTAAGGAATGATATGGTAGTGTTTTGGGGACATGGGGGTTGCGGCAAAGTATGGAAATATGGCAGATTGGTGGAGGAAGGCTGCGGCAAAGTGTGATGGATGTGTTTGACGAATTTCTGAATTGTGGAGGGGGTGATATCTGCGGCAAGGCTTTAGAACACATATATATAGGCACCACAAACCCTAGGGAAATCAGGTTTAAGCAATGGGCTAGGGTTTAGGTGCGGCAAAGGGCTTAAAGTCCATCAGAAAATAGGGTTTCTAGAACATTAGGTGCGGCCCAAACCCTAGGGGAGATAGATTAGGGTTTAACTTGGCAGAAATTAAATGATTAGGCCCTAGGGTGCGGCAAAGGGCTTAAAGTCCACAAGGAATTAGGGTTTAGGTCATCTAAAAGCCCAAAGCCAAGAATAGAAACTCACGAAAATGGAAACCTCCAAGAATAGGAACTTCCAACTTTAGAAACTTTGGTTGCCAATTCCGACTTCTTTGTTCTTCACTTTTATTTCTTCATTTCTTAAGCTCCTTTGACCTTCAAACTCGTCCATTCCTCGTGCTCCATTAGCATACACAACATTCCGGCTCAATTTTGCTCTAAAATGCTCCATTTCGCACTTCTTTGCATACTTCGTCTCTAAACCTGAAATTGCACGAAAATGACTTTAAACACTAAAATAACTAAAGAAAAACAACATAAATGCACAAGAACAAGCCCACTAAGTGGCATACATATGCTCCTATCACTGAGCAGTTGGTTCCCAAAGGTTGAATCTACTAGTAGATCGATTCAGGTAAATGGATAAGGATCTTTTGGGCATACTTTGTTAAGGTCGGTATAGTCTACGCAAACCATGTTGAGTGTGCTACCTCTTCTATGAATCCGGCCTCCAGTAGCTTGTCAATTTAAGCTTCGATGATCGTTACTTACTCGGGTGAGAAATGTCTTCTTTTTTGGATCACTGGTTTGGCAACGGGGTCGACCTGTAACTTGTGGCAAGCTATCTTAAGATCGATGTTGGGCATGTCGGAAGGTGATCATACAAAGATGTCTTGGTTTTCCTTAAAGAAAGTCGTGAGTTTTTCCTTCTCGGCTAGGCTTAGACGTGAGCCGATTCTAGCCTTCTTTTCCGACTGCTAGGGATCAAGAATGATGTCTTCAGTGTCTTCTTCGAGTTTCCATCCTATCTCATCTGCTTGGGTGCCATCTTCTTAATCTTCTTGTTGTAATTGCTATTTGGTAGTTTCTTCGTCCCTTTGGACCTCGGTAGCCTCTTTAGGGGTAAAGGTTCTCTTCTTTGACTCTTTCAATACTTGTACAGTGCATCGTTGGGATATAGCCTGGTCAAACTTGATCTCTCCAACTCTTCCTCCTGGGATGCGAAATCAGATCTTTTGTAACTTGATAGAAGTGACGGCATAGAGCTTGATCAGTCAAGGTCTCCTAAGAATCCCATTGTAGGGAGATAGGTTACTTACGATAGTGAACGTCTGCTTTGAAACAACTAGCGGTGTTTTCACGTCAAGTGTGACGTGGCCGATGGCAGTCAAAGTGTGCCCATTGAATCTGGTGAGTACCTCTGCTCAGCGTATGATTGTGCTTTTCAGGCCCATCTTTTGAATGACTAAGAGTTAAAGTAGATTGACTGCACTTCCATTATCAACCATCATTTTGTCAACTATATAGCATGGGCTAGTTAGACAGATACTGCTAGTGCGTCGTCGTGTTGAAAATTGATGTCTTCTACATCTTGCTTGGTGAAGCCAATGATAGGTCCGGGTTAAGTGTCAATTGCTTGGACTTGTGAAACTAGTAGAGCTTGCTGGATCTTCCTTTTTTAAAGTTGTTGGTGGCCCCCAAGTGCTTGGATTCGGCAAATATACCATTGACTTGAATCGTCTTAGTTGGCGGCTATTCATTGTCGTCTACGTTCCTTCTAAGCTGCGTAGCTTGCTTGTCTAAGTATCTTTCGACCTTGCCTTCTTTCACGAGCTTCCCTAGGTAGTTCTTCCAAGTGTAGCAATCGTCGGTTGTGTGACCAAGACTTAGGTGGAATGCACAGTATTTGGTGTGATCCAACTTGGAAGTATCTCTCTTTGATTGTTTCAGCAGCTTGAACCATGGCTCGTTCTTGATGTCGTGAAGGATTTGGTGGATCAGAATTAAGAACTCAGAGTAGTTCTTGGTCGTCGAGCCTTCTTTGGTTATAGGTCGATCCCTACATTTGGCCTCCTGCCTGTTTTGCTAAACTGCTTCCCATCCTCCTTTTTTTGAGCCACTGCCGACTCTTTCTGAGGCTGCTCAGGTGCCTTGTCTACTCGTCGAGCCTCGTCCCAAAATGTATGCTTATTTGCCAGATCGAAAAAGTCTGCCAGAGTTAGATCTTATTTTATGATCAATTCTCCAAACAATGGGTGATCTGCTAGAAGTCATTTTTGGAAGGCTACATTTGTTATTAAGTCGTCGCATCTGAGTATCTTCTCATTCTCTACTTTGAACCTCTTCACGTAGTCGCGGAGCAATTCCTTTGGGTTCTTCTTCACGTTGAACAAGTGGTCGGACTTTTTCTTGATCGAGCGATATGATGAGTATTCTTTGGTGAAAACTAAGGAAATATCATCAAAACTTCCGATGGATCGTGGTGGCAAGGTGTGAAACCAATCTTGTGTCTTGCCTTGTAAAGTGGTGGTTAATATTTTACACATAAGGGCATCATTGTTCCGATAAATGACCATCGTGTTTCGATAGTGCTTCAAGTGCCTCTCCGGAGCTCCATTTCCTTTAAAAGATGTGAAATGTGGCATGCTAAACTTACATGGAGGCTTTGCCTGCTTGATCTTGTCCGTGAATGGTGATCTACTCATGTTGGTCATGTCCCATCATAGTGCTTCATCAGCCACTTCATTGCGTTGGAAATCACCCAATCACTCGTTAATGAGTCTCTCTACCTCTTCCTAAATTTACCTTTGTTGGGGGTAGCGTAGCTCTCGGCTGCCCCGTGTCTTGACTTGCTGATCTAAGCTACTCTTTTACATGCTAGGCTCGTCTATGTCGCGGCTGCGGTGTATGAGGTAAATTCCTAACAGGCATGGGATTTCTTCGCAGGCTGTTGGTTGAACTTGAGCTGGATTGAGTGACAGCTTCTCTCTGTCCATCGTGATGCCTACTCTGATGAAATGTGAATGATGCTTCTTACGGGCCTAGCCGCGAATGAATGTTTCGCCTGGAAGACTGCTCATGTTGACCATCGAAGTGTGGTCCCAACCATGAGTGTATACTCGTCTGCGGGCCTATTCGAGAGTACACGCTTCTCTGCGCACTAAGACGGGAGTATACGCTATCTCAGGGGCCCAACCAGGAATGTACACCACCTGAACACTTGGTTCGTAACTGGTCAAGTGGCTACTTACTAGGACACTACTGGAGAGGTTCTTCGTCTATCCTTATCCTACTTCGGGAAACCTCATCTGGGGAACCTTGGATCTTGGCGCGTTGAAAGAGTTGATTTCGAGTGGGAGATCGTAGGTCATGAAATTTGAACTAGGGATGGTTAAACTAATCTTAGGTCGACTTAGGCTACTTGGGAAGCCACGAGAATAGACTGGGTCGCAGGAGCAGGCTAGGTCACGGGAGTGGGCTACTCGGCGTGTGGTTCACTCAGATGCAAGGCTTAAGCTCAGCTTGGCAACGCATTGGGCTCGTGTTGGGTTTGGAAGGTACGGACCGACTCGACTAGGGCTTAGGCCTTTGAAGGTTGAAGAGGCACAGCTTGGGCCATGGCCTTGGAGCCGTGGCTTTTGCCAAAGGTGGCTGCCGTGGTGGCTCGTAGGAGTGCTGCTCCACTCACCACTATGTTGGGCCTTGTAGATCGCCGCGGTCCCAATCCTTGAACTTTGGAGTTTCCGTTCGTCGAGGTTTCCGAATCTCTTGACATTGTACTTTTCTTTTACGTTTTATCAAAGAATTTTTAGAAATAAAAATTCCAAGAATAAGAATGTACAAAAAATCTACAAATAAGCAAAGAAACAAAAAAAACCTTAGATGTGAGAGTCTTCTATGAGCGTGCGACTCAACTCTTAATGAAAACACCAATTTGTGGATGCAAATTTCTTCCTCCTTGCTCTTGGACAAAATTGCACCTACAAAACAAATAACACCTTAGGTCAAGGCCAAAAGCCTCACGTGCCCACAATGAATAGGGGATGGGGGTGGGGTTTTAGCCGAAGAGCCTCCGATGCAAAGTTAGAATTTTGAGGGAAATTGTTTGGAGAATTTAGAGAGTTTAGCAAGAGAATTGGAATTGAGTTTTGAAGAGAATGAGGGTGTTTATATAAGGGTGTGGCCGACCCCCTTGGGAGGAGATGGATCAGCCACTTGGATGGCTTTTTGGGTTTGATTCTTGATTTGTAGCTAATTAGTAAATTAATTGAATAATAAATCAATTAATTAGCTAATTAATATAATTAGAAAGGAATGATTTGGGGGTTACCTTGTGGAGAGGATTTGATGAGGATGGATGAAATAGGTTTTGAATTAATACATATTTTGGGCACTTTTGACTTGGTTGAGGAATGATTGCCAACTACTCGCGCATAGAAATCTCAGCGTGCCTCGAGGTTAATTTTGTCATTTTCACCCAAAAATCCACATGTCGCCTCTTGATTATTTTTGGCTCCACAACTTTTCTACTAAAGATAGAACCTACTTTTATTGATGAGTCATATCTCTATCAGAAAACGGATAATGTTAGGGAGATCAAAATAAAATTACAAACCAAATGATGTGTTACTAATAAGAAACAATAATCCAATCATCTACAACCACATCATTCGGTTTACAAATTTGGTTTGAAAAACTTGATCTCCCTTGCATTACCTTAGAAAAATCATTCACATGTGGTTTGCCATATTGGTATATTAAACATCACTAGACTAGAATTATTGTTAAAGTTTTTTACGAAAATAAATTTCAAAGGAATTATTTGAATGCATAAAATGCACATAACTCATATAATTATTGCGTTGCCTATGCATAAAATGCACATAACTCCTATAATTATTGCATTGCCTAGAAAATTTGAGGCAATCACATATAAATAATGCACATAACTTATGATACCTATAAATAAGCATGGTAGACCCTATTTCTTTTTTTTTTCCAAGCTTTTCTGCTACCATTGGCAGAAGTTTTAAAAAGCACTTTTTTTTTACTTTACCAAACACATTTTGTGTTTCAAATTTTTTAATAGACTGTTTTTTTTTTTAAGGCCATCTCTAACCGAGGGCTGGCCAGAGGTCTTGTTTTAGCCCTCTGGCCCTCCAAGATTCTCCAAGATATTAATATTTTAATGAACAGTACATGGCCATATTTGCCTCCATCTCCAACCGAGGGCCAAGGGCCAGAGGGCTCGTTTTAGCCCTGTCACAAAAAACCGTCTCCAACCGAGGGCCAAAGGGCCATAGGGCCAAACATAATTTATTATTTAAAAACTACAACTAAAATGTTGTTTAAGTTTCATGTTGTATAATTTTTATGTTGGTTAATGTTATTTAATGTTGTTTCATATTGTTTAATGTTGTTTCATGTTACTTAATTTAATTTAATGTTGTATAATGGCTTAGGAAGTTATAGGAAAAAAATAGAATTTAAAAAAAATATGAAACAAATTTTGTCAAATAGAAGTTATAGGAAAAAAAATGGAATTTAAAAAAAAATATGAAACAAATTTTGTGAAATAGAAGTTATAGGAAAAAAATGGAATTTAAAAAACAATATGAAATAAATTTTGTGAAATAGAAGTTATAGGAAAAAAATGGAATTTAAAAAAAAATATGAAATAAATTTTGTGAAATAGAAGTTATAGGAAAAAAAAATATGAAACAAATTTTGTGAAATAGAAGTTATAGGAAAAAAATGGAATTTAAAAAAAAATATGAACCAAATTTTGTGAAATAGAAGTTATATGAAAAATTTTGTAAATAAATAATAATAATAATATTGTAAAAAAAAAAATCAAATCAAATGCAACGGCTAGTAGCCGTTTCATTTGAATTTTTTTTTAAAAAATCCTATCGGTTATACTATATTAAATAATAGCTTGTATTCCTGTCGGTTATAACCGACAGGAATAACAAAACTATAAAAAAAAAATAGCCAGCCCGGAAGCAGCCAACCCTTTGGCCCTTTGGCCCTTTGAAATTCCGTGGGGCCCTCCCAGATTCTCGAGCCCTCTGGCCTAGCCCTCGGTTGGAGACGGTTTTAGGGCTATTTTCGGCCCTCTGACCCTCTGGACCCTTCGGTTGGAGATGGCCTAAACACCACAAGCCCTAAATGAAGTCGTTCTCCATAAACGTATAGTAATACACAACGTCACCTACTAAATCACTTTATTATTCCTTTTCTTTTTCCATTTCTTTACACTTGTAAAGAATTTCTCAATTAAAACAAGAAATCCCCACTTTTTCCTAGTCTTCACAAAATTTCTTGTGGCTAATTCATAAATAATTTAAAAAATTATTTTTGCACTTTCTGTATTATAAGCATTCTTCACAACATTGATGATCAAAGACCTTCCATCGTACGTGACGTCTCCGGCATTAGAGTTGCCCGCGAAGCGCATTAACATTGCAAAACTGCAGAGGAGAAGCCTCACCATCTCCATATCAAAATTCAACCCACCTCTAATTTATTGGTTTCAAATTTCAGAGTCGAAGGACTTAAAATTCTGCCACAAAAAAAAAAAAAAAAAAAAATTAAAGGTTTAAATATTTCAAGCAGAAACTTATTGGGTTGCCCATGAATAAATTATATGAACAATGATACATACAAAAATAAGGAGGAGAAAAAGAGAGAAAACTCGGGGCTTTTATTTCTTCGACTAATAAAACGAGAGAGATTTTTAGCATGTTCTAGGGAAACCGCAAAACGTAAAACATTCCAAAACACAATAATTTTTTTTCAAAAGGGTACGCAAATTACTTACAGTGCTACAGCAGCATGCACGTTGCAGTTGGTCTGCATATTTCAAGTTGTCTCTTTCACTAATTATCTTAGGGTCTGACCAAAAAACAAAAGAAAAGGTATATTGTATGGTTTCGCTGACGCAGCTTACCGTAGCTGCTCTGCTATGATATTAGCGCTTGGACGCCTTCACTAGATTCATATAAACCTTTTGAGTTCCTTCAAACAGCTCCTATTTTGATTTCCTACTACTTATAAAATATATTTTTCTCTAGGCCATTATATATATGATATTTTCTTCTAATTCCCCCCACCATTTATGGTATGTTTTAGGCCTTGGATTATAACCTTTTTTTGCCTGGAATCTAATTCAATTCCATTAACAAACCTACCCCTTTGGGGTTTGTTTTAGGATATGAGAATCAAGAATGAGCAACATATATATATATATATATATATATATATATATATAATAAACAATATTATCTAGGGATGGGCTCACAATAAGCTAGCAACAATGTGGTTCAAACTCGTCTTTGGCGAGAATTGAACCTAAGACTTCTCACTTACAAGTGAAGAGGAATGTCACTAGACCGTAGTACTAATTAGCTTATGAGCAACATATTTAGTTGTAAATTATTTATGTGGTCCATACAATATGCAGGTTGAATACATATTTTATAATTAAGACAGCAATATTAGCTGTACCAATTAATTAAAGAAGCTATATACATTCATACATGAACATGTACACGGATACGAGGAAAGTTCATGTTTTATTGTCATACTAGTAAGGTAAGATGGTTATATTATCTGATTGCAAATTCAAATCACTATTTGAATTGATTCTCGCTTAAATATATAGTTTAGATTCACAATCTGCTAATATAAATCTAACAATTTAACAATCACAAGTGGAAGTGGTTAGCTGTAGGCAGCATGCCAACTTGGTGATTTATCATTGTGGATTGGCGATTTTTTTTATCAGTGTGACACATAAAATATCATGTAAGCGCCTAGTCTATAATAACAGAACTATGTAATCTAAGGGGGTGTAGTCAATTTGGATTTCAGAATATTTTAATGGATATTTGTAAGTAACAGATTTCAAAGGATTTTAATAGATTCTACAATTCTATATGGATTTGGACGGATTATTATGGATTTCAATTACAGATTTATATGGATTTGTATGAATTTCTTTCATAGATTTCTTAGGATTTCCTCCTATAAATTTGTTTCTCAATGCACAATCTGGAAAAAAAAAATAAAAAAAATAAAACCCATATATATACTGATATGGAAATATAAACAATCAAATATATCTTTCCCTTTCTCATTTTTGAATTGTGATTTTTTTACAAAAATAATTTTAACTAACCAAAACAAATAGTGCTTCATAAATCATATGTCTCAACAACCAAATTAACCCTTTTCCACAACAATTGATTAGTTCCTAATATATGTTGTTAAGTTAAGTGCAGCTACCAATATAAATAGTTTGGAAGATGCTTGCACCCTTACACTAGCATGAATTATTCGGAAAAGAACAAAAAGCTTGAATTGTCAAAATGAGTAGTAATTTCCAAGAGGTTGGTAGCTCAAGTTATCTTTCCACTCGAGGTCTTGAGTTCCTTTTACCCCTCGAAATTTGTTTTGAATCAGAAGGTTTCTAGTTTGGCAATTGAAACAGTCACCCTATAAGAGTTCAATTAACATGGTAAAAAATTAACACCTTTATATAGGATTTACTTTTGAAGCTTTTATCCATTTTCTCCACGTCTTTCTCTGGGACAAAACCCAAACACTTGGCCTACAACCCAACAGAAAAGGAAATCAAGGAGCAACAATCAATTTAATCAATTGAAATTCAAGGAACACTAACACTTCAGCCGCCAAGGCACCAACGATTAGAGGAGGAACATAGAAAGAAGAACATGGAGAAGTTAAGGGAGGATATGGAGAAATCCAAGGAGAAACTGTGGTCTTAAGCACTGGTTTGAAGGACAACTGGGTTTAAGGACAAAGATGAGAGGGGTAAACCAATGATGGATGAGGGTGAAGAAGATGAAGTCGAAGAGAACGACAAGATATGTTCCAAAGATGAGGAAGGTATAAATGAACATGAAGACGAAGAGGTTGACAAATTTTGTGGTCTGGCGTGAACACAAATCAGAAAGGGGAGGTTTGAATGTATTTTTTGGATTATTTATACCACCCACCCTTAAATCCATCAAAATCCCTATCCACTAAAAATCCTAGTAAATCTTTAATATTCACAATATAGATGTATCTGGGATTGAATTGCTTGACTTCAATCTCATGATGCTTTGTTGATGTGATGTAAAGCGCAATATGCTTGGCGTTGATGTATAACATGTCTTGGTCTAGTCGATACATGCAACATAGTATTTTGATCGTCGTTGGGACTCAACGATGAATGAAAACCCACAAGTACTTTGAATACACTTAACAAGGCTCTCACCATGTCACATGTGGTGTACACTACTACAATATTAGCTTTAGGTGTCGGATGATCCTGTCGGTTAATAAGTCATTCTGACGGATAAAAGGTATCCGACACATAATTTATTTACTGTCGGATTAAAGTTACTTTCTGTCGGATATATCCGACAGAAATTCCTGGCGGATTTTTCCTGGCGGATTTAACCCTCAGTATTTTTGAATTCTTTTTTTTAAATATTTTTAACGTATTCTGGCAATTTTTAAGTTAATAGTGGCGGTTATAACCGACATAAATTGACTATTTTATTATTTTAGTTTCTGGCGGTTATTATTTTATTATTCTGACGGTTATAACCGACACAAAATTGACTATTTTATTATTTAAAATGTTATATTGATTAAAAATAAATAAATAAACAAACAAATGGTTTAAATATTTTTTTTTTCACTCACGGTCCCGTTCACTAATCTCTGAATGTTTTTTTTTTTGGAGACTTTTTACACATGCTATCTCGGAGTATATACAAACATATTTGACTGTTGGATCGTTGAAACTAGTTTCGTAGAGTGCATATCCTATCAAATTGATAGATTTAACAAACACTTAAGAGTTAATGTTATACTTCCATTAAGTATAAAAAATTATCCACTAGTGTAAATATTTTAAATTGAAGATCGAATTTATTCAATACGTTCTTATAGGGTCAAGGAGTGTAGCTGTAAAAAATTATCAAAATTGGAGCAAAAATAACCGTTAAATTATGACTTTTCGTTTATAACCGTCGAAAACTTTTGTTCTGCTACCTAATCTCTGAATGTTTGTTTTTTGTGATTTTTTAGGTATGCGATCTTGGAGTATATACAAACATATTTGACGGTTGGATCGTTCAAACTAGTTTCGTAGAATGCATATCCTATCAAATTGATAGATTTAACAAACACTAAAGATAATGTTATACTTCCATTAAGTATAAAAAAATCATCCACTAGTGTAAATATTTTAAATTGAAGATCGAATTTGTTCAATGCATTCTTGTAGGGTCGAGGAGTGTAGGTGTAAAAAGTTATCAAAATTGGAGCAAAAATAACCGTTAAATTATGATTTTTTGTTTATAACCGTCGAAAACTTTTGTTCTGTTACCTAATCTTTGAATGTTTGTTTTTTGTGATTTTTTAGGTATGCGATTTCGGAGTATATACAAACATATTTAACGGTTGGATCGTTCAAACTAGTTTCGTAGAATGCATATCCTATCAAATTGATAGATTTAACAAACACTTAAGATGATGTTATACTTCCATTAAGTATAAAAAATTATCCACTAGTGTTAATATTTTAAATTGAAGATCGAATTTGTTCAATACATTCTTATAGGGTCGAGGAGTGTAGCTGTAAAAAATTATCAAAATTGGAGCAAAAATAACCGTTAACTTATGATTTTTTGTTTATAATCGTTGAAAACTTTTGTTATGTTACCTAATCTCTGAATGTTTTTTTTTGTGATTTTTTAGGTATGCGATCTCGGAGTATATACAAACATATTTGACGGTTGGATCGTTCAAACTAGTTTCGTAGAATGCATATCCTATCAAATTGATAGATTTAACAAACACTTAGAGTTAATGTTATACTTCCATTAAGTATAAAAAAAATTATCTACTAGTGTAAATATTTTAAATTGAAGATCGAATTTGTTCAATACATTCTTATAGGGTCGAGGAGTGTAACTGTAAGAAAAGAAATGGTGAGAAGTTAAAAATGGTGTGTCAATTAGTACTACGATTTAGTGGTATTCATCTTCCTTAGTACTACTAAGTATAAAAATTTAGTGTAAATATTTTAAATTAAAGATCAAATTTATTTATTTTTTTTAAATGTATTCTATTTAAATACATATGATTTATTTAGGGATACTTTGGATGCAGTTCGTAATCCTTAACATTATTTGATTAAAACCTTAATAGTATTCAAAGTTTGATCAAGCTCCCTTGACTTTGTACACCTCATCATATTATTATTAATATTTATATTTATATTGTTTTGACATTAAATGTTTGATATTTTAGGAGATTTATAATCCTATAAATTTAAAATCCCTCGTTAAATGTTTAATATTAATGATGTTATTAATACCTAAGAACCTTGATCAAAAATTGAAAATAGGATTTTAATCAATGGAGTAGCAAAAAAGAAGAACGTGAACCTAATGTTTTCATTTATTTATTTATTAAACCAAACAATTATTATTTTATTTTTTAAAATTGTAACAAAATTTTAAGGGGGGGGAATTTAAAATTTTGGGAGGGAATTTAAAATTTTGGAAGGGAATTTTGGGAGCAATTTGGCGGCCATATTTTTTTCTGTCGGTTATAATCAACAGTAGGTGAAAATTTTCTGTCGGTATGTATTTTTTTAAAAATTACTGTCGGTTAAAACCGACAGTAATGAACATTTTCCAAAATAAAACCTATGAAGTAGCTGAAAAAAGAAATGGAAGCTGAGCCATCTAGAAGAAGACTGAGAGCCCCAAACCCTCTCTCCGATTGCACCAACACCATTTCCTCCACCACCACCCTAGCCAATGCCGCCTCTTCGCAGTCCTCATCCTCATCCACCATCAAGCTCAAACGCCAGAATCCCATGGTCGCAACTTCAATCACTTTGTAAACAGCACATGATTCCTGCAAATTTGAAGAACACTGAAATGGCCAGTAGGCTCACTTTGCTTCTCAAGGTAATCCCATCTTAAAGAGAAAAATTCCATCTTTATTATATACATATCGTATGTTTTCGTCGTTCTGATTATTTTCTTCAGTCTTGTTTTGTGTTTGGATGCCGAGAAAATTATTGAGAAGAAAATTATGGGTTTCAAGTTCTGGGTTTCTTGTTATATTTTCAAGAAGTGCTCGACTCAATTGGGGAAAATGCGTGCATGTGTGTATGGGGGTGATGAAGAACCCATTGAGCCAGTCTGTAAAGATATAGAAGAAAATGAAGGGGAAATTGATTCTGAATTTCTTCAGTCTGCTTGTCGACACAGAAAAGGACGGCCACCGGATTTCTTTCAACAACACTTTCAAAGAGGTAATTTTTCACACTGGGTTTTCTTGGTTTTGGTGGATTGCTGTGAATTTTTTTATTGGTAAGCTCATAAAGTGATGAACTTTCAAGAGAAGTTGGAATTTTCAATCTGGGTTTTGTTGCTTTTGGAGAAGTTAATTAGCTTTTGGTAGAGCCTTTTACTTTGATGGGAATTATTTGCAGAAGTCGATAACTTTCATGGGTTAATTAGTTTAGTGACACTGCATAATTTGATTGCACAGAAAAAATTGGGTGTTACTTGGGATGTTGATTTATTCGGCGAATTGCTCCAGTTTCCAGGTGGAAAAGAAAGGCAATTACAATCCAAAGAAGAAACATCCGCTGAAGAGAAACACAATGGCTGTCAAGCATGTCAGAGAAATGATGCAGAGGATCCGTAATTCTTTGAAAAAAGATTTCCAAACCATGTGTGACGAGGATGATGATGATACTAATTCAGAGCATTCGGAATGCAAGCAGCGGAAGGCAATGGTGAAGAAGAACAAGATCAAGAAAGGCACGGGAGGCTCGATGAAGACCGCGAAGAAGAAGAAGAGAAATGCTCTGAGCAATGGCTCGGACCGTTGGTTATGCAACTCATGTATTTATGATTACCGGGGATAAGGGAATTCGAACTTGAAACTCAATAATTGAAAATCATAGTGACTTGTTTTCTAACGTGTTTTGGTGTTTTAGTAGGCACAGTTCTGTGTATTAGGTGAATTTAAATTTGTGAAACTCTTGCATTACCAAGGAAACCTTATTTGGACAACACGGGAGTAAAAATGAACTGAATTATCGAAGAGGTGTACACCAATTAATCCAGAAAAGAACATGCTGAGAAGAATAAGCATGTTGAGGTTTTCGAAGATTATGAAGGACTTGAATTATCGGTTGATATAAATATTTTTTTTTATTATTAAAATATTTTCTGTCGGTTTTATCCGACAAGAATGATTTTATTTATTTATATTAATAAATTCTCTGTCGGATTTAACCGACAGAAGTCCTGGCGGATTTGGTGTTTTCTGTCGGATAAAACCGACAGAAATCCTGGTGGATATAATATTCTCTGTCGGTTTTAGAGTATTTCCTGTCGAAAAATTTATTTCCTGACGCTAGCAATTCTGTCGCTTAGTGTATCCGTCACTGCATCCATTTTCTGTCGGATTTTGCTTAAAATCCGACAATAATATATGTTTTTTGTCGGTTTTTGGACCGCCAGTTATAGGTAATTTTGTAGTAGTGGTAGTGAAGTATGGTGAGTCTTGGAAGGATTCAAAGATTTGGCAACTACGGTATATATCATAGACCTCCAAGATATATATTGGTAATGGTAAAGACATAATCATTTGGGAATGTGCTGGTTTGACAAGTAACATGCGTCAACCTAATAAATAAGGCATTCATCATTATGATGATCAAGGAGTTGGATCCACTCGGGATGCGTAGGGATAAGCCAAAATATGTAGTGCCTTCAGAGTTAAAGAAAAACGTATTTAATACCAATTTTGGGGCTGCGTGTAGGCATAGTGCTGCATCTGTACCAATAAATCAACAACGAATGAGATGTCATGTCTAATGTAATGAGTTAAGTACAACAAAGTGCAAAGTTGAACTTAGATATGAAATTTGGGTTCCAAAACCTCTTCAAGGGTCTTATTTGCATCTAGCATATGGGTGATCATGGTATACTCAAAATGTCACATCTTCATGGTGTAGTTCGACTGGTGAACCAATATACCATTAGAAAAAATACTTGAACTTCAAGTTAAGGCATAAACAAGTTTTCCCAAGCTCATTCTCTCAAATTCTGTCTTCAAGTGTGAGGCAGTTTTCTCAAGCTCTTCTAGAGTCTTAGTAAGATTTATGTCATCAACATAAACTACAACTCTAGCAATTCAAAATATGGCTTCTTAATTTAACACACAAAGGCATAATTTATTCATATTCCTGACTGATCAAATAATCGCTTAGACAAGTGCACCAAATCAGCCAAGATTGTTTCAATCTATAAAGTGAACGCCTCAAACAAGTTAAGAAGGTGTTTCGTGGTCAGAAACTAATTGAATCAATCCAAGTAATTCTTCGAAAACTTACATTTAAATCTTCATATCAATATATCCATGGTGATTTGCTACCACATTCATAATGTTGTAGTCTGTTTGTACCATATTTAGGGCCTTCGTATTTAGACCTCGTATAAATACTAGGGGGACTCAAATGTAATTATGTAATAAATGAAGGGGCAAATATGTAATAAGTGAGGAGCCCTTATTCTATAAAAAGACTCCTCACTCTCCTCATTAGGAAAGGTCAAGGTTTAGGCCATGGGAAGAGAGAAAATATCTCATAGAGGGCAAACACAGAAAATAGGCTAGAGAGCACACTACCTCTAGCCTTTTTGTATATTTACCATTCAGAGTGAAACAATATCAACATCAGTGTGGACGTAGCTCAAACATTGGGGTGAACCACGATACATCTTGTGTTCTTTACTTTCTTGCAGATTCACGGTCGGATTTACGTTGTTCCAAGACCCATTCGGTTTTGTGCATCAACATTTGGTGCCGTCTGCGGGAAATGACACGAAAAGCTATATCGGTTCTCTTTCATTTTTTTTCATCTCACCATCGTGAAATTGCACCATAATATCCACCGTGAATTTGCAGAAACCCAAGAACCAAACACCTGCAGAGTCACTGCAAAACCCATCTCTCAAAAATGCAGAAGTGAGAACTCCTAAACTCAACCATAGTTTCTTCTCCCCCATTTTCTATATATATCATTTCAACATTCCAACAAGATGCCACCTTCAATAGGCGGCTGTTCACCAAATGGAAATGCCACAGTCGCCACCACATCCCAAAACCCTTGTTGGGTCGATGAATTCCTCGACTTTTAGTCAGTAAGACGGGGATCCACCGGAGATCCTTCAACAACTCCACCACCTTCTTCGAGGCACCAATGCAGGAAAAATGCCTCGTCTCTGTTGCACCTCCAAGCTCGCACTTGCACTCCCACACTAACAACAATCACGAGTTTGATAGGTTTGATGACGAACAGTTCATGTCCATGTTCACCACTGATGAAATCTCTGCCGCTGCCGCAACAGTAGGATCCACGGGGTCGTCGTCGAACCCGTCCACGCCTTCCAATCATAACAGCATCAATCACAATGAGAAAGAAACGCAGGGGATTAATAAGCAGCAGTAATAGCGACGAGGAGGACTTCTTCGTCGGGCTTACTTATCGCCTTGCACAGTCCTCGCTGCAGCCTACTCACCAACCTGAAGCTATGGACGTTTGTGGAGGGAGAGTGACGATTGGTGATGTGGCTAGCCGGGTTGGGCTCAAGCTTAACGCCACCTTGGATCTGCTGCATGCGACTGTAGAGGAAGTCCTGAGTTCCAGAGCTTGCTTCACCAAGCAAAGGAAGAGTTCGGCTTCGATCACGACATGGGTCTCATGATTCCTTGCGAAAAAGTGGCTTTTCAGATATTAACCTCCGTGCTCCGGTGAAGAAAAGTGCTTTTGAAGTCCATGAAAGTACAGAACAGTCAAACCCTGACCATTATGTGGTATGAGGAGGTTAGATATACGTAGCCTCGGGGAACGAAGTTGGTTTTGATAAATGCAGCGACCGCGAGTACTGGAAGAAACAAGAAACCCAGAATTTCAGCGACAGAGAGGCACTGTGATTTCTACTTAGAGAAAAAAGCATCACTTCTCGCCCAGCAGTAGTCATCGACAATGGAAGTGGGAAATTATGCTCTAACATGTGAAAAGCCACAAACAAAAAAGGGCGTCAACCACTAGACGAAGATAAAGAACTTTATTATTAAGCAAAACGGCTTTTGTTGACCACCAAAGAAGATGCCCATTCTAAAACGATAAGTTTCTTATAATAATTCTATCATTATTCCGTCTGCCATCTGCCAAAAGAAAAAAAAAAAAAAAGGCTTTACTTTTTCTTTATCTACCATCTCCCAAAAGAAAAAGCGAGGGAGGGAAAAACGAGGGCATCGTGCGTATGTTAGAGAGTAAAATAGGTAGCAATAGAACCATGAAATAGAGGAAGACTTGGGGGACTATCAAAGTATGAGAAACCATGTCTGCTGACCAAACCTGCCTCCACATGAAGGTTTCCTCCAACAGCTAGAACGCTGAGGTTGATGTGAAGGGAGAAATCTCGCTGTTGCCATGTCCCAGCAGCTTTTTTGAATGATGTGATTTACTTTTTAATCTTTTGGAGACATCTGTATAACCCCACCAGAGGGTAATCATAAATAAAGAAAGAAGGCAGCATGCCAAAAAAAAAGGGGCAAAATGTCGGCAAGCCCAAAATAGTGGGCTGGAATGTTATGTGGAGGGCGAAGGCCAATATGCCCAAAAGAGCTAGGCCCTATGGCTTCAAACTCCAACCTCCATCCTTCCATTTAAGGTTCACCCTCTATTATCACCAACCAGGTGATCAAAAGTACGTCAATACTCTAAAATTATTCGGTAGCCTGTCATTATTATTACCAACTAGGTGATCAAAAGTACGTCCAGTACTCCAAAATTATTCGGCAACCTGCCGCTATTATCACCAACTAGGTGATCAAAAGTACGTACAGTACTCCAAAATTATTCGGCAGCCTACTGCTATTATCACCAACCACATGATCAAAAGTACAACCCGTCCTCCTAAAAATCATACATGAGCATCACTCATGCCAATCACCATCATACATGAGCATCACTCATGTCAATCATACATAAACATTCATGAGCATCACTCATGTCAACATTCATGAGCATCACTCATGTCAACATCCATGAGCATCACTCATGTCAATCAACATAAACATTCATGAGCATCACTCATGTCAATCAGCTTCGAAAGCTTCATTTACAGAGCTCTAGTTTCGAAAGCTTCATTTATAGAGCTCCAGCTTCAAAAGCTTCATTTACAAAGCTCCAGCTTCGAAAGCTTCAATTACAGAAGCTCAAGCTTCAAAGCTTCACCTACAAAGCTTCAGTGTATGGTATACAAAGACCGTATCCGAACAACCGCCACTTCGGCCCATACATGGATTGAATTTGAAGTCTCCAGCCAACAAACTCTATTGACTGAAGACTTGGGGGACTACACTATGTACCATTTATTGGGCTTCTGCAACTGGGCCTCATGAAAAATACTTGGGGGACTTAGCCCATTATTTATGTACTGAGGAGCGAACCCTTATTCTATAAAAGGGACTCTCTCACTTTCATTAGAGAGCATCCATTATTCATGTATTGAGGAGCAAACCCTTATTTTATAAAAGGGACTCCCTCACCTTCATTAGAGAGCACCCATTATTCATGTATTGAGGAGCGAACCCTTATTTTATAAAAGGGACTCCCTCACCTTCATTAAAGAAAGACTTCTAGCCCATCACTTATGTGTTGAGGAACGAGCGAGCCCTTATTCTATAAAAGGGACTCCCTCACCATCATTAGAGAGCATCGCCGCCTACTAAGCAACCGCATCACCGCGAGCATCACTCCTAACCCATCACTTATGTATTAAGGAGCGAGCCTTTATTCTATAAAAGGGACTCTTTCACCATCATCAGAGAGCATCGCCGCCTATTGAGCAACCGCCTCGTCGCGAGCATCAACTCTAGCCCATCATTTATGTATTAAAGAGCGAGCCCTTATTCTATAAAAGGGACTACCTCACCTTTAACGCCACAAGCCGAACAGCCTCGCAACATGTGCTACTTCTAGTTGAGCATCATTTCACATTGAGCACCGCTTCATATCGAGAATCAGTTCTAGACGACATCTAGTTAATTTGGCCCACACATAGACTGAATTTCAAGTCTCTAGGCAAAAGACTCTCTTCACGGAAGACTTGGGGGACTACTGTTTGTACCATATTTAGGGCCACCGTATTTAGACCTCGTATAAATACTCAGGAGACTCAAATGTAATTATGTAATAAATGAAGGGGCAAATATGTAATAAGTGATGAGCCCTTATTCCCTCAATCTATAAAAGGACTCCTTACTCTCTTCATTATGAGAAGTCAAAGTTTAGGCCATGGGAAGAGAGAAAACATCTTAGAGAGGGCAAACACAGAAAATAGGCTAGAGAACACACTGCCTCTAGCCTTCTTGTATATGGAAGAATTTTGTCCTAGCTAAGAACAAGTAAGAACATTTGAATACATATGCAAACTATTAACACATTAAAGTAGGCATGCATTAAAAAACAATTCATAAAACCCATGACTTTCAAAGCCTAGTATATGGTGAACCAATAAACTCTTTAACAAACTTAAAGAAAAGAAAAGATTTAGAGATTCTTTACCCTTGAAGCTCATCCTTGATTACACAAGGGATTCACCCAAGTGGAGGGCCTTCAAGTCACCTCCTTGCTCCTTGGATCTTCCTTTGAGGATTTGAGGATAGAATCTCCAAAACACCAAAAGCTTGATGTCTCTAAGTCTCCACACTAAGGATGTAGTGTGAAGATGAAATGGATGACTTAGAGAAGATTAGATTGCTAGCTAAAATTCCTCTAAGTGGCCGGCCTCTATAGATAAAAGGAGAGAAAATGTTTCACCTCCTTTCCATCAAGAAAACCCTAATGAACATAAAGCTATAAAGTTGTTTTTATACTTCACCACAAGTGAGTGGCAAACTTGTAATTAATCCAAGTTTGCATCCCCTTACCTTGTTATTGGGCTAATTTGCCCATTTTTTTTTAGTTGTCATACAACTTAAACATAATGGGCCTTGTGGACCAAAACGCTGTTGGGCCCCGAAGCCCAAAACTAACTTAAAAGCCTAATACGAACATTTTGTATAATTAATTAACTAATTAATTAATCTTGACCATTTTTCAATTAAACAATTTAATTGCATATCCATCTCATTTATTTCTTCACTTTAATCCTTTCTCGGTGTACGATCCATTAGGTTCCAATTAACGAGGTAATGGGCGATTGTTACTCTTAACGATCGATTGTGAATTGAAACTATTTCAATTCTCCCTTTAATTAGTGTTTGCTAATCTTCAAGGCTTCCGCAAACCATGAGTGACACCTAGCAGCATGTCATGGTTACCCAAGCTAAGTATAAGTGGTTGGAGAACCTATCCAGTTACAACTACAATGCAATACGGTCCTTCTCTAATACAATACTCTTAATCACATTGTTTGAGTGATAGTTTGTTTCATGTCTACTATCCAATGTGATACTTCTCCATATGATTATGTTGAATATGATTTGGAACAAACTTCCTAAGTCATATTCATATGCTTTGGCCAAAGACTCTCGAATCATATCTTAGAATATTCTCCTTCCACCATGGAAGGTTAGAGATCCCTTGTTGCGCATTCATATGCCTACATGACTAGATAGCTTGACCCCAACAATGCCGTGGACACTCTCAATGGAATGCCTTTGACATGATCAAAGATCAAGGACCTAACCATTAGACATCTATGATACCTCAGGTCAAAGGACTACTTTGCATATTGCAACTATCGAGTTCTTACATGACATGTACGTTCGAACTCTCTTTTGATCGTTGTTCAGTGTACTCGATCACTCTTTCGAGCACCTATGTGTTTGATTTAGTGTCCAACACTAAATAACTTGAGACTAGTCATACTCACGCTTGAGTCAACATAACACATACTAACCTTAGCGGATTGTCAATGCCCAATTGGCAATCCTATGGCTAGGAACGTTTTAGGAATGAACATAAGAGAAAGGTCTCGATAATCTAACTTACTTAAATCACTTATCTCTTAGATCAAATACATTCCTTGGATTCCCTTATTGCTTAAACACATGATACAATAAATAGTGATTAACAATAAGCTTTGCCCTTCATTAAACATATAAACGTTTAATACAATAAGTATTTGATGCGAAATATATAAGCACACAAATTAAACCCTCTTTTTGACAATTGTAGTATGGATGTAAGTAGGGTATCGTTCTAGGCCGGGGATTAGGAGGGATTGCTAATCTATTCTAAATTAATTTAAAAATATTAAATAAGACTCAAGGACACAAAACTAGGCTAAAAACTCTAATAACTCGAAACACACTTAAAATGATTCAAAATAATGAAAACAATCAAATTAAACACTAGGAACTGAAATGGACGGAAATTGAATTAAAAGACTAACAATAAAGAAAACTAACTAAATAATATAATTTAATAATGGATGGGTGTTTGGTTTTGATGAAAAGTAAATTAAACTTAATTAAATTACAGAATTGATAAAAACATAAAATTAAGGTAAAATGATAAATGACGGACTAGCTAGAGGGTTCTTCTCCACACATGACACATATGCAACCTAAATTGATTTTCAGTTGTTCTTTCAATAAATTGTGAATCTCAATACTCCAGATTAACCGTGAACAGCACTTTTTTAATCTTCAAGTTTTCCTTAAGTTATTGAATTGGACGGAAAAACGCATACAACAATTCAAAACATTCTTCAAAAGTCCCCTACGTGAAAAGCACAATAGAGATACAATCAAAGATCATTAAACTTTGTGAAAACTATAAGCATTGACGAGGCATTCGTAACTATGAAAAGCATGATACTCTTGCCAAGAATTTACTTAACGTGATTGTGACTAGCAACCTTCACTACTTGTGAATATAAGTTCATAACGATTAGGTGAAATTCACTTATATTCTAGCATCAAATTCATGCATGTAAATTAAGTATGCATCCTTAATCGACATACAAAAATAAGTTATCAATCAAGCAGTTAAGCAAATTAAATCACAACTCAGAAATCACAACTGAAGGTAATCAATTCATATTACAAATATATTCATGGCTTTGAATTAACCTCTAGCCAAAATAAAATTAATTACACATTATTAAAACAAAAATAAAATATAAGTTGGAAAGTTTTAACCGAAAGAGAAGAACAGCTTGCTGCTTTCTTCACTGGCGTCCTCCCTGACTTCCCTCTTTTCTGCGTTTCCTCTCTCCCCACGTACGCTGCCAAGCAGCTGTTCTGCTTTCCTTTCCGCGTCAGTCTCCCGCTGCCCGTCTCCTGCTCTCTGCTGCAAAGGCAGCCCTTCCTTTTGCCGTCTATCTCTCCCTTTTATCCCAGTTTCCGCAAGGCAGCTCCCTCCTTATTCTTTCCACGCCCTGACCTCCTGTCAGTTTTCTGCTCAAAGACGCTCTCACGCTGCCAAAGGCAGCATCCTCTCCCCTCTTCTCACGCTGTTTTTTCTACAGCTGCCACGAGGCAGCTCTCTCCTCAAGCTCTCGGTTCTCTCCCTGTTCTCACGCTCCCCGCGAGCTGCCCAAAGGCAGCTCCCCCCTTCTGCGTCCTGTCCTCTCTCCTCCTCGCCACTGACTTCCCTTCCTCAAACTGCCCAATGGCAGCACTCTCCTCTCGGTCCTCTTCCTGCGTCTCTGCGAGCTGCCCAAAGGGCAGCTCCCTTCTCTCGCTCACAGACCCCCCGTCTAACCTTTCTCCCCCACGTATATATTCTCACCCTTTTCTCTCCTGTCAGCGCCTCATGCCCCTTATATTTCTTATTTTATTCCTTTCTGCACAGTCTCTTTTCTTTCTTTTATTATTTTTTTTTCCTTTTTCTGCTGGCAGCCTCGCTGCCCATTTCTGCGCCTCCCCGCGTTCCACTTCTCTCTATCCTTTTATTTCCCTTTCTTTTCTATTATTTCCCCTCTGTCTTCCAGCTCTTCTTTTTATTTTATTCTGCTTTCCCTTATTTTATTTTGCTTTTCCATCCGCACCTCCCTCTCTCCTATTCTATTTTATTCTGCGTCTGACTCCTTGGATTCCTTGTCCGCGTCCAGCTGCAAAGCAGCTCTCCCTCTTGGATCCCTTTCACGTTTTCTGCTTTTCTTTATTGCTCACGCTGTCTCTCCACTTCTTCTATTTAATTTCTCAGTGCTTTCCACTTTCTTCTCCTACAAACACAATAAATTAAAAGTATCATAAATACTTAAAGCTTTAACTAAATTAGACAAGACAAGAAAAGAAATATAAAAGGATGAAATATATAGTTTAAATATTGGTTTATCATTTAGCGTCACAATGGGTTGGCAATATTGTAATTTAAATTTGCTTTTGACGAATTTATTACATAAAATTTCACTTGTTCTATTTTTATTTTCTTTGCATAACAAATCCTATAAACACAAAAATAACGTAAATAGCTCAAAAATATAAGGAACTAACTAAGAAAAGACGAGTGAATTTGAAGTAAAAATATATATAAATATGATCCGATCAGTATTCCAAAAGCTATTACATCAAATGAGTTGCTTTGTGGGCATACTTCCAACAGTATATTCACCATTCAGAGTGAAACAATATCAACATCAGTGTGGACGTAGCCCAAACATTTGGGTGAACCACGATACATCTTATGTTCTTTACTTTCTTGCAGATTCACGGTCGGATTTACGTTCCAAGACCCTTCCGGTTTTATGCATCAACATAGTCAATCACAAGTGTTTGAGAAAATCCTTGAGCCATAAAGCGTGCATCATATCACACTATTTCCTTCATCTCATTACGCTTCATTTCCTATGTGTAACACAACAGCATGCACTTTGGTAGATTAAACCTGGATTGTAATTTCAATTGTCTAATAAATTCTACGTTGTCATTGATCAACGAAACATGATTTGATATCGTTGCTTTTCATTTATGTCAGTAGCTACCATATAAGTGAAACATCATCGGTAATAATCTCATTCCAATTCCATATCTCACCTAAACTAATATACTAGACCAAAAATTTCAAGTCTTGGGAGTAATTTGGATTAAACTCATGAGATAGAAATGATTGAGACAGTGATCTAGTATAGATTTATTTTATTTCATGTACTTCCTGTTTTGAGGAAGTGAGTCCAACCAATTGAGTTATCTATCACACTTCAAGCCAAAGACAGATTGATTGGTTAGTTGCCAGTATACAAGGCCTTCCAAAAGGGGCGACCAACTATCCTTCAAGGGCAGCACGCCCTTCGGGGATGTTGACCCGATGTTTGTTAGGTACGTCTATGCTTGCATGTGTGTTTGCAGGTGGTATATGGTCTCGTCACATTACCTAGATCAAAGGAATGCATATGGAGCAACATTATGAAAATTAGAATACATCGCACTTGCTTATCATACTTGTGCAGTACGAGGATTGAGATGAGATATATTGGGCAACATCCATAAAAATTCGCTCCATTTTCAAGAACATTGACATTTTTATCTCCCTCTAACGATAGGAAGACTATCTCATTAACATGCCGATCCGTAAAATGAGTAGTAAATAGATTGCTTGCAAGGGTTCTAAAGAGCTAGTGCGGCGGAGAATCATGATTGACAAAGATTCACATCCTTTTATAAGGATCCATATTGGTATGTTGCGACAACGTAATTTGGCATATAAACTGCCTCATGAACTCTGAAATCTGCCCTATTTGCTTCTTTACTTCACTTATCTCCTTGGCTTAATTTTGTTGGCCCTGCGTTAATGAAGTTAGTAATTGAAGAAGTGTATCATTGTCCAAGGACGAACCTGAATTTGTTTGGGCAGATTGTGGTGGAGGTTGTGGTGGTGCGTATGGCCTTTGATATATCCCAGGGGGTGGCTGTTGAAATCCTCCTTGTTGTTGAGATTGTTGAGGTTCCCTCCACTTGAAGTTTGGATGATCTTTCCAGCCCAGATTATAAGTGTTGGAGTACGGGTCATTTCGTGGCTGATTTTGGCCTTGATAGCTCACGGTATGGGCAGTTTCCCATCATCCATTCTTAATCAATTGAGGGCATTGATCATTGCGATACCTCTGCATTGAGCACACTCCACATATGGCCGCACTTTGCACTTTGGATCCATCGACAACCTTTGACAAAAGAATAGTGAGATTAGCCATTTGAGATTAAAGTTTGAAAATTGCACTTACCTCATTGACATGTTGCTGTCATAGGGGCTCTCTTTGTCCAACTCCTTCATATTGTTGTGCATTCAAGGCTCGGTTGGCAATTAAGATCTTTACAGCCACCGGTGTTTTATCAACCAAAGCACCTCCCGCTGAAGCATCAAGCATTTGTCTCTCAATTGGAAGAAGTCATTTTTCAGAAATATTGAATTAGAAGCTCCTCATTCATCTGGTGTTGTGGGCATGATGCAACTAACGTCTTGAAACGCTCATAATATGCTGGAAACGATTCTCCTTGGTTTTGTTGAATGCCACTAATTTTCTTCCTAAAGAATGATTCTTGAAGTTGGGAAGAATTTCTCCAAGAACGCTCTTTTCATGCTTTCCCAAGAAGTGACGGTTCCAGGTGCTAATTCGTAGAGCCAATCTTTAGACTTGTCCATAAGAGAGAATGGAAAGGCTTTCATCTTCAAAATATTCCCATCCACGTTGATGGGTGTCATACTTGAGCATATTACTTCAAATGCTTGTTTGGATCTTCCATGGACAGCCCATGGTATTTGGGAATATGATGCAGCAAGCTTGACTTCAACTCGAACTCATCAGTCTTGCCTTGGGCTGCTAGAGGGTAATGAATGCATAAGGGCACGGCATTGTCCAATCCCGAGGCAGAGAGTTCCTTGATTGTTCGATTATCCACAACCATGGCTAGTTCTTATTCTTCTTCTTCTTCAATTTCAGAATCAGAGCATAGAACTAGGTGGATTAGGTTCTGGCTACTTCCTCTTTCTTCTCAAAGTCCTTTCAAAATCGTCGTCAAACTCCAAGATATCTGCACTAATAGGTTGAGAACTTTGAGTCATAAACTAGTACCTAAAATAAAGAAAACAAGACAAAACTAAATCAGAAAACAAAGCAAAATAGAAACAAAACTGAACTGAAACTCATGGCAATAACTAGGGGAAGATTAGCATTTTTGCTAACCCCCGGCAACGGCTCCAAAATTTGATGTGAAATAATCCAACATTCAAATTAAAACCTTATGATTGTAGTATATGTAAGTAGGGATCATTTTAGGCCAGGGATTAAAAGGGTTGCTAATCTACACAAATTAAACTTTAAAACACAAAACTAGACTCTTATGACTCAAAACTGACCAAATTGACTCAAAACAGCAAAACTAAGTTAAAAGGACTCAAAACAGGCTCTAGGGAGTTATTTGGATGAATTTAAGACTATGAAGACTCAAAACAGTAAATTGGACAGATTTAAACACTTTTCTAAGTAATCAACACACTTAATAAAAAGGGGGATTGATTTGAAAGAAATTAATTAAATTGAACAGATTGCAAAACTAAATCAAACTAGGCACGAAATTAGGTGAATTGAATGGTGAAATAGGCTAGTTAGAGGGTCCTTCTCCACACATGAACATATGAAACATAAATCAATTTCCAGTATTGTTTCTTTAAACCATGAATGACAAATTAATCGTGAATGCACAATTAACTCTCAGATTTTCCTTAATTCATTGAATTGGATGGATAACGCATCAGCAACCAAATTATTCTTATCAAGTTCCCTATATGAACAACATAATAAAGATACATATCAAAGATCATTAAGTTCTATGAAAAACATAAGCATTGACAAGGCAATTATAACTACGAACTGCATGATAATCTTGCCAAGAATCTACTTAACACGATTGTGACTAGCAATCTCCACTACTTACAAATATAAGTTTGTAACTATTAGGTGAAACTCTCTTATATTTTAGCATCAGATTCATGCATGCAAACTAAGTATGCATCCTTAATTAACACACAAGAATAAGTTATCAATCAAACAGATAAGTAAATCACATTCATGTTTTACGAAACAATAATTGAAGGTAATCAATTCATATTAAACATATGTCCATGGCTTTGAATTCACCTCTAACTAATAAAAACTTAGTTACACATGTTCATAGCAATTGAAAAGCAAATTGAAATAAACATTGAAACTAAAACGAGGGAAGAAAGAACTCTTAGAACTCCCAATGATGCAAGGTTGCTTGCAGCAAAATGTCCTTGCTCCAATGGAAGCCACAACAAACTTCTCTTCTTCTCCCAAGGGCTGCGACTGAATGTTGTAGAATGGTGTTTTTGCGGCTGAAAGGGGGTGTAGAATTATATGGGGGGTGGTGGTTGAAATTATGGCTGAAAACATATATTTATAGGCTAGGGTTTGGTCGAATTTTTGGAGGAAAAGGCTTAGGGTTTTCGCACAAGGCTTGGCCCAATCCAATGGGGGAAATAACTAGGGTTTCTGGTAGATTTTTAGGGTTTCTAGAAGGGTTTGGGGCACCACTTTTGTAGGGCTTCTAGAAAGAGTGTGTTGTGGATGATTTCTGAACTTCTAGAAGAGTTTGGGGCACCACCTTTCTAGGGCTTCTAGAACGGTGGGTATGGCACATGTATAAGAGAAGATATAGGCCTTCTAGAAAGGTTTTAAGTCCCCTTGCAGCTGATTACTCATCTTCCAAGTCTTGAATTAATTTCTCCATCTCTTTAGCACATTCCTCACTTCATTTGATCTTCAAAAACGTCCATTCCTTGTGCTCCATATGCATGCAATCCATTCCATTCCAAAATTACTCTAAAATGCTTCAAAATGCACTTTCTCACCAACTTTGCCAATTAAACCTACAAACAAACGAAAATATCTTAAATCACTATAATAAATACAAACTAACTATGAAAATGCAAGAAAACAAGCTAACTAAGTCGCATAAATATGCTCCTATCATAGTGATTATTAATACAAGGGTTAATAATATCAACTATAAAGGTAATATCAACTAGGGCATAAGGGCTATCACAAGAAAATTGCAGTTTGAAATCCTACACAAAATATGTTCAAGCCCCTCACCCAAGTTCCACCAAAACCCATTACTATCTTTAACCTTTCTAATAGCATTTCACTTTTTAAAAATAAAATAAAATAAAAAGAAATAAATAAAGTTGCAACTGTTTGGAAATACCTTTTATTCTTATCACCCAATTGCAGCCCATTTACTTTGGCTTTCTGCACCCTTATGATCTCATCTTGTTTTAGAATTGTATTTAGCTCCTTACTGAGCTTTTTTTCCAATTCCATCTCCAAGTCTAAAATTTTATTCTTCACAATAGTTTCTTGAACCTCAACAAGAGCACTAGGGATTTTCTCCTTACAATTCATTAAGTTACCAAAAGTCGTTCTATTTCATTCCTTAACCAGGTACTTGAAAGTCTTTGTACACACCCTAAAATTGTCAATATGGGTACATACTGATGTGAAAATTAACTTGACACACAAATTAAACCCTATTAAACATGTAATTGTAGTATTAAACAAGTAGGGATCGTTCTAGACCGGTGATTAACTTGGGCTACTAATCAACACAAATAAGACTAAAAAACACTAAACTAGACTCAAAACTGACTCAAAACGCTCAAAACAGCAACAAACAATCAAAAAGATTCAATTCTAGACCTAACAAGTGGTTTTGACGAAAATAAGACTTAACTTGACTCAAAAGACTAAAAGAAAACACATTATGATTCAACTAACAAGACTTAATTAAAGGGGGAGTGTTTTTGACGAATTTAAAACTTAAAACAAAAACTTTGCATAAAATACTTTAAGAAAACGAATTTGGTGAATTAAAAAGGGTGAAAAGCTAGTTAGAGGGTCCTTCTCCACACATGACATATGCATATAAACCAATTTCTAGTATTGTTCCCTTAGACCATGAATGACGACACCCCAAGTTAACCATGACAGCACAAATTAACCATCATATTTTCCTTAACTCATTGAATAGGATGGGATACACATCACAACCAAATTATCCTTATAAAATTCCCTAACTATGAAAAGCATGATAGAAAGACATATCAAAGATCATTAAGTTCTTTGAAAACCATAAGCATTGACGAGGCATTCGTAACTATGAAAAGCATGATACTCCTGCCTAGGATTTAATAATACAATCATGACTAGTGACTTTTACTACTTGTGAATATAAGTTTATAACGATTAGGTGAAACTCCTTTATACTCTAGCATCAAGTTCATGCATGCAAACTAAGTATGCATCCTCAATCAACATACATAAACAAGTTTTAATAACTCAGATAAGCAAATCACATTCAAGACTCAAGAAACAATAATTGGATGTAATCAATTCATAAAAAACATATAATCATGGCTTCGAATTCACCTCTAACTATAAAGAAATTAGTTCCTCATGTTCACAATTAAATTTAAACATTGAAAACAAAGGTAGAATACACCTAGAAACGCTCCAACACTCTAAAGTCTTGAATGGCAAGCACGGCTCCAAGTGGCTTCTTCTTCTCCTTCCTTGCACAGCCACGGCACAATAGGGATTTTCTGAATTTATGGCTCTTAGGTGTGGTGGATGGTGTGGTGATCTGATGGTAGAGGGTGATGGTTCTGATTTGTGGCAGAAAATATGTATTTATAGGCTAAGGTTTTGAGCAAAGTAGTAGAGGAGAAGGATTACACAATCCTAGAGGAATATGACTAGGAAATTCAGCACAAAGCTTCTAGAAAGGAATTAAATTCGTCAGATTTCAAGGGGAAAAAGGATCAGGTTATTTGCATTGTTTCAGGGCTTCTAGAATCAGATATTAGGTATTCTAATGTGATAAGGAGTCCCCCTTGCAGCTGAAATTAAGGTAAGATAGGATTAGGATAGGATAAGATAAGATAAGGTTAGTTTGGATGAGATAAGGTTGGATAAGGTTTTGGATAAGATAAGGCAATTTGCATAATATCTCATTTTTTTAAGCGGATTCCTTATCTTCAATGTCTTGAATTAATTTCCTCAACTCTTTAGCACATTCCTTGCCTTTCTTGAACTTCAAATTCGTCCATTCCTTGTGCACTATATGTAAGCTATCAATTTCAGCCCAAAACTGCTCTAAAAATCTCCAAAATGCACTTTCTTGCCAACTTTGTCATTTGGACCTACAAACACTCGAAAATAGCTTAAAACACTATAATAAGTAGAAATTAGCTATGGAAATGCAAGAAAACAAACTAATTAAGTCGTAAAAATATGCTCCTATCAAATTCCCCCACACTTAGTTTTTGCTAGTCCTCGAGCAAAATAAAACAAACAAAACTTAACCTAAACCTTCCAACATTTGCCTCAGGGATTTCCAATGAAACATGACACATTAAAAATCACTACTCCCACATATTTTAGTTATCCTTACCCTTGAGCACACACTTAATCACAGTCACCACGCACTAGCTCACATTTAATCAATTAAAACAACATTTTAAATGTAGTAACATGCCTTAGAGAAGTTCAAAGCATCTCTCGCTTATCAACTTAAGATTCGTTTTGTTGAGGGAGTAGTGTTAAGCTACATCAAATTTATTTTAATCTTATTAAAAGAACTTGGGCCTATCACAACCATTGGTCTAAGTTAATATGAATTAGTAGTATATAATACTCCCACTATTTCGATGAAACAAGCGAGACTATATGGAACTACTAACGAATGCTTTGAATCCTCATATGGACTATATAGTCAGGTTTTAGGATGATTATGAACCGATTGATTTGATCCAACACGAGCCTTGTGTTGGACCTTGGGTCTAAGGTAGGTAGTTGTTGATTTTAGTTACGTGTTTAATCTAATTAAACCGTTATTTCCTATTGGGCGTTGGACCCAACTATTCCAATTTGCATACATATAAACAAAAAGGAATACATGAAATAAAGAGAAGGGCTTATGCCCTTTTACAACACATTTGATGGACTTATGTCCATTTACAACAAATTTGAACTAATCAAATTACATTCAAATCTAAACTACTTAACCCAAACATTCACAATGTAAAACGGCCAATCACATAGCTCAATTATCGAGGCCTTTGGTTCATAATCACCCTTTTCTTAATCAATCAAATTAACTAAGAAAGCAACTTAAACAATTGGTTTTCGGATTCATAGAATTGATTTAAATGGAACTAAATGAAATGAAAATCCAATTCTCATTAAAGAGACAAAACCATTTTGTTCTCATTTTATTTGGGCCGAAAAACAATGACCTCAACTTTTGGGCCATTAAGCATAAACATAAACTTTTGGGGTCACTTTGTAAAAACACAAGAGTCCACAACTTCATGTAATTACAAGTAGAACCCAAAAATTTCAACAATTACAAAACTTCATTAAAGGAGCAAAACAGTTTATCCTTTAGCGTTTTAGGGCCTTAACGTAAAAACGTAAACTTTTGGGTCAAAGTGCAAATACACAAAAGTATCAAAACTTTATGTAATTGCATAAAAGGCCCCAAAAGTACCCCCACTAAGGGGTGGCCGGTTTTGGTAGTGAAAAAGGAGGGGGGGGGAAGGTTTTGGTGAAAAATTCAAAATTTGAAAAAGTTTTGTGCAAGTGGATAGGTAGGTGAGGAAAAGTTGATTGGGATGGGTTGTAAGAAAATGTTTTGTCTAACATTAAAGACATAAATCATCCATCACCAATCATCCATCACCAATTAATTATAAACCAAAACTTTTTGAAACACACCAAACATTTTGAATCAAAACTCCAAACCTTTTTGTTCTTAGAATATCAAGAACATTGAAGAACACACATGAAAACTCATAAGAGCTCCATGAATGTTTTCACTCATTAAAACTCAAATTTTCACTACACAAAAGAGGGTTAATATCCTAGGGTACTTAGGGGTTCCAAAAGTCACTTTAAAACAATTTTAAAAAGACAAACAAGAACCCAAAAAACCACCCTTCGGATTTGGCCGAATTTCCCAGCATACATGGCACCAAATTTTAGTTTCAATATTCATGCTTAAATGAACTACATCTACAACATTTGAGATGCTAAATTTTCAAGCAAAATTTATATTCAAAAGCAAGAACAAAGCTTGTAACATTTACAACATTTAAATCACAAACCATGAAAAACACAAAACCCAAAAGGATTCACCATAAACTAGGCCTAGGCTCTTGATACCACTTGAAGGAAAAATTTTGTCCTAGCTAAGAACATGTGAGAATATTTGAACACATATGCAAACTATTAACACATTAAAGTAGGCATGCATTCAAAAACAATTCTAAAACCCATGACTTTCAAAGCCTAGTGAATGGTGAACCCCAAGACTCTTTAACAACATTAAAGAGAAAGAAGGTTTTAGAGATTCATTACCCTTGAAGCTCATCCTTGTTTACACAAGGGATTCACCCAAGTGGAGGGCCTTCAAGTCACCTCCTAGCTCCTTGGATCTTCCTTGTGATTTACTTCCTTTTGATGCTCCTTTGCTCCTTGAGGATGTGAGGAAAGGATCTCCAAAACACCAAAGATTTGGTGTCTCTAAGTCTCCACACCAAGGATGAGGTGTGAAGATGAAATGGATGACTTAGAGAAGAAAAGATTGCTAGCTAAATCCTCTCTAAGTGGCCGGCCTCCTTTAGAGAAAAAGAGAGAAAATGTTTCTCATCTTTTGCCTCAAGAAAACCCTAATGAGGTAAAAGCTATAAAGATGCTTTTATATCTCTTTTCTTAGGTGAGTGGCAAACTTGCAATTAAGCAAAACTCACCACTCCCTTACTATGGCCGGCCTCTTCTAAGTGATTGGGTTATTTGCCCATATTTGTTTTAGTTGTCACACAACTTAAACATAATGGGCCTAGTGGACCAAACCCTTTTGGACCCCGAAGCCCAAAACTAACTTAAAAGCCCAATACGAACCTTTCGTAAAATTAATTAACTAATTAATTAATCTTGACAATTCTCAATTAAACCATTTAATTACTTATCCATGATGCGAAATATATAAGCACACAAATTAAACCCTCTTTTTGACAATTGTAGCAAAGTATGTAAGTAGGGATCGTTCTAAACCGGGGATTAGGAGGGCTTGCTAAAACCTCTAAACTGACTCAAAAACAAAAAGAAACAAAGTTAAAAATGTAAACAAAAGATTTTAAAACAAGAAAGTAAAAGGGGGATTTGAGTTTGGTGAAGTTGAAAGTAAAAACGAATAAACTAAAAACTTAAATAGATTTTAAACAAATTTGGGTTGAATGGATAATGGAAGGCTAGCTAAGGGGTTCTTCTCCACACATGTCTTGCTTGCATACAAAATGATTTCCAATTGCATTTCAATAACTTATTAATTCTCAACGCCCCAAATTAACCGTGAATTGCACTAATTAACCCTCAGTTTTTCCACAAGTTATTGGGTTGGATGATTGCATACGACAACCCAAAACATTCCCTACAAGTTCCCTACATGAATTGCATAATAGAGATACAAGCAAGAATCATTAAGTTCTATGAAAAACATAAGCATTGACGAGGCACTCGTTACTATGATTTGCATGAAACTTATGCCAAGGATTTACTTAACACAATCGTGACTAGCGACTTTTACTACTCATGAATTCATAACGATTAGGTGAAATTCCCTTATACTCTAGCATCATATTTATGCATGCAAACTAAGTATGCATCCCTAATCAACATACATAAACATGTTATCAATCAAATAGATAAGTAAATCGAATTCATAACTTATGAAACGCAATTAAAAGTAATCAAATCATATTGCAAGCATTAACATGGTTTCGAATCCCCCCCTAGCCAAGGGGGGTTTAGTTCCTCATTATTACAAAACAAAGATAAACAAATTTAAACATTGAAAAACAAAGGAAAGAAAGCACCTAAACGTTCCAACGATCCATGTTGGATAGCAAGTGCGTCTAAGGACTTTTCTCCTTCTCTTTGCCGCAACAACAAGGTTGGAATGATGTTGAAGGGTTGGTTATTTGGAGGAATGGATGGGAAGGGGTTTAGATATGTAGGAGAGGCAAGGAAAGGCTTGGAGAATGGTTAATTTCTGGATGATTTGAATGAGGTTGATGCCATGGTATTTATAGGAAGAGGATGGACTTGTTTAACACAAAATGTTGGTGGAATTGAGTAGGTGAGCATGGCAAAGAGTGGGAATTGTTGGTGGGTTAGGTATTGAGTCATCCACTCACATGTCATGGTTAGCTAAGCATTGCATCATCCACTCACATGTCATGGTGAGCTAAGCATTGCGTTATCCACTCACATGTCATGGTGAGTTAAGCATTGCATCATTACTCAAATTTCTGGTGGAGGTGGAAGTAAAAGCCACGGCATTGATGTGTTTTGAGTGAAGTTTTGGCCAATCCTTCTAGAAATTTATCCCTTCTTGCAACTTGTATTTGTTTCACCAGATTTTTAGCATGTTCTTAGCCTCTTTTGTCTTCAAATTCGTCCATCCATCTTGCTCATATCATATGTAATCCATTACAAGCTCAAAACTGCTCCAAAATGCACCAAAATGCACTTTCTTGCTACCTTAGCCCTTTGGACCTACAAACACACGAAAATGGCTTAAAGTACTAAAATAACTAAGAACTAATAACGTAAATGCAAGAAAACTAGTTAACTAAGTCGCATAAATATGCGTCTATCAATCCATCTCATTTATATTTCTTCACTTTCATCCTTACTCGGTGTACGATCCATTAGGTTCCAATTAGCGAGGCAGTGGGCGATTGTTACCCTTAACAATCGATTGTGAATTGAAACAACATTTCAATTCTCCCTTTGTTGAAGATTAGTGTTTGCTAATCTTCAGGGCTTCCACAAACCATGAGTGACACCTAGCAGTATGTCATGGCTACCCAAGCTAAGTAGAAGTGGTTGGAGAACCTATCCAGTTACAATTACAATACAATACGGTCCTTCTCTAATACAATACTCTTAATCACATTGTTTAAGTGATAGTTTGTATCATGTCTACTATCCAATGTGATACTTCTCTATATGATTCAATTGAATATGATTTGGAACATACTTCCTAAGTCATATTCGTATGCTTTGGCCAAAGACTCCCGAATCATATCTTAGAGTATTCTCCTTCCACCATGGATGGTTAGAGATCCCTTGTTGTGCATTCATATGCCTACATGACTAGATAGCTTGACCCCAACAATGCCGTGGACATTCTCGATGGAATGCCTTTGACATGATCAAAGATCAAGGACCTAACCATTAGACATCTATGATGCCTCAGGTCAAAGGACTACTTTTCATATTGCAACTATCGAGTTCTTACATGACATGTATGTTCAAACTCTCTTTTGATCGTTGTTCAGTGTACTTGATTACTCTTTCAAGCACCTATGTGTTTGTCTTAGTGTCCAACACTAAATGACTTGAGACTAGTCATACTCACGCTTGAGTTGACATAACACATACTAACCTTAGCGGATTGTCAATGCCCAATTGGCAATCCTATGGCTAGGAACGTTTTAGGAATGAACATAAGAGAAAGGTCTCGTTAATTTAACTTACTTAAATCACTTCTCTCTTAGATCAAATACATTCCTTGGATTCCTTTATTGCTTAAACACATGATACAATAAATAGTGATTAACAATAAGCTTTGCCCTTCATTAAACATATAATAGTTTAATACATTAAGTATTCCAAAAGCTATTACATCAAATGAGTGGCTTTGTGGGCATACTTCCAACACCAGGGATACCGTATGCTTATACCAATCCCAAACTCCACATATCAAAACACACAACAACCAAGATAAAGTCAAAGGGTTGTAACGGGGCTAAGGGTATTGGCTAACAAAGAAAGGTTAAGGATAAACGAAAGTTCTTAAAGCAATAGTAAGCAAAATAATGAAATTGACACTTAGAATTCACTTTTGAATGCAGCAAATAACTTGAAACACTAAAGGGATTTCGTACATACTTAGGGTCATATTCAAACTTTTTGGACCCTTTCTTCAACAACAAATACTTGTGAGTTCTTTCTCACTTATTTCACAACTTTTTTCTTTCTTTTTCCACATTTTCTTCTTTTTCACGTTTTTTTTTTCTTTTCTCTTTCAACTCGTGTACATAACCTTCCCCCACACTTGATTTCTGCAATATGTTTGATTAAAAGGAATTCCCTCTAAGTCATGCTCCACTATACTTTAAGAACAAGGGTATGGATAGTCTTATTCTAGGCTAGGTCGGGGTAATGTGGCTAACAACGAAAATAGGCTAAATAAGGCTCAAAGGGGTTAAACCTACAATACATATGCAAAGGATTAAGGCTTTTTGGCTCTGGTGGTAACTACTAAACAACTTCATCTTGTTATATGTTATGCACTCAATTTTAAGCTTTGAATGAAACGAGCACGAGTTCTAGTATTTGGAACTAAAATGATAAAACGCATTCTAAGTAGCAACCAAGCAAAGAATAATGAGATCATGCAACGACTTTAGAAAACAAGAAATCACATATTAATAACTCTCCAAATAAAGTTTAGGCTCAAGTCTCTCAGGGTTGTAGCGTTAGTTTGAGTTTCTTCCTTCAAGCATGTTACAAAAACTGATTTTTTTTCCTTTGTGATTACATGTGAATTCGTAAACGACTACTATAACCAAGCATAAACCAAAGAGCATATCAAACTTTCCTTCATGTTTGTAAATTTCTTTAACAGCCATGCAATTAAAAACCAAATCCTCATCATTGTGTTGGAAGGTATCTGATAGGAGCATATTTATGCGCTTTAGTTAGTTAGTTCTTATGCATTTATGTTATGTTTTCTTAGTTAAGTTAGTCTTTTAAGCTATTTTCATGTGTTTTCAGGTTTTAGAGACAAAGTGAGCAAAAGGATGCAATTTGGAGCATTTTAGAGCAAAATTGGGCTAGAATGAAGTTCATGCACATGAAGCACAAGGGATGGACGAATTTGAGGAATTGATGAAGCTAGGAAGGCGTTTCAAAGTTGAAGATTTGAAGATACAAAGTTTCCTAGTTGAAGAAGGAAAGAGCTTAAACGAAGAATTCCAAATTGAAGAAGGATTCCTAATCAATGTAGGAGTCCTAATTGAAGATGGATTCCTAGATGAATGAAGTTTCCTACTCAAGCAAGGTTTCCTACATGAAGAAGAAGAATTAAAGCCAATGAATCAGCTCAAGAGAAGGATCTTATCCAAAACATTATCCATAACCTTATCTTAGCTTATCTTATCCAAACAAACCTTATCCTATCCTATCTTATCCTAATCTTAAACTATCCACATTTCAGCCACTTAGGAGGGTTTCTAACTAGATTAGGATGCTTAAAATCAGATTTCTAGAAGACCTAATCTTATCCTACAAAAATGGCGCCTAGGAACCTTTCTAGAAGCCTAAAAATCTGCCTTGTATTTCCTTCTAGAAACCATCCTTCTTGCCGTGAGTTTTCACCTATTTCCTTTGGGATTTTGGTTTCTAGAAACCTTATCTTTTCACACTCTTTGTGCTGCACCTTATCTCCCAATCCCTTTGGGTTTTTGACTTGTTTTCCTTATAGGATTGTATGTTATTATCCTATGCAGATTAGGCCTTTAAAACCTTGTCCTTGGCTACCTAGGAGAGGGGATTTTCAGCCTATATATACAAGGCCTTGCCGCACCCTTTCATTCACCACCCTCTACCAGATTTTCACTACACCATTCACCAATCATCCCTCATTGTGCCGTGAGTTTGCAAGGAGAAGAAGGAAGACAACTTGGAGCCGTGTATACCATTCAAGACGTTGGATTGTCGGAGCGTTTCTAGGTGTTTTCTATCTTTGTTTCAATGTTTAAATTTATTTATCTTTGTTTATTTGCGAACATGGGGAACTAATTTCTTTATAGTTAGAGGGGAATTCAAAGCCATGATCATATGTTTTATATGACTTGATTTCTTCCAATTATGATTTCATGAATCGTGAATGTGGTTTACTTATCTATTTGATTGATAACTTGTTCTTGTGTGTTGATTAAGGATGCATACTTAGTTCGCATGCATGAATTTGATGCTAGAGTATAAGGGAATTTCACCTAATCGTTATTAACTTATATTCATAAGTAGTAAAAGTCGCTAGTCACGATTGTGTTAAGTAAATCCTAGGCAAGAGTAACATGCGTATCCCATAGTTATGAATGCCTCGTCAATGCTTATGATTTCCATTGAACTTAATGATCTTTGATATGTGTCTCTATCATGCGTATTCCATAGTTAGGGTCCTTGATAAGAATAATTTGGTTGTAATGCGTATCCCATTCAATTCAATGAATCTAGGGAAATCTGAGAATTAATTGGTCAATCTAGTTAATTTGGGGCATTGTCATTCATGGTTTATTGAAAGAGTAATTGGAAATCGAGTCGTATGCATATGTTTCATGTGTGGAGAAGGAACCTTCTAACTAGCCTTTCACCATCTTAATTTTCATCAAAACGTTTTTGTCAAAGTTTGTTTTCAAAGTTTCTGTTTTCAAAGTTAAATTCGTCCAAAATCAATCCCCCTTTTCTTAGTTGAGTCATAATAGTTAGACATCACTTTAGTTTGTGTTTTTAAGTGTCTTAGGTCAAGTTAAAACCAATTTTCGTCCAAGTTTGTGTCTAGTGTTCAAAACTGCCCAGATTGTGGTTTTAAGGCAGTTTTGAGTGTTTTTGGGCTGTTTTGAGTCTTTTGGTTTGTTTTGGTGTTTTAAACTTGTTTTTACGTATTCGAGTCAGTTTTCAAGTGATTTTGCAATCCCTCCTAATCCCCGGTTTAGAACGATCCCTACTTACATACTTTGCTACAATTGATAAAAAGAGGGTTAATTTGAGTGTCAACATAATTTTCACATCAAATTTTGGCGCCGTTGCCGGGGATTAGCAAAGTTGCTAATCCCTTGGATTGTTTTATTTCAATTTGTTGATTTGAGTCCAGATTTTTACTTTGTTTTTATTTCGTGTTTTAGGTACTAGTTTATGACTCGGAGCTCTCATCCGGTTCGTGAACACATCTTGGACTTTGACGACGATTTTGAACGAGAGTTGAGACGAAAGAGGAAGAATCCAGAACCTAGTGAATCAAGTTCAAATTCGGAAGCCGAAGTTGAGATTGAGGAAGAGGAACCCACGGCACAAGTGGGTGAAGTTGAGACAGCCATGGCACAAGACAATCGTACAATCAAGGAGCTCTCGGCTTCGGGATTGGACAATGCCGCACCTCTATGTATTCAATATCCGACGGCTGCTCAAGGAAAGGCCGAGGAATTCGAGCTAAAGTCAAGTTTGTTACACCATATTCCGAAGTACCATGGGTTGTCCATGGAGGATCCTAACAAGCACTTGAAAGAATTCGAGGTGGTATGTTCAAGCATGACTCCAATCAATGTCGACGGGAGTATATTGAAGATGAAGGCCTTTCCCTTTTCTCTCCTGGAAAAGGCGAAAGATTGGTTATATGAATTAGCTCCCGGAACGGTCACATCTTGGGAGAGCATGAAAAGAGCTTTCTTGGAGAAGTTTTTCCCAACTTCTCGAGTCATCCTCCTACGAAAAAGGATAAGTGGAATTCAACAAGAAGAAGGTGAGTCTTTTCCTACATATTACGAACGTTTTAAATCACTTGTTGCTTCTTATCCACAGCATCAAATGAAGGAGGAGCTTCTTCTACAATACTTCTACGAGGGACTTCTACCAATCGAACGACAAATGCTAGATGCCTCGGCGGGAGGAGCCTTGGTGGACAAGACCCCTACGGCAGCAAAGACATTGATTGCCAATCGAGCATTAAACGCTCAACAATACGAAGGTGTTGGACAAAGAGGCACCCCACGGCAACACCAAGTGAATGAGGTAAGTGCCATAACCGAACTTCAAAATCAAATGGCTAACCTTACTACTTTGCTTTCTCAGGTTGTGGAAGGGCCAAAAGTTCAAAATGTAAGTGCGTGTGGCGTATGCTCCATGCAAGGACACCCTACGGACAAATGCCCACAATTGATCGAGAACGGAGGGTGGGAGACCCTCAATGCCGTGGGCTTTGGGCAACAATACCAACAAAGGAATGATCCATTTTCTAACACCTACAATCCCGGTTGGCGTGATCATCCAAATTTCAAATGGCGAGAACCCCAACAAGGCCAACAACAAAGCACGTTTAGGCAACAACCACCGGGTTTCTATCAAAAGCCGTTTGCACCAAATCAAACCCAAGCACAACCCGCCCAAAAATCAGGTTCTTCTATTGATAATGATCAACTTTTTAATTTACTAACTTCTATGGCGCAGGGCATGCAGACTAGGGACAAGAAGGTGGACGAGTTGGAGAAGCAAGTGGGGCAAATTGCCGAGTTTATGGGACAGTTTCGAGACCAAGGAAGACTCCCTAGTTCAACCGTTGCAAATCCAAAAGGGGGATTCGAAACCGCCAAAGCAATTACATTAAGGAGTGGCAAACAAGTTGGAACCGAACCCCAAGCATCCAATTCAAGTCAAAAAGAGGATGAAAAGCTATCGTTTGAAGAAGAACCCCAAACCTCAACCACGGCAAGGATGGAACATCCTTTGCCGCAGCCATCTTGCACTTCCAACCTATATAATTCGGCCAAGGTAAGCTCAAAACCGAATTTGTCTAGTTCTATTCCATTAAACCTGCCTTTTCCTAGCAGGTTGAAGCAATCCAAGAAGGAAGAGACCGAGAAAGACATTTTGGAGACATTTCGGAAAGTGCAAGTCAATATACCTCTTCTTGACGCAATTAAGCAAGTACCTAGGTACGCCAAGTTTTTGAAGGAATTATGCACAACAAGAAGGAGAATTTCGAACAAAGAGGTGGTCCAGGTAAGTGAGAATGTTTCCGCTGTTTTGCAAAGAAAAATACCTCCTAAATGCAAAGATCCAGGTAGTTTTACAATTCCATGTGTTATAGGCAATACTAAATTTGAACATGCTATGTTAGATCTAGGAGCTTCAATTAACGTCATGCCATACTCAATATATGCATCCATGAACTTAGGAGAGCTTAAAAATGATGGTGTTATAATTCAATTAGCCGATCGTTCTAATGCATATCCGAAAGGAGTTTTGGAAGATGTGTTGGTGCAGGTGGATAACTTGATATTTCCAGCGGATTTCTATGTCTTAGAGATGGAGGACTCACCAAATGTCACCCCATTGCCGATTCTACTTGGGAGGCCCTTCATGAAAACAGCACGCAACAAGATCGATGTGTTCAAAGGGACGTTGACAATGGAATTTGATGGGGAGATTATTAACTTTAACATTTCTGAAGCTATGAAATTTCCTAAAGATGATCATTCTTGTTTTTCTATTGATATATTGGATGAATTGGCGCAGGATTATCTTGATATGTTGGAAGACGATCCCCTTGAAACGACGATAGCACAAGGACTTGGCATAAAGCCCAATCTGGCCGTACCTAAGGAGGAGCATGCCGAGCTTGTGGCTGCCTTGGAATCATTGCCCCAACATCGTGGTAAGCCTTCTAACCCAATTCCAATTCCCGTTTCCACTAATACGTTGTTACCTTCTGTGATTCAGGCCCCCGTTCTTGAGCTTAAACCGTTGCCGGATCATTTAAAGTATGTATTCTTGGGAGATGAAGAGACGTTGCCCATCATTGTCTCTTCATCACTCACGGCATTAGAGGAAGAAAAGTTGATTCGGGTGTTGAAAGAGCATAAAACAGCCATTGGATGGACATTGGCCGATATTAAGGGAATTAGCCCTACAACATGCATGCATCGCATATTTATAGAAGAGGGGGCTAAACCAACTCGAGAGGCTCAACGCCGGCTCAACCCTCCGATGATGGAAGTCGTGAAAAAGGAGATTATAAAGCTTCTCGATTGTGGAGTGATTTATCCAATTTCGGATAGCCGTTGGGTCTCACCGGTTCAAGTTGTCCCGAAGAAGTCCGGAGTTACTGTGGTGAAGAATGCCGAGGATGAGCTTGTGCCAACCCGTATTCAAACAAGTTAGAGAGTATGCATTGACTATAGGAAGCTCAACAACACCACAAGGAAGGACCACTTTCCACTACCATTCATCGATCAAATGTTAGAAAGGTTAGCCGGTCATTCTTTTTATTGTTTTCTTGACGGTTATTCGGGATACAATCAAATTGTCATAGCTCCGGACGACCAAGAAAAGACCACCTTCACGTGCCCATTTGGTACTTTTGCTTACCGGCGCATGCCATTCGGATTATGCAATGCACCGGCCACGTTCCAACGATGTATGGTAAGTATTTTTTCCGATTTCATTGAGAAGATTATTGAAGTATTCATGGATGATTTTAGTGTCTTTGGCGATTCGTTTGATGGGTGCTTGGAAAATCTCACATTAATCTTAAAACGATGCGTTGAAACGAACCTTGTTTTAAATTGGGAAAAGTGTCACTTTATGGTAAAACAAGGCATCGTTTTAGGGCATATCGTTTCTGAAAGGGGAATTGAAGTTGATAAATCAAAAATAGATCTTGTACGCTACTTACCCTCTCCAACTTCGGTTAGAGAGGTTCGTTCTTTTTTGGGCCATGCAGGATTCTATAGGCGATTCATCAAGGATTTTTCGAAGATTTCCACACCCCTATGCCGACTTCTCCAAAAGGATGTGACCTTCGATTTCAACGAGGAGTGTGAAAAGGCATTCAAGCACCTCAAAGAGATGCTAACTTCGGCCCCCATCATTCGGCCACCAGATTAGAGCATTCCCTTCGAGCTTATGTGCGATGCATCCGATTATGCTCTAGGCGCTGTTTTGGGACAAAGGAAGGACAAACAGCCACACGTCATCTATTATGCCTCTCGGACCTTGAACGATGCTCAGTTGAACTATTCCACAACAGAAAAAGAACTTCTCGCCGTTGTTTTTGCTTTAGATAAGTTTCGTTCGTATTTACTTGGTACTAAAGTCATAATTTACACTGATCATGCAGCGTTGAAGTACTTGCTCACAAAGAAGGAGGCTAAACCAAGGCTTATTCGATGGATGCTTCTTCTCCAAGAGTTCGATATCGAAATCCGAGACAAGAAAGGAAGTGAGAACGTTGTGGCTGACCACTTGAGCCGTTTGGTGCATGAAGAAGAGGTTGTGTCGATCCCAGAGACATTCCCGGACGAGCAATTGATGTCCATTGAGGTTAGTATGCCATGGTATGCAGATTTAGTTAATTATTTAGCATCTAAAGTCATCCCAAGTGAGTTCAATAAAAACCAACGTGATAAACTTAAGTATGATGCACGAAATTATGTGTGGGATGATCCGTATTTATGGAAATATTGCTCTGATCAAATCATTCGTAGGTGTGTGCATGATTCTGAATTTCAATCTATTTTAAACTTTTGTCACACTTATGCATGCGGAGGTCACTTTGGCACTCAAAGGACTGCACGTAAAGTACTTGAATGTGGTTTTTATTGGCCTACTATCTTTAAGGATGCTAGAACTTTTTGCATGGCATGTGATCGTTGTCAACGAACTGGAAGTATAGGACCAAAAGACCAAATGCCGCAAAGTCCCATCTTTAATGTTGAAATTTTTTATGTGTGGGGCATAGATTTCATGGGTCCCTTTCCTTCATCTCATGGTTTTGTTTATATTCTACTTGCGGTTGATTATGTTTCGAAATGGGTGGAAGCAAGAGCCACCCGTACTAATGATTCTAAAGTGGTTGCAGATTTTGTTAAGACTGACATTTTTGCAAGGTTCGGAATGCCGCGGGTACTTATAAGTGATGGGGGCTCTCATTTCTGCAATCGCACCATTGAAGCGCTACTCAAGAAATATGGTGTCACGCATAAGGTGGCAACACCTTATCATCCTCAAACAAGTGGACAAGCGGAGGTGTCCAATAGAGAAATCAAGCAGATTTTGGAGAAAACCGTAGGGCCAAACCGGAAAGATTGGAGCTTGCGCTTGAATGATGCATTATGGGCGTATCGTACGGCCTACAAAACACCAATTGGAATGTCCCCATTTCGGCTCATTTATGGGAAACCATGCCATCTTCCGGTTGAATTGGAACACAAAGCACATTGGGCCATCAAAACCTTTAATATGGACATTGATGCCGCAGGTCTTCATAGGAAACTTCAATTGAACGAGCTTGAGGAAGTTAGGAATGAAGCTTACGAGAACTCTCGTATTTACAAGGAGAAAACGAAGGCCTTCCATGACCGGATGATTCGGAGCAAGACGTTCTCTATCGGGCAGAAAGTGCTACTTTTCAATTCTCGCCTTCGGTTATTTCCAGGTAAGTTGCGTTCTAAGTGGATTGGACCTTTTATTGTTACTAATGTTTTTCCGCATGGTGCAGTTCAAATTCAAAGTCTGAAGACGCAACAAGAGTTCAAAGTCAATGGACATCGTTTGAAGCCATATTTCACACCTTTTAAGGAGGAAACCGTGGAGGAAGTCAATCTCCAACCCGTGGGCCCTATTCCAGCTTGATTGGAAGCATCGTCCGGCTGGAAGACGTTAAAGCAAGCGCTTCTTGGGAGGCAACCCATCCAAAAGAGGACCTAGGAAGCTCCGGCATCATAATCAGATTTGCGTTTCTAAACCCTACTCTTTATTGCTTTTACTTTGCCATATTTGTCATGTATGCTAGTTGTGTTATTTGCTTGTTTTTGTGTGAGTCTATGTTTGAAACATTGAGGACAATGTTTGGTTCAAGTGTGGGGGGGTAAACAAAGTGTTTTTATGTAAAAATTCGTAGGATTTTACCACCTAACATTTCAAAGGTTGTTTTTCATTGTTTTTAAGTGTTTTTAGAATGTTTTGATGTGTTTTTATGTGGCTTTACCAGAAAATCCGAAAATTCAAGAAAAAAATAGAAAAAGTTTTGAAAAAACCCAAAAAAGAGTCGTTTTAAAGTTGTTTTTGTTTGTTTGTGTCGTAGAGTACCTTCCAACACAATGATGAGGATTCGGTTTTTAATTGCTTGGTTGTGGTTATAACTTATGAATTCACATGTAATCAAAATGGAAAAAAATCAGTTTTTGTAACATGCTTGAAGGAAGGAACTCAAACTAATGCTACAACCCTGTGAGACTTGAGCCTAAACGTTTATTTGGAGAGTTAATAATCTGTGAATTTGTTGTTTTCTAAAGTCGTTGCATGATCTCATCATTCTTTGCTTGGTTGCTACTTAGAAGGCGTGTCATCATTATAGATCCAAATATTAGAACTCATACCTATTTCATGCAAAGCATAAAAAATTGATTAGCATAACTAACAAGATGAAGTTGCTTAGTAGTTATCACAAGAGCCAAAAAGCCTTCAACCCATGCATTTGTTTTTGTAGGATTAGCCCCTTTGAGCCTTATTTAGCCTATTTTGTTGTTAGCCACATTATCCTTACCTAGCCTAGATTAGGACTATCCATACCCTTGTTCTTAAAGGATAATAAAGCATGACTTAGAGGGAATTCCTTTTGATCAACATTGTGCAGAAAACTAAGTGTGGGGGAAGGAAAATTTTGTGTGCCAAAAGAAGTAGGAGGGCACGGGTTAGAAAAAGAAAAAAAAAAAAAAAAATTCGTAGAAAAAGAAAAAAATGAAGAAAACAATGTGAAAAAGTATGAAAAAGAGTTGAAAAAGATGAGAAAATAAGCTCTAAGTTGTTGGTTGTTGAAGAAAGGGTCCAAAAAGCTTGAATTTGGCCCTAAGTGTTGCATGAGTCTTCCCCTTGTGTTTCAAAATCGTTTTTTGCATGCAAAAGTGAATTCTAAGTGTCAATTTCATTACTTTGCTTATTATTCTTTAAGAATGTTTGTTTATCCTTACCTTTCTTTGTTAGCCAATACCTTAGCCCCGTTACAACCCTTTGCTTCTATCTTGATTGTTATGTGTTTCAATATGTGGAGTTTGGAATTGGTATGAGCATATGATATCTTTGGTTCTCGCATCTAAGTAGTAGCATTCCATTCATGAGATCATATCTAAATGCTTATTAACTCCCGAAAATGCTTTCTTTGTTATACATATATGTGAGCGTTCGTTTTCATATTTACATCAATCTTCTCACATATAACTAGTATAGGGTGTGGAGTTAGAAAATCTGTGTGAAAATTGAGTGCATATCTAGTAAGGAATTGAGCAAAATCTCTAAGGCATGTTACTACATTCAAAATCATGTTTTAAATGGTTATATGTGAACTAGTACGTAGTGACTATGATTAAGTATGTGCTTAAGTGTGAAGATGACTAAAATCTATGGGAATGATGATTTTTAATATGTCATGTACATTGGGAATCCCTGAGACAAACGTTGGAAGGTTTAGGTTATGTGTTGATTATTTTTGTGTCGTTTCGTTTTTCGTTTTGCTCGAGGACTAGCAAAAGCTAAGTGTGGGGGAATTTGATAGGAGCATATTTATGCGCTTTAGTTAGTTAGTTCTTATGCATTTATGTTATGTTTTCTTAGTTAAGTTAGTCTTTTAAGCTATTTTCATGTGTTTTCAGGTTTTAGAGACAAAGTGAGCAAAAGGATGCAATTTGGAGCATTTTAGAGCAAAATTGGGCTAGAATGAAGTTCATGCACATGAAGCACAAGGGATGGACGAATTTGAGGAATTGATGAAGCTAGGAAGGCGTTTCAAAGTTGAAGAATTGAAGATACAAAGTTTCCTAGTTGAAGAAGGAAAGGGCTTAAACGAAGAATTCCAAATTGAAGAAGGATTCCTAATCAATGTAGGAGTCCTAATTGAAGATGGATTCCTAGATGAATGAAGTTTCCTACTCAAGCAAGGTTTCCTACATGAAGAAGAAGAATTAAAGCCAATGAATCAGCTCAAGAGAAGGATCTTATCCAAAACATTATCCATAACCTTATCTTAGCTTATCTTATCCAAACAAACCTTATCCTATCCTATCTTATCCTAATCTTAAACTATCCACATTTCAGCCACTTAGGAGGGTTTCTAACTAGATTAGGATGCTTAAAATCAGATTTCTAGAAGACCTAATCTTATCCTACAAAAATGGCGCCTAGGAACCTTTCTAGAAGCCTAAAAATCTGCCTTGTATTTCCTTCTAGAAACCATCCTTCTTGCCGTGAGTTTTCACCTATTTCCTTTGGGATTTTGGTTTCTAGAAACCTTATCTTTTCACACTCTTTGTGCTGCACCTTATCTCCCAATCCCTTTGGGTTTTTGACTTGTTTTCCTTATAGGATTGTATGTTATTATCCTATGCAGATTAGGCCTTTAAAACCTTGTCTTTGGCTACCTAGGAGAGGGGATTTTCAGCCTATATATACAAGGCCTTGCCGCACCCTTTCATTCACCACCCTCTACCAGATTTTCACTACACCATTCACCAATCATCCCTCATTGTGCCGTGAGTTTGCAAGGAGAAGAAGGAAGACAACTTGGAGCCGTGTATACCATTCAAGACGTTGGATTGTCGGAGCGTTTCTAGGTGTTTTCTATCTTTGTTTCAATGTTTAAATTTATTTATCTTTGTTTATTTGCGAACATGAGGAACTAATTTCTTTATAGTTAGAGGGGAATTCAAAGCCATGATCATATGTTTTATATGACTTGATTTCTTCCAATTATGATTTCATGAATCGTGAATGTGGTTTACTTATCTATTTGATTGATAACTTGTTCTTGTGTGTTGATTAAGGATGCATACTTAGTTCGCATGCATGAATTTGATGCTAGAGTATAAGGGAATTTCACCTAATCGTTATTAACTTATATTCATAAGTAGTAAAAGTCGCTAGTCACGATTGTGTTAAGTAAATCCTAGGCAAGAGTAACATGCGTATCCCATAGTTATGAATGCCTCGTCAATGCTTATGATTTCCATTGAACTTAATGATCTTTGATATGTGTCTCTATCATGCGTATTCCATAGTTAGGGTCCTTGATAAGAATAATTTGGTTGTAATGCGTATCCCATTCAATTCAATGAATCTAGGGAAATCTGAGAATTAATTGGTCAATCTAGTTAATTTGGGGCATTGTCATTCATGGTTTATTGAAAGAGTAATTGGAAATCGAGTCGTATGCATATGTTTCATGTGTGGAGAAGGAACCTTCTAACTAGCCTTTCACCATCTTAATTTTCATCAAAACGTTTTTGTCAAAGTTTGTTTTCAAAGTTTCTGTTTTCAAAGTTAAATTCGTCCAAAATCAATCCCCCTTTTCTTAGTTGAGTCATAATAGTTAGACATCACTTTAGTTTGTGTTTTTAAGTGTCTTAGGTCAAGTTAAAACCAATTTTCGTCCAAGTTTGTGTCTAGTGTTCAAAACTGCCCAGATTGTGGTTTTAAGGCAGTTTTGAGTGTTTTTGGGCTGTTTTGAGTCTTTTGGTTTGTTTGGTGTTTTAAACTTGTTTTTACGTATTCGAGTCAGTTTTCAAGTGATTTTGCAATCCCTCCTAATCCCCGGTTTAGAACGATCCCTACTTACATACTTTGCTACAATTGATAAAAAGAGGGTTAATTTGAGTGTCAACATAATTTTCACATCAGTATCCTAAGACACAAACACACAAAAATGACTCTAAAATGACTCTTTTTGGGTTTTTCAAAACCTTTTCTATTTTTTTTTTCAAATTTTCGTATTTTTCTTTCAAGACACACTAAAACACTTCAAAACATTGATAGGAGCATATTTATGCGACTTAGTTAGCTAGTTTTCTTGCACTTTTATAGTTAGTTTGTGGTTATTATAGTGTTTTAAGCTATTTTCGTGTGTTTGTAGGTCCAAATGACAAAGTTTGCAAGAAAGTGCATTTTGGAGTAGTTTTGGGCACTAAATGGATAACACATGTATGGGCCTAGATGGATGTGTTGGAAATATGCCCTGAAAGTCAATCTTTGGAAGAAATCTTTCAGGACAAATGAATCGATGTATGGATGATTCTTATACATCAAATGGCAAAGATACTAATTAGGACTATCTCAATAAACGATATATGTCCTAAATAGTGTATCCATGGACAACGGATCGATTGGAGAAGTAATATAATGAAGTTAGACTACAGAGACCTTCTTCACATAACCAGATGTCCAAAAGGTTCCTGGTCATTGGATTGTCGGAGGGATACTGACAATGCGTAGACCGGTACATACTGTGTCCGCTTCAATTGGAAGGATGGAAAGTCTCATCCCATTCGTGTTGTGACACTAAGACAAGTATGTAGGTGCTCATTAAGGGAATGAGTTCACTGAACACAATCGAACGAGAGTACTTGCATGGAGATCTACTCACATGTCAAGCAAGTAACTCTAATGGTTGGAAAGATGTAAGTAATCCTTAGACCTGAGGCATCGTCGTTGTCTTGTGGTTAAGTACTTAATCTTTGATTATGTCAAAGTCTCCCCATTCGAGGGCGTCCACGGCATAATTGGGGTTAAGCAACTTAGTCATGAAGGCAAGTGTATGCGCAACAAGGAATCTCTAATCCTCGATAAGAGAGGAAGAATACTCTAAGATATGATTCGGGAATCTTCGGCCGAAGTATCGAGCGTAATAAAGGAAAGCGTTCCTATACGACTTAATTGGATCATATAAGAAGGAATAATCACATTAGGGGTTTGACATGATATATCCATACCCTAATGATGTGATTGAGAGTATTGTATTAGAGAAGGATTGAATTACATTGTAATTCCAACTGACTAGGTTCTTCGAATAAACTTCTACATTAGCTTGGGTAGCTATGACATATGGTTAGATGTCACTCATAGCTTGTGAGTTCTTCTAGATGATTAGATGTAGTCGTCAAAGAAGAAAGGTGAATTAAAATGAGGTTTTAATTCACTAAGTGATTGAATTAAATATAAGCAATTGGATTGATGCCAATCACCTCACTGCCTTGCTAATTAGAACCTAAAAGATTGTTCACCAAAACACTATTGTGGTGAGTAACTAATGGATGATGGAAACAATTACAACAACAACAACAACAACAAAGCCTTTTCCCACTAAGTGGGGTCGGGGATGATGGAAACAATTAATTGGATTAATTATGTGTTGTGATTAATTTAGAAAAGTCTAAAGAAATCATAAAAGCGATAAAGATCGTTTTGGGCTTAAAGAAACGTTCGGGTTTAATTGGGCCCATTGGGCCTAAACCCTTTGGGCTTTTATTCAAGCATTGGATGACTTGAAATAAATGAAAGCCCAAAGCCCAAACAACACAAAGAGGGCCGGCCATATTTAGTGGGGAAGGAGAGAAAATTAGTCAAGTGTTGACTAGGTTTCTTTTGTCTATATAAGCAACTTTATAGAGATAAAGTTCATTAGGGTTTTTGTGTGTTAAAACAACAAAGAGGCAAAAGAAAAAGAGCTCTCTAAACTACACAAAGGCCGGCCACCAAAGGGGGTTTTTACTAACCTCTCTTACACCCTTTTGGTTATTCCTTCATCCTTCTCACTACACTAGTGGGTGAGGATCTTTAGAGGTTTCCTACTTTGGAAACTTGAAGAGAACCTAGGAGCACTCATTGTAACAAAGTGGAGGAGGCAAGGAGGGAAGCTAGGCTCAAGGATTTCAAGGAGCAAAGGGCTTGGAGGTGGTCCATCCTTGGTCTCAAGTCTAGATCAAGAGGTATAAGACTAACCTTCACCTTGTTCTTGATTCTTTAAAATGTTTTGATGCATTATATATAAACCTATGAACCTTGAAGGGGATTTGCATGACTATAGCTTTGATAATATGTTATAAATGCTTCCGCTGCTTTCGTATATTAAATTTGATTTGAATATGCATGATAGTCATTATGAAATCCCATTCTAGAAATCTCATAAATTTCCCTTCAAGTGGTATCAGAGCCAATGGTTTATATATAATGTGTCCTTTTGGATTTTATGCATATGGGTATTAATGTTATGCATGACATATTTATTGTTTCATTCAAAGTATGTTTGTCTTTTGTTTTTCAATGGTTGAAAAATGTTAGTCAAAAGTTGAGAAAGATATGTTTGCAAAAGTGTTTTGTATGCATGAATGAAAAATGAGTTTAAGACTAGTTTGACATATTATTTCTTCATTTAAAAGTATGTTTGTCTTTTGTTTTTCAATGGTTGAAAAATGTATATCAAGAGTTGAAAAAGATATGCATGTAAAAGTTGTTTTGTATGCATAAATGAAGAATAAGTCATGAACAAAATTTGGGGTTTTGTTCAAAAGGGTAGGCACGGTTTTGGGGGTGGTTTTGGGTTGTGTTTGTGTTTTATTGTAAACCACTCACACATCCTATTAAAGCTTAAAAGAAGTGTTCTTGTCACTTTTGTTTTTGGGTTTGAAAAATCACCAAGAATACACAAATCTTGAAAAAAGTGTTCATGGTTTTGTTCTTGGTGTTCATAATTGGGTTTTGGGTGAAAATGGTTTTATATGGTTTTCATGCATGGTTTTATGGTTTTGGGTGATGTTCTTACCATCCATAACTATATTAAAACTTATTAAAACCCTAGACTTGACTAGGAGGATTTCCATCACCCATCTCACCTAAGTTTTAATGGCAAAACCAAGTGACAAGCAAAATTTAATTTTTCTTACATAATGTGGCTTTTAATGCATGTTGTGTAAGATTGTGTAAGAGACCTCCCATCTCCATTTAGTGGCCGGCCTCCCTAGTGGATTTATCCACTTGTGGGGCTATTTTGTAATCTTTGAAAAGTTGATATTTACTTTGAAATATTTACGGTTTTACCCCTAACTTTTCATATTTACATTTAGGCCCCTACTAACTAGAAAGTTAAAATATTTGATTTTAATTTTGTTAGTTGTTTAAACTCATAATACTATTATGCCCATATGCACTAAATCTAAATGTTTATGTTGCATTCCCTAATGATTATTTAAATGTGTTTAAGTAGTTATGAAATGGATGACTTTGGACTTATGCCTTAAACGATAATTGAGCTATATGATAAGGCGCTAAAATCAAATTGTTTGAACCTTGGGAATGTGTTTTAATTACTGTTTAATTGGACCTTGTCACGTTTGACGTTAATCTTTCTCTCCCCTTTTAGTATATGTAATTTATAGGAATTTGTACAAATCGGTTTGTAATTCTTATTACTTCTTAATCTCTATTCGTTAGTGAATTCCCTCTAGTGCTAGACTAGAGTTTCTTTAACTATTGGTAAAGGAGACATAACTAAAAGAGGGTTTTGACATGAGATTAAAGATTAAAAGGGTCCAATGCCCTAATTAGCAATGAATGATTGTCTTTCATTTCTACTGGCTCGATGAAAATGGTTTTAATTGGATTGATAAGCACGTAATTAAATTGACACAACCTCCCCGAGTTTATATTCAACAATGATGGCTCGTTGTTGCAATAACCTAATAAGTCCATGGTCATCCAAGAGCCTAAGATAACTATAAAGTCCAATTTCAAAGGAATGCAAAAACCGAAGTAGTAGTAGTTACTTCCAATATTTGAAAAATTCGTTTTTGATATTGATTTGTTTTTCCTCAAAACAAATAGTGGGAGTATCATACGCTACTAAACTATAATGAATACAATTAGTAGTTATATATATCTCCAATATTTTGAAAAATGTTTTGATATTGATTTGTTTTATGAAAACGAATAGTGGGGATATTATATGCTACTAATTTCATTAACTTTGGACTAGTAGTTATAATAGGACAATTATTTGATTGTGATTAAATAAATAAAATTGATGAGACCTTAAAATCCCTCAACCAAACATATATTAAGTTGAAAGCGTAAGAGTGCTTAGAACACTTTTTCGTGGCCTTCCACCGTGGTAGGCTCCAAGCGTTTATGACTTGTACACCGCCTTCACCCTATCATGGGGAAGTGACAAAGTGCATGCTTATATTCAGGAGGAGTTTATTTAAAACATTTGATGAGGTTAAGGTAGGCAACGAGTATGGCCAACATCGTATCATCGTGAGGTCATGCTTGAACCCCTAGCTAAACCGGCATGGTGGGAAAGAACTTAACTAAGAAGCATAATGCCAACATCGTATCATCGTGAGGTATTATTTTCTAGAGGCCAAAAAGATGGGTAATCACAAGAGGTTGTTGTGAATGGGTACTTGTACCCTCTCATTATTATTGTTGCTAGCCGACATCGTATCATCGTGAGGTGGGCTTGGTAATAGTGAGCCTCCCATAACCCGCTAGGAGCTTTCTTTGAAATCTCTCGGATTCCATTATGGGGGATATGGAATTTGCCAAAAATGGTGGGTGGTGTCATTCGGTTTAAAGACCCGAATCGTTTGACTTAATCAACAATCAATCTAATTATTTTATTTGTTTATGTATATAGATATGGTTGGAAGCACACTCGCGAAAATACTCGACAAACATTGCCTAGAGGGGCACAATTTCCCATCATGGTATCGTAATGTCAAGATTCTCCTAACCTTGGAGAAGATTGTTTACGTACTAGACAAGGCTCCACCTCACATACCTCTTGGCCCTGACGCCACTGAGGATGAACGTGCTAAGTATGACAAGCACGTTGAGGATGATACACAAGCCAAGTGCTATCTGTTGGCTTCCATGAATGAGGAGCTACAGAGACAGCACGAGAGCATGGACAGTGCATCTTCCATAATACTCCATCTTACGGAGTTATATGGTGAAGGGACGCGCAACCGTCGCTTTAGCACTGTCTGTGAACTTGTGAAGACCAAGATGGTCAAGGGGGCTCCAGTGCATCAACATGTACTGAAGATGATAGGATTCATTGAACAATTGGAGAACCTTGGTACTCCACTTGACGGGGAATTGGCCCAGGACTTCATATTGGCTTCTCTTTCTGATTCATTCTCGCAGTTCGTAATGAACTACAACATGAATAAAATGGATAGCACTCTCTCCGAGTTACTAAACATGTTAGTAACCGCCGAGAAGACTATGAAGAAAGAGAACGTTGTAGGGACTGCTGCAGTAGCCTACAACAAGCCATCCTCTTCCAAGGCCAAGCCGCAAGGCAAAGGCAAAGGGAAGGAGAAGAAGTCCCCCACTCCTAAGCCGAAAGGAGGAGTGAGGAAAAAGAAGGCAATGGAGCCCAAAGGGACTTGCCACCACTGTGGAAAGGAGGGGCATTGGAAGAGGAATTGCAGGTTATACCTTGCAACTCTTAAGGACAAGCCACAAGGTATGGTTTATGTTCTTATCTTCAATTCTAAATGTTAGATCTTCTAAATATTTATATTTGATATAAAGGGCTAATCACTTGTATAATTGTATATAGGTGGAGGAGCCAAGTAGAAGAAGAACAAGCAAAGAAAATGTGGTGAAGGGTTCGGCCACTATGTTTTTGCTCACTACTTAGGAATTTTGTTAGGCATTTAAAGATTGTCTTTAAAACTTTCTTATTTTGTTAAGAACTAATTATATGGCTTCATTTGATGGAAGGCCACTATTAGTGCCTAAATGTATAAAGGCATTTATATTAGTCTCTAAATGTATAGAGCTAATACCTTTTGTATTAAACATTATGAATGTTTGAACTATCATATTAATGTAATGTGAAGTATGCCTTTTTGATATACTATTTCCTTAAAGTAGTGTTATGAATTGAAAATTGTCTTGTTGTATCCTAGATGAGATACAAGAGTTATATCACTTAATTGTAATGTGATAAACCAAACTTTAGATTTATCAATTATGGATAGATCTCACATGTAGGACATAAAAGGATACAATGAATCTTTAGATTTGGTTCCATTTGTCTACTTATGAGTTCTATATGAATTGACAAAAGTCTAGAGAATCCTTTCTTGAAGAAAAGGAAGATCACATTACAATGATATAAGTAATAAGAAAAACGTTTCTTATGTGGTTATCACTTGAAACACAATGATCAAGATCACTCTTGATTCAATTAGTAGTTTTTGAACAATTAATTGGGCATTCTTAAAATTGTTTTAAAATGTCAATGGTGTTAGTGATTAAACCAAGAAAGAAGTGTCTAAATCTATAAAAGGTTTAAAGACTTTAGTCACTTAAATAACAAGACATTAAACTTAGTGAAGAATGAAACAAATAAGCTTGAAATGTTTCAAAGCTACTACACAATGTCTTCTACCAATATAATCCACTTTTATACATTTTGAATGTATGAAATGATTTCTCATTAAAGTCATGAGAAATAGTGGGAGGTGTGAAAATGGAAATAAACTTGAATGTGATTGGTTTATAGTTGTCTAAAGAATAATAGTACTTGACTATTACTAAGAGTTTGTAATTTTAATTGTTAAAAGGACTCAAGCTCTTCAATCGTTAAAATTCTATGTTGTGTAACATTTAAAGAATAGTCTTTGAATGTTGGTTTCGTCAACCTAGCATAAAATGGTTATATGTTAGGAGTTGTCCATCATTCTCTTTTATAAGAACATGCTAATAACAAAGCATATGGACAAGTTGATGAAACAAAAGGGAATAAGTTTCAAAATGAGTCACAACATATGGTTTAACAACTAGACAATCCAAATTCAACATCTCATGTAACGATATTGCTCTATGTAGTTTTGATAGAGAATTATATTAACCACCTAGAAGGAATGGTTGAGTATCTATATCCTTAGTAGGAGCCATGCTTCCACTAAGGAATTAGATAATTCTTATATGACTACATTAAAGGTCTTAGTATGACTAAAACTTGAAGTATGGTGTATGACATCGTATAATTAAATGAATAGACTTGATAAAACAAGTCACATATTCAAAAGGAATTACTTTAGAAGGAATTCTTTTGTATGTGATTCGTTTAAATAACTTGTGTTAGCTAGGGTTGTTGATGGTCTCAAAATTGTTGAGACATCATCAATAAGCTAATGGATCTCAATGATTCACAATGGATCCAAGACAAGTTAGTGGGAGCAATATGCATTCAAATCAAGAAAATCTAATTGTTATTTTGAATGAATGCTAAGTTACAACAAGGCCAGTGGGAGTGATGTCATAATTTGAGCAACATGATGTGAATAAAGTCTATTTGATAGACTTGATGAAACATAGATGTTACTCGAAAATGACAAAACATGACACGGTCAATTTTGAAGTATAGACTTGAAATTAGACTTACTGATATAGCAAGGCTATCTCAATAATGTTATATGGGAATTAAATCTCAAATGTTGAAGATTTAAGAAAGCATTTTCCTATGTGATAAGAAATCACTTTCATAACCCTTATAATGAATGTGTCATAAAATCACAAAAGGGACACATGTGTTGACTTGTGAAGTAGATATCCAAAGGTGAAGAAACCACCGTGTTTATCACTTTAAGATATTACTATATCCCAGGATCAGAACCAATGCAACTGATAGAGTATTATTGCCTTTAAGAAAGAAACATCAGAGTGGGACTCTGGAAGCGTGCATTCACTTAGGTTGTTAACCAAAGTGAAAATAAGCCATTTTAACAAATGGAACTTCATAATGGATGAAGTACTAATCATATGAATGAATTGTTTAGTATTGTACTACAATGGTCTCAAGCTTGGAGCAAAGTTTGTATAAAGTATACAAACGAAATATATATAGATATATAGTTTTAGAAACTGCTTCAAAAGGTGTTTTGAATGAAAGGGGTTCTAGTGTGCTGATTTCTAACCCTAATCTGGTTTACCCTAGGGTTTTGTTGAGCCTATATATACATATTTTCAGCACAAATTCATCACCACCCTTCATACCACTCAGAAACACCTTTGTCGTAACCCTTACCACCATTCTACAACACAAAACACAATTCTACATCATCATACATCTGAGCCGCACCTTTTGGAGAAGAAGGATAGCCTTGCCGTGCATTCCATTGATGAAAGAGGGCCTTTTGCGCAAGCCATCTGCATCCTTGGGAGTTCTAAGAGTTCTTTCTTCCTTCGTTTCAGTTTCGATGTTTATTTCAATTTGCTTTTCAATTGCTATGAACATGTGTAACTAAATTCTTATTAGTTAGTGGTGAATTCGAAGCCATGGACATATGTTAATAAAAATTAATTCCTTTCAGTTATTGTTTCGTAAAACATGAATGCGATTTACTTATCTATTTGATTGATAACTTATTCTTATGTATTGATTAAGAAGGCCTACTTAGTTTGCATGCTTGAATCTGATGCTAAATTATAAGGGACTTTCACCTAATCGTTAGGAACTTATAATTACAAGTAGTGAAGATTGTTAGTCACAATCGTGTTAAGTAGATTCTTGGCAAGAGTATCATACAGTTCATAGTTATAATTGCCTTGTTAATGCTTATGATTTCCATGGAATTTAATGATCTTTGAATGTATCTCTATCATGTTGTTCATATAGGGAACTTGAGAAGAATAATTTGGGTTGTCGCATGCATTCATCCAATTCAATGAATTTAGGGAAATTTGAGAGTTAATTTGTGCATTCACAATTAATTTGGGGCATTGTCGTTCATGGTTTAAAGAAACAATACTGGAAATTGATTTATGTTGCATATGTTCATGTGTGGAGAAGGATCCTCTAACTAGCTTTTCACCCTTGAATTCATCTCAATTTCGTTTTAGTTTACTTTGTTTTACAATTTTTTTAGTTTTAATTCAATTTCGTCAGAAATCAAACCCCATTTTCTGTTTTGTGTTATTACGTCAGAATCTGTCCTAATTAGGTTCTTTAGAGTGTTTTGAGTCAATATAGGTTAGAATTAGTCCATAAACATTGTTTGGGTCTTAGTTTAGTCTTAAATTCGTCCAATTTAATCCCTAGAATCTGTTTTGAGTCTAATTGTTAGTATTTTGCTGTTTTGAGTCTTTTAAGTGTACTCTGAGTTAGTTAAGTTACAATATGTTTTCTTTTAATCTTTTGAGTCAAAGTAAGTTTTAATTTCATCCAAATCACTTGTTAGGTCTAGAATTGAGTCTTTTTAACTTAGTTTTGCAGATTTGAGTGTCTTAGGTCAGTTTAGAGTTGATTATTGTGTTTTTAAGTTTAGTTTAGTGTTTTAGAGTTTAATTTAAGTAGATTAGCAGCCCTAGTTAATCCCTGGTTTAGAACGATCCCTACTTATATCTTTGCTACAATTGTCATCAATAGGGTTTAATTTATGTGTCAAGTAATTTTCACATCAAATTTTGGCGCCGTTGCCGGGGATTAGCAAACTTGCTAATCCCTTGTTTGATTTCGTATATGTGTGTTTTAATTAGTGTTTTAATTTGTGTCCGTGTGTTTGTGTGTGTTTATATATTTGTGTCGTGCCTTCCATCTAATTGATGATTGTGTTTGTTTCCTTGTTTCAGGTATTAGTTTATGACTCATAGTTCTCAACACATTAGTGCAAACATCTTGGAGTTCGATAACGATTTTGAAAGAACTTTGAGACGAAAGAGAAGCAACCAGAACCTAATTCACCTAATTCAAGTTCAGAGGCCGAATCTGAATTTGAAGAAGAAGAAGAAGTCATGGCAGTGGATAATCGTACTATAAAAGAACTCTCGGCCTCAGGGTTGGCCAATACCGCATCCCTTTGCATTCAATACCCCTTAGCTGCTCAAGGCAAGACCAATGAGTTCGAATTGAAGTCAAGCTTGTTGCATCACATTCCTAAATACCATGGGCTGTCCATGGAAGATCCAAACAAGCATCTTAAGGAGTTCGAAGTTGTTGTTCGAGCATGACACCCATCAATGTCGATGGGAACATTTTGATGATGAAGGCCTTTCCCTTTTCTCTTGTGGAAAAGGCTAAAGATTGGCTTTATGAATTAGCACCTGGAACGGTCACTTCTTGGGAAAGCATGAAGAGGGCGTTTTTAGTTGCATTCAACAAAGCCAATAAGAGTCATTTCCAGCATACTATGAGCGTTTTAAGGCTCTTGTCGCCTCATGTCCTCAACACCAAATGAAAGAAGAACTTATACTTCAATACTTTTACGAATGACTTCTTCCAATTGAGCGACAAATGCTAGATGCTTCAGCGGAAAGTGCATTGGTTGACAAAACACCAATGGCTGCAAAAACCTTAATTGCCAACCGAGCGCTAAATGCACAACAATACGAAGGACTTGGACAAAGAAACCCCCCACGGCCTCAAGTTAATGAGGTAAGTTATATGTCCGACATTCAATCACAATTAACTAACCTCACTTCTATTATATCTCAGATGGCCGAAGGGATGAAGATACAAGGACCAAGTGTTTGTGGCGTGTGTTCTATGCAAGGACATCTTAATGACCAATGCCCTCAATTGATTGAGAATGGAGGGTGGGAATCTGCCAATGCCGTGGGTTTTGGGAGCCAAAATCAGCCACGAAACGATCCATACTCCAACACTTAAAATTCGGGGTGGAGATATCATCTAAATTTCAAATGGAGAAAGCCACAACAACCTACTCAACAAGGGGGATTTCAGCAAACACCACCTGGAGTGTTTCAAATGCCATATGCACCACCACAAGTCCCACCACAATCTGCCCAACAAAATTTAGGTTCGAAATTAGATAATGATAAACTTCTTCAATTACTAAGTTCACTTACACAAGGTCAACAAAATCAAGCTAAGGAGATGAGTGAAGTGAAGAAACAAATAGGGCAGATTTCTGAGTTTATGGGGCAGTTTTGTGAAAAAGGAAAACTCCCTAGTTCAACCATTGTGAATCTGAAGGGAGGCTTCGAATCCACTAAAGCTATTACATTGAGAAGCGGAAAAGAGGTGGGAATCAAGCCAAATACGTCCAAACCAAGTCAAAACAAGCATGACAAGTTGCTTATTGCATAGGAGAAATTGGACAAAGCCACGGTAAGGAAAGAAGTGAAGGAATATTTTGTGAAAACATGTTCATTTAAGCAACATCAATAAGCATGCAATTAACAATTAAAGGCGGAATCATGCTAGCATGCACTTAAAAACAAAACATTAACCATGAAATTCAAAGCCTAGTAGATTGGTGAACCATTAATCAACTCAAAACAAAGGGAGTTGAAATTTATACCTTTGTAGATTCCTCTTTGCATAAGCAAAGGCTAATCACCCAAAGAGAGGGCCTTCATTCCTTGCATATTAAATCTATGGATTTGGATGGAAGAATAGGATTCTCCAAGTTCCCAAAATAGAGAACCTCTAAGTATCTTCACCAAGGTTAGATTGGAGAAGAAATGAGTGACCTTGGAGTAGTGGGATTGCTAGATGCACCCTCCAAGGGGCCGGCCTCTTTAGAGAGAAATGGAGAGACATGTTCTCTCCAATTTTCTCCAAAACAAACCCTAAATGAATTTTGGCTATAAAGTCATATTTATACCTTTATTCATTTGAGTGGCAAACTTGTAAATAAGTCCAAGTTCACTACCCTTAACCATATGGCCGGCCTAAGGGTGTTGTTTGAGCTTTTGGGCTTTTGTGAATTAAGTTGTCATACAACTTAAGTCAATGGGCTTGACGTTCGAAGCCCATTGGGCCTAAACGTCCAAAACTATCCCGAGGTCTTTAACGAACTTATTCGTTTGATTAATTAACATATTAATTAATCCTTGCCATAAATAATTAAACCATTTAATTATTCTTACTCATCTCCATTGTTTCTTCAATCTCCACCTTACACGGTGTACGATCCATTAGGTTCCTTTTAGCGAGGCAGTGGGCGATTCAAACTCTTTCAAATCGATTGTGAATTGAAACTTACTTTCAATTCTCCCTTTAGTGATTATACACGTTTAGGGCTTCCACAAACCAAGAGTGACACCTAGCAGCATATCATGGTTACCCAAGCTAATCAGAAGAGGTGGAGAACCTATTCAGTTTAGGATTACAAATGCAATACGGTCTTTCTCTAATACAATACTCTTGACCACATTGTTTGGTTTGATAGTTTATTTATTCATGTCTACTATCCAATGTGATTCGTGTGCTTATATGATTACCTTGAATGTGATTTGGAACGCATTCCTAAATCTCATTCATACTCTGGCCAGAGATTCTAAATCATATCATAGAGTATTCTCCCTCAAACAGTTTGAAGGTTAGAGATCCCTTGTTGCGCATTCACTTGCCTCCATGGCTAAGTGGCTTAACCCCAACGATGCCGTGGACACTCCAATGGAATGACGTTTGACATAATCAAAGATCAAGGACTTAACCACAAGACAATGACGATGCCTCAGGTCAAAGGACTACTTTGCATTATCCCAACCATGAGTTCTCATGTGACATGAATATGAGAACTCTTCGTTGATCGTGTTCAGTGAACTCATTCTCTATTGAGCACCTACGTACTTGTCTTGATGTCACACACACCAATGACTCGAGACTAGTCACTCTCTCTGAGAGAAGACACAGGACGTACTGATCTTAACGGACTGTCAATGCCCAATTGGCAATCTTATGATCAGGAACGTTTAGGATGTGTCTACGAAAGAATGGTCTCATGAATCTAACTTCTTTAGATTGCATTCTCCCAATCACATATTCCTTGGACTTATCGTTTAAGCATATAACATTTATATGAGACGGCTCAAACAATAATTTTTGCCCTTGATATTAAACTAGATTAGTTTAACATGTGAAATGTCCGTAAAGTATCCTCATATGATTGGTTTTAGGGCACATTTCCAACAAGAAGTTCCATTGCCGCAGCCACCTAATGCGCCTAAACCGCCCAATTCAGGTAAGGGTGATGTAATTTTGAACCATTCTAACCCTATTCCACCCAATGCACCTTTCCCTAGCAGATTTATGCAATCAAAGAAGGAGGAGAATGAGAAGGACATTCTTGAGACGTTTAGAAAGGTGCAAGTGAATATCCCACTCCTTGATGCAATTAAACAAGTTCCAAGGTATGCGAAGTTTTTGAAGGAACTTTGTACAACAAGAAAGAGGATTTCAAACAAAGAAGTTGTAAAGGTAAGTGAGAATGTTTCAGCTGTTTTGCAAAGAAAACTACCATCAAAATGCAAAGATCCAGGTAGTTTTACAATTTCTTGTGTTATTGGAAATACCAAGTTTGAGCATGCTATGTTAGATCTAGGTGCATCCATTAACGTAATGCCATACTCTATTTATGCATCTATGAACCTAGGAGAGCTTAAAAATGATGGTGTTATCATTCAATTAGCAGATCGTTCTAATGCATACCCAAAAGGGGTTATGGAAGATGTTTTGGTACAGGTTAATGACTTAGTATTTCCAGCAGACTTCTATGTGCTTGAGATGGAAGATTTGGGCCATTCCACATCCTTGCCGATCCTCCTTAGAAGACCCTTCATGAAAACAACCCGCACCAAGATAGATGTGTTTAAAGGGACACTCACAATGGAATTTGATGGGGATGTTATTGATTTCAATATTTCTGAATCTATTAAATATCCTAAGGATGATCATTCTTATTTCTCTATTGATGTATTTGATGCTTTGGTGTAGGACTACCTTGACTCATTGGAGAGGGATCCTCTTGAAACCACCATAGTACATGGAGTGGGACTTAACAAACCAAAGACAGCAATTGAGCACACTCACGGTAAGAATGATGATGCCTATGCCTTGCCGGTGCAGAAATAAGAGAGATGGTTGCTGCCCTTGAGTCATTGCCACAACATCTTGGTAAGCCTCCTAACCCAATTCCAATTTCCGTTTCCACTAACAAGTTGTTACCTTCTGTGATTCAGACACCCGTCTTTGAGCTTAAACCATTGTCGGACCATTTAAAGTATGTATTTTTGGGAGATGACGAGACATTGCCCGTCATTGTTTCCTCATCACTCACGGCATTGGAGGATGAGAAGTTGATTCGGGTGTTGAAAGAGCACAAAACGGTAATTGGATGGACATTGGCCGACATTAAGGGAATTAGCCCTACAACTTGCATGCATCGCATACTTCTAGAGGAGGGGGCTAAACCAACTCGAGAGGCTCAATGTTGACTTAACCCTCCAATGATGGAAGTTGTGAAGAAGGAGATTATCAAGCTTCTTAATTGTGGAGTCATTTACCCCATCTCAGATAGTCGTTGGGTTTCCCCGGTTCAAGTTGTACCAAAGAAATTAGGAGTCACTGTGGTGAAAAATGAAGAGAATGAGCTTGTGCCTACACGTATCCAAACCAGTTGGAGAGTGTGCATTGATTATAGGAAGCTAAACGCCACCACAAGGAAGGACCACTTCCCTTTGCCGTTCATTGATCAAATGCTTGAAAGGTTAGCCGGTCATTCTTTTTATTGCTTTCTAAATGGTTATTCAGGATATAATCAAATTGTTATAGCTCCAGATGATCAAGAAAAGACTACTTTTACTTGTCCATTTGGCACTTTTGCTCATCGTCGAATGCCATTCGGGTTGTGTAATGCACCAGCCACATTCCAACGATGCATGGTAAGTATATTCTCAGATTTTGTGGAAAAGATTATTGAGGTTTTCATGGATGATTTTAGTGTATTTGGTGATTCGTTTGATGGTTGTTTAGATAATCTCACTTTAATCTTAAACCGGTGCATTGAAACTAACCTTGTTTTGAATTGGGAAAAATGTCACTTTATGGTTAAACAAGGCATGGTTTTAGGTCACATAGTTTCCGCAAAGGGAATAGAGGTTGATAAATCAAAAATAGATCTTGTACGCTACTTACCCTCTCCCACTTCGGTGAGAGAGGTTTGTTCTTTTCTTGGACATGCAGGATTCTATAGGCGATTCATCAAGGATTTTTCCAAGATTTCCCAACCCCTTTGCCGACTTCTTCAAAAGGATGTGACATTCAAGTTCGATGATAAGTGTGAGAAGGCATTCAATCACCTCAAGGAAAAGCTAACTTCGGCCCCCCATCATAATCCCACCAGATTGAAGCCTTTCCTTTGAGCTTATGTGCGATACCTCAGATTATGTATTAGGGGCTCTTTTGGGACAAATGAGGGACAAGAAGCCACATGTCATTTACTATGCATCCCGGACCTTGAATGATGCACAATTGAATTATTCCACCACTGAAAAAGAGCTTCTTGCTGTCATATTTGCTTTAGATAAGCTTCGTTCATATCTTCTTGGAACTAAAGTTATTATTTACACTGATCATGGAGCTTTAAAGTATTTGCTCACAAAGAAGGAAGCCAAGCCAAGGCTTATTCGTTGGATGTTACTTCTCCAAGAGTTTGACGTGGAAATCTGGGACAAGAAATGAAGTGAAAACATGGTGGCTGACCATTTGAGCCGAATGGTACATGAAGAAGATGCCAATGCTGTGCCCATCCCAGAGACATTCCCAGATGAGCAGCTGTTGTCCATTAAGGTAAGTAAGCCATGGTATGCCGATCTAGTTAATTATTTGGTCACTAAGCATGTCCCAAGCACCCTAAATAAGCACCAACGTGATAAACTCAAGAAAGATGCATGGTTGTATGTTTGGGATCACCCTTATTTGTGGAAACATTGACCTGATCAGATTCTACGTAGGTGTGCATGATTCCGAGTTTCATTCGATTTTAACTTTTTGTCACACTTATGCATGTGAGGGTCATTTTGGCACACAACGCACAACACATAAGGTTTTAGTATGTGGATTTTATTGGCCTACTATCTTTAGAGACGCTAGAACCTTTTGTATAACCTGTGATCATTGTCAAAGAATGGGTAATATAACATCAAAAGACCAAATGCCGCAACATCCTATATATTCTGTTGAGATTTTTTATGTTTGGGGTATAGATTTCATGGGTCCTTTTCCTTCCTCACATGGTTTTCTTTATATATTACTTGTTGTGGATTTGTGTCGAAATGGGTGGAAGCAAAAGCCACTCGTACTAATGATTCTAAAGTGGTTGCATATTTTATTAGAACTAACATATTTGCAAGGTTTGGAATGCCAGGAGTACTCATTAGTGATGGAGGATCCCATTTTTGTAATCGAACCATTGAGGCGTTGCTCAAAAAGTACAATGTCACGCATAAGGTTTCCACACCTTATCATCCTCAAACAAGTGGCCAAACCGAGGTTTCGAATAGGGAAATCAAGTAGATTTTGGAGAAGACAGTGAGACCAACTCGGAAAGATTGGAGCTTGCGTTTAAATGATGCATTGTGAGCATATAGAACTACCTACAAAACACCAATTGGGATGTCCCCATTTAGGCTCATCTATGGGAAACCATGTCATCTTCCGGTTGAGTTAGAGCATCGTGCACATTGGGCCGTCAAGCCATTCAATATAGACATTGATGCTACTGGGATCTATAGGAAATTACAATTGAATGAGCTTGAGGAGATTAGGAATGAAGCTTATGAGAGCGCTTTCATTTACAAGGAGAAAGCAAAAGCCACCCATGACAAGATGATTCGTGGCAAGACATTCTCTATAGGGCAGAAAGTGTTACTCTTCAATTCCCGTCTTCAGTTGTTTCCGGGTAAGTTGCGTTCTAAATGGATTGGACCTTTTGTTATTACTAATGTTTTTCCTTATGGTGCAGTCCTAATTCAAAGTTTGAAGACGGGACATGAATTCAAGGTCAATTGACACTGTTTGAAACCCTACTATGAGACATTTGAGGAGCATGCCGTGGAGGACATACCTTTCCATGCCGTGGGCCCTATTCAAGCTTAAATGGAGGTATCGTCCAGCTGGAAGACGTTAAAGCAAGCGCTTATTGGGAGGCAACCCATGTGTTCAAACGAGGGATTGAAGGAATTCGAGCTCCATAACCAGATTTGTGTTCTTAAACTCTACCATTTCTTGTTTTTACTTTGCCATGTTTGTCGTGTTTGTTAGTTGTGTTGTTTGCTTGCATATGTGTGAGTCTATGTTTGAAACATTGAAGACAATGTTTGGTTTAAGTGTGGGGGGGTAAACAAGTGTTTTTATTGCAAATTCGCATGATTTTACCACCTAGCATAACTAGAGTTGTTTTTCATTGTTTTTAAGTGTTTCTAGAGTGTTTTGGAGTGTTTTAGTGTGTCTTTAACAGAAAATATGCAAATGAAAAAAAAAAGTAGAAAACGTTTTGAATAACCCAAAAAGAGTTGTTTTTTAGTTGTTTTTGTGTGTTGTGTCTTAGGATACCTTCCAACACAATGATGAGGATTTGATTTTTAATTGCATGACTGTTAAAGAAAGTTACGAACATGGATGGAAGTTTGATATACTCTTTGGTTTATGCTTGGTTGTAGTTAACGTTTACGAATTCACATGTAGTCACAAAGGAAAAAATCAGTTTTTGTAACATGCTTGAAGGAAGGAACTCAAACTAACACTACAACCCTGAGAGACTTTAGCTTATAAACTTTATTTGGAGAGTTATTAATCTTTGATTTCTTGTTTTCTAAAGTCGTTGCATGATCTCATTATTCTTTGCTTGGTTGCTACTTAGAATGCGTTTTATCACTTTAGTTCCAAATACTAGAACTCATGCCCGTTTCATTCAAAACTTGAAATTGAGTGCATAACATATAACAAGATGAAGTTGTTAGTAGTTACCACTAGAGCCAAAAAGCCTTCATTCCATGCATTTGTTTTTGTAGGTTTAACCCCTTTGAGCCTTAATTAGCCTATTTTCTTTGTTAGCCACATTATCCTTACCTAGCCTAGAATAGGACTATCCACACCCTTGTTCTTAAAGTATAGTGGAGCAAGACTTAGAGGGAATTCCTTTTGATCAACATTGTTGCAGAAAACAAGTGTGGGGAAAGAAATGAGGCACGGGTAGAAAAGAAAAAGAAAAGAAAAAATTCGTGGAAAATAGAAAGAAAAAAAAAAGAAAAGTTGTGAAAAGAATAAAGAAGAGCTGAAAAATATGTGAAAAGAGCTCTAAAGTGTTGGTTGTTGAAGAAAGGGTCCAAAAAGTTAAATTTGGCCCTAAGTGTGCATGAATCTTCCCTTGTGTTTAAAAGTTGATTTCTGCATTCTAAAGTGAATTCTAAGTTGATTTCATTATTTTGCTTACTCTTGCTTAAAGAACATTTGTTTTCCTTACCTTTCTTTGTTAGCCAATACCCTTAGCCCCATTATAACCCTTAGACTTTAATCTTGGTTGTTGTGTGTTTCAAATGTGGAGTTTGGGATTGGTATGAGCATATGGTATCCCTGGTTCTCGCGTCTAAGTAGTGGCATTCCATTCATGAGATCATATACATGTTTATGTTAATAACTCCAGAAATTGCTTTCTTTGATGATAACATATGTGAGTGTTAGTTCTCATGTTTACATTAATCTTCTCACATATACCTAGTATAAGGAGTGTAGTCAAAAAGTCTGAGTGAAAATAGAGTGTATATCCTGTGAGGAATTGAGGGAATTCTCTAAGGCATGTTACTATATTCAAAATGTTGTTTTAATTGATTACATGCAAGCTAGTGAGTGGTGACTGTGATTAAGTATGCGCTTGAGGGTAGGGATAACTAAAATCTATGTGAGTAGTGATTTTTAATGTATCATGTTTCATTGGAAATCCCTGAGGCAAATGTTAGAAGGTTTAGGTTATGTTTTCTTTGTTTTGTTTCCTTTGTTTTGCTCGAGGACTAGCAAAAGCTAAGTGTGGGGGAATTTGATAGAAGCATATTTATGCGACTTAGTTAGCTTGTTTTCTTGCACTTTTATAGTTAGTTTGTGGTTATTATAGTGTTTTAAGCTATTTTCGTGTGTTTGTAGGTCCAAATGACAAAGTTGGCAAGAAAGTGCATTTTGGAGCATTTTGGAGCAGTTTTGGGCACTAAATGGATAGCACATGTATGGGCCAAGATGGATGGACGAATTTGGAGTTCAAAAGGCTAGGAATCTGTTAAGGAGATGAAGAAATTAAATTCAAGACAAAGAAGATAAGGAATAAGCTCAAAAGAGGAAACATTATCCACAACCTTATCCAACCTTATCCAACCTTATCTTATCCAAACATACCTTATCTTATCTTATCCTATCCTAATCTTATCATGTCTTAATCCTAGCTGCAAGGGGACCTAAATATATATTTCTAGAACCTATTTCTAGAAGAATTCCCTTCTAGAAGTCCCAAATCAGCCACAAAACACATTGTTTCTAGAAACCCTACAAAAATGGCACCTATTTCCCTTCTACAAGGCTTTTTCCTTGCCTTACTGATAGGAGCATATTTATGTGACTGAGTTAGCTTGTTCTCATGCATTTATGTTGTTATTCCTTAGTAGTTTTAGTGTTTAAAGTCATTTTTGTGCAATTTCAGGTTCTAAGGACAAAGTATGCAAAAATGTGCATTTTTGAGCCTTTTGGAGCAATTTTGGGCTTGGAATAAATATCACATGCTTGGAAATAAAGGAATGGACGAAATTGAAGACCTAAAGATGAGGATTCCTACTTGAAGTAGGAAAGTTAAGCCAAGGTTTCCTATTTTGGTTAGATCTTTCCTAAATCCTATATGTCCCTAAGTTCCAGCAACATTGAAGGTTTCCTATGCATTTTAGGACACAAATTAAGGGTTCCTTGTACCATAACAAACCTTTGCCGTGCACTCCATCCATGTTTAATTCTTGCATTAATCATCACTTCACTTTCACCTTTGAATCATTTCAACACCACTCCATTTTACCCTTGCTTTGCATCATTACTTTGAATCATTTCAACACCACTCCATTTTACCCATGCTTTGCCTTGCACTTCCTCTATAAAAGGAAGTGTGTGTAACATAAATTGAGTTCATACTTTGTTAGATCATTCACTCCCATTTCAACACAACCTTCATCCAAACACATCCATTCATCTTCACATCCATTCCTCCATACAAACAAACCTTCAAACACTCACCAACACCTTGTGCCGTAGCAAAGGAAGGGAATGAAAGTGCTTAGACGTGCTTGCTATCCAACTTGGATCGTTGGAGCATTTAGGTGTTTTCTTTCTTTTGTTTCTAATGTTTAAATTCATTTCCTTTCGTTTTTTTGTAAATATGAGTGGCTAAACCCCTCATGGCTAGGGGTGATTTCTAAGCCATGATTATGTGTGCAATATAATTTGATAAATTCCAGTTATGAACTCTTGAATCGTGAATGCAATTGGCTTAACTATTTGATTGATAACTTATTTGTATTTGTTAATTAAGGGTCGACACTTAATTGGCATGCATAAATCCGTTGCTAGAATATAAGGAAGTTTCACATAATCGTTACAAACTTATACTCATATGTAGTGAAGGTTGCTTATAAACGATCGCGTTAAGTTCAATTCCTAGCATGAGTGACATGATGTCATAGTTGCAAGTGCTTTGTCAATGCTTATGATTTTCATTAAACGTAATAATCTTTGATTGTATCTCTATTATGATGTCATGTAGGGAACTTTAGAAGAATGTTTTGGGTTGTCGAATGATGTCATCCAATCCAATAAAACAAGAAAAATCTGAGAGTTAATTAGTGATGTCACGGTTAATTTGGAGCATTGTCGTTCATAATTCAATGAAGTAGTAACTGGAAATCGAGTTGTTTGCATACATATCATGTGTGGAGAAAAAGCCTCTAGCTATCCCATCCATCATCTTATTTCTCAAATTTGTTTTACAATCTGTCTAGTTTTTCATACTTGTTTGTTTGTTTCAACCTCGTCCAAAACTCAATCCCCCTTTACTTGAGTGTGTCTAATTAGTTAGAATCTGTTTTAATTTGTGTTTTTAAATGTTTTGATTCAGTAAAAGTCAATCTTCGTCCAAAGTCATTCCTAGTGTCTAGTTTAAGTTTATTTAGTTGTTTTAAGCTGTTTTGAGTATTTTAAGTTTGCTTTGAGTCTTGTGAGTCTTGTTAAGTGTTTTGAAATTTAGTTTTATGTTTTTGAGTCAGTTTAGAGGTTATTAACAAGCCCTCTTAATCCCCGGTCCAGAACAATTCCTACTTATACTTGTACTACAATTGTCAAAAGAGGGTTAAATTTATGTGTTAAGATAATTTTCGCATCAAGTTTTTGGCGCCGTTGCCGGGGATTAGCAACTTTGCTAATCCCTTATTATTTCTTTTTGTTTATTTTCATGTATTTTTGTTCCTAGTTGCTGATTTTACTTGTGTTCTTGTTTTAGGTGGTTTATGACTCGAAGTTCTCAACCTGTTCATAAGCACGTCTTTGAATTTGACGACGATTTTGAACAAACTTTGAGACGAGCAAGGAATCAACAAAATCACCAACCATCTCAACCTGCACCAGATATTGAAGAAGACAAAGTAGAAGAGCAAGAGGAGGCCACAGCAAGGACTTTTGAAGAAGTCCAAGATATGGCAGTAGACAATCGAACAATCAAGGAGCTTTCCGCTTCGGGATTGGACAATGCTCTGCCTTTATGCATTCAATATCCAAGGGCGGCCCAAAACAAGACCAACGAGTTTGAATTAAAGTCCATTTTATTGCATCATATTCCTAAGTTTCATGGGTTGTCCATGGAAGATCCTAATAAACATTTGAAGGAGTTCGAGGTTGTTTGTTCGAGCATGACCCCTGTGAATGTTGATGGGAGCATTCTGAAAATGAAGGCTTTTCCCTTTTCTCTCTTGGAAAAGGCTAAAGATTGGTTGTATGAGCTAGCCCCCAGAACTGTCACATCATGGGAGAATATAGAACGGGTATTTTTGGATAAGCTTTTCCCAACTTCTCAAGTCATTCTACTACGCAAAAGGATTAGTGGCATTCAGCAAAACCTAGGTGAATCCTTTCCCACTTACTATGAGCGTTTTAAAACCCTTGTTGCTTCATGTCCACAGCACCAGATGGAGGATGAGCTTCTTCTTCAATATTTCTACGAAGGGCTTCTACCAATTGAATGCCAAATGTTAGACGCCTCAGCGGGAGGAGCTTTGGTGGACAAAACAACCATGACTGCCAAGACCTTAATTGCTAATCGAGCATTGAATGCTCAACAATATGAAGGCGTTGGTCAAAGAGACAGCCCACGGCAGCAACAAGTTAATGAGGTAAGTGCTATTTCCGAACTTCAAAATCAAATGGCTAATCTTACTACTCTTCTTTCACAGGTGGTTGAAAAACCAAAAGAACAAAGTGTAACTGCTTGTGGCGTGTGCTCAATGAATGGACATCTCACGGATAAGTGCCCTCAATTGATCAAGAACAGAGGGTGGGAATCTGCTAACGTCGTGGGTTTTGGGAGTCAAAACCAACTAAGGAATGATCCGTTTTCGAATACATACAATCCAGGTTGGAGAGATCATCCAAATTTCAAATGGAGGGAGCCCCAACAAACCCAACAACAAAGTGCATTCAGACAACAACCTCTGGGATTCTATCAAATGCCGTATGCACCCTCACAACCCCAAACACAACCTGCCCAAAATAACTCAGGTTCGTCTTTTGATAATGCTCAAGTTATTCAGTTACTAATTACGTTGGCGAAGGGTCGGGAAAATCAAGCCAAAGATATGCACAATTACGCCAAGGAAGTGCAAAATCAAGCTCGAGAGGTGACTGAATTGAAGAGACAGATGGGACAAATGGCTGAGTTCATGGGGCAATTTAGTAGAAAGCCAGGTAAGTTACCTAGTTCAACGGATGTGAATCCAAAGGGAGGCTTCGAATCTGCCAAAGCCATCACCTTGCGAAGTGGACAAGAAGTTGGATCTGATCCCAGCCCATCTAAATCCAATCAAAATGAGGATTTAAAGATGCAATCTGAATAGAAAGAACAAGGTCTGCCCTCGGCAAGGATTGAGCAATCGTTGCCGCAGCCACCTATACACCCTAATTCGACCACCAAAGGTAAGTTGGGTTCAAATTCCATGACTTCTAGTTCCATTACAACCAATGCACCCTTTCCTCGCAGGTTTATGCAATCAAAGAAGGATGAGAGTGATAAAGACATCCTTGACACATTTAGAAAGGTGCAAGTCAACATTCCACTTCTAGATGCAATTAAACAAGTCCCCAAGTATGCTAAGTTCCTGAAGAAGCTGTGCACTACATGGAAGAGGGCTTCAAACAAATAGGTGGTAAGGGTAAGTGAGAATGTCTCACCTGTGTTGCAATGAAAGCTACCTCCTAAGTGCAAAGATCCAGGCAGTTTTACAATTCCTTGTGTTATAGGAAATACTCGCTTTGAATCTGCCATGTTGGATCTAGGTGCATTAATAAATGTCATGTCTCATTCAATATATGCATCTATGAACTTGGGAGAATTAAAAAATGATGGAGTGATCATTCAACTGGCCGATAGATCTAATGCGTATCCAAAAGGTGTTTTGAATGATGTTTTAGTGCAGGTGAATCACCTAGTCTTCTACCAATATAATCCACTTTTATACATTTTGAATGTATGAAATGATTTCTCATTAAAGTCATGAGAAATAGTGGGAGGTGTGAAAATGGATATAAACTTGAATATGATTGGTTTATAGTTGTCTAAAGGATAATAGTATTTGACTATTATAAAAAGTTTGTAATTTTAATTGTTAAAAGACTCAAGCTCTTCAAACGTTAAAATTCTATGTTGTGTGACATTCTAAAGAATAGTCTTTGAATGTTGGTTTCGTCAACCTAGCATAAAATGGTTATATGTTGGGAGTTGTCCATCATTCTCTTTTAAGAGAACAAGCTAAATAACTAAGCATATGGACAAGTTGATGAAACAAAAGGGAATAGTTTCAAAATGAGTCACAACATATGGTTTAACAACAAGACAATCCAAATTCAACATCTCATGTAACAATATTGCTCTATGTAGTTTTGATAAAGAATTATATCAACCACCTAGAAGGAATGGTTGAGTTTTTATATCCTTAGTGGGAGCCATGCTTCACTAAAGACTTGGATAATTCTTATATGACTACATTAAAGGTCTTAGTATGACTAAAACTTGAAGTATGGTGTATGACACCATATAATTTAAATGAATAGACTTAATGAAACAAGTCACACATATCAAATGGAATTACTTGAGAAGTAATTCTTTTGCGTATGATTCATTTAAAGTTAATGGGAGCAATATGCATTCAAATCAAGAAAAATATAATTGTTATTTTTGAATGAATGCCAAGTTACAACAAAGGCAGTAGGAGTGATGTTATAATTTGAGCAACATGATGTGAATAAAGTCTATTTGATAGACTTAATAAAACATAAATGTTACTCGAAAAATGACAAAACATGACATGGTCAATTTTGAAGTATAGACTTGAAATTGGACTTATTGATATAGCAAGGCTATCTCAATAATGTTATATGGGAATTAAATCTCAAATGTTGTAGATTTAAGAAAGCGTTTTCCTATGTGATAGGAAATCACTTTCATAACCCTTATAATGAATGTATCATAAAATCACAAAAAGGGACACATGTATTGACTTGTGAAGTAGATATCCAAAGGTGAAGAAACCACTGAGTTTGTCACTTTAAGATATTACTATATCCCAGGATCAGAACCAAAGCAACTGATAGAGTATTATTGCCTTTAAGAAAGAAACATCAGAGTGGGACTCTGGAAGCGTGCATTCACTTAGGTTGTTAACCAAAGTGAAAAATAAGCCATTTTAACAAATGGAACTTCATAATGGATGAAGTATTAATCATATGAATGAATTGTTAGTATTGTACTACAATGGTCTCAAGCTTGGAGCAAAGTTTGTATAAAGTATACAAACGAAATATATATATTGATATATAGTTTTAGAAACTGCTCCAAAAAGGTGTTTTGAATGGAAGGGGTTCTTTTAGAACCAATGATTGAATCCAAACCATAAGGTCGTTAGTAGGATACTACGACGTAATGGAGCGATAGCTCAAGCCATGGAATCAAGGTCTCATCAAAGTATTCGAACACAATAAAGAGACATCATCAAATGTTTTGGAAACATTTGATAAGTAAATCCCTTTTGATTGATAAAAGGGATTAATACATAACCAAGTTAACCTACGAGCATAAACTCTCTCAACAAGATGTATAAGATACACTAGTGATTGACTTTAGTGCAAGTGGGAGATTGTTGGAAATATGCCCTGAAAGTCAATCTTTGGAAGAAACCTTTCAGGACAATTGAATTGATGTATGGATGACTCTTATACATCAAATGGCAAAGATACTAATTAGGACTATCTCAATAAACGATATATGTCCTAAATAGTGTATCCATGGACAATGGATCGATTGAAGAAGTAATCTAATTATGTTAGACTACAGAGACCTTTTTCACATAACCAAATGTCCAAAAAGGTTCCTGGTCATTGGATTGTCGGAGGGATACTGGCAATGCTTAGACCGGTACATACTGTGTCTGCTTCAAATGGAAGGATGGAAAGTCTCATCCCATTCGTGTTGTGACACTAAGACAAGTATATAGGTGCTCATTAAGGGAATGAGTTCACTGAACACAATCGAACGAGAGTACTTGCATGGAGGTCTACTCACATGTCAAGCAAGTAACTCTAATGGTTGGAATAATGTAAGTAGTCCTTTGACCTGAGGCATCGTCGCTGTCTTGTGGTTAAGTACTTGATCTTTGATTATGTCAAAAGTCACTCTATCAGAATGTCAACGGCATAGTTGGGGTTAAGCCACTTAGTCATGAAGGCAAGTGTATGCGCAACAAGGAATCTCTAATCCTCGATAAGAGAGGAAGAATACTCTAAGATATGATTCGGGAATCTTCGGCCGAAGTATCGAGCGTAATATAGGAAAGCGTTCCTATACGACTCAATTGAATCATATAAGAAGGAATAATCACATTAGGGGTTTGACATAATATATCCATACCCTAATAATGTGATTGAGAGTATTGTTTTAGAGAAGGATCGAATTACATTGTAATTCCAACTGAATAGGTTCTCCGAATAAACTTCTACATTAGCTTGGGTAGCTATGACATATGGTTAGATGTCACTCATAGCTTGTGAGTTCTTCTAGATGATTAAATGTAGTCGTCAAAGAAGAAAGGTGAATTAAAATGAAGTTTTAATTCACTAAGTGATTGAATTAAATATAATCAATTGGATTGATGCCAATCACCTCACTGCCTTGCTAATTAGAACCTAAAAGATTGTTCACCAATACACTATTGTAGTGAGTAACTAATGGATGAAGGAAATAATTAATTGGATTAATTAAGTGTTGTGATTAATTTAGAAAGTCTAAAGAAATCATAAAAGCGATAAAGATCGTTTTTGGCTTAAAGAAACGTTCGGGTTTAATTGGGCCCATTGGGCCTAAACCCATTGGGCTTTTATTCAAGCATTGGATGACTTGAAATAATAAAAGCCCAAAGCCCAAACAAACAACAAAGAGGCCGGCCATTTTAGGTGTGGAAAGGGTGAGATATTTAGTCAAGTTGTTGGGTAGGTTTCTTTGTCTATATAAGGAACTTTATAGTGATATTTTCCTTAGGGTTTTTGTGTGGTTAAAACAACAAAGAGGCAAAAGAATATCTCTCTAAGAACTACACAAAGGCCGGCCACCTTGGGGTGATTTTACTAACATATCTTTCACCCTTTGGTTATTCCTTCATCCTTCTCACTACACTAGTGGGTGAGGATCTTTAGAGGTTTCCTACTTTGGAAACTTGAAGAGAACCTAGGAGCACTCATTCTATCAAAGTGGAGGAGGCAAGGAGGGAAGCTAGGCTCAAGGAGTTCAAGGAACAAAGGGCTTGGAGGTGGTCCATCCTTGGTCTCAAGTCTAGATCAAGAGGTATAAGACTAAACCTTCACTTTGTTCTTTTCTCTAAATTTTATTTGATGCATTATATATAAACCTATGAACCTTGAAGGGGATTTGCATGACTATAGCTTTGATAATTTGTTATAAATGCTTCCGCTGCTTTCGTATATTAAATTTGTTTTGTATATGCATGATAGTCATTTTGAAATCCCATCCATGAATCTCATAGATTTCCCTTCAATTGACTCTTGGGCGCAGGAATTCCTTGATGATTTGAATGAGGATGTACTTGAAAAGACTCTCACACAAAGCATTGGACTCAAAAACGAAGGGTTAGCACTTAGGCATGCACACGGCAACAACAAGGAACATCTTGCCGTGCCTATTCAAGAAGAATTGGTGGAGATGGTTGCTGCCTTAGAGTCAAATCCAAGGCATATTGGTAAGTCTCCTAACCTAATTTCAATTCCCATTTCGACTAACAAGTTGCTTCCTTCTGTAATCCAGCCCCCTTCCCTAGAGCTTAAACAATTGCCTAACCATTTGAAATATGTGTTCTTGGGAGAGCAAGAGACGATGCCCGTCATCATCTCTTCTTCACTCATTGCACAAAAGGAAGACAAGTTGGTGAGGGTGCTTCGGGAATACAGAACTTCCATTGGGTGGACATTGGCCGATATCAAGGGAATTAGCCCTACCACTTGTATGCATCGAATACTCTTGGAAGAATGAGCCAAACCATCTAGAGAAGCACAACGCCGGCTCAATCCACCCATGATGGACGTTGTGAAGAAGGAAATCATCAAGCTACTAGATTGTGGAGTGATTTACCCAATTTCTAATAGCCATTGGGTCTCGCCGGTCCAAGTTGTTCCTAAGAAGTCCGGAGTCACTGTGGTAAAAAATGAAGATAATGAGCTTGTGCCCACCCGAATCCAAACCAGATGGAGAGTTTGTATTGACTATCGGAAGCTCAACGCTACGACAAGAAAAGATCATTTCCCACTGCCCTTTATTGATCAAATGCTGAAAAGGTTAGCCGGTCATTCATTTTATTATTTTTTTTATGGCTATTTGGGTTGTAATCAGATTGTGATAGCTCCCAATGACCAAGAAAAGACTACCTTCACATGTCCCTTGGTACCTTTGCTTATCGACGCATGCCATTTGGGCTATGCAACGCACCAGCCACATTCCAAAAGTGTATGGTAAGTATTTTCTCATAATTTGTGGAAAAGATCATTTAAGTGTTTATGGATGACTTTAGTGTCTTTGGTGACTCATTTGATGCATGCTTGAATAATCTTACTCTGATCTTACAACGATGCATCGAAACTAATCTTGTCTTGAATTGGGAAAAGTGCCATTTTATGGTAAAACAAGGTATAGTTTTGGGGCATATCATATCAGAAAAAGGGATTGAAGTTGATAAATCTAAAATAGATCTTGTACGCCACTTACCCTCTCCCACTTCGGTGAGGAAGGTTCGTTCTTTTCTTGGCCATGCAGGATTTTATAGGAGATTTATCAAGGATTTCTCAAAAATCGCCCAACCCCGTTGCCGTTTACTCCAAAAGGAAGTAGCCTTCGAGTTCAACAAAGAGTGTGAGACCGCCTTCAAAACCCTCAAGGACATGTTGACGTCGGCCCCCATCATCATGCCACCAAATTGGAGCCTTCCATTTGAGCTAATGTGTGATGCATGTGATTATGCCATTGGTGCTGTTTTAGGCCAAATAAGGAACAAACAGCCCCACATCATCCATTACACTTCTCGGACACTAAATGATGCTTAATTGAATTATTCTACCACTGAGAAAGAACTTCTTGCAGTTGTATTTGCTTTAGATAAATTTCGTTCATACTTACTTGGCATTAAAGTGATTGTATATTCTGACCATGCAGCGTTGAAATACCTCCTCACCAAGAATGAGGCCAAACCAAGGTTGATTCGTTGGATGCTCCTACTTCAAAAGTTCAACATTGAAATAAGAGAAAAAAAAAAGAGTGAAAACATGGTGGCTGACTGATCGGATCATATTTATATATATTTTTACTTCAAATTCACTCGTCTTTTCTTAGTTAGTTCCTCATATTTTTGAGCTATTTACGTTATTTTTGTGTTTATAGGATTTGTTATGCAAAGAAAATAAAAATAGCACAAATGGGTTTTAAATAATAAACAGAAAATTGTGGAACACGGGTGGACCACGAGAAAAATAATGGAGAGCATAAAATATATATATATATATATATAATATATACATATATAATATATATATAATATATACATATATAATATATAGATATATATATAAATATATATATATATATATAATATATATATATTTATATTTATAATGGGTTGTTGAAATGGAATAGGGTTGGTGAGCACCGACGGAAAAGAAGAAAGAAAGGTGCAGAGTCCACGCGGAGGAAATAAAGAAAAGGAAAAGCCAGGCAGGAGGGCCTGGCGGAAAGAAAAAAAGGATATATACGAGACGTGCAGTGAGAGCCGGGGGGAGGGTTCTGCTGCCTTAGCAGCAACTCGGAAAGAATAAGGGAGACAGGCGCTGCCTTTGCAGCGTGGGGAGGTAGAGACACGGGGTGCTGCCATTTGGCAGCTTGAGAAGTAAGCTGGAAGGTCAGCACGGGTCAGTAAGCCTGGCAGCTGGCGCACAGGAGCAGCTTGAGCACGGGATTGGGCGAGGGAGTCAGCAGGGGCCAGGTGGCAGCATAGAGGGAGCACGAGGAGAAACAGGACTGACGCAAGGAGACACGGAGACAGGCGCTGCCAATTGGGCAGCTCGTGGTGATCAGCTCGTGGGAAAGTCAGACAGGCGGAAAGGCAACGTGAGGGCAGCTGGTGGGAGAGTGAGGACCGTGAGAACAGGAAGGCAGTACGGGAATACAAGCTGCCTTTGGCAGCTGGCAGTTGACGCGCGGAAAGGAAAGTCAGCACGCTGCCTTGGCAGCGTGAAAAACCAGGAAGGCAGGCCAGCGAGGCGCAGTTCACACGGGCGCGAAAGCAGCAGATCACCTTCTTTCGGTTTACTCTCTCTAAACTTTTATTTTATTTCTGTTTTAATAATGTGTAACTAATTTTATTTTAGCTAGAGGTTAATTCGAAACCATGAATATATTTGTAATATGAATTGATTACCTTCAGTTGTGATTTCTGAGTTGTGATTTAATTTGCTTAACTGCTTGATTGATAACTTATTTTTGTATGTCGATTAAGAATGCATACTTAATTTACATGCATGAATTTGATGCTAGAATATAAGTGAATTTCACCTAATCGTTATGAACTTATATTCACAAGTAGTAAAGGTTGCTAGTCACAATCACGTTAAGTAAATTCTTGGCATGAGTTTCATGCAAATCATAGTAACAAGTGCCTCGTCAATGCTTATGTTTTTCATAGAACTTAATGATTCTTGCTTGTATCTCTATTATGCAATTCATGTAGGGAACTTGTAGGGAATGTTTTGGGTTGTTGTATGCAATCATCCAACCCAATAACTTGTGGAAAAACTGAGAGTTAATTAGTGCAATTCACGGTTAATTTGGGGCGTTGAGATTTACAATTTATTGAAAGAACAACTGAAAATCAATTTAGGTTGCATATGTGTCATGTGTGGAGAAGAACCCTCTAGCTAGTCTGTCACCTATCATTTCACCTTAATTTCATGTTTTTGTAAATTCTGTAATTTATTTAAGTTTAATTTACTTTTCATCAAAAACCAAACCCCCCATTATTAAATTATATTATTTAGTTAGTTTTCATTGTTTTTAGTCTTTTAATTCAATTTCCGTCCATTTCAATTCCTAGTGTCTATTTTGATTGTTTTTATTATTTTGAGTCATTTTAAGTGTGTTTCGAATTATTAGAGTTTTTAGCCTAGTTTTGTGTCCTTGAGTCTTGTTTAATATTTTTAACTTTGTTTTTTATGTTTTTAAGAGGTTTTAGCAAGCCCTCCTAATCCCCGGCCTAGAACGATACCCTACTTATACTTATACTACAATTGACAAAAAGAGGGTTTAATTTGTGTGCTTATATATTTCGCATCAAATTTTGGCGCCGTTGCCGGGGATTAGCAACTTTGCTAATCCCTTTATTTTTGTTTTTGTTTATGTTTATATTGGTGTTTGTGTATTTTACTTTTGATATTTGATTTATTTTTCTTTCTTTGATTTTAGGTACAAATGGAGCGAGACATGGCACTTGCGACCATTCAAGCTCAATTGGCACAGCTCACTGCTCAATTGACTCATAATGCCGAACGGACCACAATGCCAAGTGTCCCTACACTTGATGTGCCCTATGGGCAAGGTTATCAAAGTCCTCAATTTTATGCAAATGAAGATGTTTGGGGATATCAAGGCCATAACCAATCAAGGGGCAACATATTTTCCAACGCTTACAATTTAGATTGGAGAGGTAATTCAGATTATATGTGGGATGAACCTCAACAATTTCAACAAGGTGGATATTGGCAGCAAGACGAGTTCTATTCAAGACCTATGCAGCCATCACAGCATTCCCCACAACAATTCCAATCAAATCAAAGTATGCCCATGAATTATAATGAAATTCTTAAAGGACTAATTTCTGTGGCGCAGGGTTTACGAAAAGAAGAACAATTGCCGCCATCAGAAGAGTTCTATCAGTGGCCATATGAACCGTCACAGCCACCACAACAATCAACCCAATTCAATTCAGGTACATCCTTGGATAATGATACACTTAATAAGTTACTCACCTCTTTGAATCAGGGAGTAGAAAATCAAAACCAGGAGATGCAAGATCGAGTCAAAAGAGTGGACGAATTGGAGATGCAAGTTGGGCAGATTGTGGAATTCATGGCACAGATTCGAGATCAAAGTGAACTTTCCAACTCAAACATTGCAAATTCAAAAGCAGAAAGTGAACTCGATGAAGCCATCACCTTGGAAGGTGACATGAAGGATGAAGCTGTCCCAGAACCATCCAAACACAGCCCGAACATGGATGAATTGCTGCTGCAAGCAGAAGAGGAGGAGGACGACTTGGGCAGTTTAGAAGAATTCTTGCTGCAAGCTCCTCAAATCCCTATGTCATCCAACTCAGGTGAGGGAGTTCTAAATTCACTTCATTCTAATGATATTCCTCCCAATGTCCTTTTTCCTAGCAGGTTTTTGATTCCCAAGCAAGAAGAGAGTGAAAAAGACATTGTGGAAGCTCTTCCAAAGGTACAAAAGGATATTCCAATTCTTGGTGCAACAAAGCAAGTTCTAGATCGTGTTGAATATTTCAAAGGCCTTTGTTTCCCAAGAAGAACGATTCAAGAGAATGAAGTGGTTGAAGCAGATCAAGAATTCATCCAAGGGGCTGTGCATGAGACAATCAAGCCCAAAGCAGTTGAGTTTGATGACCCGGGACAAGCCACAACTATCACAGTAAACCTGGCCAAGTTCAAAGTCCCGGAAATGTTCAAAAATGTGGTGTTTGTCATTGAGTTTGTGCCAGAAAAAGAAAGTAAGCCATCTTCTCCAATTTTAATTTTTATTTATACTAACATTTTTCTGATTTTGATGATTCAGGCACCCACTCGTGAATTCAAACCATTGCCGAATCATTTCAAGTATCACCTCCCATTAAAAGATAAATTCCATGCTTTGGAGCCGAGGGGAGTTTAAAGGAAAGATTCGTCTGGCTAAAGACGTTAAATCAAGCGCTTCTTGGGAGGCAACCCAAGCATTCAACGAAGGGAGACTTTGAAATTGCTCAACAAATCTTTTTCCGATCAGATTTGCATTCCTAAACCCTTCTCTTTACTGCATTTATTTTACCTTGTTTAAGTTCATTAACTGTTAGTTTACTTGCGTGTGAATCTTGTTTAGGGTAGATAAAGTCTCTTTACATTAATTTACATATATAAAAAAAAAAAAAAAAAAGATAAAATTTAAAATTAATGATAAAAAAAAAATTGCATAAAAAAAAAATATTTAAAAAAAATAAAAAATAAAAAAAAATAAAATAAAAAAGTACAAATATTTTACAATGATGTAAACTAATAGTATTCATTAGTCAGGTGGTGCTTCAGTAGTCGGCGGAGCTTCGGCAGTCGGCGGGGCCACAGAAGGAGGAGGCAGCAGAGGTTGATCAGTTGGAGCTTCACTACGTGGTGCCGCTCCAGAAGACGAAGGCAGATGTTGTTGGAACAATCCCACAAACCTCCGATGATCAAGTAAAATTTGACCATCGGTGTCCTGCATCTGGTCAATCTTCCTCTTCATGCTGGTGGCATAGTTGTGTGCAAGCTTATGCAATTGTTTATTTTCATGCTTGAGTCCTCTAATCTCTTCTTTGAGACTCTGTATTTCAGCCACCAACGATTCAACATGACGGGTTCGGGCAAATAGGCGTTGGGCCATGTTGGATACGGAACCCGCACACTGCACACTGAGAGCCAGAGACTCCTTAACCGCCAATTCATCGGACCGTCTAGCGAGCAGTCTGTTATCTCTGGGAGTGACAAGGTTTTCCGCAGCGGTCATGTCATTTTTTATCACCGAATCCCCCACGGTAAGAGGACCGGTAGGGGATATGAAGGTTGGCCGCCATATGTTGTCTGGTGAAGGCGGAGCTGCCTCTTCACCACGGTTCAAGTCAAAACGGCGATCGGAAGGGCCAGACATTTTCTGAAAGTGTTGAGAAAGAAGAGATCAGACAGATTAAGATTTCGGAAGTGCAAGAAGGGAGTGTTTACAAGAGGGAGCTCAAGTGTGTTGTGGAACAAAATTAACGCCTCTATAAAAAGAAGAATTCAAAGAGGCGCTCCTCAGAAATTGAAGAGGCGTCCTCTCGCAAATCGAAGAGTCGGGCACCTTTCTCAAAAGCCGGATTCTTTTCTCAAAAGAGGAGTTTCCGTTCTCAAAAAACCGGATTCTTTTCTCAAAAGAGGCGTTCATTTCTTAAAAGTTGGGCTTGCTCAGAAACCACGAGCCGAACCCCGGATTTCGCAAGATCAATTCGTCCAGACGTGTTGTCACCCGTCACACGCAAACTCAGTTCTGCGAAAATCACAGGCAGTCTGTCGAAGTGCCGATTCCAACCATCTGTCTCTCTCAGCCTAGTCAGCATTTGTCACATGCAACTGGCAGCTTTGCGGAAATTACGGGCAGCTTTGTCAGAAAGCGCGTAATTTGTATTCTTCACCCATCCACCGGCTGCCGACACTAAGTGAGAGAACAGTTCCGGTTGTGAAGACAAGTCCTATAAGTTTCTACCTTCGCCTTCCACAGCAAAAGCACACTCTCTCAGCACACCCTCTCAACACCTCTTCATCTCCGAAAATGCATTCCCAAAGAATCCTCTCGAGTCACTCTGTGTTCCTCATTCCTTGGGATACTCCTGCGAACAACCCATTCAAAGCAAAAGTATTTCATATCATAAAGGTTGAAAGCAAGAGTATCTCATATCATGCTTTCTCCATGTCCTTCTCCTTGTCTTTGTTTTCCGACAAGGAGAAAGAGAGCAATCAGCCAGCATTTGGTATCAATCTTCCGATCTGGAGCCAACTGCCTGGAACCCCTTCCTGATTGCTTACCTAGCCTTGCTCTCGAGTACTCATCTTCATCATTTTATGCTTTCTCTTCGTCTACCACATCTGCCTGGGGGACAGTAAGGGAAGTGAAAATGATACCTCGAAGCATGTGGAGACAATTCAGCTAGGGACAAGGAGAAAGAAAGCAAGAGGTGGGCACTTGGAAAGATTGAAGAAAGAAATAAGGACCAACACCTTTCCCTCGTGCCTGCCCGCCGTGCTGAAGAAACAAGCAGAGAAGAATGCAGCTCGTACAATCAACCCAGCACAAGGAGTCCGAACTGAAGAACTAGAGAGGCTGCCACATCTGCTTGGAGAACAAATAAGGAACTGCAACATAACCAAAGAGCAAAGCTTCGCCGTACAATATCATAAAATCATCACTTGCAAGTGAAAAGCTAAGTGTCACCCTGTTCAAGAGGAAAGCTGTGGAAAGTCAACAAGCACGACCAATGATTACTTATTAGTTTTATTCATTATCTTTTATCGTAATTTTCAATTTTTCGTTTGCAATTTTTTTTAATTAATTTTCTTGCGTACTTAACTGAATTTTTCCTTTTCTTTGCAGGAACTTTTGGTTATTTCCACCCTTGAAGTTGATTGCAGAATTTTAGCTTGGGGGTCATCGCTTGATTTTACTGCAAATTAGGGAAGTTTTCAGTCCAATTGCGTTATTTTGTTTCTTATTATTTATTTATTTTATTTTATTTTTTTTATTTGCATTATAGTGTTTTCTGACATTGGGGACAATGTCAAGTTTAAGTGTGGGGGTAGAAATCTCTAGAATTTCATTTGTTTCTGTGTTGTTAGTTTTTGTTTTCTTAAAAAAATAAAATAAAATAAAAATAAAAAATAAAAAATAAAAAAAAATAAAAAAAATCGGAAAATTTAAAAATCCAAAAATATTGTCTTGTTTCTCTTATTGTTCTGAATCAGATTTTTGTTAGTTTCCCGACCCAATGATATAATTGGATCAAAAATTTGAACCATGATCATCAAGAACTTAGTTAACATGTGTTTGGTGAAATTCCTAATTCTCTTGTTAGTTTTGTACATGTTTGACCATCTTTGAAAAACCAAATGCACATAGCCTTGTTAATGTGAAACTAAAGTATGACTTAAAGCTTCATATGTGAATTTAGTGACCATATACATCCTATGTGAGTTTTTGAGCCTATTGAAAGTGTGTGCATTTTTCATACACTCCTATTTTTTTATGTGTGATGAACTTATGTGAGATACATCTCTAGAACTTGCGTAACGATCTTTCGAAATGTTTGTCATTGATTGCATGAACTTGGAAATGATAGAGGCATTAGGTTTACCACCATGGCCCAAATAACCATGTTTCCCAAAGAAAAATGATATCATTAGATTGCCAATTTGAGCCGTATATGTTGAACCTTTTGTTTCTTATCACCAGATATGTCTACCCTTATACCTGAAACATTTTTCCTTACCCTTTTCCAAGCGAGCAATGCGAGATTGTCTTATGAGAAACGTTTGTTAAGTACTGTGAAGGTGTTTGGCAAAAGAATAAGTGTGGGGGTATTTCATGTTTGTATTAAAAAAAAAAAAAAAAAAAAAAAAAAAAAAAGAAAAAGAAAAAGAAAAAGAAAGATTGTATACAAAGAAAATAAAAGTTTTTAAAGTTTCAGTTTAAGGTTGTGGTTGGAGATTTCAGAAGAATCGTTGGAGAGCTTGAGTTCTTATAAATCTAGACAAAAGAATTGCTTGCAATGTAGCTTGAAACTTGTGTTTTCCTATTCTTTCGTTTCAATAACCCTATCCCTAAGCCTCATTACATCCAATAAAAGTCCTCTTGATTTAAGTTTTGCAATTATGACTGTGGAGAAGTGATCTTTATGCAAGCTTATGGTAGAACTTTCACATTTTATTCTTTGAGCGAAACACATTAAAACTAAACACATGTGTGATTGAGTGCATATCCAGTGAGAAGGTCGCTAGTTTGCATATGATGATTTTAAAAATAAAAACTTGAAATTGCATTAGCATGGCTATCTCACACACTACACTTCAAGGATGATTTAAAGATTACTGCTAATATTTGAATTAGGAAGATGAACTTGGATTATTTTGTTTGGTGCTAGCCATGGTTCTTGATGATTTATGTTCTCAAATGAAATTCTATGAGGGTCACATCGGGGGAAACTAATGTTTTTCATGTTAGTACTTTTTCATGTTTTCTTTGTTTTGCTCGAGGACTAGCAAAAGCTAAGTATGGGGGTATTTGATCGGATCATATTTATATATATTTTTACTTCAAATTCACTCGTCTTTTCTTAGTTAGTTCCTCATATTTTTGAGCTATTTACGTTATTTTTGTGTTTATAGGATTTGTTATGCAAAGAAAATAAAAATAGCACAAATGGGTTTTAAATAATAAACAGAAAATTGTGGAACACGGGTGGACCACGAGAAAAATAATGGAGAGCATAAAATATATATATATATATATATAATATATACATATATAATATATATATAATATATACATATATAATATATAGATATATATATAAATATATATATATATAATATATATATATTTATATTTATAATGGGTTGTTGAAATGGAATAGGGTTGGTGAGCACCGACGGAAAAGAAGAAAGAAAGGTGCAGAGTCCACGCGGAGGAAATAAAGAAAAGGAAAAGCCAGGCAGGAGGGCCTGGCGGAAAGAAAAAAAGGATATATACGAGACGTGCAGAGAGAGCCGGGGGGAGGGTTCTGCTGCCTTAGCAGCAACTCGGAAAGAATAAGGGAGACAGGCGCTGCCTTTGCAGCGTGGGGAGGTAGAGACACGGGGTGCTGCCATTTGGCAGCTTGAGAAGTAAGCTGGAAGGTCAGCACGGGTCAGTAAGCCTGGCAGCTGGCGCACAGGAGCAGCTTGAGCACGGGATTGGGCGAGGGAGTCAGCAGGGGCCAGGTGGCAGCATAGAGGGAGCACGAGGAGAAACAGGACTGACGCAAGGAGACACGGAGACAGGCGCTGCCAATTGGGCAGCTCGTGGTGATCAGCTCGTGGGAAAGTCAGACAGGCGGAAAGGCAACGTGAGGGCAGCTGGTGGGAGAGTGAGGACCGTGAGAACAGGAAGGCAGTACGGGAATACAAGCTGCCTTTGGCAGCTGGCAGTTGACGCGCGGAAAGGAAAGTCAGCACGCTGCCTTGGCAGCGTGAAAAACCAGGAAGGCAGGCCAGCGAGGCGCAGTTCACACGGGCGCGAAAGCAGCAGATCACCTTCTTTCGGTTTACTCTCTCTAAACTTTTATTTTATTTCTGTTTTAATAATGTGTAACTAATTTTATTTTAGCTAGAGGTTAATTCGAAACCATGAATATATTTGTAATATGAATTGATTACCTTCAGTTGTGATTTCTGAGTTGTGATTTAATTTGCTTAACTGCTTGATTGATAACTTATTTTTGTATGTCGATTAAGAATGCATACTTAATTTACATGCATGAATTTGATGCTAGAATATAAGTGAATTTCACCTAATCGTTATGAACTTATATTCACAAGTAGTAAAGGTTGCTAGTCACAATCACGTTAAGTAAATTCTTGGCATGAGTTTCATGCAAATCATAGTAACAAGTGCCTCGTCAATGCTTATGTTTTTCATAGAACTTAATGATTCTTGCTTGTATCTCTATTATGCAATTCATGTAGGGAACTTGTAGGGAATGTTTTGGGTTGTTGTATGCAATCATCCAACCCAATAACTTGTGGAAAAACTGAGAGTTAATTAGTGCAATTCACGGTTAATTTGGGGCGTTGAGATTTACAATTTATTGAAAGAACAACTGAAAATCAATTTAGGTTGCATATGTGTCATGTGTGGAGAAGAACCCTCTAGCTAGTCTGTCACCTATCATTTCACCTTAATTTCATGTTTTTGTAAATTCTGTAATTTATTTAAGTTTAATTTACTTTTCATCAAAAACCAAACCCCCCATTATTAAATTATATTATTTAGTTAGTTTTCATTGTTTTTAGTCTTTTAATTCAATTTCCGTCCATTTCAATTCCTAGTGTCTATTTTGATTGTTTTTATTATTTTGAGTCATTTTAAGTGTGTTTCGAATTATTAGAGTTTTTAGCCTAGTTTTGTGTCCTTGAGTCTTGTTTAATATTTTTAACTTTGTTTTTTATGTTTTTAAGAGGTTTTAGCAAGCCCTCCTAATCCCCGGCCTAGAACGATACCCTACTTATACTTATACTACAATTGACAAAAAGAGGGTTTAATTTGTGTGCTTATATATTTCGCATCACTGACCACCTCAGCCGTTTGGTGCACGAGGATGACTCCTTACCCATTCTAGAGACCTTCCCTAACGAGCAATTGCTGTCCCTAGAGGTAAGTGAGCCCTGGTATGCTGATTTGGTCAATTATTTGGTCACAAAACAAGTTCCTAGCACTCTAGATAAATACAAGCGTGATAAACTCAGAAATGATGCACGATTTTTTGTGTGGGATGATCCATATTTGTGGAAGTATTGTCCTGACCAGATTATTTGTAGATGTGTGCACAATTCTGAGTTTAATTCAATTCTTGCATTTTGCCATAGTTATGCATGTGGGGGTCATTTTGGCACCCAAAGGACAACCCTTAAGGTTTTAGAGAGTGGTTTCTATTGGCCTACATTGTTTAAGGATGTTAGAACATTTTGTATAACTTGTGATAGACGCCAAAGAACAGGTACAATCGGTGCCAAAGGCCAAATGCCGCAAACCTCCATCTTTAATGTGGAGATCTTTGATGTATGGGGTATGGATTTCATGGGACCCTTTCCGCCCTCATATGGTTTTACTTATATTTTAATGGCCATTGATTATGTGTTAAAATGGGTGGAAGCCAAAGCCACCCATACTAACGATTCTAGAGTGGTGGCAGATTTTATCAAGCCTAACATCTTTTCCAGATTTGGCATGCCGAGGGTGTTCATAAGCTATGAAGGCTCCCACGTTTGCAATCGCACCATTGAGGCGCTATTTAAAAATTACAATGTGAAGCATCGGGTTTCCACGCCATACCACCCTCAAACAAGTGGCCAAGCCGAAGTCTCGAATAGAGAAATCAAGAAAATCTTGGAGAAGACTGTTGGGCCAAACCGGAAGGATTAGAGCTTGCGTTTAGATGATGCACTGTGGGCATATTGCACTGCCTACAAAACACCTCTAGGGATGTCTCCATTTCGACTAATCTACGGCAAGCAGTGTCACCTACCTGTGGAACTGGAGCACAAAGCGCACTGGGCTGTGAAAACATTCAATTTGGACTTAAATGCTGCTGGAATAAATAGAAAGCTCCAACTGAATGAACTTGAGGAGATACGGAACGAAGCCTATGAGAATGCACGAATTTACAAGGAGAAAACAAAGGCGTTTCATGACAAAATGATTCAGGGAAAAACACTCTCAATTGGACAGAAAGTGCTACTATTCAATTCCCGTCTACGATTGTTCCCTGGTAAGTTACGGTCTAAGTGGATTGGGCCATTTGTTGTCACTAATGTTTTTCCCCATGGTGCAGTCCAAGTTAAAAGCTTAAGGAACGGTGACGAATTCAAAATGAACGGGCATCGCCTGAAGCTATACTATGAGAGTGATGTGGGGCAGATTATGGAAGAAATCCCACTCAGTGTCGTGGGCCCTATCCAAGCTTAGAAGGAAGTTTCATCTGGCTACAAGACATTAAAGCAAGCGCTTGTTGGGAGGCAACCCATGTTTTGCGTTCCTAAAAACCTTCCCTTTTCTGCAATTTTATTTTGCCATGATTGTCATTTTTATTTGTTGCTTGTTTAATTGTTTTTGTTGTGGGTTTATTTTTGAAACATCGACAGATATGCAAGGTATTTTACATTAAAATTCGTTGAAAATGAACAGGAGGCAGAAAAATACTATAGGGAGCCTTCACAAAGGCTGCTTAGGAGAAGTCTCAGTAATCGACGGAGCATTAGCAGTCGGCGGAGCCACAGAAGGAGGAGGTATCGGAGGTTGATCATTTGGAGCTTCACTACACGGTACAGCCTCAGAAGACGAAGGCAAATGCTATTGGAACAAACCCACAAACCTCTGATGATCAAGTAAAATATGACCATCAGATTGCTGCATCTGGTCAATCTTCCTCTTCATGTTTGTAGCATAGTTATGTGCAAGCTTATGCAACTGTTTATTCTCATGCTAGCGCCCTCTAATCTCCTATTTAAGACTCATCACTTTAGCCGCCAATGATTCAACTTGATGGGTTCGAGCAAATAGACGTTGGGCCATATTAGACACAGAACCCGCACACTGCACACTGAGAGCCAGAGAATCCTTAACAGCCAACTCATCAGACCGTTTGGAAAGTAATCTGTTATCTTTGGAAGTGACAAGGTTCTAGGCCACCACCGCAGCAGTCATATCATTCTTCATCATCGAATCCCCAACGGTAAGAGGACCAGTAGGGGATATGAAGGATGGGCGCCATATGTTGTCTGGAGAAGGCATGGATGCCTCTTCACCAAGGTTCAAGTCAAAATGACGGTCGGAGGGGCCGTACATCTTCAAAGGTGTTGAAGAAAAAAGAGGTCGGACAAATCGAGATCTTAGAAGTGCAATGAAGGGAGTTTCTATGGGCAGAAATTCAAGTGTGCTTAGAAACGAACTGTTTATCCTCTATAAAAATCAGCACTTAATAGGATTTCAGAAATCGAAGAGGCCAATTCAAAAATCGAAGAGGCGCTAGCTTTCTCAAAAGCTGAGCTTGCTCAGAAACCACGGGTCATCCTCTATTCCAGATTTGTCTACACTTGTCACATGCAACCTCTGCACTCAACGGAGCTTAGAAATCGAAGAGGCAAGCTTAGAAATCGGAGAGGCATTTGCCTTTCCAGACGTGTCAGCATCTGTCATATGCACACTCAGCTTGCGAAAATCACAGGCAATTTGTCGAAGCGCCGATTTCAGATATTGAAGAGGCATTTGCTTTTCCAAATATGTCAGCATCTGTCACATGCACACTCAGCCTTGCAGAAATTACGGGCAATCTGTCAAAGATTTCTGGTGACGTAGAAAGCACGTGAAGATTACTATTCAATAATCCAACAGTTGCCGACAAGATTGAAAGAATAGTACCGGTTATTAATTCATATAAATGTCGACCTTCACCCCCCATTGCAAGGCAAACATACATAACCCTTCTTCATCTCCGAGAATGCCTTCCTAACAAAGCCTCTCGAGTCACTCAGTGTTCCTTATTCCCTAGGATACCTCTGCAAATAACCCATCAAAAGCAAAAGTATTTCATATCATGAAGGTTGAAAGCAAGAGTATCTCATATCATGCTTTCTCCCTGTCCTTCTCCTTGTCATTGTTTTCATCTGCGGGACAAGGAGAAAGAGAGTAATCAGCAAGCACTTCGTATCAATCTTCTGATCTGGAACCGACTGCCTAGAACCTCTTCCTGATTACTTACCTAGCCTTGCTCTCGAGTACTCATCTTCAACATCTTATGCTTCCTCTTCGTCTACCACTTCTGCCTGGGGAACAGATAAGGGAAGTGAAAATGATACCTCGAAGCATGTGGAGACAATGTGCTAATTCATCCTCAGCTAGGGACAAGGAGAAAGAAAGCAAATGGTCGGCACTTGGAAAAGATTAAAGAAAGAAACAGACCATCACCTCTACCTCGTGTCTGCCTGCCGTGCAGAAGAAACAAGTAGAGAAGAATGCAGACTGCACAACCAAGGAACTCTGATATTCCTCACTCAGAATTCCAAACCAGTTCGAGATCAAAGCTGTGGAAAGTCAACAAGATCATCTATCTCCAAAACCAGATTTGCGTTCTTAAACTCTACTCTGTCTGGTTTTTACTTTGCTATACTTGTCATGTTTATTCGTTGTTTGTTTGTTTGCTTGTTTTTGTGTAAGTTTATGCTTGAAACATTGAGGACAATGTTTGATTTAAGTGTGGGGGAGTAACCAAGTTGTTTTGCATGAAATTCGTAGGAGTTTATCACCCATTACTTCTAGTGTTGTTCCTTGCTGTTTTTAAGTGTTTGTAAGCTGTTTTGGAGTGTTTTAGTGTGTTTTGACATAAAAATCCGAAAATCTCATAAAAATTTGAAAAGTTGTTTTGAAAAACCCAAAAAGAGAGTTGTTTTTATGTGTTTGTTTGTGTCTTAGGGTACCTTCCAACACAATGATGAGGATTTGGTTTTTAATTACATGACTGTTAAAGAGAGTTATAAACATGGATGAAAATTTGATTTACTCTTTGGTGTATGCTTGGTTGTGGTTATAATTTATGAATTCACATGCAATCATAAAGGAAAAATCAGTTTTTGTAAGATGCTTGAAGGAAGGAACTCAAATGAACGCTACAACCTTGTGACACTTGAGCCTAAACGTTTATTTGGAGAGTTAATAATCTGTGCATCATTGTTTTCTAAAGTCGTTGCATGATCTCATTATTCTTTGCTTGATTGCTACTTAGAAGGCATTTCATCATTTAGTTCTCAATGCTAGAACTCATGCCTATTTCATTCAAAGCATACTATTGATTTGCATAACACATATTCAAGATGAAGTTGTGTAGTGACCACCAAAGCCAAATTGTCGTGCCCCTATTTTATTATGTGTTTAAGTTTAACCCCGTTGAGCCTTGTTAAGCCTATGTTCTTTGTTAATCCACACTATCCTTACCTAGCCTAGTTTTAGGACCATCCATACCCTTGTTCTTGAAGCATAGTAAAGCATGACTTAAAATGAACTTTTTTTTTTATAAATGTATTGCAGAAAGCAAGTGTGGGGGACGTGATTCTTGTGTGTGTGTATGTGCCAAAGTCCTTAATAAGGTACGGGTAGAAAAAAAATAAAAAATAAAAAATAAAAAGAGTGAAAAGAAAAACGTTTGTTAAAAAAGGGTCCAAAACATTGAATTCGGCCCTAAGTGTTGCTTGAATCTTCCCTTTGTGTTTAAAAGTTCATTTCTGCATTATTAAGTGAATCTCAAGTGTCTATTTCATTCCTTTGCTTGCTATCGCTTTAAGAACATTTGCTATCCCTATCCTTTCTTTGTTAACCATTACCCCCAAGCCCCGTTACAACCCTTGACTTCAATCTTGAGTGTTGTGTGTTTCAATTCGTGGAGTTTGAAATTGGTATGAGCATATGGTATCACTGGTTCTCGCATCTAAGTAGTAGCATTCCATTCATGAGATCATATCTAAACATGCTTATTAACTCCAGAAATTGCTTTCTTTGTAATAACATATGTGAGTACTAGTCTTCCATGTTTACATCAATCTGCTCACATATAACTAGTGTAGGGTGTGTAGTCAGAAAATGTGTATGAAAATAGAGAGTATCTTGTAAAGAATTGAGCAAATTCTCTAAGGCATGTTACTACATTCAAAATATCGTTTTAATTGGTTAATTGCGAACTAGTAAGTGGTGACTGTAATTAAGTATGTGCTCAAGTGTGCAGATGACTAAAAGCTGTGGGAATGATGATTTTTAACATGTCATGTGCATTGAAAATCCTTAATGCAAATGTTGGAAGGTTAAGTTGTGTTCTGTTTGTTTTGATTCGTTTGTTTCTTTTGTTTTGCTCGAGGACTAGCAAAAGCTAAGTGTGGGGGAATTTGATAGGAGCATATTTATGCGACTAAGTTAGCTTATTCTCATGCATTTATGTTGTTATTCCTTAGTAGTTTTAGTGTTTAAAGTCATTTTTGTGCAATTTCAGGTTCTAAGGACAAAGTATGCAAAAATGTGCATTTTGGAGCCTTTTGGAGCAATTTTGGGCTTGGAATAAATATCACATGCTTGGAACTAAAGGAATGGACGAAATTGAAGACCTAAAGATGAGGATTCCTACTTGAAGTAGGAAAGTTAAGCCAAGGTTTCCTATTTTGGTTAGATCTTTCCTAAATCCCAAATGTCCCTAAGTTCCAGCAACATTGAAGGTTTCCTATGCATTTTAGGACACAAATTAAGGATTCCTTGTACCATAACAAACCTTTGCCGTGCACTCCATCCATGTTTAATTCTTGCATCAATCATCACTTCACTTTCACCTTTGAATCATTTCAACACCACTCCATTTTACCCATGCTTTGCCGTGCACTTCCTCTATAAAAGGAAGTGTGTGTAACATAAATTGAGTTTATACTTTGTTAGATCATTCACTCCCATTTCAACACAACCTTCATCCAAACACATCCATTCATCTTCACATCCATTCCTCCATACAAACAAACCTTTAAACACTCACCAACACCTTGTGCCGTAGCAAAGGAAGGGAAGGAAAGTGCTTGGACGTGCTTGCTGTCCAACTTGGATCGTTGGAGCGTTTAGGTGTTTTCTTTCTTTTGTTTAAATTCATTTCCTTTCATTTTGTTGTAAATATGAGTGGCTAAACCCCTCTTGGCTAGGGGTGATTTCAAAGCCATGATTATGTGTGCAATATAATTTGATAAATTCCAGTTATGAACTCTTGAATCGTGAATGCAATTGGCTTAACTATTTGATTGATAACTTATTTGTATTTGTTAATTAAGGGTCGACACTTAATTGGCATGCATAAATCCCTTGCTAGAATATAAGGAAGTTTCACATAATCGTTACAAACTTGTACTCACATGTAGTGAAGGTCGCTTATAAATGATCACGTTAAATTCAATTCCTAGCATGAGTGACATGATGTCATAGTTGCAAGTGCTTTGTCAATGCTTATGATTTTCATTAAACGTAATGATCTTTGATTGTATCTCTATTATGATGTCATGTAGGGAACTTTAGAAGAATGTTTTGGGTTGTCGAATGATATCATCCAATCCAATAAAACAAGGAAAATCTGAGAGTTAATTAGTGATGTCACGGTTAATTTGGAGCATTGTCGTTCATAATTCAATGAAGTAGTAACTAGAAATTGAGTTGTTTGCATACATATCATGTGTGGAGAAAAAACCTCTAGCTATCCCATCCATCATCTTATTTCTCAAATTTGTTTTACAATCTGTCTAGTTTTTCATACTTATTTGTTTGTTTCAACTTCGTCCAAAACTCAATCCCCCTTTACTTGAGTGTGTCTAATTAGTTAGAATCTGTTTTAATTTGTGTTTTTAAATGTTTTGATTCAAGTAAAAGTCAATTTTCATCCAAAGTCATTCGTAGTGTCTAGTTTAAGTTTATTTAGTTGTTTTAAGTTGTTTTGAGTATTTTAATTTTGCTTTGAGTCTTGTGAGTCTTGTTAAGTGTTTTTAAATTTAGTTTTATGTTTTTGAGTCAGTTTAGAGGTTATTAGAAAGCCCTCATAATCCCCGGTCCAGAACGATCCCTACTTATACTTGTACTACAATTGTCAAAAGAGGGTTAAATTTGTGTGTTAAAATAATTTTTGCATCACTTGCAAGCTATTCTCTTTTCCCTCCAATGTGTGCCGCACCCCTCTATCCCTTTTCCTTTGTGGATTCTGATCTATTAGGCCTTATTCCTTGTGGATTTGGGTTATACAAATCCTTTTCTGAAATTAATTGGGCTAAACTTTTTCCTTAGTGGATTTAAATCCTTGTGCAAAACCCTAGGGCCCTAATTCTCCTAGTGTGCTGATTTCTAACCTTAATCTGATTTACCCTAGGGTTTTGTTAAGCCTATATACCACTCAAAAACACCTTTGCCGCAACCCTAACCACCATTCTACATCATAAACCACCATTCTACACCATCATACATCTGAGCCGCACCTTTTGGAGAAGAAAAAGAGCCTTGCCGTGCATTCCATTGATGAAGGAGGGCCTTGTGCGCAAGCCATCTGCATCCTTGGGAGTTCTAATAGTTCTTTCTTCACTCGTTTCAATTTTGATGTTTATTTAAATTTGCTTTTCAATTGCTATGAACATGTGTAACTAAATTCTTATTAGTTAGTGGTGAATTCGAAGCCATGGACATATGTTAATAAGAATTGATTCCTTTTAGTTATTGTTTCATAATACATGAATGCAATTTACTTATCTATTTGATTGATAACTTATTCTTGTGTGTTGATTAAGGAGGCCTACTTAGTTTGCATGCTTGAATCTGATGCTAAATTATAAGGGACTTTTACCTAATTGTTAGGAACTTATGATTACAAGTAGTGAAGATTGTTAGTGACAATCGTGTTAAGTAGATTATTAGCAAGAGTATCATACAGTTCATAGTTATAATTGTCTTGTCAATGCTTATGATTTCCATGGAATTTAATGATCTTTGAATGTATCTCTATCATGTTGTTCATATAGGGAACTTGAGAAGAATAATTTGGGTTGTCACATGCATTCATCCAATTCAATGAATTTAGGAAAATCTGAGAGTTAATTTGTGCATTCACGATTAATTTGGGGCATTGTCGTTCATGGTTTAAAGAAACAATACTGGAAATTGATTTATGTTGCATACGTTCATGTGTGGAGAAGGATCCTCTAACTAGCTTTTCACCCTTGAATTCATCTCAATTTCGTTTTAGTTTACTTTGTTTTGCAATTTGTTTAGTTTTAATTCAATTTCGTCAGAAATCAAACCCCTTTTTCTGTTTTGTGCTATTAGGTCAGAATCTGTCCTAATTAGGTTCTTTAGAGTGTTTTGAGTCAATATAGGTTAGAATTGGCCCATAAACATTGTTTGGGTCTTAGTTTAGTCTTAAATTCGTCCAATTTAATCCCTAGAATCTGTTTTGAGTCTAATTGTTAGTATTGTGTTGTTTTGAGTCTTTTAAGTGTATTCTGAGTTAGTTAAGTTACAATCTATTTTCTTTTAATCTTTTGAGTCAAAGTAAGTTTTAATTTCGTCCAAATCACTTGTTAGGTCTAGAATTGAGTCTTTTTAACTTAGTTTTGCAAATTTGAGTGTCTTAGGTCAGTTTAGAGTCGATTCTTGTGTTTTTAAGTTTAGTTTAGTGTTTTAGAGTTTAATTTGGGTAGATTAGCAGCGCTAGTTAATCCCCGGTTTAGAATGAGAAACACACTAAAAACACTTAAAACAATGAGAAACAACTTTAGAGGTGCTAGGTGATAAAATCCCACGAAAATCAATGCAAAACAATTTGTTTACCCCCCCCCCACACTTAAACCAAACATTGTCCTCAATGTTTCAAACATAGACTTACACAAAAGCAAGCAAATGACACAACAAACAAGCATGACAAACATGGCAAAGTAAAAGCAAGAAAGAGTAGAGTTTAAGAACGCAAATCTAGTTATGATGTCGGGGCTTCCTAGTTCTTCTTTATTCGCATGGGTTGCCTCCCAAGAAGCGCTTGCTTAAACGTCTTCCAGCGGACGGTACCTCCATTCAAACTCCCCTAGGTCCCACGACATGGAATTGATCTTTGAATGGGAGGTGATACTTGAAATGATCCACGAATGGTTTAAATTCTAAAGTTGGTGCCTGAATCATTAACAATATATTAGTATAAAACAAAATTGAAATTCGGGGCGGTGGCTTACCTGTGTGCTCTAACATGAACTCAAGAATAAACACCCCTTCGAAAGTTGTAGGACTAGAAAATTCAACCAGATTTGGTGTTGTGAGAGTTATGACTTGTCCCGTGTCATAAAATCCTACTTCTTTGGGAATTATCGTCTCAAGTACATCCCCTTTGATGAATTCTTGATACTCCCCAGCCACTTCTTTCTCTTTAATCATTCTTCTCGTTGTACAAAGTTCTTTGAACAATTCAATACATTCTGGAACTTGATTTGTTGTACCAAGAATTTGGATATTACTTTGCACCTTTAGAATGGCTTCCAAGATGTCTTTTTCACTTTCTTCTTCCTTAGAAATCATGAACCTGCAAGGGATAGGGACATTTGGTGGAATAGGGTTACAAAGAATTGAATTTGGAACAACCTTACCTAAATTGGATGGTGTATGAGCCTTAGAAGGTTACGGCAAGGGATGTTCTTCCCTTGTCGTGGCCTTGTCCACCTCTTCTTCTTCTTGCAGCAGCTGTTCATCCACATTATGGCTGTGTTTGGACATTTTTGGGTCAGCTCCAACCTCTATACTACTTCCCAAGGTGATAGCTTCAGTGATTTCAAAGTCTCTCGTTAGATTGAAAATGGTTGAGTTGGAGAGTTCACTTTGTTCTTGAATTTGCCCCATGAATTCTGCAATCTCTCCAAGTTGATTTTTCAATTCGCTCATCTCCTTAGCTTGGTTTTGTAAGCCCTGTGTCAAAGAAGTTAGAACATCAAGAATTTTATCATTATCTATGGACATACTTGAATTCGATTGGAATTGTTGTGGGAGAGGCTGTGGTGGCTGCATAGTTCTTGAATAGAACTCCTCATATTGCAGCCAATATCCATCTTGTTGAAATTGTTGAGGTTCCCTCCACATAAAATTTGAATAATCTCTCCAATCTGAATTGTAAGTGTTGAAAACTGGTTGTTTCTTGATTGATTATGGCTTTGATAACCCCAGGCACCTTCATTCTCAGTTAATTGAGGATGTTGATAAGTTTGATACCTTTGCCTATAGGACACACCAAATGTGGGGACACTTTTCATTGTGGTCCTTTTGATATACTGCAACAACTAAGAAGTAAGATTCTCCATTTAAGCTTGAAGATTAGCAATTGCCATGTCTTGCTTCTCTAGTACCTAAAATCAAAGAAAGAAAACTAAATCAAATATCAAAAGTAAAATAAACAAAACAAGGTGATTAGCAATTTTGCTAAACCCTGGCAACGGCGCCAAAATTTGATGTGAAAATTAACTTGACACACAAATTAAACCCTATTAAACATGTAATTGTAGTATTAAGCAAGTAGGGATCTTTCTAGATCAGGGATTAACTAGGGCTGCTAATCAACACAAATAAGACTCAAAAACACTAAACTAGACTCAAAACTGACTCAAAACAGCAACAATAAAAAATACTCAATTCTAGACCTAACAAGTGGTTTTGACGAAAATAAGACTTAACTTGACTCAAAAGACTAAAAGAAAACAGATTATGACTCAACTAACAAGACTTAATGAAAGGGGGATTGTTTTTGACGAATTTAAAACTTAAAACAGAAACTTTGCATAAAACACTTTAAGAAAACGAATTTGGTGAATTAAAAAGGGTGAAAAGCTAGTTAGAGGGTCATTCTCCACACATGACATGTGCATATAAACTAATTTCCAGTATTGTTCCCTTAGACCATGAATGACGACACCCCAAGTTAACCGTGACAGCACAAATTAACCATCAGATTTTCCTTAACTTATTGAATTAAACGAGATACGCATCACAACCAAATTATCCTTATCAAATTCCATAACTATGAAAAGCATGATAGAAAGACATATCAAAGGTCATTAAGTTCTTTGAAAACCATAAGCATTGACAAGGTATTCATAACTATGAAAAGCATGATACTCTTGCCTAGGATTTACTTAACACAATCATGACTAGTGACTTTTACTACTTGTGAATATAAGTTCATAATGATTAGGTGAAACTCCCTTATACTCTAGCATCAAATTCATTCATAAACAACTCAGATAAGCAAATCACATTCAAGACTCAAGAAACAATAACTGGATGTAATCAATTCATAAAAAGCAAATAATCATGGTTTCGAATTCACCTCTAACTATAAAGAAATAAGTTCCTCATGTTCGCAATTAAACAAAGACAATTAAATTTAAACATTGAAAACAAAGATAGAATACACCTAGAAACGCTCCAACATTCCAACTTCTTGAATGGTAAGCACGGCTCCAGGTGGCTTCTTCTTCTCCTTCCTTGCACAGCTGCAGCACAATGGGGATTTTCTGAATTTATGGCTCTTAGGTGTGGTGGATGTTGTGGTGATTTGATGGTAGATGGTGGTGGTTCTGATTTGTGGCAGAAAATATGTATTTATAGGCTAGGGTTTTGTGCAAAGTAGTGGAGGAGAATGATTACAAAATCCTAGAGGAATAGGACTAGGAAATTCAGCACAAAACTTCTAGAAAGGGATCAAATTCGTCAAATTTCTAGTGGGAAAAAGGATCAGGTTATTTGCATTGTTTCAGGGCTTCTAGAATCAGATATTAGGTATTCTAATGTGATAAGGAGTTCCCCTTACAGCTGGAATTAAGGTAAGATAGGATTAGGATATGATAAAGATAAGATAAGGTTAGTTTGGATAAGATAAGGTTGGATAAGGTTTTGGGTAAGATAAGGCAGTTTGGATAATATCTCCTTCTTTTGAGTTGATTCCTTATCTTCAATGTCTTGAATTAATTTTCTCAACTCTTTAGTACATTCCTAGCCTTTCTTGAACTTCAAATTCGTCCATTTCTTGTGCTCCATATGTAAGCTATCCATTCCAGCCCAAAACTGCTCTAAAATGCTCCAAAATGCACTTTCTTGCCAATTTTGTCATTTGGACCTACAAACATACGAAAATAGCTTAAAACACTATAATAAGTATAAACTAGCTATGAAAATGCAAGAAAACAAACTAACTAAGTCGCATAAATATGCTCCTATCACATACCCTATTGCACTGCCAAGCATTTCTGACAAAATCTTTAAACTCATGATGGAGAAACTGTTGGAAATATGCCCTGAAAGTCAATCTTTGGAAGAAACCTTTCAGGACAAATGAATCGATGTATGGATGACTCTTATACATCAAATGGCAAAGACACGAATTAGGACTATCTCAATAAACTATATATGTCCTAAATAGTGTATCCATGGACAATGGATCGATTGAAGAAGTAATCTAATGATGTTAGACTACAGAGACCTTCTTCACATAACCATTGTGTCCAAAAGGTTCCTAGTCATTGGATTGTCAGAGGGAAACTGACAATGCTTAGACCGGTACATACTGTGTCCGCTTCAAATGGAAGGATGGAAAGTCTCATCCCATTCGTGTTGTGACACTAAGACAAGTATGTAGGTGCTCATTAAGAGAATGAGTTCACTGAACGCAATCGAACGAGAGTACTTGCATGGAGGTCTACTCACATGTCAAGCAAGTAACTCTAATGGTTGGAATAATGTAAGTAGTCCTTTGACCTGAGGCATCGTCGTTGTCTTGTGGCTAAGTACTTAATCTTTGATTATGTCAAAGTCACCCCATTCGTGGATGTCCACGGCATAATTGGGGTTAAGCCACTTAGTCATGAAGGCAAGTGAATGCGCAACAAGGAATCTCTAATCCTCGATTAGAGAGGAAGAATACTCTAAGATATGATTCGGGAATCTTCGGCCGAAGTATCGAGCGTAATAAAGGAAAGCGTTCCTATACGACTCAATTGAATCATATAAGAAGGAATAATCACATTAGGGGTTTGACATAATATATCCATACCCTAGTAATGTGATTGAGAGTATTGTTTTAGAGAAGGATCGAATTACATTGTAATTCCAACTGAATAGGTTCTCCGAACAACTTCTACATTAGCTTGGATAGCTATGACATATGGTTAGATGTCACTCATAGCTTGTGAGTTCTTCTAGATGATTAAATGTAGTCATCAAAGAAGAAAGGTGAATTAAAATGAAGTTTTAATTCACTAAGTGATTGGATTAAATATAATCAATTGGATTGATGTCAATCACCCCACTGCCTTGCTAATTAGAACCTAAAATGATTGTACACCGATACACTCTTGTAGTGAGTAATTAAAGGATGATGGAAATAATTAATTGGATTAATTAAGTGTTCTGATTAATTTAGAAAGTCTAAAGAAATCATAAAAGCGATAAAGGATCGTTTTGGGCTTAAAGAAACGTTCGGGTTTAATTGGGCCCATTGGGCCTAAACCCATTGGGCTTTTATTCAAGCATAGGATGACTTGAAATAATAAAAGCCCAAAGCCCAAACCAAACACTATAGGGCCGGCCACTTAAAGGTTTTGGGAGAGACATTTAGTCAAGTTGTTGACTAGGTTTCTTTTGTCTATATAAGGAACTTTATAGCACTAAGTTCATTAGGGTTTTTGTGTGTTTAAAACAACAAAGAGGCAAAAGAAATATCTCTCTAAAACACTACAAAGGCCGGCCACCTTGGGGGTGTTTTTACTAACACATCTTTCACCCTTTTGGTTATTCCTCCATCCATCTCACTACACTAGTGGGTGTGGATCTTTAGAGGTCTTCTCCTTTGGAGACTTAAGGAGAACCTTGGAGCACTCTTACTAACAAAGTGGAGGAGGCAAGGAGGGAGGCTAGGCTCAAGGACTTCAAGGAGCAAAGGGCTTGGAGGTGGTCCATCATTGGTCTAAAATCAAGATCAAGAGGTATAGATCTATTCCTTGACTTTGTTCTTAAGTTAAATGTTTTGATGCATTATATATAAACCTATGAACCTTGAAGGGGATTTGCATGACTATTGCTTTGATATTATTTGATAAATTGCTTCCGTTGCTCATGTATATAAATTTTGAATTGTATATGCATGCTAGTCATTTAGAAATCCCATGTGTTAAGCTCATAATTTTCCCTTCAAGTGGTATCAGAGCCAAAGGTTTATGTATAATGTGTCCTTATGGATTTTATGCATATGGGTATTAATATTATGTATGACATAATTATTGGTTCATTCAAAATAAGTTTATCTTTTGTTTTTCAATAGTTGAAAAATGTTAGTCAATAGTTGAGAAAGGTATGTATGCAAAAAGATGTTTTGTATGCATGAATGAAAATTGAGTTTTGAACTAGTTTCATATATTATTTCTTCATTTAAAGTATGTTTATCTTTTGTTTTTCAATGGTTGAAAATATAAATCAAGAGTTGAAAAGATATGCATGTAAAAGTTGTTTTGTATGCATGAATGAAGAATAAGTCATGAACAAAATTTTGGGGTTTTGTTCTTTATGGTTGGCACGGTTTTGGGGTGGTTTTTGGGTTGTGTTTGTGTTTTATTGTAAACCACTCACACATCCTTTTAAAGCTAGAAAGTAGAAACCTTGTCACTTTTGTTTTTTGGGTTTGAAAAATCACCAAGAATACACAAATCTTGAAAATATGTTCATGGTTTTGTTCTTGGTGTTCATGGTTGGTTTTTGGTGAAAATGGTTTTATTTGGTTTTCATGCATAGTTTTATGGTTTTGGATGATGTTCTTACCATCCATAACCATATTAAAACTTATTAAACCCTAGACTTGTCTAGGAGATTTCCATCACCTTTTTCATTAAAATCATTTAAACCAAAACCAAGTGACAAGTAAATTTGGATTTTTCTACCTTGCATTGAATTAAAGCAAGATGGGTGAGACTTCCCATCTCCCCTTAATGTGGCCAGCCACCCTAGTGGATTTATCCACTTGGGGGGTCTTTTGTAATTTGGAAAAAGATATTTTATACTTTTGAGTATTTACGGTTTGACCCCTAACTTTTTCTTATTTGCATTTAGGCCCCTACTAACTAGAAAGTTAAAATAATTGATTTTAATTTTGTTAGTTGTTTAAACTCATAATTCTATTATGCCCATATGCACTAAATCTAAATGTTCATGTTGCATTCCATTTTGATTATTTAATGTGATTAAGTAGTTAGAAAAGGGTGACTATGGACTTATGCCTTAAACGATAATTGAGCTATGAGATAAGGCGCTAAAATCAAATTGTTTGAACCCTGGGAATGTGTTTTAATTACTGTTTTTAATGGACCTTGTCACATTTGACATTAATCTATCTCTCCCTCTTAGTATGTGTAATTTGTAGGAATTTGTACAAATCGGTTTGTAATTCTTATTATTTCTTAATCTCTTTTAGTTAGTTAATTCCCTCTAGTGCTAGACTAGAGTTTCTTTAAGTATTGGTAAGGAGACATAACTAAAAGAGGGTTTTGACATGAGATTAAAGATTAAATGGGTCCAATGCCCTAATTAGCAATGAATGATTGTCTTTCATTTCTAATGGCTCAATGAAAATGTTTTAATTGGATTGAAAAGCACATAATTAAATTGACACAACCTCCCCGAGTTTATATTCAACAATGTTGGCTCGTTGTTGCAATAACCTAATAAGTCCATGGTCATCCAAGAGCCTAAGATAACTATAAAGTCCAATTTAAAAGGAATGCAAAAACCTTAGTAGTAGTAGTTACTTCCAATATTTGAAAAATTCGTTTTTGATATTGATTTGTTTTTCTTAAAACAAATAGTGGGAGTATCATACGCTACTAAACTATAATGAAAACAATTAGTAGTTATATATATCTCCAATATTTTGAAAAATGTTTTGATATTGATTTGTTTTATGAAAACGAATAGTGGGGATATCATATGCTACTAATTTCATTAACTTTGGACTAGTAGTTGTAATAGGACATTATTTATTTGAATATGATTAAATAAATAAAATTGATGAGACCTTAAAATCCCTCAACCAACATACAATATTAAGTTGAAAGCGTAAGAGTGCTTTGAACACTTTTTCGTGGCCTTCCACCGTGGTAGGCTCCAATCGTTTATGACTTGTACATCGCCTTCACCTTATCATGGGGGAGTGCAAAGTGCATGCTTATACTCAGGGGGAGTTTATTTAAAACATTTGATGAGGTTAAGGTAGGCAACGAGTGTGGCCAACATCGTATCATCGTGAGGTCATGCTTGAACCCCTATCTAAACCGGCATGGTGGGAAAGAACTTAACTAAGAGAAATAATGCCAACATCGTATCATCGTGAGGCATTACTCTCTAGAGGCCAAAAAGATGGGTAATCACAAAAATTGTTGTGAATGGGTAATTGTACCCTCTCATTATTATTTTTGCTAGCCAACATCGTATCATCGTGAGGTGGGCTTGGTAATAGTGAGATGTCTTATGTTCGATTCTCATCAAAGGCGAATTTGAACCACATTATTGCTAGCCCATTGTCAGGCATAGCCCAGCTCCTCTCCCCCTTAGCATCTCCAATGGAGTCCCTACCATTATCTACCACCATATGTACTTAAATTTATGGACTTTATAACTTCCAATGGGCCGGAGCTACAGTCACTATAGTAGAGCCCTTATAATTTTCCTCACATTTGAGGATCAAGTAGGTATTGTACTTACTCAATTTTTTATTTACAAATCTGTACTTACTCAATTTTTTATTCACAAATCTGACTTTTACAATGTGAAACCTGCCTCATATTTGAAATAAGGGACCCACAAATTTGTTGATTTGCACAATTGATTTGACCATTGTTTTTGTTTGTTGATTTTGACTTTTACCATTTGCTGATTTGCACAATTATTTTTCACATGTGAATCTACCTTCCCTCAAATTTTTTTATTTACACAATTATTTTGCACAATTATTTAGCACATTTGACTGTTGTTTTGCACATTTGCTCATTAGTATTGAATCAATGATTTTTTTTTAAGGAAAAACTAATGATAATGGCTTCAAATCTTTGCATTTTAATTAAAAAAAATCATCTACTAACTTTATTTAATGATAAGAACAAAAGAATAAAAATAAAAACATAAAAACTACAACTCGCGCATACCCCTCCCCTTTTTGCCACACATTTTTTTTTCTCCCGTTGTAAGCTATCATTAAGAATTTTTTCTTTTTTTTGCTTATAATAAGAATAAAGCTTCAAATCGAATTACATTTTTCAGTTTTATTTTTTGTGGTGTTGTGTATCAACCCACCCCTAATTTTACGATTTTATTAATTTTAAAAGAGTGAATTGACAAAAATGCCCCTAGAGACGAGATTGTTGGCTTTCGTTGACTATCATTTCGTGATGCGTATGAACTATTATTTTACCGTATTCTCCAAGTCCTTGACGGTACGTATGTATAGGCATAAGCGGAATCGAAATCAGTTACGATGGAGGTTTTACAGAACTACAAATTCAAAAATACTTTTATAAAAAATTACTATTTTATATTATATATATATTTTTATAATTATTATATAATTATTTTAATATTTTCTAATTGGATATTTTAAATATTTTAATTTTTGGCCCGTGGAGCCTACACCCATACAAGCTCTCCACTATCTTGTTGCCACATTTCCTTTCTCCCAACACTCCCTGATCTCTTTCTCTCTTCACTCACCCTCTCTCCTGCTGCCAGCTCACCTCTTCTCCCTCTTATCTCTTTCGGCTCTCTTTCTCTACTGATAATGGCGCCAAGACCCAGCATACCCTCGTCATTATGGTGAGCTCTACCACCACCAACGACCACCACCTCATCGTGCACCTTCCCCTTTCCTCCTCGTCTCAAACTTGGACACTCTTTCTCTATGCTCGCTGCACAAGGATGCCAACGAGAATCCAATAATCCCCTTCACTTCTCGACCTCGGTAAAGACTCGCACCACTCCATGTTCTTTTAGTTTTCGATTTTGAGCTTACATGCAACTTTTGGGTAGGTTTTGCATAGAAAACAACTCGGGGGAAACACTCCCCAATTTTCTACGAAGGACCCACAAGTCGCAGCCTTTTTTCGGTCACTTTCTGGCCACAGCTAAGCTTCGTGTTGGTAAAACCTTGTTCACCTTTCCTTTAGCTTCAATTTCATATTTAGATTAGTGAAAATAGTGGAGATTCAAGCTCGATCAAAGCTCGAGAAAATTTTCCCAGTTTCCGGCCAAGCCGACCCTAAATATAAAAAAATAAAAATAAAAAAATAAAAAAAAAGAAAGCCCTAAGCCCAAACCCGAATCCAAGCATAGATCCATACCGGCTCGGACCCATTTAGGAATTTGGAGGGAATATTCTGTTAACTTTCCACAAAACTTTAATGGAATATTTTGTCTAAGGATGGAATATTCCGTTAAAGTTAACTATTGATCATTAGTTGACTTTTGTTGATTTTTTCAAAATTATCTTGGAATCCCTCCTAGGCTAATTTCGACGTTCCAAGTCCCTTTTTGGCATCTATTTAGTGAAATCCCAAAGTTTTGACGTAGTTGACCGTTGGGGCGGCTCAAATGACTTTTTAGGGTTAACCGTTGACTTTTTACAAAATTTGCCCAGGACCCTTCTTATCGTATTTCAACGCCTTAATTCCAAATCCGCACTCTGTTTCCCAAATTTAATTGTTGTAGTTGAGTTTTACTAACGGGTCCTAATATTATGCTTAGGTGCGATTCCTATTGAAGACTCCGGCTTTCCTAGTTCAAAAAACTGCGACCTAGCAAGTATCTATGATTGGATCTTTTCTTTTATATAGTATATATATTATTTGAGTTTCCATACATATATTACTAATGCATCATTTTCTAAGTGATGCCATAATTAAGTTGACGTTATAAGAATTGTCGCAATGATGAAAATTATGAGATCATTGTGAATCTTAGGGGTTGCACAGGTATGCATATTATTACGGGATGCCTTAATTATATTTGCGGTAGTGAATAGTATTATGTCGACGGAAGTTATCGATTTACCGTTGTATGAGTTTATTTACATTATCTTCTCATCGTGTGCTACATTGGTGTTAGTACTCGCCCAGGCCAGTGCTAGGCTTCACGTGTATGTTCACATCGCACCACACACTCACTTTGGATCCATTGTAGGTTTCAATCATGTCCTAGATTGCTATAGGCAATTAGGACTCGTATATGATGCGCATAGTGCCAGTCTTCACGTCATTGTAGTACTAGAGCGTAAATCATTATTACACCCAATCTTGTTCATGTCAGAATATCTCTGCATGAACTCATGTGTCAACATATATCGATGAGCACTCAATATGATATGTTTGTTTATGCGAGATTATGTGATTATGGACGTCATATGTTTATTTACGAAAGTTTGTGACGTATTGCATTCTTGAGATATTGTTGGCTATGGTAAGTACTTTCATACTATACGTAGTATGTTATATTTGGAAACTATACTTGTTTTACGGTAAGGGGTTATACATTTTCAAAATGGTGTTTACAAAGCTTTATTTTTAGGCTCACTCACCCTTGTTTTTTTTCGCCCCTCCAAATTTTAGTTGCTAAGCTGTCGTGTCGACGAGTGTTCTTAGCAAATGTAGGAATAGAAGATTACCTTCGATGGTATAATTCTCATTGTACTTTTACTGTACTTTACTTATGCTCTGACATCACGTGTGAAAGAGGTTCATTCCCGCTCACATACACATTCTTCCATTTAGGCACTTTTAGGTTTAAATTTACTCACACTTTCCACATCACTACATTTTATGGCTTCGTCACCTTCCTGGTGTTGGCCAACACAGCTCAATTTGAAGTCTAGGTAGACATTCTAGGTCGGGGTATGTCATGTTGTTTCCCAATAGTAGTCAAGATGACAAAAAAAATTTCAAAGTGCCTGAAACATGGGGTGGTACACTGCATGTCTCTATACAAGTTGTGAGATTCTTGTTTTAAAAAATTTAATAACATAAAAAATAAAATTTTCAACGACTTACATAATAACACATAATGTACCACTCGTGTTACGGGCACAAGGAAAAAATTTTCCAAGATGAAATTGGATGTAGAGCTACATTTAATTATTGTAGGTATTTAAAAAAAAAATGTGAGGGAATTTTAATTTGGTAATTGAAAATAGCTTTTTAGATATAATTACTGAAAACATAATCTTCTCAATGTTTTCATCTAAAGTATCACTTCTAGGTTCATCATTTTCAGCACAATAGGTGTTTTTACAAGACCAAAAATGGTCTAAGTTTCAAACCTTATGAAACTAAACTAAAAATTAGACATTTTATAAAACTTGACCAATAGGTAGACACTATTTATAAAACTGTACCAATAAGTAGACACTATTTATGAAACGAAACCAAGAATTAGGCATTATTTCTAAAACTAAACCAATAGGTGAAAACTATTTATGAAACTGGACTATACACTATATATAAAACTTGACCAAGAACTACACACTATTTATGAAACATAACCAAGAACTATGCACTATTTATGAAAGTGGACCAATAACTAAGCACTATTTATGAAACTGTACCAAGTACTATACATTATTTATGAAAATGAACCCTATAAATAGGCACTATTTATGATACATGATCAAGAACTAGGCACTATTTATGACACTGGACCAAGAACTACACATTATTTATGAAACATGATCAAGAACTAGACACTATTTATAAAAATGGACCAATAACTAAGTACTATTTATGAAATTGAACCAAGAAAGAGACATTATTTATGAAATTGTACTAATTACTATACACTATTTATAAAACTATACACTATTTATGAAATATGACCAAAAACTAGGCACTATTTATAAGACTGGACCAATAAATAGTGTAGTACTTCAATTTTTCATAAATAGTATTCAATTTCATAAACAGTGTATGTGATGGATGCACGTGTCCTGTGCGTCAGGTCTTTTTTTTTTTTTAATTTTTTTATATTAAAATTGTATCATTTTCATTAAACTTTATGTTCTTTTGTCATTTTTGTTAAAATTTAAGGGTTTTTCATTAATATTTAATTCTTTTTTATTAAATAAAGTTATAACATGGTTTTTTTTATTAAAATAAACTTAGCCTAAACTGTCCCATCCCATACCGGCTCCGCGGTAGCACGATATTGTCCGCTCTTAGCTTATCATTCCCTCACGGATTTGTTTTTGGGAACTCGGACGATAACTTTCCAGTGGGTCACCCATCCTAGGATTGCTCTCGCCCGAACTCGCTTAACTTCCGAGTTCCGATGGAATTCGAAGCCAGTGAGTTTCCAAAAAACCTCGTGCTAAAGGGAAGGGAGCATGTACATATAAGACACATTACCCCCTCTTCGTTGGTCGATATGGGATCTTACATAAACCATTTTTATGAAAGCTCTATTTTTTTAACTAATAGTAAGCTAACGTACTTACTTTAACTATTCAATATTGTATTTTTTTAAATTAATTTAATACTTAAATTTGTATGCACTTATGTTTTCGGGAAGAATAAAAATTTGGTGTCAGAATTTGAATATTTTTTTGTTAAAATGTTCACAAAAAATAATTTACGTTAAATTAATTTTTGCACTTAACCAAATTTCACATAAAATTGTAAAATATCTCAAATTTAGATATTATACTACAATTCTAATAGTGTAAATAATATTGTTTGTTAAAAAAATGTAAATAATTTGATTTCTTAGGGCCTCATCTAGCCTGGTCTAAAAAAGTTTGATCTTAAGAGATTGGCCCATCCCACATCTACACTTTTGGCCCAACACAAACAATTGAAATAAAATAAAAAAGAAAAGAAAGGAACACTGAAGGAAGAGCTGGAGTGACGCCGAAGAAATCAATCGACCTATAATTTATTCTTGTGTAGAAAGCATTCGCACGAACGAAACGATCTATCTCTCTCAGTCGTCAGTGAAAGCAATTGGATTTCGATTCGGTTTATTGAAAGACCCTAATTCTCCGATGTCGGTAAGTTGAAGAAGCAAGCTTGATTCGTTACTCGTACAGAGGCTGATTAGGGTTTTGTGTAAATACCCAATTCCAATTGGGGATTTTTATTTTTGTTTTTGAAAATTTGGGTTTGCAGATCACCGAGTACAATGGGAGTGCACTGGTCGCAATGGTGGGGAAGAACTGCTTCGCCATAGCCAGCGATCGCCGCCTCGGTGTTCAGCTCCAGACCGTGGCCACCGACTTCAAGAGGATTAGCCAAGTCCACGATAGGCTCTTCATCGGCCTCTCCGGCCTTGCCACCGACGCTCAGACTCTGTACCTCTCTCTCTCGCTCTATGTCTCTCTGTCTCTCGCTTTTTTGCGTTCTTTTGTGTGATTTTTGGGGATTTTTGGTTTGAACTTGAAGGTATCAGAGGCTCATGTTTCGGCACAAGCTGTACCAGCTTCGGGAGGAGAGGGATATGAAGCCGGAGACTTTTGCCAGCCTTGTTTCCGCTATTCTGTATGAGAAAAGGTTTGGAATTTGCTCATATTTGACCCCTTTTCTTGTATATGCTTGGGAGATTTAATGGGTATTGATTATTTTAGCTTAATGTGATGAGGAACTCTAAGGGTTGACTTCTTTTTTGTGATTTAGGTTTGGTCCCTACTTCACTCAGCCTGTAATTGCTGGGTTAAGTGATGAAGACAGACCATTCATATGCACTACGGATTCAATTGGAGCCAAGTAAGTTACTTTTCTTCTCTCATTCGTGTTCTTTTCCGACTTTCTCTCAATTTTTTAGCTGCCCAGATGCTAAGGACTCTGAAATTGTTTCTTCATCTTCCTATAGGATAAATATTCATGCTTGCTCACTCCTATTATGTTTATGTGTTTACACATGTGTCTTTGTGGTTTTACTTCTTGTAGTGATGTTTTTTGTGTTCTATATATGCAGGGAACTGGCAAAAGACTTCGTTGTTGCTGGTACTGCATCGGAGTCCCTTTATGGTGCTTGTGAGGCAATGTTCAAGCCTGATATGGTTAGTTTCTCTATTCAATTTGCACTAGCTTTTCAATGGGCCTGTCAATATTATTTTATTTGATCTGCTTATATGCTTATTCAGATATGGGATATTCAGTTTTAGGTGCTATAGATATTCTGTTGAATCATGTCTCCCTTATGTAGTGAACATTCAAGCACGTAACTGCTACAAACTGTCTCAGGCCATTGTGATTCATATTTAATTGTAGAGATGTGTTGTTGCTTAGACAATGTGGCTATTGAAATCAAGAAAAAAACAAGCTGAGAGATCTCCAATTAGTTGCACCTTTCTTTACGTGTGTGTTGCTACTACTGAAAGGAGTAGGGGGAAGGGGCAATATAATTCAAGGGAAACTGAGAGATATACTATGTATTAATTGTACTTATTTTTCTCTTTATCATGTCGGCAGCCAACTGCTACTTAAACAAAAGCATACATAGAGATAAACAGTAGGCTCCATTGCCAACTGAACTTCAATAATCGTTTACAGGATTCTGTGGGGCTGAAAATTTATTGCTGTCTGATAAGTTAGATCATTGTGATAATATTTACTCCCTCGTATCGCTAAAATGGCCAGTTCCTTTATTATATTTTTTACTAATGAGAACAGCTCTAACAGCTGTGCGTCTACTAATTGTCACTCAGGAACCAGAGGAATTGTTTGAGACTGTCTCTCAAGCATTACTTTCATCAGTAGATCGAGACTGTCTGAGTGGTTGGGGAGGCCATGTCTTTGTCGTGTAAGCCTTTTGTTCTCTTTACTTACTCAGATATTCTTATTACGCAATTTCTATACAGACGGTGTTATAAATGGAGATGCATGTACATAGAGAGAGAGAGAGAGAGAAATGTATCTTGAAGCAATATAAGATTCTATTGTTCCTTTTTTCATTCGTACTTGATAGTTAATAAACTGATATAGGATTCCAAATTCATTTCCTCCATCTTGTTGGCTGCCAAATAAAGCAAGTAGATATACTTTAGCCGAACATGATATCAGGGAAATAAGTGTGAAATACTGTAACATTGTGCTTTACATAATATGATTCATGGTATGAGTAAATCCAGGAATGTTGTTTGTCCTGAAGGCTAAAGCTGCATTTTCACGACGAGTGTCTGCTCTTACCATAACATTTCAATTAGTTATCATATTGGTGATGAAATGGAGTTTACATTAAACCTAATTCCGTAACTGGGAATCTCAGGCATCAATTTCTTTGGTGGTCTGAATTCTCAATTCCTTGTGGTTGATTTTTCCGTCATCTTCTTCATTAGATACTTATTCTCCCTATGTTATGACTTCACGGTACTAAGATTTCTGAGGGTCATTTAATTCCCTCCATTTATGTGAGAAGTAACACTACCTGTTTCAACACGTATATCTGCAGAACACCAACTGAAGTGCAGGAGAAGATCTTGAAGGGAAGAATGGACTGACCTTGCAGCATGCCTTTTTATGAGTCTTCCTACGTTTTGTCAAGGCTGCATCTTTTCCTCGGGTGTTTATGTAGCTTTGACGTGAATTAGCAGACATTAGCTTTCTTGGCGATCATAGGCCCCTTGTTATGTTTAGATTTAATGTAATTTGGATTATATACAGTGGGATCATTTGATTTAAATTAGGTCACTTTGAGAAAATGTTGGGAATTCAAATATGCTTTTAAGGTCAGTTGGTATGCTCATGAATGTTTCTAAACAGGTTTTGAGTTTATCCTGATGTATTTGCTGTTTCTAAACATTATCTTGAATTTATTCACGTTGCGCATTTGGAAACATTTGATGCTATTCTCGTGTACAGTTGTTTCGTGCTCTTAAAAAGTCTTTCGCTTGTGAATAATGGACATCTAGATGTGGTGTTATGGTGAGAGACATGCTATTAACCAAATTCTTGCGTTTTGACAAAGAGTTGGAGCACCCCACTGATGTGCTTAAGGTTACCGGATAAGCTCGATATTTTTTTTTCTTTTTGCATATAAACGAGACATTGGGAGAGTTGGGGAGGGAATCGAACTTGGAACTTGGGTGCTGAGGGTGAAAGCTCTTGACCGATCGAGCTACAAGGCTCTTGAAAGTCTTGAAAGTGATATTTGGGAATAAGCTCGATCTTTTTGTGAAATAAGAATGTGACGAATGGGTTGAATTTTACACGAAAATTATTACTGCTATACAGACCCATATGGGTTTGGTTGAATTCCTTTGACATTTTGTTTTCGTTCAATTCTTTTGACATGTTTACTTACAAGGAATATCGTAACAACTTGATTCCTTACTTTCTTACTATTATTACTAACACATGTATTGAATTTTTTTTTTTTTTTATTTTAAAAAAGGTATGTGGATCTCATGTTACATTATGTACAATACCTGAACATTTTTTAATTAGATTGATTTCTCTCCTCTATTTCCGAGTTCCTCCCGTTTCACATAAGTAGACGTGGAGAAACCTTGAATCATCCATGAAACTAAGAACACAAGGGTATTCCCACGGAATTTCTTAAGCGAAAACAAAAGATGACACCGAAAAAGCAGTTTTCGGTCTTATCGCTTATTCTTCCACTATGGAAGTCGTGTTAGTCTTTAGAAACAGAAAATCTCTTTATGATTAAAAACGTTCAGCTAATCATCTGCTCTCTGCAGCCAACCTCATACCAATTATTCTGGGGGCCCTGGATGTTTTTATGAACAAGCTGAGAGGATTGTCTTTGCATAGGACACAAGTCACAATCTAGGAGCCCAAAATTTTGGAATAAGAGGTTGTAACTTATGGGACATCATTTTCTTTAGCACACGTCTTTGAACTAGGAATCTGGAATGCTTAAATCCATGAGGAATAGGTTTCCCATTGCTTTCAACGAAAGTTGCCTTTTCTCGCAACAAACCTCACAAAAACAGTCCAATTATTTTCCCTCAATTATCTCGAATGAATCCGGTTTTGACACTGCTTCTGGAAGAGATTGATCGTAGCTTTCGATGGACGGAGAAGAAGATCAAGCCAAACAATCTTCCGGGAGGATCCCTTTCACCCAACTCATCCAAGTGAGCGCTGATTTCATTCTTGCCCTGGCTATGCAAGAGCAAGAGCAGGCCTACACCATGCTCGAAACCATAGAAAGCGATAGTGAAGAAGACGACACTGAAATTGACTATGCTTCTTCGTCCTCTAGTGAAAACTATGACCCAGACGTTGCTGCTTTCCTTGAAAGCCGAGAATTTGATGCTGATGATTTCAGGTTTCTTGAGGACGAAGAAATTGGCAGCAGCAGTAGCAGCAGTGATCAAGAAACGGATGGTTTGGACGTGGATGAACTAACTTATGAGGAATTTTTAGCACTTGGAGAATTCATAGGGGAAGAAAAAAGAGGACTTCCCAGGAGTGAGATTTCTGCATGTTTGCATCCCTACACGTGCGAATTAGCGGTCGGTCAGAGCAAGACTAGGATCGATCGATGCGTGGTTTGTCAGCTCGAGTATGACGATGGTGAATCACTAGCTGCATTGTCCTGTGAACACCCTTATCATTGGGAGTGTATAAGCCAGTGGCTTCAGATTAAAAAGAGTTGCCCTATTTGCAGCACACAAGTTTCATCACCATCCTCATCGTCCAAGACCATGATTTTATAATTAATTAAGGTTTCTGCATTTCATTTATTTACTGGGTTTGATTGTGAAGTGTAATTGTACAAGATTTATGTTCTCAGTTTTATGTAATTAGTTGGAATTTGGTAATGAATGAAGAAATAAAAGATCATAGCATTTACTTTATTTATTCATTTTTTTTTTTTTTTTGTCTAAACTGAAATAGTTTTGTAAAAACTTTGCATATCGTATGGGGAAGGTTACGATCTATTGAGGCTGCAAGTTGCAAATAGATGACCAATTTAAGACCGCTCGACATTAGATGAGACTTGTAAGACACAATATATTGGATTTTGTTTTTAATATCTTGAGTTCTAGATTTATAAGTTCATCAAACAATGATCAGATATTAGTCCAATTTACAAGGGCATGTGATGGTGGCTCATATATGTGGCTCTCTCCTGGTGCGGCCCACTACTACAAAAGGGCCTTATTATGTCAGTAGGTGGTGTCGCTTTTATACAACATAGTAGTGGATAAGACATTCCGACACCCACTTAATATGGTGTTAGAGTTACTGTCGGTTATAACCAACATAAACTGTTAATGTCGCTTATAACCGACATTAATTTTAATATTTTTAATAGTAGTGTTGCATTAAAAAAAAACTGTGTCGCTTTTAACTAACATAATGTTAGCGTCGGTTAAAAGACATTTTCGGTTGTAGCCGCCATAGGTTTTAATTTTTATTAAAAATTTTAAAACTCGATGTCGGTTGTAACCGACATAATGTTATCGTCGATTTAAAGAAATATTTTCAAAGTCGGTGTCGGTTGTAGCCGACATAGGTTTTAATTTTTTAAAATATTTTAAAAACAGTGTCGATTTTAGGCGACAAGTGGTGGATACCCTCCCCGTGTTTTCTCTTCCTCATTTGAGGCATCTGTTTATTTGACACAATCTTGATGTTACGCATATCAAGAAGAATATATGTGACAATGAGGTGGGAACATTGTTAGATATAGAAAAGTCTACAAATGGATTAGCTGCACTAGGCCTGGTAATTTCTGACACGACCCGATAATCCTTACACAATATGACACGAAATTAACAGGTGTTCGAGTCCACATGATAACGAATCGGGTCGTTATCAGGTAACCCAATAAGCACCTGTTAAGATAACGGGTTGGTTCAAGTATACACGTGGGTAACACAATACACGATAAGCAAAATATTAATTTTATAATTTTATAACCCTAAAAAAATACTATAATAATTATATATATTAATTTAACAATTTTATACCCCTAAAAATTATAATTATATATATATATATCATTATAGCTACACTCTTTGACCCTATATGAATACAATGAACGAATTCGATCTTCAATTTAAAATATTTACACTAGTGGATACCACAAAATTTTATGTTATACTTAATGAAAGTATAAATAAACTTTAAGTGTTAATGAATCTATCGTTTTGACGGGATACGCATCCTACGAAACTAATTTCAACGATACAACCATCCAACTTGTTTGTATATGCTTCGAGATCGTATACGCCAAAAATTGCAAAAAACAAACATTCAGAGATCAAGTAATAGGACAAAACTTTTTTACGGTTATAAACGAAAAACCACGATTTAACGGTTATTTTAACTCCGATTTTGATGATTTTTTACACCTACACTCCTTGACCCTATATGAATATAATGAATGAATTTGATCTTCAATTTAAAATATTTACATACTTAATGAAAGTATAAATAAACTCTAAATGTTAATAAATCTATCATTTTGATGGGATACGCATTCTACGAAATTAATTTCAACGATCTAACCGTCAAACTTGTTTGTATATGCTTCAAGATCGCATACATCAAAAATTGAAAAAAATAAACATTCAAAGATCAAGTAACGGGACAAAACGTTTCAACGGTTGATGGGATACGCATTCAATGAAACTAGTTTCAACGATCCAACCGTCAAACATGTTTGTATATAGTTCAAGATTGCATACGCCAAAAATTGCAAAAAAAAAAAAAACATTCAAAGATCAGGTAACAGGACAAAACTTTTTTAAGGTTATAAACGAAAAATCACGATTTAACGGTTATTTTAACTCCGATTTTGATGAATTTTTATAGGTACACTCCTTGACCCTATATGAATACAATGAATGAACTTGATCTTCAATTTAAAATATTTACACTAGTGGATATCACACAATCTTATGTTATACTTAATGAAACTATGAATAAACTCTTATGTGTTAGTGAATCTATTGTTTTGATAGGATACGCATTCTACGAAACTAATTTCAACAATCCAATCGTCAAATATGTTTGTATATACTTCGAGATCACATACACCAAAAATTGCAAAAAACAAAGATTCAGAGATCAAGTAATGGGACAAAGCTTTTCGACAGTTATAAACGAAAAATCACGATTGAACAATTATTTTAACTCTGATTTTGATTTTTTTTATAGCTATACTCCTTGACCCTATATGAATACAATGAATGAATTTGATCTTCAATTTAAAATATTTACACTAGTGGATACTACAAAATCTTATATTATACTTAATGAAAGTATAAATAAACTCTTAAGTGTTAGTGAATCTATTGTTTTGATGGGATACACATTCTACAAAACTAGTTTCAACGATCCAACCGCCAAACATGTTTGTATATACTTCGAGATCGCATACGCCAAAAATTGAAAAAAAAAAAACATTTAGAGATAAAGTAACGGGACAAAACTTTTCGACAGTTATAAAACGAAAAATCACGATTTAACGGTTATTTTAACTCCGATTTTGATGATTTTTTGCAGCTACACTCCTTGACCCTATATGAATACAATGAATGAATTTGATCTTCAATTTAAAATATTTACACTAGTGGATACCACAAAATCTTATGTTATACTTAATGAAAATATAAATAAACTCTTAAATGTTTGTGAATATGTTGTTTTGATGGGATATGCATTCTACGAAACTAGTTTCAACTATCTAACCGTCAAATATGTTTGTATATACTTCGAGATCGCATACACAAAAAATTGCAAAAAACAAACATTCAGAGATCAAGTAACGGGACAAAACTTTTCGACGGTTATAAAACGAAAAATCACAATTTAACTGTTATCTTAACTCCGATTTTGATTATTTTTTATAGCTACACTCCTTGACCCTATATGAATACAATGAACAAATTCGATCTTCAATTTAAAATATTTACACTAGTGGATACCATAAAATCTTATGTTATACTTAATGAAAGTATAAATAAACTTTAAGTGTTAGTGAATCTATCGTTTTGATGGGATATGCATCCTACGAAATTAATTTCAACGATCCAACCGTCAAATTTGTTTGTATATGCTTCAAGATCGCTACACTAGTGGATACCACAAAATCGATATTTTATAATAAAATTATATTTATGAATGAATCCGATCTTCAATTTAAAACCGATATTAATTATTTTATATATTTTAAGTATTAATTAGAGTATGTTTCAATTAGTATGTGATGATATTTTATAATAAAATTATATTTATGTTTTTTATTACGTATTTTATTCAAGTTAAATTTTATTTATTAAAATCTTAAAATGTTATATGACATAATTTGAAATGGATGGATAAACATTAGGCGGGAAATGGATGGATAATTTGAAATATGAGGTGGGAAATTTCCCGCTTGTTTTGCAGAGGAAATGTATTCTCAGACTTAGTGTCGGTTTTAACCGACGTTATCGTCTTTTAATTCAACACAAGTTTCATTAAACCGACGCTACATGAATTTCAAAAAGTGTGTCAGAAGTTGGTGTCGGTTAGAACAGACACCAACATTAATTTAAACCGATGCCGTATTTTCAATAAAGAGTGTCAGAAAGTTGATTGGTTCAGTTAACTTGACGTGAATATTAGTAAAGTGTGTCAAGATGACATCAATTAAAACCGACGCCATTTACATTTAATTCGACGTTAGTGAATCAATGTCGGTTTAAACCAACGCCAACTAAGTACCCATATTTAAACCCCTCTCTTTCCCATTTCATCCATGCTTTCATTTCTCCCCCAATTTCAGTCTTTCTTCTTCTCCTCCCCCATTTCATTTCCCCATTTCATATGTGCGTCCCTTTCTTCCTCCTTTTCTGTTTTTCCTCTTCTCCTTTGCGATTTTCTATAGATCACCATTTTGAAGATCAACATTTTGAGGAACTCCAATTCGAAGAGGAAGAGCTCAAAGGTGGTTCATTTTATGATTATTAATTTTAGTTTCTGTTTTGTATTCTAAGTTTTATGCTTAAATTGAAATTTTATTTTTGTTTCTTGGTTTTTAATTGTTTTTTTTTTTGTATTTATAAGGATCAACTCAACGGAGATGCGGACCCTCAATTCCGAATTGGAAGGAACATGTATTAGTGATAATTCTAGTGCGTTAGTGATAATTCTAGTGATAATGCATTAGTGATAATTCTAGTTCGTTTGATTCGTTTGGAAAATGCATTAGTGATAATTCTAGTGCGTTTTCGAAACATGTAGCGGCAAAGGTTAGAGATTACAGAAATATTCCGATGGTGGCATACTGGAATAAAGAAAAAACAAAGGTAAACGTTTCATGATTTATTTTATTATACCTTGAAATTTGTCTAATAAATTCTTTTATTTTTCAGGAGATTGCTGAAAAAAATAAGCATAATTGGCAATTGAAAACTATGAACCACTCAACTAGTTCAAAATCTAGTGCAAGAGTTCAGGAAGAATTTGTATATTTTAAATTTAATATATAGTTGGTAGAAATGTATTTTTAATATGAAGTTTGCTTAAAATTGTTTGTTTTTTCATTGACATATGGTGGGATTTATTTTTATATAATTTTTTTAATTATTATTAATTAAAACCAGAAATTTTTTTTTTTATTATTACTATATTTGGTGTTGCTTATGAACGACAGCATAATAATTATTTTATGTATCCATATGTTATGTAATGTCGATTAAAACCGACAGTAGTTTGAGTATTTTATTTGTTTAACTGTTACGTGATGTCAGTTATGACCGACAATATATTTGATATTTTAATTCTTTAATTGTTGCTTGACGTCACTTAGAACCGCCATCATGTCAGAACTTAACGTCGTTTCTAACCGACGTAATGTTGGACGTCGCTTTTAAGCGACGCTGTTGTTCTTTTTTATTTTATATTACTTTGCTTCTTGGTGGCGGATTAAAGAGACTAACCGACGTCAATACCCTTTTGGTGACGGTAGCAATGGTGTCGCTTCACCTATCCAACATTGCACGACTTTATGTTCGATTTTTACCAAAAATCCGACAGTAATTGGGTTTTATTGTCAGTTTTTACACCGTCAGTGATAGCCTCTTTTGTAGTAGTGATCGTTTCTGTTGGAAATGTGCCCTAAAACCAATCATATGATGATACTTTACGGACATTTCAAATGTTAAACTAATCTAGTTTAACATATAAAGGGCAAAGATTATTGTTTGAGCCGTCTCATATAAATGTTATATGCTTAAACGATAAAGTCCAAGGAATATGTGATTGGGAGAATGCAATCTAATGAAGTTAGATTAATGAGACCATTCTTTCGTAGACACATCCTAAATGTTCCTGATCATAGGATTACCAATTGGGCATTGACAGTCCGTTAAGATCAGTACGTACTGTGTCTTCTCTCAGGGAGAGTGACTAGTCTCGAGTCATTGGTGTGTGTGACATCAAGACAAGTACGTAGGTGCTCAATAAGAGAATGAGTTCACTGAACGTGATCAACGAAGAGTTCTTATATTCCATGTCACATGAGAACTCATGGTTGGGATAATGCAAAGTAGTCCTTTGACCTGAGGCATCACAGTTGTCTTGTGGTTAAGTCCTTGATCTTTGATTATGTCAAAGTCACCCCCTCGGGGTGTCCACGGCATCGTTGGGGTTAAGCCACTTAGCTATGGAGACAAGTGAATGCGCAACAAGGGATCTCTAACCTTCAAACAGTTGAGGGAGAATACTCTATGATATGATTTAGAATCTCTGGCCAGAGTATGAATGAGATTAGGGAATGCGTTCCAAATCACATTCAAGTAAATCATATAAGCACAAGATTCATATTGGATAGTAGACATGAACAAATAAACTATCAAACCAAACAATGTGGTCAAGAGTATTAGATTAGAGAAAGACCGTATTGCATTTGTAATCCCGAACTGAATAGGTTCTCTAACCTCTTCTGATTAGCTTGGGTAACCATGACATGCTGCTAGGCGTCAACCATGGTTTGTGGAAGCCCTAAACGTGTGTAATCACTAAAGGGAGAATTGAAAATAGTTTCAATTCACAATCGATGTAAAATGGTTTTAATCGCCCACTACCTCGCTAAAAGGAACCTAATGGATCGCACACCATAAAAGGTAGAGATTGGAGATTAAACGGAAATGAGTAAGAATGATTAAATGGTTTAATCATTTATTTATGGCAAGGATTAATTAATATGTTAATTAATCAAACGAATAAGTTCGTTAAAGACTTCAGGATAGTTTTGGACCTTAAGGCCCAATGGGCTTCGAACGTCAAGCCCATTAACTTAAGTTGTATGACAATTTAATGAATAAAGATTCATTAAAGCCCAAAAGCCCAAAATCCCCTAAATGGCCGGCCATGATGAAATGAATTAGGGTTTTGGTTGTTTAGGTCACTTAAAGAAGTGACTATATAAATGACTTTATAGCCAAATATTCATTAAGGATTAAAAGGGTTTATTTTTGGGAAAATTGGTGAGAATTGTCTCTCCATTTTTCTCTCTAAAGAGGCCAACACCTTGGAGGGTACATCTAGCAATCCTACTACTCCAAGGTCACTCATTTCTTCTACAATCAAACCTTGGTGAAGAGACTTAGAGGTTCCCTATTTTGGGAACTTGGAGAAACCTATTTTCTATCCAAATCCATGGATCTAAGAAGCAAGGAATGAAGGCCCTATCTCTTTGGGTGATTAGCCTTTGCTTATGCAAAGAGGAATCTACAAAGGTAATAATTTCAACTCACTTTGTTTTGAGTTGATTATTGGTTCACCAATCTACTAGGCTTTGAATTTCATGGTAATGTTTTGTTTTTTAGTGCATGCAAGCATGATTCGGCCTTTAATTGTTAATTGCATGCTATATGATGTTGCTTGAATGAACATGTTTTTCAAAATAATCCCTTCAGTTTCAACAGCGAAATTTGGTTGATAATTGCAGCGATACATTCGTTGTATCCAACATGGAGTTCGATTTTTTTTAAGGCAACTACCCTTGTGGCTGCTGGCAAGGTGGTAATGATGGCAACAGCTGTAGTTGCTTTCTGGGTTTGCATTCTGCAGGGTAGAGGTTAGGGTTTTTATTTTATTTTATATTTTTTCAATGGGTTTTGGGCTATGCTCAGTTTTTATAGGGCTTGTTTGTTGTAACTTGTATTGGGCTTTTTCTCATTCAACCAAATCTTATGTTTTTTGGACCAAAAGAAAAATTATAAAATACTCATATAGCACAAGACAATGTTAGGAAAACTAAATTTTTAATTAGACCATCTTTTGTAGTCTACATGATGTGGCGGTTGATGGTTGGACTCTTTTTTTACGATTTAAGAAGGAATCTAATCATCAACTGTCAACAAAAGTTTTTTTTGTTCAAAATATGATTAATAAAAGATGGTTTAAAAATTTATTCTCTCTGGCATCACCTTTTAGCATAAAGCTTTATGAGGAACTAGAGAAAGTGAGGGTGGGAATAACATGATCCGGTTGTTTCAATGTTTTTTTTTTTTTTGAGTGTTTGCCCCCTACTTGGAACTAGCTTTGATGGTCCCTGTCCCTCGTAACTTATTAACACGTGGTCGCATTGGACTTTACAATGCACAATTTTTATTGAATAATCCTAAACTTAATCAAAATGTTTATTTTCTGTGATGAATGAATACTAAAACATTTTTTTTTTAAATGATGAAAGATTTTACGAAAAAGTTAAACATTGATATGTTTGATGTTGATGCTCACGTTAGACATTGCAATGCAGAGCTTTCAATGCTTCAACATAGAAAAGCACTTAAAATGATTATTATTATTATTTTTTTTTTTAAGTTTAGGAAAGTTGGAAAATTTGACCTACCTAGAGAACGAAGGGCGTGGTTCGGAGTATGCTCGACCATGCCTCAACAGTGGCAAAGCTACGTGAGGGAGGGGAGTGACGGCCGCCACTCCCCTCGTCGGAAATCACGCTCAGAAGCGGTGTTTCCGCCCCTTCGGTCTCGTCGAAAGTGATGAAATTTCATGTGGTTTCTGTCGTTTTGAGTTTCCTTGCTCTATCACACCACGGGCTGATCACGAGCTCTATTTTTTCCAAGAAAAAAAAACCTAGGCCAAAGAAGGGAGGAACAAAGATCTGCAATTCGCAGCTTCTGCAAATGGAGAGGTTCTGTCTGACGGAGAAGAAAAGAAAGGAAAAAGAGAGAGACTTTCTCTCTCCCCCATCCCACCCACATGCAATTACATAGGAGTTACTAGGAGTGAGGGGCACCGCGCACTGGCTTGGGTTTCGATCCCCTAAACCTCTGGAGGCTTACATGGCCAAACTTGTACCATATCCTGTGGGGATGGTACTTGGTTCTGGGGTGTAGGATTAAATGGACACTCTCGTTACCCTACGTCGTGCTATGCTGGTCAAATTAAAGTGAGGGTAATCGGTTGTGAGACCGGTCATCAGGTTAGATTATGTTGGCACACAAGTTCTGAAAGTGAATCGTGGTGACGGTCAATAATGGTAAGTGATTTTACCAATGATTGTGATTAGAAATTCCAATGATTTTGACTGGAATTTCTGATATTTGATTTGCCAATTCTAATGGTTTGGCTTGAAATTGTGATATTTACTTAGCGACTAATGATTATGGCTTGGTATTGTGATAATTATTTGGCCGATGAGGGCTACTGCTTGAATTTATGATATTTGTTTGTCAAGAATGAAAATGGCAAAATGTTGATATCGCCAGTGATTGTGGCTAGAAATTTCGAGGAAGAATCGTGATAACGGCTGCGTATAGCTAATGATGGTAAGTGGTTTACCAATAATTGTGATATTTTGCCAATGTGTATGGCTAGAATTTCCGATATTTATTCTGCCAATGAATGTGGCTAGGAATCTAAGAATGTGGGTGAGAATCACGATGAGTTATTCGTTGATTTATTTACTTTTGGAACTTGAATAAAATCGTAGACGGAGGTTATGATTTTATTTATTAAAAATAGAATGGCGGAATTAGCTCTAATTTTTTTTTTTTTGATATTCGAGAGTAGAAATCTCGAGGACGAGATTTATTTTAATGGGGGTCGAATGTAATACCCTAATTTTTTTTAAATATAAATGCAATATCAATCCTTGTGGAATTGGAGATGACTAAGCTATATGCTTAGCTTGCTGGCCGATTAAGTTAGGAGGTGTCAATAAAGTTACATGCAAATGGGATATGTAGGTAAGTTGTGGCATGCATTGTAGAGATCAGGCAACCATTTATCCACATTGAGATGACAGGTGTGTTGGCTACAAATTCATCCAATAGGATGTGTTGTTTTGCTGTCATTCTGATATACTGAACAAGAGCAACATGCACCATCGATGTAGGGGGAACCAGATAAAGAAAAACGGGTCACGACAGTGCAGAAGAGAGAGATTTCCTTGTTCTTTGCAGAAAGCTAAAGGTTTGAAGATGTGTAACGCTGCCTTTATTACCACGGGAGGGGGGCTACTTACAATTGCAGGGGAAGAGAACTGTAGTTTGGAGTCTAAAGTTTGGATTATGCAGAGATGGAGAGAAGACTAGAAAGAAAAGGGATACGAAAAAGATGATGAAAGACGACAGATGAGAGTTAAGAAGATAGTTGGTATTTGGATGTTGTCCACTAGTGATGGTGAGGAGTAGCAAGTCTAATTAAGATGGAAAAGGGAGCTATTGTACTAATGGCACCATCGGTACAACAAGCATGTAGTTCTAGTGGCCTAATTAGTTTTATTTCAAATTGAAGGAAAACTCTTAGCTGGTTCTCTACCTTACGGGTAAGAAAAAAGATTTCAAATTGTTACTTTTCTTATTTAGTTGTGAACTACGATTGGCTTGATCCCTTCGGAGGATACGTAGGCAGTCTAATAAGAAGTTAGATGAAGCCATAATATAAACAAGATTAAATATTGGTGGAAAATCGTCAGAGAGAGAAATGTTAGTATGGTTAATATAAAGGGTAACTATGACATTTTTGGGCCTATCACCGTAGTTAGCTTCCGTATAAAATAAGGAAACTGTTTGTGTTGTGGCATGAGCCATTACTTGTGTTGCTCGGCTTGACTGAAGCCAAGGATTGGCTCGGCATGAGCTAAGGAAGTGGCATGGCACGGGCCACAGTTTAGGCTGCTTGCCAGAAATAAGGAAACTCCTTGAGTTTGATTTCTTAACTGTCGTAGATGAAGCAGTCAAGGATGGAGTTGCCAAGATCGAAGCTGATGAAGATGAAGTGTCAGATAAGCGAACTGTTGAGTGTAAAGTGGCTGCTGCCCCCTGACCATTCGCTGCCTAGTTGGTCTTCAAGCATTTGATCTTTTGAGCTATGTGGCCTTCTCGCACTGGAGAGCTTACCTAGATGGGTGTCAGGGAATTAGTTTACCATCTCACACTGGAGAGCAATTAGGTTACCCTTTCTTACTGAAGAGCTATTAGTTTACCCTCTCGTGCTGGAGAGCAATTAGTTTACCCTCTCATACTGGTGTTGAAGTTCCTTTCGAGTGCAAATTTAAGGATAGTATAGTGGCATAAGTAAGGGTGTCAAACCACAGAGACTGATAAACAACTTAGTAAAACCTTTTACTCTTATGTATTAGCATTAGTTAATGACTCATATGATTTAAAATTGGGGGCTTTAAGTAATTTTGGAAAATAAATAAAGACAGAAAGAAAAGGAAAAAATTAGAACTATTTAAAAAAATAAACCTAAGACATGAAATTGGTTAGAAATGTTTTTAGGACAGAAATCTGACTTAAAATGAGCTAAGGCCTTCCCCTAAACATTCATGAATCAATGAGATGATCTTTTAACTTATCCATTTCAAATGCACAACTAAGATGTTCACATATCTAGCATGGCATATAACTAGATTGTATGAATCCTCACTTTCTATGCATGTTAAATGCATGGCATATACATCAAACTTATATTTGTAGATGCAACCTAGCATGGCATATACTCAGATTTAGCACCTAGAAACTCATTAAGAACGAAGAGGATTATGAACATCACATGAACCCTAGAACATGGCATTTATCCTAGATTTCCATGGAATCAGCTTACATGATTAGTTTTGAACCTAACCACATGTTGCTAAGGAATGAAAGAAGATATGGTAGTCATCCTTATCATTCTCAACAGAAAGCAAACATAAACAAGGTAGCTAGGCTTGAAATTATGTGCTTGAACAATTGAGACAGAAAACTAATTCTAGCTTGCAAATGAAATTAATAAACTAAAACTGCATCATAACATTAATTCAATCATGTCTAGGGCTTCAAAGCAGCCCTGAGTATCCATCACCTAAATTAACAAAATACATAAAAAGTTAGGAAAGCTAGAACCTAGAAATGGCTTGAGGTGAAGGACTCCTCCTCTTTGATGTTGTGTATCTTCTCCTCTTTATCCTTCAGATTCTGTGTATTTTTCTCCTATTAAAGGGCTTAGGCGTTTTTTAACATTTGACATATTTACATCTTTAAATTGACTCTCATTTATAGCTCATTACAATCAGCTTTTAGTATATGAGTAACTGAAAACTAGCTGTTATTTGTAACTGAACAGCTAATCTTTATTCTATCATAATTTCTTGTCGAAAGTTCCAAATCACAAGCTATAAAGACTATCAGAAAGAAGACTTCAAGGGCTTTCCATATATATGGCCCATTTTCTAATTCGTTCTGAGCACTTCGGGGCAAAGCTCGCAAGTTGGCTGTTCTGCAAAGACCTTTTCTGGCGGATCTTGGGCCACTTGTGGGCTATGATCTGGTCTTGGGCGAGTTGGGCTTCAAACTATCCATTCTAAGCTCTTAAAATATTCAAAATAAGATGATTTCTTGATGTGAAAATTAACTTGACACACAAATTAAACCCTATGGATGACAATTGTAGTATATGAACAAATAGGGATCGTTCTAAACCGGGGATTAACTAGGGATGCTAATCAATGTGAAACTGACTCAAGAACATAAAAACATAATGTAGAACACTAAACTAGACTCAATTAATACAAAACTAGAGTTTAAAACACTTAAATCAACCAAAAACTCAAAACAGCAACTAAAAGGCTCAAAACTGCCTTAAACCACTTTCTGGGCAGTTTTGAGTACCTAACACTAATTTGGACGAAATTGGACTAAAACTTGACTCAAGACACTTAGAAACACAAACTAAATTGACTTCTAACTAATCTAACACTTTAAAATAAATGGGGGATTGATTTTGACGAAATTGAAATTAAAACAGAGACTTGTAAACAAACTTCAAACAAAACAGATTGTGATGAAATAGAATGGTGAGAAACTAGTTAGAGGGTTCCTTATCCACACATGAACATATGCATATAATTTGATTCCCAGTTATGACTTCAACAAACAATGAATGACAATGCTCCAAGTTAATTAGGTTCGCTTAAATTAACTTTCAGATTTCCCTAGATTCATTGGATCGAATGGGATACGCATTAAAACCAAATTATTCCTCATCAAAGTCCCTAACTATGGAATACGCATGATAGAGATATTCAACAAAGATCATTAAGTTCAACGGAAATCACGAACATCAACTAGGCATTCATAACTATGGAATACGCATGTTAATCCAGCCTAGGGTTTACTTAAACACAATCGTGACTAGCGATCTTTACTACTCATGAATATAAGTTCATAACGATTAGGTGAAATTCCCTTATATCCTAGCATCAAGTTTAGGCATGCAAATTAAGTGTCGACCCTCAACCCACATACATAGACAAGTTCTTAATCAAAACAGAAAAGTAAACCACATATAAAGTTCATGAATTCATAACTAGAGTAAATCAAATCATAACCAACATATGTCCATGGCTTCAAATTCGCCTCTAACTAAAAAGAAATTAGTTCCACATGTTTAACATAATTGAAAAGCAAATTAAATTAAACATGAAAACAGAAACAAGAGAAGAAAGAACTCCAAACACTCTACTAATGGCAGATTGCATGTGCAAGGTTTCTCCCTCCTTTGGACTGCACGGCACTACTTCTTTCTCCTTCAATGGTGGCTGCACGAGGTGGTGATGGTGGTGGAAAGGTGCGGCTGTGGTGGATGAATGGTTATTTGAATAGGGTAGAAGGTTAAGGGGATTAGGGGGCACGGCAGAGACTTAGAACTAGGGAGAATGATGTGGTGGTTGCGGCAAGGCTTAGGGTAGATTTCTGGAGAGAATGGATGATATGGGAGGTGGTATTTTCGGCCAAAAGCTTTAAAGGAGTATAGGCACGTAAAAACCCTAGCAATCAGATTAGAGTTTCTAGAAGCCCAAATCCAACAGAAAATAGGTTAAAACAATCAGATTTTGCATGGGAAAATGCCTAGGGTTCGGCTGGTTTAGTGGGCTAAGGTTAAGGCTTTTAGAATGCCTTGCAAGGCAAGGAAATCAGGTATTTAAAACCCTAGGTGCGGCATAGGATTAGGGAGATCAGATTTGGAAATGGGCTAGGGTTTAGGTGCGGCATATGGTGAATATCCACAAAGAATTAGGGCTTAGGTCCACTTAGTTTTAGACAGGGATTTGTATAACTCAAATCCACAACTAAATGCCCTAATAAGTCAGAAATTAAGAGAGAATGGCTAGGAAGTGCGGCTCAAGTCCAAGAGGTAAGGATAGATCATCCAAAAGCCCAACGCCAAGAATAGAAACTCACAAATACGGAAACCTCCAAGAATAGAAGCTTCCAACATTAGAAACTTTGGTTTCCAATTCCGACTTCTTTGTTCTTCACTTTCATTTCTTCATTTCTTAAGCTCCTTTGACCTTCAAACTCGTCCATTCCTTGTGCTCCATAAGCCTACACTTCATTCCAGCTCAATTTTGCTCCAAATGCTCCGAATTGCATCATTTTTTGTAATGTGCCCTTTAAACCTGAAAACACATGAAAGTAGCTCAAAAGACTACTTTAACGAAGAAAACATAACGAAAATACATAAGAACTAGCTAACTAAGGCGCATAAATATGCTCCTATCATTTCTTCAAGCTCTTACTTTCATCCTGAAATACAATACAAACAACAAAATACCTTGTGATGCATAGAGATTTTAAGTCAAAAACCTAGGCAAAATAGGGTGTAAAAGTATAACTTTATACACTCAACAACTAGATAGCTTACCCATATGGGTGTCGCGAAATTGGTTTACCCTCTTGCACTGGAGAGCAATTAGTTTACCCTCTCGCACTGGAAAACTTACCCATATGGGTGTCAAGGAATTGGTTTACCCTCTTGCACTGAAGAGCAATTAGTTTAACCTCTCGCACTGAAGAGCAATCTCACACTGGAAAACAATTAGTTTAACCTCTCGCACTGAAGAGCAAACCCATATGAGTGTCGGGGAATTGGTAAACCCTCTCGCACTAAAGAGCAATTAGTTTATCCTCTCACACTGGAAAGCAAACCTTTTTGGGTGTCGGGGAATTAATTTACCCTTTCACACTGGAGACCAATTAGTTTATCCTCTCGCACTGGAAAGCAGATCCTTTTGGGTGTCGGGGAATAAGTTTATCCTCTCACACTGAAGAGCAATTAGTTTACCCTCTCACACTGGACAGCTTACCCAGATGGATGTCAGGAGATTGGTTTACCCTTTCGCACTGGATAGCATGGAAGTCCTTGTTGTGAGTGCAGCTGAGGAAAGCTAGACTGCTGGACAAATGAAATAAGGGTTTGGAGAATTTTGAGAGAAAAGTGTTCGGAGAATTTTGAGAAGTTAGCAAGAGAATTGGAACTTAGGTTTATAGAGAAAATGGGGTAGTATATATAGGGCATGGCTGGTCCCCTTTGGAGAGATGGTGACCAACCATTTGTGGCATTTTTGGGTGTAATTTGTAGTTAATTAGCCAATTAATAGATTAATTAGGTAATAAATCAATTAATTAGCTAATTAATATAATTTGAAATTAATGTTTTGGGGGTTACCTTGTGGAGAAGATTTGATGAGGATGGATGAAATAGGTTTTGAATAAATAACTATTTTGGGCACTTTTGACTTGATTGAGGGATGATTGTCCACTACTCGCGCATAGGAGTTCCGGTGTTCCTTAAGGGTAATTTTGTCCTTTTCATCCTAGAATCCACATGTCTCCTCCATATTTTTCTTGATTATTTTTTGCTCCACAACACTAATATTGTTTTCAAGTTAACAATATATTTCACAATTTTATTACGAAAGATGCCAGTACAATTAGAAATAAAACCATTTAGTACAAATTTGTAAATGACGAACATAGGATTTTTCTCATTATTCAACAAGATGTGTTTGTAAACTTTGCATTCGACTTTGGAAATTGCATAGCTTGAGTATGACCCAAAAGAGAAGATCTTATGAACATTTAGGGAGATCAAATTTTTTAAATCAAATTTGTAAATTAAATTATATGGTTATAGAAGATTTATTTTCTTTTTTATTTGGTAATCATGTGGTTATAGAATATTGATTATGTCTAAAGTGAGATTTGCAACCTATATGGCTCTGAGCGAGCACCTAGGCACACTAGGGGGTTGCCTAAGATGCACTAGCAAAACAGAAATATTAATTCTATATTCGTTTTCCCCAAGAGATAACAATGCCCAGTTTATTTCCAACCAAAACGGAAATTCAATCATTTTTTCTACTATTTCTTCTAATTTCCAGTTTAATCATTTTCTCAAGCAAGAATTATCAAACCAAAATAACCACATATATATACACCACACATGTAACATTTTCTCAAGCAAGAATTATCAAACCAAAATAACCACATATATATACACCACACATGTAAACACGACAGCGCTGACAGTGTACAGTCCAGCGCACTAGCTCATTGATCCGCCGAATGAACTCAGATCCCTAGCAAACCTGACCCAAACCTACTCGCATACCCACCTAAAAGAAGTGGTGTAAGCAGTGACTACATCGCAACCGCCGTGAAGCACCGCACTTCCATTAGTGACATGCGTCCAGCTGCGGTCAGCAAAATGCCCCCAAAAACCTGTCTGCTACGACTGCCTACAAAGGTTATCGCGCACGAGAGATTTTTCAATGTGACCGTCACACGAGGTGGTACATCACGTGTCTCTATATAAATTGTGAGCTATGCAAGTTAAAAGATTAATAACATAAAAATTAAAATTTTCCACCACTTGCATAAAAACACGTGGTGTACCATCCGTATGCCCGTCACAACTAAAAATTTCTCATCGCCCACGTCGATTCTAGAACCATCCACCCTCTACCTTCTGCCACATGTCATTCCCTTCCCCTCTCTTCACCCTATATATTCACCTCTCTCACTCGCATTTCAACTTTCAAATTTCAACTATAGCTTGTTTAGCACAGAGGGTGAGTACCGATTGGGAGAGAGAGCAAACAACAGCGTTCAAATCGAACAACACCAGTTGAAATGTTGTCCACCGATTTCCAGCTATCACTAGGATTCAGGTTCCACCTGACGGAAGATGAGCTCATGAAGCACTACCTCTACCGGAAATATGTGTCACAGCCAATATCCGTCCTGATCATCGCCAAAATTGACCCTTACAAATACGACCCCTGGGAGCTCCCAAGTAATTATCCCCTAAATTTTAGGAATCTTTTCCAAATTATCATAGATTTTCTTTTCTAAATAATATTTATTAGTTTATTAATTTAAATTTTGTATTGCAGGTTTGGTGTTGTACGGAGAGAAAGAGTGGTATTTCTTTTCGCCAAGGGATCGGAAGTACCCGAACGGTTCGAGGCCGAACCGGGCGGCGGGAAGCGGTTACTGGAAGGTGACCGGTGCCGATAAGCCGATTGGGCATCCGAAACCAATGGGGATTAAGAAAGCTCTGGTGTTCTATGCCTGAAAAGCATCGCGGCGAAAAGACCAACTGGATTATGCACAAGTATCACCTCGCCGACATGGACCGCTCACCGCAAAAAAAAGAATAGCCTCAAGGTATGCACGTTACTCTCTGATGTGAGAATTACTTGACACACAAATTAAACCCTCTTTTTGACAATTGTAGTATAGATGTAAGTAGGGTATCGTTCTAGGCCGGGGATTAGGAGGGATTGCTAATCTATTCTAAATTAATTTAAAAATATTAAACAAGACTCAAGGACACAAAACTAGGCTAAAAGCTCTAATAACTCAAAACACACTTAGAATGACTCAAAATAATGAAAACAATCAAATTAGACACTAGGAACTGAAATGGACGGAAATTGAATTAAAAGACTAACAACAATGAAAACTAACTAAATAATATAATTTAATAATGGGGAGGGTTTGGTTTTGACGAGAAGTAAATTAAACTTAAATAAATTACAGAATTGACAAAACCATGAAATTAAGGTGAAAGGATAGGTGACGGACTAGCTAGAGGGTTCTTCTCCACACATGACACATATGCAACCTAAATTGATTTTCAGTTGTTCTTTCAATAAGTTGTAAATCTCAATACTTCAGATTAACCGTGAACGGCACTTTTTTAATCTTCAAGTTTTCCTTAAGTTATTGAATTGGACGGAAAAACGCATACTACAATTCAAAACATTCTTCAAAAGTCCCCTACGTGAAAAGCACAATAGAGATACAATCAAAGATCATTAAACTTTGTGAAAACTATAAGCATTGACGAGGCATTCGTAACTATGATTTGCATGAAACTTATGCCAAGAATTCACTTAACACGATTGTGGATAACAACCTTCACTACTTGTGAATATAAGTTCATAACGATTAGGTGAAATTCACTTATATTCTAGCATCAAATTCATGCATGTAAATTAAGTATGCATTCTTAATCGACATACAAAAATAAGTTATCAATCAAGCAGTTAAGCAAATTAAATCACAACTCAGAAATCACAACTGAAGGTAATCAATTCATATTACAAATATATTCATGGCTTTGAATTAACCTCTAGCCAAAATAAATTTAGTTACACATTTTTATCAAATTAAACCAAAAGTAAAACATAAGTTTGGAAAGATTTAACCGAGAGAAATGGAGTGAAGCCTCTAATTTTTCTTGCTGCCTTGCTCTCTCCTTTTCTGTCAGTTTCCGCAAGGCAGCCCTCTGATTTCTGTCTATCCCTGCACGTGTTGGTTCAAAGCTGCAAGGACAGCTTAGCTCTTCTCTCTCCCCGCCAATCTCTGCGTGTGGACTCCCCGTAAGCTGCCAAGTTTTTATTCTGCTGGTTCCGAGGCTCCCCTAGCTACCCGAGGCTTATTTCCTTCTGAAAGTTGCTGCCAAGGGCAGCTGGTTTCCTCCTCCCCTCAGCTTGGCACCGAGGCCCCCCTCTTATTCTTTTCTTCTTCTCCCCCGTTTATTCTTCTGACCCCCTTGGATTCTTTCACGCTGCCACGTCTAGGAAGAGCACCCATCTCATTAAAAATTGCTCATCACTTTATACGAAATACTTCCTTTCCGCGTTCCCTCTTCCCCACCGACGTTGTGGACTTCCTCTTATTTTTTCTGCCACAAAACATGAATCATGATGATGTTTCAAACATCATCATGATTTATCATTATTATTTCTTTTATTAATTTTATTTAAAAGCTGATCTACACAGACAGTTTTGACGAAGTTATTACATAAAATTTCACTTGTTCTATTTTTATTTTCTTTGCATAACAAATCCTAAAAACACAAAAATAATGTAAATAGCTCAAAAATATAAGGAACTAACTAAGACAAGACGAGTGAATTCGAAGTAAAAATATATATAAATATGATCCGATCACTCTCCCTCTTGTAAGATTAGGGGTTGGGGGTAAAATTATGAATCTGTAACTTAGTTGCATGATGATGACGATTCGGTTGACACGACTTCGTTCAAATCGTTTTTTTTCTTTTTTGAACAAATAATATTATTTATATCTAGCATCACAATACGTTAGTAATATGTATTGTAAAAATGTAGTTCAAATTCACTTTCTATGAGGCTTGAATTTTAAATCTCTCATTTATAAGCGAAGAAAATTTTAACGTAAATAATATTTCCCAAATGGGCTTGAGTCCCACTTGTTCATTCCACGAATTGGTGCTGTATGCGGATGGTGGAGATTGAACCTATTTTAGATCAACGGTGTGTTAAAAATTTCCAATTTTGGAAAAACAAATTGACTTTTTTTGTGGGGGAATTTGATAGGAGCATATTTATGCGACTTAGTTAGCTTGTTCTTGTGCATTTGTGTTGTTATTTCTTAGTTAATTATGCATTTTAAGCTATTTTCGTGTGTTTGTAGGTCATAATAACAAAGTTGGCAAGAAAGTGCATTTCGGAGCATTTTTGAGCATTTTTGAGCCAAGATTGGATAGTGCAAGCATGGAGACATGAGGATGGACGTTTTTGAAGATTTGAAGGCTAGAAATCAGCATGTGTATGTGCAAGTGTGTTGACCTACAACTCCAAACATCCATCCACTACACCCATTACATCCACTCATTACCAAACACTCATCCACTACACCCATTACATCCACTCATTACCACAACACTCACCCACTACAACCATTACATCCACTCATCACCAAACACTCATCCACTACACCCATTACATCCACTCATTACCAAACACTCATACACTACACCCATTACATCCACTCATTACCACAACACTCACCCACTACACCCATTACATCCACTCATTACAACTCCATACACTCCTCTCCCTAGCCTATAAATACATCCACCCTTCACCATAATTTGGGGGAGATCTATCTAAAGACACTACATTCACATCTTACAACTTTCATCCAAACACTTCCATTCATCCTCACATCCATTCCTCCATACAAACAAACCTTCAAACACTCACCAACACCTTGTGCCGTAGCAAAGGAAGGGAAGGAAAGTGCTTGGACATGCTTGCCATTCAAGTTGGATTGTTGGAGCGTTTTTAGGTGTTTTCTTTCTTTTGTTTTCAATTTCTAAATTTGTTTATCTTTGCTTTGTAAGTATGAGAAACTAAACCCCCCTTAGCTAGGGGGGAATTCAAAACCATGTTCATGCTTGCAATATGATTTGATTACTTTCAGTTGTGATTCATAAGTTGTGAATTCAATTTACTTATCCATTTGAATTAAAACTTATTTGTGTATGTTGGTTGAGAGTGCACGCTTAATTTCCATGCATAAATATGATGCTAGGATATAAGGGAGTTTCACTTAATCATTATGAACTTATATTCACAAGTAGTAAAGGTTGTTCGTCACAACCGTGTTAAGTAAATTCTTGGCATAAGTTTCATGCAATTCATAGTTACAAGTGTTTCGTCAATGCTTATGATTTTCATAGAACTTGATGATTCTTACTTGTATCTCTATTATGCAATTCATGTAGGGAACTTGCGGGGAATGCTTTGGGTTGTTGTATGCAATCATCCAATTCAATGAAATTAGGAAAATCTGAGGATTAATTTAAGCGTACCTAATTAATCTGGGGTGTTGAGGTTCATGGTTTATTGAAAAGCAACTGGAAATCATTTTATATGCAAGTATGTCATGTGTGGAGAAGAACCTCCTAGCTAGCCTTCCATCCATTCAATTTACTCAAATTCGTGCAGATTTCATTAGTTCTTTAATTTACTTGTTTTGTTTTCCTTATTTTCGTCCAAAACCAAAATCCCCTTATTTTATTAAAGTCATATTAGTTAGTACTTGTTTTAGATTGTGTTTTTAAGTGTTTTAAGTCAAGATAAAATCAATTTTCGTCCAACCTTAGTGTTAGTGGCAGAAACTGCCTTAGAGTTGTATTTAGGCAGTTTTGAGTCTCTATAATCTGTTTTGAGTCTTGTAAGTTTAATTTCATGCTTTTAAGTTTGTTTTCACATATTTAAGTCAGTTTCAAGTGTTTTAGCAATCCCTCCTAATCCCCGGCCTAGAACGATCCCTACTTACATTCTTTACGACAATTGACAACAAGAGGGTTTAATTTGTGTGTTAAGTTAATTTTCGCACCAGAAGTGTTATTGGCACTTCAAAAACCTCATTCTACACTCCTCAGAAATATAAATTTTTTTCCTAATATAGAAAGTTTGAAGTGTAGAATGAGATTTTTGGAGCGCTAATAACAATTCCCTTGTGTGATGGTGACTAAAGCTATTAGCGATAACTTGATAAGGGGATTTTATTTGAGGTTAGGATTTATTTAACTTTTTTATTTTCTTAATTAGTGAATGATTAATTAATTTAATTGGATACCGATAGACGGTCTGCATTTTCACAGCTGGATGATTAGGTTCTATGCCGAATATACAACAAGAAGGGCATCGTGGAGAAGCAGCAGCCTGAGCAGCAAGAAAAAGAATAGCAAACAAGGATTCATAACGTAAGCACCAGCTCAGAGTTCGAGGATGGGAAGCCACCAGCTGCGGTGGTCCTCATTCGTCCCCCGAACAATTACGTGTACTTCAACACGTCGAAATCGGTGCCAAAGCTGCACACGGACTCGAGCTGCTCGGAGCACGTGGTGTCGCCGAGGTTCACGTGTGAGGTGCAGAGCAAGGCTAAGTGGAAGGAGTGGGAGAAAGCCCTTGAATTCCTGTACAATCACACGGATGCCACCATGGAGAACGGGTTCAGGGCGTAGTTCCAGAGTGACAATCAGATGTCCCCGCTACAGGACATCTTCATGTACCTCCAGAAGCCTTATTGATTTTGATCGTGTGTTAAGGACTACTGTAAACATATATGAGACGGCGCATCGGACGGCAACAGGAGACCGAAGTCAATGAGAGTGCCTTTATGCGTCAATGGATTTGGAGAGCGAAATGGGATTTAGATTGAGATTGGGATAGGGATTCGATTGGGGTTGGTATTTCACTTGTGGGTTCAACATTTTGGGGTCCAAAAGTGAATTGGGACCGTTGGATATAAAAATTATAAAAATGACGGGCGTATTCTGCACACAAAATTATTATGAAAGAAACTAAATTTTTTAAATCAAATTTCGTAAACTAAATGATGTAGTTATTAATTATTGAATTATCACTTAAGTGTTGATTAACGTATTTAATTCTTATTGGTGATACGTCATTTAATTTACAAACTTTGGTTTAAAAATTTAGTCTCTCGAACGTTATCCATTATGAAATATTATCATTTAGTAGTAAAATGTGTAACATTTGTACACGTAGGTTATGTTGTTCACAAATTTCACATGGTGATATTGAAGGCAAACTATCTAAATTCTAATATTTGTTTGTAATTCAGATCATGGTTGTAGTGAGTTACTATGCTTTTCCTTTGATAGTCATGTGTCCTTAGTTATTTTTCTTTGGAGGCATGGTGTGCTGTAAATTACTGTAAATTATTGATATTGATTCAAACTTGGCACATAAAATGAAAATGTTGTTTTAGGTTGTGGTATTTTTGGTTTTGAAAAAAGAGAAGGGGGCTTTTTAGGATGCCGCGACTTGTTCTGATTTTATTGAATTTTATTTCAGAAGTTGTAGAATGATGAAGATGTCTTTGTATCACTAAGTGAAATTCTATGCGGACATTTGTGCTTAATTCATATTGTCTCCTTTCTTGTCGTATTCGTATAGTTCTCATTGATATGAACGCATGAGAGCAAATGAAACAAAATTTGTATAGTTTAGTAATTATACTTTTGTTGGAATTTATAGAGTCGGTTTGTGTGTCATTGGGCCCCACAACCCTCTCTCATGCGAGTCCAGATTTTCTGCACCCAAATACCCTGTGGTCCTTCCGTGGCCCCTCTAAATATGCAACACGTGTCCACCCACTCACTAATCTTAACTCTGTTATTTTTTCTGTTATCCTTAAACTTCTGTTATCTACTAAATTTTTGGAAAAAGAAATTGCAAAAGGCATACGACGCCTGGACTCTACCAAATATCCCTCTATTGCACGACTCTCTTTCTTCCTTGCTGTGGCTTCCAAAGTTCTTCGTTTCCATGTCCAAGCATTGAACCATGGAGCCAAAAAAATCATATGCATAAAGTAGAGCACGACCCTAGAGAAGGAGCAACTGTAAGTAAATTTTTTTTCTTATTTTATTTGTGAATGAGACATGTGAAGGGGTTGAGATAGATTAGTTAGTGGAGATGGTTTTTTGTTTTTTAACCATTGTTGTCCTTTGCCCATATTTTGGTCTTTAATTCCATTTCAATTATGGTCTCGGAAGCATCACAATTAATTGTGGACAATCTTTCTTTTTACTTGCAGAATATGGACATCATTGGAGTATCAAACTGAAGCACATCGTAAGCTGGATTTCGAAGGTGATATTTCCATGAATAATTTTGTTGAAGGCGAGTGCAGTGACAAAAAGTTAGAAGATACAACAGATGGTGAAAATATTGTTTTGATTCATTCCAAAATACAAAAAGAATTCATTCCAACAGTTGGCTTGGAGTTTGAAACAGAAGTTCAAGCGTATAATTTTTACATGACTTATGTATATCATGTTGGCTTCGGCATTAGAAGAAATAATGCACATAAAAGGGAAGATGGCACGTTTAAAGACAGGCTTTTTGTTTGCTCTGCTCAAGGTTACCGTGGACCTGATAAACATGATGCTAATGTTCAACATCATCATACTAAGACTAGATTTGGGTGCCAATCAAGGTTGCAAATAAATTCTCCCATACCTGGTAAGTATCTTATGGTTGACTTTGTTGCCGAGCATACACATGGGACAACAAGTCCGTCTAAGACACATTTTTTTAGAGCTCACAAGAACATTAGTGTTGCCCGAAAAACCTTAGCTGATATGGCTGATAGTTCCGGAATTGATCCAAAAGCAACTATTGAATTTTTTAGTAGACAAGCTGGTGGCCGTGAAAATCTTGGGTTTATTCCTGAGGATTATAGGAATTACTTATGTTCTAAGCGAACAACTGAAATGAAGATAGGGGATACTAGTGGAGTGTTGGAATATTTGCAAAAAAATACAATTGAACGATCCCAATATTTTTTATGCAATACAAGTGGATGAAGATGATCTGATAACTAACATTTTTTGGGCAGATGCAAAAATGATGGTTGATTATGATTATTTTGGTGATGTGGTATGTTTTGATACTGATAGGAGCATATTTATGCGACTTAGTTGGCTTGTTTTCTTGCATTTTCATAGTTTGTTTGTGTTTATTATAGTGTTTTAAGCTATTTTCGTGTGTTTGTAGGTCCATATGACAAAGTTGGCAAGAAAGTGCATTTTGGAGCATTTTTAGGCAGTTTTGGGCACCAAATGGATAGCTTATGAATGGAGCAAGATGGATGGACGAATTTGAAGTTCAAGAGGCTAGGAATGTGCTGAAAAGAGTGAAGAAATAAATCCAAGTCAAGGAAAATAAGAAATCAGCTCAAAAGAAGAAACATTCTCTAAAACCTTATCCAACCTTATCTTATCTTATCCTATCCTAATCCTATCCTAATTTAATTCCAGCTGCATGGGGGATTTATTTTCAGATTAGGACACATTAAAATAGGTTTCTAGAAGCCTTATCATATCAGCCACACCTTATCCCTTGTTTTTTTAGGAATCAGCCACAAAACAACCTTTCTAAAAGGCCTTATCCCTTGTCCTACAAAAGTGGCGCCCCAAACCTTTCTAGAAGCCCTAGAACCTGCAATCCTTTTCCCTTAGGATTGTGCAATCCTTTTCCTTCATGAATTGTGCCAAATACACATTCATTTCCTTCAGAAATTCGTGGGTTTCCCTAGCCCTATAAATACAAACCTTTGTGCAGCAATTAATCCACCACCCTCTACCAAAATTCACCTACATCCATCCACCACACCATCCACCACAATCCTTTTGTGCCGCAGCTAAGGAAGGAGAACAAGGAGCCATCTGGAGTGTTTCTAGGTGTATTCTATCTTTGTTTTCAATGTTTAATTCAAGTTATCTTTGTTTAATTGCGAACATGAGGAACTAATTTCTTTATAGTTAGAGGGGAATTCGAAACCATGATTATACTTGCAATATGAATTGATTACTTTCAATTGCGATTTGATAAATTGTGAATGCAATTCGCTTAACTGTTTTATTCAAAACTTATTCTTGTATGGTTATTAAGGTGGCCAACTTAGTTTGCATGCATGAATTTGATGCTAGAATGTAAGGGAGTTTCACCTAATCGTTATGAACTTATATTCATAAGTAGTTAAGGTTGTTAGTCACAATCATGTTAAGTAAATTCCTGGCATAAGTATCATGCGCTTTCATAGTTACGAATGTCTTGTCAACACTTATGATTTTCATAGCACTTAATGATCTTTGATTGCGTCTCTATTATGCGCTTTCATGTAGGGAACTTTTAAGGAATAATTTGATTGCGATGCGCTATTTCCATTCAATTCAATGATTTAAGGAAAATCTGAGGGTTAATTGAAGCGTACCTAATTAACTTGGGGTGTTGAGGTTCATGGTTTATTGAAAAGCAATTGGAGATTGACTTGTATGCAAGTGTGTCATGTGTGGAGAAGGACTTTCTAGGTAGACCATCACCCATCCAATTTCCCAATTTTCGTCCAAAATCTGTTTTAGTCTTTAATTTGTTTGTTTTACTTTATTTTCGTCCAAAACCCAATCCCCCTTACTTTGAAGTGTTAGATTAGTTAAAATCTGTTTTGGTTTGTGTTTTTAAGTGTCTTGAGTCAAGTTAAAACCAATTTTCGTCCAAATAACTCCTTAGAGTCAGTTTTGAGTCTATTTGGTTGTTTTGTGCTGTTTTGAGTCTTTTAAGTTTGGTTGGAGTCTTGTGAGTCTTGTTAAGTGTTTTTAAGTCAGTTTCAATTAGATTAGCAATCCCTCCTAATCCCCGGTCCAGAACGATCCCTACTTATACATATACTACAATTGTCAAAAGAGGGTTTAATTTGTGTGTTAAATTAATTTTCGCATCAGTGGCCCCTTTAAATATGCGACACGTGTCCACCCACTCACTAATCTTAACTCTGTTATTTTTCTGTTATCCTTAAACTTCTGTTAACTTTTGTTATCTACTAAATTTTTGGAAAAAGAAATTGTAAAAGGCATACGACGTCTGGACTCTACCAAATATCCCTATGTTGCACGACTCTCCTTCTTCCTCATTATGGCTTCCAAAGTTCTCCGTTTCCATGTCCAAGCATTGAACCATGGAGCAAAAAATTCATATGCATAGGGTAGAGCACGACCCTGGAGAAGGAGCAACTGTATGTAAATTTTTTTCTTATTTTATTTGTGAATGGGACATGTGAAGGGGTTGAGATAGATTAGTTAGTGGAGATGGCTATTTGTTTTTATTTTTTTATCAATGCTGGCCTTTGCCTAGATTTTGGTCTTTAATTCCATTTCAATTTTCTTAGTCTCCATGTCCAAGCATTGTACCGTGAAGCCAAAAATTCATATGCAAAGTGTTGAGCACAACATAGAAGTTGAACCATGCAACCCAAAAAGCCCATGCAAAGAGATTCATCTATTGACATTCGTTCCGCAAATGACCAAGTAGAGTACAAGTGCAGAGAAGTACCATGAAAAGGTTTATTGCAACCATCAACGTGGTGCATGGTTTTAATCGAGCACAAACAAGTGTTCAATTACATTCGAAGTGTGATGAACTACTACGAATGAAGAGGCTCTTAGTTGTTTTCTTGTCAATAGAGTTAACTTCTGAAAAATCCTCATCGTCAGTATGTTCGAATTCTGGAGTTTTTATCAAATAATATATCATGGTCTCATCCAAAGAACCTGAACTACTAACTGATATCGACTAATCCGTGCTAATACAAATTGAAAGATCACAAAACCTTGATATAACCATAATAGATGGAGATGCCAACAGCTCTGGCAGCAATGAAATTGGATACATGAGACAAGGTCATGAAATTGCATTAATAAATTGATGGTAACAATTCATGTGCTTGTCAGCTTATAAATATCACAAGACCATACAAGAATTGAGTGAAATCCTGATTTTAAACCCAAGTAGTTTTACTCATACTCTACCATACGTCTAGAACATATTAGCATGACTCTTTGAAAAATACATGGACAAAATCATCAGTGCTACAATCCTTTTCCACTTTCATATTGTATGTCCATATGCTGACTCTTCTCTTGGCTTGTAAATTGAGGTAGCCATGTTTGAGGAACATTGTTGATAAATGCCTACAGTAATATAGCCTCCCATGTGGCTTTGTTGGCGTATATATAAGCATGCACACAACACAAATAAAAATAAGTTTAGCGAGTAACATACTTCAAATAATGATAAGGTGAATTACTAAATACACTTTAAAGTGATAATACCTGAGCAAATTGAAATGGTTGTCTAAATTGCATTTGTGGAAGCATTACATTTTGCTTATGGACTGGAAAACTCGTGTTTAATTTATTGCCACCAGGAAGTTATGCAGTGCATGGGTTGGACAAAGAAAATAAAAAATGACTCAATAAATTTAAGAAGGAAAAGAAATGACAAGCAAATACAAGTTAAAAACTAATGATGAAGCTTGAGGAATACCTGAACAAAGTTTGTAGGTAACTAATTCATAGTTTGGATTGGCACACCTATGGTTAAATTACAAGCAGTCTGTTCATGGTAGTTGATAATACAAATAAGTAACTACTTTAACACACCTTTATAAAATTATGTCAACTAATTAAAGATAAAACATACATGTTGGATTGGGAGGGTGGAAGCCATAACGCTTTGTGTGGCAGGAGTACTTGATCTATGCAATGCCTTTTTTCTAGCACTTTTCTTTTTTGTGGCCTTTTCCAAAGCACTTTTTGGCCTACTAGATCCACTAATTGATTTTCTTTAGTTTTAATTCCTCTTACTCTAGTGTTATGATCGCCATCCACATAAATATTTTCTTCAAGTGGAGACACATTATTGACGGCTGGGGAGAGGACTTGAGGAGCTTTTTTAATTTTGTTTTCTTTGAAGGATGCATCAACATCTGCCAATGTGTTCGTAAGTGCCCTTATAGTAATTTCATATGCTTGTTGAGATTCTGATGCCCTTATTGCTAATTGAATATTCAACTGGCATATCTCTCTATAGCACCTCATTACTTCTAACTTTGGGTCATTTTCACTTGTAGTCATGCAAGTAGATTTCGCACTTTTATCCTTAACATTTCTTGTCAATCTCTTCAAAATGTATTGAGTAAGAATACTCTTGATATTTTTTGTAGAGAGGACCTTTAAAGCATGAGCACACAACATTCCGGCAAACTCGAACTTCTTACAACTACAAGATATGGTGATGTTAATTGAGTCATATGTGACAGTATGGTATACATGCCTTCCATGAAGAGCAAGTCCATATTTGCTCACTGTACCACCCTCGCCTAAGAAGTTCAACACACAATCATGAGCTTTAAATAGTTCATTCTGAAATATAGTAAACACTTTTGGTGTGTAAACACTAGCTACATGCTTCAAGATTTCAACCGAAAATGACAAAGCTAGAGAACTTTGACTTGCTTTAAAGTCTGCCTTTAATTCTTCATAACGGTGATCCTCAACTAGTCTCTGAAAGTGGTTAAAAAAACGCAGCAAATCATGTTTGTAATTGGTATACCTCTTTAGAGAACTATTCATGCTTTTGCTACGTTGGGTGGTGGTGATATCAGCACAAAAATGATGTCGCCTATAAACAAAAGCCCATTTCTCTTTTATGCGAAACATTCCACATAACCAATCATCACTTTTGAGATTATATTTTTCAAGCATGTAACTCCAAGCATTTATAAACTTTTCTTCCTCCTCATAATCCTATATGCAATGGCTAAAGTCTTTGGAAAAATCCTTAAACTCTTCAAAAACATTACTAAGGTGCTTCGCGACATTTTGATATATATAGCAAATGCATATCCGATGACATGTTTGTGACCATATTTCAAGCAACACTTTAGCCATTGCAGCATCTTGGTATGTGAGAATGGTTTGTGGTCTTTTTCCTGACATGACCTTGGCAAAAGTGTCAAACAACCACTTGAAAGTGGAGGTAATCTCAGCATACAACAATGCAGCACCAAATATAACTGTTTGCTTATGATTATTCACACCAACAAACATAGCAAAAGGTCTTCCTTCCTTATTTTTCCTATAGGTTGTATCTGATGTGAAAATTAACTTAACACACAAATTAAACCCTCTTTTGACAATTGTAGTATATGTATAAGTAGGGATCGTTCTGGACCGGGGATTAGGAGGGATTGCTAATCTAATTGAAACTGACTTAAAAACACTTCACAAGACTCCAAACAAACTTAAAAGACTCAAAACAACACAAAACAACCAAATAGACTCAAAACTAACTCTAAGGAGTTATTTGGACGAAAATTGGTTTTAACTTGACTCAAGACACTTAAAAACACAAACCAAAACAGATTTTAACTACTCTAACACTTCAAAGTAAGGGGGATTGGGTTTTGGACGAAAATAAAGTAAAACAAACAAATTAAAGACTAAAACAGATTTTGGACGAAAATTGGGAAATTGGATGGGTGATGGTCTAGCTAGAAGGTCCTTCTCCACACATGACACACTTGCATACAAGTCAATCTCCAATTGCTTTTCAATAAACCATGAACCTCAACACCCCAAGTTAATTAGGTACGCTTCAATTAACCCTCAAATTTTCCTTAAATCGTTGAATTGAATGGAAATAGCGCATCGCAATCAAATTATTCCTTAAAAGTTCCCTACATGAAAGCGCATAATAGAGACGCAATCAAAGATCATTAAGTGCTATGAAAATCATAAGTGTTGACAAGGCATTCGTAACTATGAAAGCGCATAATACTTATACCAGGAATTTACTTAACATGATTGTGACTAACAACCTTAACTACTTATGAATATAAGTTCATAACGATTAGGTGAAACTCCCTTACATTCTAGCATCAAATTCATGCATGCAAACTAAGTTGGCCACCTTAATAACCATACAAGAATAAGTTTTGAATAAAACAGTTAAGCGAATTGCATTCACAATTTATCAAATCGCAATTGAAAGTAATCAATTCATATTGCAAGTATAATCATGGTTTCGAATTCCCCTCTAACTATAAAGAAATTAGTTCCTCATGTTCGCAATTAAACAAAGATAACTTGAATTAAACATTGAAAACAAAGATAGAATACACCTAGAAACACTCCAGATGGCTCCTTGTTCTCCTTCCTTAGCTGCGGCACAAAAGGATTGTGGTGGATGGTGTGGTGGATGGATGTAGGTGATTTTTGGTAGAGGGTGGTGGATTAATTGCTGCACAAAGGTTTGTATTTATAGGGCTAGGGAAACCCACGAATTTCTGAAGGAAATGAATGTGTATTTGGCACAATTCATGAAGGAAAAGGATTGCACAATCCTAAGGGAAAAGGATTGCAGGTTCTAGGGCTTCTAGAAAGGTTTGGGGCGCCACTTTTGTAGGACAAGGGATAAGGTCTTCTAGAAAGGTTGTTTTGTGGCTGATTCCTAGAAAAACAAGGGATAAGGTGTGGCTGATATGATAAGGCTTCTAGAAACCTATTTTAATGTGTCCTAATCTGAAAATAAATCCCCCATGCAGCTGGAATTAAATTAGGATAGGATTAGGATAGGATAAGATAAGATAAGGTTGGATAAGGTTTTAGAAAATTTTCCTTCTTTTGAGCTGATTTCTTATCTTCCTTGACTTGGATTTATTTCTTCACTCTTTTCAGCACGTTCCTAGCCTCTTGAACTTCAAATTCGTCCATTCATCTTGCTCCATTCATAAGCTATCCATTTGGTGCCCAAAACTGCCTAAAATGCTCCAAAATGCACTTTCTTGCCAACTTTGTCATATGGACCTACAAACACACGAAAATAGCTTAAAACACTATAATAAACACAAACAAACTATGAAAATGCAAGAAAACAAGCTAACTAAGTCGCATAAATATGCTCCTATCAGCCACAGGGGTATTTGGGTGCAGAAAATCTGGACTCCTCTCATGTGTTCCCTTTCTCTCCCACTTTCAACCCAATATGCTCTCTCTCATTTCACCCTCTCAAACTATCTCCCTCTTGTTCCTTCTCTCAACCAAACTACAACAAACCAACACCATCGTCGTTTCCGACGAGTTTCGACCACCAAACACCACCATCGTTATCACCTCACCATTACGAACTTAGCCATGCCTTTCTTTCATGATTTCAGACCCAAACAACTAATTTGATAAGCTCTGACACGAACATAACTTTTGCGGTGTGTTTAATGCTGATTTCAGCCAAGGTAGGGCCTCTATTTTATAGCCAATGTGTTCGTCTCGTTAAGTAGTTAGATTTTCATGTATGGTTTGTATGCTTTGGTTGAGTTTTGGCACATGATAGAGTCGTTAAATCTCCTAGCCATTTCTACATATTTGGGCGGATCCAAGACCCCATACCAGGTTGACCGACTCGTTAACCCGGTATCCCAGCCGACAATTCAATCTGTTTTTGAATCCAGGTTGAAATGTAAAATGTATATTCTTTACTTTTGTGTTAGTTTTAACGGAATATTTTGTTCAATAACAGAATACTCCATGTGGGTTTTTTTTTTTTTTTTGGTTGACAGAAACGATTCATAAAACCAGCAAGGCACAAGGCCAAACAACAAGCATAGGGTTGCCTAGCACACCCAAATAACAGAAGCATAGATAAACAAGACACACATAGACGCCACCACAAAAGTCACCAACATCATCCCATTTACCCGAGACAAAAAAACTTCCCCTACAAAGGAAGACATAGAATACCATCTTTGTTCAAAATACCCACAAGCGAAGATGGAGGTGTCACAACCCAACCTAAGCCTCACATCTCCGGAGAAATATTCCTCGCGACAAAATCTGCCGCCATGTTTGCTGATCATGGGGTCCACAACCAGAAGCATGATTGAAAGCTCCTTCCAACCTCCGAAGCATATATCACAACTCAAAGAAGGCGAATTAAGGTATTAAATAATAGCTTGTGCATCTGATTCAATTACCACCTCATGCAAACGTAAATTTTTTGCCAATAAGCAACCTTCCAGAACAGCTAAAGCGTCTGCCATCGCAGCCAAAAAAGCATGCTGTTGGAAATGTGCCCTAAAACCAATCATATGATGATACTTTACGGACATTTCACATGTTAAACTAATCTAGTTTAATATCAAGGGCAAATATTATTATTTTAAGCCGTCTCATATAAATGTTATATGCTTAAACGATAAGTCCAAGGAATATGTAATTAGGAGAATGTAATTTAAAGAAGTTAGATTCATGAGATCATTCTCTTTCGTATACATATCATAAACGTTCCTGATCATAAGATTGCCAATTGGGCATTGACAGTCCGTTAAGATCAGTACGTGTTGTGTCTTCTCTCAGGGAGAGTGACTGGTCTCGAGTCATTGGTGTGATTGACACCAAGACAAGCATGTAGGTGCTCAATAGAGAATGAGTCCACTGAACACGATCAACGAGGAGTTCTCATACTCATGTCACATGAGAACTCATGGTTGGGATAATGCAAAGTAGTCCTTTGACCTGAGACATCATAGTTGTCTTGTGGTTAGGTCCTTGATCTTTGACTATGTCAAAGTCACTCTGTTAGAGGGTGTCCACGGCATAGTTGGGGTTAAGTCACTTAGCCATGGAGGCAAGTGAATGCGCAACAAGGGATCTCTAACCTTCAGACCATTTGAGGGAGAATACTCTATAATATGATTAAGAATCTCTAGCCAAAGTATGAATGAGATTTAGGAAGTCGTTCCAAATCACATTCAAGGTAATCATATAAGTAAATGAATCACATTGGATAGTAGACATGATTAAACTATCAAACCAAACAATGTGGTCAAGAGTATTGTATTAGAGAAAGACCGTATTGCATTGTAATCCTAAACTGAATAGGTTCTCCACCTCTTCTGATTAGCTTGGGTAACCATGACATATTGCTAGGTGTCACTCATGGTTTGTGGAAGCCCTAAACGTGTATAATCACTAAAGGGAGAATTGAAAGTAAGTTTCAATTCACAATCGATTTGAAAGAGTTCTAATCGCCCACTGCCTCGCTAAAAGGAACCTAATGGATCGTACACCGTGTAATGTAGAGATTGAAGAAACAACGGAGTTGAGTAAGGATAATTAAATGGTTTAATTATTTATGGCAAGGATTAATTAATATGTTAATTAATCAAACGAATAAAGTTCGTTAAAGACCTCGGGTTAGTTTTGGGCCTCCAGGCCCAATGGGCTTCGAACGTCAAGCCCATTGACTTAAGTTGTATGACAACTTAATGACTAAATATTCACAAAGGCCCAAACAGCCCAATAACACCCTATGGTCGGCCATATTGATAAAGGAGTGGGTTTTGGATTTATTACAAGTTTGCCACTCAAATGAACGTAGGTATAAATATAACTTTATAGCCTTTTCTTCATTAGGGTTTCTTTTAGAGAAAAGATGAGAACACAATGTCTCTCTCTTTCTCTCTAAGAGGCCGGCCACCCTAAAGGATTTTAGCTAGCAATCTTACTTCCTCTAGGTCACTTATCTCTTCTTCAAGTCCATCCTTGGTGTGGAAAAATTAGAGGTTCTCAACTTTGGGAACTTGGAGAATCCTTTCAACCACCCTCCTCCAAGAAATCGATGGAACTAAGAAGCAAGGAATGAAGGCCCTCTCCTTGGGTGATTAGCCTTTGCTTATGCAAAGAGGAATCAACAAAGGTATAAAATATCTCAACTCACTTTGTTCTTGAGTTGAGTCTTGGTTCACCTTTCTACTAGGCTTTGAATTTCATGGGTAATGTTTTGTTTTTTAGTGCATACAAGCATGATTCCGCCTTTAAATGTTAATTGCATGTCATAGATGTTGTTCAAATGAACATGTTTTTCACAAAATTTCCTTCAAGTGGTATCAAGAGCCTAGGTCTAGTAGTTGGTGAATCCTTTTGGGTTTTGTAGTTCATAGTCTTTGATTTGAATGTTGTAATTGTTACAAGCTTTATTCTTGCTTCTTTGAATGTAAATTTTGTTAGAAAATTTTCCATCTCAAATGTTATAGATGTAGTTCATATGAGCATGAATTTTGGAGCTAAAATTTGGTGCCATGTTTTTGGGGAAATTCGGCCAAATCCAAAGGGTGGTTTTTTGGGTTCTTGTTTGTCTTGTTAAAAGTGTTTTAAGGTGACTTTTGGAACCCCTAAGTACCCTAGGATGTTAACCCCTTTTTGAGTAGTGAAATTTTGAATTTTATTGAGTGAAAATATTCATGGAGCTCTTATGAGTTTTCATGTGTGTTCTTCAATGTTCTTGATGTTCTTACCAAGAACAAAAAGTTTGGTGTTTTTTATTCAAAGTTTTTTGTTGATTACATAAAGTCTTTGTTTTGTGTTGGTTGGTGTGACTTTTCTATCAACAAGACATTTATTTGAAAAGGTGATTGAAATGTTGATAGAGTGTTTGAATTTTTTGTACATAATTGGTACTTTTTTCTTACACACATATACCTACTTTTTCACACCAACCCATCACCCATCATTTTCAACTTGCATGACTTTATGACTTTATTTTTTATCAAAAAACCACTCCCTCACACTACCATGACCGGCCACCCTACATGTAGGGTACTTTTGGGGCTTTTATGCAATTACATAAAGTTTTGATACTTTTGTGTATCTGTACTTCGACCCGAAAGTTTACGTTTTTATGTAAAGGCCCAAAATCACTAAAGGACAAATTGTTTTGCTCCTTTGATGAAGTTTTTGTATTTGATGAATTTTTTGGGTTCTAATTGTAATTACATGAAGTAGTGGACTTTCGTGTTCTTACAAAGTAACCTCAAAAGTTTGTGTTTTGCAACATAGCCTAAAAAGTTGAGGTTATTGCATTTGGCCCAAATTAGTTGAGAACAAAATAGTTTTGTATCTTTTAATGAGAATTGGATTTTCATTTCATTTAGCTTCATTTAAATCAATTCTATGGAAACAAAAACCAAATGAAAATGTTGCATTCAAGTTTAATTAGTTAAAGCGTTAATTAATTAAAGAAATGGTGATTATGAACCTAAGCCTACGATAATTGAGCTATGTGAAAAGCCGTCTCAAATTTGTTTGAACCATGGGAATGTGTAGATTAGATTTTGGTTGTAATTTGATATGATCAAATGTTGTAAAAGAGCATAAGCTCTTCTTTACTTTAAAGTAATTTGTTTTGATCAAAAGTTGTAAAAAAGCATAAGCTCTTCTTTACTTTGAAGTACTCCTTTCTTGTTTTATTTAATATGCATGAAATTGGAGTAGTTGGGTCCAACGCCCAATAGGAAAAACACGCCTTAATATGATTAAACGCATAACTAAAATCAATCACCATCCCTAGACCGAGATTCAACACTAGGCTCGTGTTGGATCTAATCAAAGGTTCATAGTCATCCTAAGGCCCTAAGGCAACTATATAGTCCATCAATGAATGCAAACCTTATGTTAGTAGTACCATATACTCTTGCTTTAAAAACCGTTTTACAAGCATAGTGGGAGTATTATATACAACTATATCAATCACATGGACTAATAGTTGTAATAGGACCAAATTGTTTTAATAAGATTAAAATGCATGCTTATATGTGATGAGACCTAAAACCCTCAACCAAACCATTATTAAGTTGATAAGCGTGAAAGTGCTTTGAACACTCTTTCGTGGCCTTCCACCGTGGTAGGCTCCGATCGTTTGTGACTCGTACACCGACTTCACCCTATCATGGGGGAGTACAAAGTGCATGCTTACACTCAGGAGGAGTTCTATATGCATACATGATGTTGTGAAGGTAGGCAATGAGAATGACCAACATCATATCATTGTGAGGTTGTTCTTGAACCCCGACTCGAACTTGCATGGTGGGAATAACTTAACTAAGTGCAATGAAGCCAACATCATATCATTGTGAGGCTTCATTCTCTAGAGGCCAAATAAGATGGGTACTTGCAAGAGATGCAAATGAGTAAGCGTACTCTTTCATTATTATTGATGCTAGACAACATCATATCATTGTGAGGTGGGCTTGGTAATGATGAGTCTCCCATACCCTACTAAGAGTTTCCTCCAAAACTCTCGAATTCCGATGAGGGATATGGAATTTGCCAAAAATAGTGGGTGGTGCTATTTGATTTAAAGACCCGGATCAAATGGCTTAAAATCAATTTATATTCGTTATGTATTTGTTTACCAATATATTTGCAAACGCTATCCAAAAACTTGACAAAGAAAAGCCGAAAGCTTTAGTTTCTGGACTTGGTACTACAATCTCATAGATTGTCTATAATGGCTTGTATATGTACCTAAGTAATCTCATCCTCACAATCTTCCTATTGATAATGTATCATTGGAAGAATATGTTAGATAAGTCTATCATAAAGAGGACAACACTTTTAATGTCATAAATCTTCAATTACAAATTGTTGTATGAAGAAATAAGAGTTGCTTTGAACAACTCTTAGCTAACGCAAACATTAGTGCTTGTTTCTTTGTTACATGAACAAGGAACTTAAGAAGTAAGCACAAGGACATGGACACTTTGTGTGCCATGATTCTTCACTTACAAATTGTTGTATGAAGAAATGAGAGTTGCCTTGAACAACTCTTGAAAGTTTGTAATTATGTTTAGAACATAATGGTTGGTTGACAAAAATAGTCCATCAACATGGACTTATGATGATTTTGAATCATTGAGTGTTGAAGAGTTAAACCACTTCTAGAGACGGAAACTAGGCAAGGACTTCACCTTTGTGTCCCTATCCAAACGGTTCACTAAGTTTATTGTAAACTATATAGTGAACAATAACCACACGCTCTTCAAATCGTTTGATGTGTATAACACAATTGAAATAAGTTTCAAAAGAGATAATGGGAGTTTAGGGACCATGACTATTATAGTCAAAGGATAAGTCAAATGAAGAAGGGGAAATAACTCCAAGGGAACAAACTTTCTTTATGAAAGGATGGACATTGGAAGGGGTATTTGCAAGAAATGTCTTGCAAGTGTCAACAACACACCTTTCGAAGGTGTTGTAAATTGTTCTTGAAAAGTTCAAAACAGTTGGTTCTTTTACTTGAATGCTTGATTCCGTATTAGTAACTATGTTTTACAATCGTTGTAAAAGTGTGGCTAATAAGAAGTAGAAGGTTAATGAGAGAAGAGAAAGTACTTCACATTCGGAACGTGAATCAAATGTAGATCTCTGCGAAAGCAGATCGTACTTACTTCCTCATATGAACTACCAAAGAAATTAGAAAAACCAAAGATTGAATTAGAAAAACCAAAGAAATTAGAAAAACCAAAGATTGTCTTTACATTCCAATTTTAAGGAACTTAATTCCATCACTATGAGAGATGGATGAATGTTTTGTTTGACAAAACATTGTTCTTTATTAATGAATGATTAGATTATTGTAATCTAATTGATTATCTCTATAGTAGAGATGATATGGTAGTGTTAACTGTTTAGAATATAACGATGCTTAAAACCCAAAAGGTTGCAAGGTAGTGACTAATCCCAACTGAGTTGTGATACCTCTAAAACATAAATTACGAGTTGGTCATAGATGGATGCTTTGGATCGTTAGATCCGGATCCAAGGCCTTCTTGTTAAAATTGTATAAAGGCAAAATGTTTGAATCTTTATTCTTTTGGAAAGGAAGAAAGAATCACAAAGTTGTTAAGGTTAATTCACTTAGATGTTGGTGGCACTTGTCCACAACATAATACTACTCATGTTGTATGACATTCACCGAAGATCGCTCTCGGTTGGACTATCATTTATTGTGAATAAACACAAGTCCGAATACTTTGCAAAAGGTTTCAAAGAATTCAAGAAATGTAAGTTGATGAGTAAGATGTCTAAAGTATTTACCTCCTTAGATTTGATCCAAGGAAAGGTAACACTTTAGAACAGTTTCCTTGAAAGATATCAATGAAAGAAGCATCATATGATAATGGATTTCTCCATTAAGAGAAGAACGAACTCGAATAAGATTTAGTTCGTTGGATGTTATCAATTACCCATATATATAGGAAATATACTTCTAAGACAATATGATTGTCAATTAGAAGATCTTCCAAAATTTTCATGACTCCATAGGATGTAGTTGGAGAGAAAGACAAATCTTAATCATGTTAAAATTTGGGGTTGTGTGCTAATAAGCAATATTTGTTTGAGAATTATCTTGTGAATATCCTTAAATTAACCTTTGGGTATCACTTCTACAAACCAACTAACAAATGTTGTTTTGTTGGGTAGTTCATTGTAATCCTACAATATGATTTGCCTAAGCGCAAATGAACGAGAGATAGAACTCAAAGAATGGGTTCTTTGAGAGACAAGATGATAATCAACAAATATAACAACCTAGTTTCTACACCACAAGCTCCAAGGTAGTCGAGAAGGATTTATAAACTGTCTCAGTTGAATGGTTTGAACTTTATAACTATGTCATAAAGTTACACCTCTTAATTCGAAAGAAATAAGAATGAAAATCCTTATGACTACATTGAGTGTATATACGACATATACTAGAGGAAATGGTAAAATACCATTTGACCCGAAATAATGAAACCTTCATAGCTAATTGTTAGCTTAAGGTGACTACAATCAAAGAGAATGGTTGACTTGGAAGAAACCATCTTTGACGTGGTCTTGGTTTCAATTAATTCAAAGATTGTTAGCTACAATTAAATGGTGATTCAATGTTTGGACATAATATGGGTTTCCGAAACCATTATTAAGATAGTCTTGATAATATATGTCTAAAACTATGAATCACAAGACATGTAAGTTATAGAGATCCATCCATCATGGATCTTGGCAAGCTAGTGGGAGCTATAAGCGTCTTATGAGAGAAAGATCAAATCAATTGATTTTCCATAAAGATGTAAATAAATCTTTTGTTTACTAAGTTTACAAAAGATTAGTGGGAGTTAATCATGTTCCTAAAATTTAACACATATATGATATATTAATTTTGGAAATGAAAAGAATACTTCTTCGTTAAAGTTATGACTTTAAACATTCTATAACGATAGAATGTATATGGGAGACATAGTCTATAAACATGGGATGGAAATCTATAATGATAGATTTCAGGATATAATTGGATTATATCAAGCCCTAATGATAGACAAAAGATGCTAGGAAGTTTCTCATATGATAATAAACTTCAATCAGAAGAACAACTCTAGTAAGACTAGGAGGTAGCTCTTCTTAAAGGGAACGTACCCTTTGACTCCCAAAGAAATAATGCGTAAATAGAATCCTTTAAGTATACGTAAAAAGGTGATTTATGTATTTCATATTGTATGAAAAACGTTAATATGAGCTGTACCAAGATCAGTACAAAACTATATCAATACAAGCCCAGGATCAGAACCATGGCAACTGTCAAGTGAATCCTTAAGTATTTGAGAAATAATAAAGGATGGATTCCTCAAGAATGAGGAAGAATTAGAGTAACGTAATGGAAGCGTAAATGTATTAGATTATGAATCTAATCCATTATTGGATGTTTCTTCATTATGAATGAAGAGATAATCAGATATCTCTTTATTATGACTAAAGAGATATTTGGATGGAAACATTAAAAGTAATGACTTTAGTGTGTTCCATTATGAATGCAAAATACATTGCCATATAGAAGCTTACAACAATGTGTTTGGATGGGAAAGTTCATTTATAAACTCTCTATTCGGTTCCAACCAGAAAGTGTCTCCAGTGTACCGACACTACGACACTAATGGGGCGATAGCTCAAGCCAGGGAATCACAGTCTCATCAAGATTTGAACTCAAATGAGAGACTGAACCACATGATTGAGAATCATGTATAATGGTGACGTCGTTATTCTCAAGTTTGCTTCTATGGATAACATATAGATATCCATTGCCTAGGCCTACTACTCAGCCATTTTTGAAATTACTACAAAAGAGGTATCATCATTGATGACCAAGCTGATTGGCTCTTGTGCAAATGTGAGATTGTTGGAAATGTGCTCTAAAACCAATCATATGATGATACTTTACGGACATTTCATATGTTAAACTAATCTAGTTTAATATCAAGGGCAAAAATTATTGTTTTAAGCCGTCTCATATAAATGTTATATGCTTAAACGATAAGTCCAAGGAATATGTAATTAGGATAATGTAATTTAAAGAAGTTAGATTCATGAGATCATTCTCTTTCGTATACATATCTTAAATGTTCCTGATCATAGGATTGCCAATTGGGCATTGACAGTCTGTTAAGATCAGTACGTGTTGTGTCTTCTCTCAGGGAGAGTGACTAGTCTCGAGTCATTGGTGTGATTAACACCAAGACAAGCATGTAGGTGCTCAATAGAGAATGAGTCCACTGAACACGATCAACGAGGAGTTCTCATACTCATGTCACATGAGAACTCATGGTTGGGATAATGCAAAGTAGTCATTTGACCTGAGGCATCATAGTTGTCTTGTGGTTAGGTCCTTAATCTTTGACTATGTCAAAGTCACTCTGTCAGAGGGTGTCCACGGCATAGTTGGGGTTAAGTCACTTAGCCATGAAGGCAAGTGAATGCGTAACAAGGGATCTCTAATCTTCAAACCGTTTGAGGGAGAATACTCTGTGATATGATTAAAAATCTCTGGCCAGAGTATGAATAAGATTTAGGAAGTCGTTCCAAATCACATTCAAGGTAATCATATAAGTAAATGAATCACATTGGATAGTAGACATGATTAAATTATCAAACCAAACAATGTGGTCAAGAGTATTGTATTAGAGAAAGACCGTATTGCATTGTAATCCTAAACTGAATAGGTTCTCCACCTCTTCTGATTAGCTTGGGTAACCATGACCTATTGCTAGGTGTCACTCATGGTTTGTGGAAGCCCTAAACGTGTATAATCACTAAAGGGAGAATTGAAAGTAAGTTTCAATTCACAATCGATTTGAAAGAGTTCTAATCGCCCACTGCCTCGCTAAAATGAACCTAATGGATCGTACATCGTGTAAGGTAGAGATTGAAGAAACAACGGAGATGAGTAAGGATAATTAAATTGTTTAATTATTTATGGCAAGGATTAATTAATATGTTAATTAATCAAACGAATAAAGTTCGTTAAAGACCTCGGGTTAGTTTTGGGCCTCAATGCCCAATGGGCTTCGAACGTCAAGCCCATTGACTTAAGTTGTATGACAACTTAATGACTAAATATTCACAAAGGCCCAAACAGCCCAATAACACCCTATGGCCGGCCATATTGATAAGGAGTGGGTTTTGGATTTATTACAAGTTTGCCACTCAAATGAAGGTAGGTATAAATATGACTTTATAGCCTTTTCTTCATTAGGGTTTCTTTTAGAGAAAAGATGAGAACACAATGTCTCTCCCTTTCTCTCTAAGAGGCCGGCCACCCTAAAGGATTTTAGCTAGCAATCTTACTTCCTCTAGGTCACTTATCTCTTCTTCAAGTCCATCCTTGGTGTGGAAAAATTAGAGGTTCTCAACTTTGGGAACTTGGATAATCCTTTCAACCATCCTCCTCCAAGAAATCGATGGAACTAAGAAGCAAGGAATGAAGGGCCTCTCCTTGGGTGATTAGCCTTTGCTTATGCAAAGAGGAATCAACAAAGGTATAAAATATCTCAACTCACTTTGTTCTTGAGTTGAGTCTTGGTTCACCTTTCTACTAGGCTTTGAATTTCATGGGTAATGTTTTGTTTTTTAGTGCATACAAGCATGATTCCGCCTTTAAATGGTAATTGTATGTCATAGATGTTGCTCAAATGAACATGTTTTTCACAAAATTTCCTTCACATGCATCCTCACACATTTCACCGCTTTGCAACCCAAGACCCAATCTCTGGCAACAACCCCGATATGACCACATAAAGAGTCTCGTTTCCAACAAGCATCAACATTAAGCTTAAACCAATTTACAAGGGGAGGAGACCACATAGAAGGCCAATGCATACCTCTAGAATGATTGGTTCTGTCAAAGGCCAACAAGCTCCGAGGGGTAGAAGCCTCTTGAAAGGAAACCAGGGCAGTGGTTATAGCCTGCAAAGTTTTAAAAGGAGAAGGATTGAGCTCATTAAAAATAGTATCACATCGTGCCCTCCAAATGAACCAACACAAGAAGACCATGCTCGACAAAATTTGATCTAAGTCCTCCTTACATCCCAAATATTGATTGACAACCAAGCGCAACCACTCAGCCAAAGTTGTGATAGAGCTTCAATTAATTTGAAGGTGTAAAGAACCCCCCAAACCACACCTTGGACGCCCACAGGCACATGAGAAGCACGTGGTGGACGAGGCACACTGACGACGGAAGAGATTGAACTTGGTGGCCCAAGCATTACGGAGAGCCCTCCATAGGAAGTTCCTCATTTTTTTTTTTTTTTGGTGGCATTGCAACTCCAAGTCCAAGCCCACACCCAGGAATGAATACTGAAGGAAAAGGACAGGCGATCATGATTCAGAAGGGGTAGGTGGTTATGACACCACCTATAACCAGACTTAACAGAATAATAACCATTCCTTTCAAAAGGCCAGACAAATTTAGCCGGTTTCATAAGTGGCCCCACGTGAATTTGAGAGATAACCCCACGCTTAGATTCCAGGACAAAATTTGATAGTAGATATAAATTCCACTCCCTCGAGACCAGATCAATAAACTCTGCAACCTTACACTCCTTATTACCATCCACGAGCATGGGAGGGGTGGGATGCCTCGCAGGTATGCCCAGGACCCAATTGTCCATCCAAAATCTAACCTCGTGTCCTCCTATAATCTGTCATTTGGTACCTTTTAGGATGAGATCCCTCCCTTCTAAAAGACTCGCCCACGCCCAAGAGGCGCTACCACCTTTTTTAACATCCAGAAAAGAAAAATTTGGAAAATACCTCTCCTTCAAAACCCGCACCCATAGAGAATTAGGATCATGAATCAAACGCCAACATTGTTTGGCTAGCAAGGCAAGGTTAAAGTCTTTAAGATTACAAAACCCCATTCCTCCCTCCCTTTTTTGCCACCCCATATCCTTCCAATTGATCCAGTGTAACCCACAATCCTTATCAGCCCTCGCCTACCAAAACCTTGCCACTGCCGCATCAATATCCATGTGGTTAGACCGGCTTGATTTCCTCAAACGAGCATTGACCAACTCGGGCTGGCTCAACTGTCATTGACTTTGATGTATGACTTTTTATGGAATCCTCCTAGGGTATTTCGAAATGCTGAATCTGTTTCCACACTTTGTCTCTTCAAACATTTTTATTTAGGTTTTAATTTATTCATTGTTATGCCCAAATATTTTCATAATATGGCTTTGTCACCTTCTAAGTGTCGGCCAACACATCTTGACTTTGATGTCCACTTAAACATCCAGGTCAAGGTGTGTCACAGGAGATCATCCATTCTAGCATTATTCTCGCACAAACTCGGTTAACTTTGTATTTCTATTGGGATCCATGGCATTGACTTCAATGTGTATATTGACTCACCAACTTTCCTACAATACCACAATGTGAAGTATGAGTGAAATTTATGGTGTTTCACCTTCTCAATTCATAAACCAAAAAGATATGAACAAGTGTGATTTTTTAAAAGAAAATTATATATTTATCATTTTCATTTACCTTGTTAAAATCTCAGTGTATTACGAAATATTATTCTCACGTTCACATTGTGTGTATAACAATGGACATATAAATTCTATTTTTTGATATTCGATGTTTTATTAATTACATGTGCAGTATTTTCATTTCATATTCAATATATTGTGTTTTTCTAAAACAAATAGCAACCGGTACACATGCTATGCGTGTATACTCAAATTTACTTGCTTCTTTTCTTTATTGTTTCGACATAACTGGACAATTCAAAAGTAGAGAACATGATGTGGCAATTCTGTATATGCTACTCAACCTAACCACCAAAAACCAAATAAATTACAATTATACATAACTTTTAGATTACAGATAAAAATACATAAGATATAATACACACACTCCAAATTTGAAGAAATTAGAAGTTACAGAGTACACATGATTGTGTCTACAACTAATTTTGCAATTATTTCCGATGATATTTATCACGGAACTTAACTAATTTCAAAATTTTGGTATCAACCACTACCAAGCAAGGGTTGAATTTTGAACATCACTGATTATTTTCATATGATTACCCAACAAAGATTGCCTGAAGCTTACTTAATTTCCTATCTCAAGTTTGAACCTTCTCAACAACCATATTGAGAGACTGGAAGTCAACTGTAAAGTTTCACTACGTAGAACTCATTACTGTTGCAATAACTTTTGTAACTTGTAGTATCCTGAAGACCTATCTTCTCTATAGAGTTCATGACTTCCCATCACGTGTTTACCAATTCAAACCTAAACTTTCTACCCAGGCATATATGCCAATTGCGAAAACGAGCAAATTTGGAATTGAAACCCAAACTTAATGATCCACATAGTCCATATTGGAATGAAATTTTGCTCTTTTAAGAAAATAAGCAAGCAGTGCAGTGCGACAAAAACTGGAATTGAAACTTATAGGTTGATTATTCTTCATTCGTCTTCCAATTTTGTGGAACATGTAAAGAATTCTTTTAAATCAAAACGAATTGGGCATCTAAAATTCTCAAAGTACGAACCCAATTTTTGAGTTTCTACAATGCTTAAGAGTTTGAGGTAAGTGAAATCATGATGTTTTTTTTGGATAATTTGAATGAATTGAAGCGGTTGAGCTTGAAGAAAACGTGGGAGGTGGTGGGCAATTGAAGAGGATTTTGGCTAAAGAGTTATAGAGAGAAGTCCAAGAAAGTTGATTAGACAGAAACACGAACAAACATGAGAAGATGTGTGAGAGTGCCATTTCGTTTTAAATTTTAAATAAAATATGTTAGTATCACATGGCTATGATGCTTACCTAAAAAACAGTAAAATTTGTGTTCATGTAATTACTAAATTACCCGTAATTTTAATTTCAGTTCAGTTTTGGTTTGAGGTTAGAGTGGTAATTTCATTAAGTTTTGGTTGACAAAGAAGATTTCATTAATATGTAGTTTGTTGTTGTAAATGTATAAATATAGAGAATAAACTGAATAATGACTTTGAGGTACGACTTGAATCGTTTCCTTAAATTGTTATTTACCCCCACTTGAACGAGTTTGCTAAAGAGTTCTTGGTAAATCACTTACAGGATACAACAAAGTATGGAATATTCGATTAGCAAAACCGAATTATATTCCCTTAGAAATAACTAGAAAGAAATTGTATGAATGTGATGGAGAGAGAAGAGTGCAAGAAAATTGTGTAGAAAACAAATTTCTGAATGAATCTTCTCTTCTGGCAATGTTATCAATATATAGAGAGAATTACATCCGTTCAAGTTAATTGCAAGTACATAACTTTTGAAGTCATATTGGTTCAAAGAGGGCATGTTTGTTTAAACATCTACAGTGCATTATCCAAAAGGCATTTCCACGGGTATATCTGATGCAGAGAACCAAACACCCAAAGATGCTATCTATCAAACAAAAGGAATACATTTGTTCACAATGAATCATGTCTTTTCACCAAATAAGAAAAGGTGTAGTGTTTAATTTTCAAGAGAAATGATTATTGGGTCAACAACACAACTTCTCATCCTCTGTCAAACAGCTGTGTGTGTATATATATATATATATAGTTAGGATTTAAGGGACAAATTTTTTTACAAATATTTTTACACTTCTTATTAGCTCTTGGATCCTTTTACATCTAATGGTCATAATTAAAAGTTAGCATGATAGTCATTAAACTAGTAGGTGATGTGGCAATGGCATGGAAATAAGTAAACATAAATTACATTTAAATTAAATTAAATTATATGAAAAAAATAAGATAACTTTCCAGTTTCCATCTCCCTTCCACATTCCTTTGTTCTCCACCCTAATTTCACTGATCTCGCATCTCATGAGCATTTTATTCCTTCCATGGTCGCTGCTACCATTTTCTTATGTTGCTCAAATTCATAGATGGTAGTCGATGACCACCCTTTGATTCCAACTCCCATGATGTGGGATTGAAAAAAAGGATAGAGAAGGGATAAAACAAGTGTAGACTACTCCTTACGAAGGAGAAAGGTGATGGAGATGAAAGAATTAAGGCTAATAACCAATAAGTGTTGCAAGAATATCTTATCGGAAAATCAAAATCTGCATAGGATGGAGTTTTAAAACCCTAAAATTGATCTACTTTTTTTTTGGGTGGAAATTTGACACTGGGCTTTATGAGGATGAAGGCCCAAAGATACAAAAACAAAAAGGAGACTTGGCTCAGACAAGTTGATAGGCCCGAAAAGAATTGGAAATCATTTCAGCAAGGCATAAGCCACATGCCTATGTTTGAAGTGATAGGCATCATAGGGGACTTCACCATCAGCAAAAAAACACTTTTCAAGGGTATAGATGGTAAATTAAGGGTGACTCACTATCCTCTGAAAGCCATCAGCAAAAGGCAAAGCTTGGACAGTCAGGCTAAAACGTATATAAAAGCATAAAGGAACAACGAAGACAAGGACACTCAACCAATCAATCAAAAGACATCCAAACTTTGCTCTCATACAAGTTCGTACCCAGAAAGTTGTATTTACATTTCATTCCCCAGAGCCTACAAACCCCTATAAACACAAAGAGAAGCGGTTGCAAGAAGTTAAACCTTACCCTAGTCTCTTTTGTTTGTACTTACATAAAGTAGATCTGTTTGTTTAATGCATATCTCACTGTGTTTTTAAATCATTTTAACTGTTTTTCATTCAAAGTCACATATGTAATCAAAACTGGCTAAGCTAATGAGCCTGTTTTCATTAAAGTAAATTTTGATCAAGGAAATGGTTGGAATGGCCTTGAACCCCCTTCATTTTGGACATACAATATCATGAGTTAAAAGTCCTTGTTTACAAGGTAAGAAAAAGAACTTTATACAAACTTAACTCATCTGTGACAATCCATAGTAATCAAGAAGTCTAAGTAACTTGTGGCACAAGTAATCAACTTAATTCACACTTATACAACAATTTGTTATATAAATATAACAGTGGCACATTCAGATCCTTGTTAGTTTTGATTGTGAGCCTGAAGGCTTAACCAAAGGCCTCACAAAGGAACCATTCAAACTAACAATAAACTCACATTGCAACACACCAAGTAGCAAGCCTTGCCTAACAGGCAAGAGCCCCGGGGAGCTATGCAAGAGATAGATCCGACCCGAACTTCAGATAACAAATGAATTAATGGAAAATCTTAGATCTTTCTGGCTTATGTAAGACTATTGTTAATTGTTATTGGGTTCTGGTTGCTGGCGGAGAGGGATGTTTATGCTTCATCCTGGTTTCATGAACATTTACAAGAGAAAACCCAACTCTTGGTAGAAGCGGCACCACTTCTTATTTTCATACAAGTGAGGTTTTTTCCTATGTCCCTGACTATAGACATAACTACACATAACTTTATTAGGAGATAAAACTCATCTTAGATAAAGTAAAAAATTATTCCCTTTCCTGTCAACTATTTTATCTTTCAAATATGGTGTGTGAAATAATGAACTTTTTGGGAATAAAATTCCCATATAATCTTAAGAGATGGGAAGGGAAGATGCCACATATTTTCCATTTAGCACCCCAATCAACACCTGCAAATACATTCACTTAAAAAGGAAAGGAAATGTTTTTTTTTTTTAAGTCGAAAGGGAAAGAAATGTTAGAGTTTGGGGGAGAATCTACGATTACTGTTTTTCTTTTCTTAAGGAAAGTACGATATTCATTGAAGGAGATAAATACGTACATAAGAGAAGATAGTGTGCATACATGGACCTTGATAAAAATCTTGACAGGTATTTCAACCCGGTCTAAGGAAAAAAGAGTGTTCCGCATGTTTCAAGAGATACGAATATTTGGAAACAATCTCTTTTAAAAAGGCACTGTTTGCTCAATCCTCCATGAGCGAGTGTGTCTAATTTTTTCAGGTCGTAGGTGCCAACAATTAACCAATGGATAACAGAGTCATTTGCTTACTTGCGCATGGACCATTGTCCTTAACAAGAGATTCTGAAATTCTTTCTATCATTTTAAGTGGGAATAAAGCAGCGTACAATAGTAGCTTAACACTTCCAGATATTGGTTTTTTCTTTTACCGTTCCTGGCAATGATAGTTCGACAATCAAACCTTTATCGATTTCTTTTTTAATTAAATTATATCTAATGGCAACTAATATGTATCTTATCGAAAATTGAACATGTTATCAAATTACTGATTTTTTTTTTTTTAGTACATCGATATTTTTACACTAGGAAGATGGGGAGTTCAGCTAAGCCACACAATGGGCAACCTAATTTGGTATCGAATTTGCCATACACGAGATTCGAACCTAAAACCTTTCACTTCCAAGTGAAGATAAATACCACCAGACCGTAGTATTAAGTGGCTCAAATTGTTGAATATTAAAGAGGTACATTTTTATTTGATGTATGTTAAATTAGGGTAATGTTAGAGAGACCAAAATTTTAAACCAAATTTACAAACCAAATGATGTGTCACCAATAGAAAGATTAAGTAATAATCCAATCATCAACAACTACATTATTTTGTTTGTAAATTTGGTTTAAAAATTTTGATATCCTTAACATTATTGGTTAAATTATACATTGTTATTGTTGAAAATTGATAGCTCATGGATTGGTTGGTGGTTCAAGATTGTATTATCCTTGGGCCCACCTAATGCTTGACCAAATGGATGATTAATATCCCCATTATTAATCTAAATCAGCAAGATTGCATCTAACACAGACATTGTTTTCAATAGACATCACCAAGATTCATTTCATAAATCAGGATTTTGTTCGTTACACACCTTAAATATATAGAAAATACTTACATATTTATAAGTTAAATATTATTTTATTAATTATATATTAAATACTTGAATCTAACAAGAAATATTAAAAAAACAAATATGGTAGACATCTAGATTCCAGACAAATTTTTATTATATTTTACATTAATCTCCAGGATTGCATCGCATCTTGGTGTGCTTAATGAAGGTTTAAGGCACTTGGCTAACACTATTAAACACCAATTAATTAGTTGTAAAGTGGAAAAGGAAACCTTTATTAATCAACACTAACTTTTGCTTAGATTAGCAACAACTTGATCCCACATTTTAATGTTGTTTAAAATTATGCATGAAAAAGTCATGAATTAATTTCTTAATTATTTGATGCTAGAGGTGGTTAAACAAAGAAATTTCAAGCTTAATTAATGGGTTAATGGAGTTTTTTATACTAATTAGCAACTTAAAACAAAGATTATTTTAAGCTGAGTTGTTTGCGTTGGAGTTATTTGAAATGGGGTATTTATGTTGGATAAGGATCCAAGGCAGATAGGTGGGGTATAAATTACACAACCACTTCTTTTGTTTACCAATCAACAATTCCTTTGCATATTTTACTTTTTGTTTAATTACTTGTTCTCTTATCAAACAGTTTGACATACGATCATATGATGAAGTGATACATGATTGCTTTACTAAAGATTGGTAAAAATACAGCCATCACCGGTTGTTCAGAATGAAGAAAATTGATGTTCTACTGTAAAGCCAATTGGCAATAGAGAGGGTGAGATGTTTTACTGTAAAGCCAATTGACAATAGAGATGGTGAGATGTCCTACTGTAAAGCCAATTGGTAATAGATAGGGTGATTAACTTCTTATAAGCTCTTACAGGGTTCTTAACTTTCAAGAATGAAGTTGATATTTTCATTCTAAACCCAACTAGCAATACGGGGAATGATCTAAGCCCCTGCATGTTTTATTAAATTTACAATGTTAGACATTCTTCACGTACTTACATACAATTAGTCGTACCTAGATTTTTTCTACTTGATTCATTATTATTTTTTGACAAAAATATTTTCATATCTTATTTGGATCCTAAAACCATATATATCATAATTTACCTTAAAAATAATAGTAGAGTTCACTTTGATGAGTCAATTTTATACTATATAATTTACCCTAATCTTAGTTTATTTTGGTTGTTGTTTTAGAAAAATTTTGATACTTTAAATTGTATTTTCAATATAGGATTTCTGATTTCCTCTGGGGTAAAACGTGATCAAATGGATGAATTTTGGAGTAATTCCAATTGGAAAACGTTCGTGAGTCGCTTAGCTTGATCATGTCAAAATATCAAATTTTTCCACCAAGCGGTTATTTTCTGGCGATGAAATAAAGAAGCAATGCACGTTGCTAGAAAGTGACGTTTCTAGGCTTAACTGAAATTTTTGGAGCCAAAGATGACCTCTAATGGGTTCGTGGTCTTCTAGATAAGTGTTTAGAATATTCCAAGCTTTAAATCTAGCTTTTATGAGTTGGTTTTGGAGCAGATATGGTCCAAAACATGACTGTGTAGATTTTGGGCAAATTTTACTAGTTAATTTAAGATTATGTTTCCTAATTTATTTTAATTTGTTTGGTTTCCTAGTCTGATTCTAAGACTTTTAGGGTTTTAATTTGTAGTAATATAAATAAGGTTTTTTAGCCATTAGGGTTTAGGGAGAGAACGCATGCACACACTAATTTAGAGAGCCTTTGACAATTCAAATTTATTTTCAAAGTGTTTTCTTTCGATGTTCTTAATTATTTTTGTTTATGATTGTTCATAACTAATTCGTGTTTGTTAGGGCGAGGCCATGAGCCTTAACATGAATATGTAGTCTTTATTCAATTGCTTATGATATTATACATGTGTACTTTGAATTATTAATCATTATGTTTAAACTGTCTCTATATCTTAATGCTTAGCTACCATTAGGATGCTTGAATAAGTAATCGGATATAATTCAGTCGGAATATCACCGGAGGATTGAGTATTGCTTCTTGTGGTTAATAAATGTAATTTCACCTAAGGTGAATATCACGCTCTTAGGGGTTGCATGGTTTTTCAAAGGGTTTTCACAAAACTTAATGAGGCTTCTGTAACGACCCGTCCCTAAAAATTATAGTCTTTATAATTTTTAAATGTGAATTTACAGAAATGCCCTTCAGAGCAAAAACATTGATTTTTGTTCACCACCTTGTCAAGTCACGTAAGATCCATTTTCTTGGTGTATCCTCGTAGTACTCGTCGCTACAAGCGCGTAGGCGCAAACAGAACATAATTTGGAGTTAGAACGAATGAGTTATTAACGAATGAAGTCGAGGGAAAAATTGTAAATTTATTATTTTTTAGAATGCTCCAAATTTTTTGAGCAAAATCTAGAAAGCCACGTGTGTTGCCTAGATTAAAAGAAAGAAAAGATAAGCGGTGGAGATGGAATATAAATAAGAGAAAGGAGGGGGAACCAGACAAATTAGGAAATGGAGAAAAAGAGAGAACTAATAGGAGAGGAGAAAAAGGAAGGGAAAGGAAAGAGTTAAGGGGGTAGCCAATCGAACCCCCGAGCTGTTTCTATGTCACGACCTAGTCTCCGACCCGGTGTTCTGCAGCTTTTCCGACGCCTTTCACGGCATTTTCCTAAACTCGACAAGATTTGGTTTCATTATGTGGAGAATAGCACCGATGGGTGTGACGGGTCTCATGGTTGCGATCCACCATTCCTGAAGCAAACTTAGCCAACCACCACCACCAATAGACTCTCCTTAACCTTAAGAACAAAGCACATGCATTGGTTGGGGCGTCAGAGCTTGTTTGGAGTTGAATCAAAATCACCAACTTCTAGGGTTTCCGACAGGTTCATGGTGATTTGAGCTTTTTCGGTCAAATTGGCTTGGCCGCAGGTATGAAACTTGCTCTACTCATTGAGATCTTTATTTTTGTGAAATTTGAGAATTTTTAGAAATAGTTGATTTTTCTGGTGAGTCGGGGCAGTCGACCGCCGTGTGTGGTGGCGTATGGGCCGAGACCCCACCTGACCTTCCTAAGCTAAGTGTTATACTCCAATTGCATAGGTGAAGTTCGATTAACGAAATTCCATTATTTGGGTACAATTTTGCTAAGGTTTGCCACTTGATCCTTATTTGAATTGACGATCCAACCGTTGGATTGTCACCAAACTTTGATACGTTATAGTACATAATATTTAAGGATATTAGAAACTTATGGATCAGGAATCCAACGTTCGGATCTTCCCGAATAGGATATGTAAGTTACGTGTTCTATTGGTTTAGCGCAAACCTCAGGTGAGTAAGTCTTTTTCCTTTTTTATATTATATTATATTATATATATACCTTACGGTTTTCCAGAAAATGTTTTAAATTGATTATGCATAGCATGCCATGATTTAAATGTGTTATATTTAAATATTGCATTGTGATGAGATTTGTGGTTATGCCAAATGATCCTACGGAGGCACAGGTAAGTTTATGTGAGTTATTATGTGATTGAAATTGTTGAATTATATGAGCATGCATATATTCATTTAGAGCTCATCATTGTTGCACCCCGGTGTTAGTGCTCCTGCCCCGGGCCAAGGCACAACCTTCACGTGATTGTTCACCTTCCGCACCACACGCTCGCCTTGGATCCAAGTTAGGTGCTAGCCTGTCATACAAGTTGCATTAGGCAACTCCGACTCGTAGGTGACCCACACATAGTGCTAGCTTTCACGTGATCGTAGCACTAGAGCGTACATATTTACACCCAGCTTGTCGTATAGGTCACACTAGGTGACTCCAACTCGTGTGTTAGCATAGACTGATGAGCAATAGGTCCAGTCATACAGGTCACATCAGGTGACTCCGACTGGCATGTTAGTTTAGACTGATCTCACACATGGCTTACATTTATTATTGCTGAGATATTGTGGCATGGCATGCTTCTATTTTTACTGCACCTGTGCATTCATTTTTCATACCTACGTAGTATTATTTTCTGAAAACTATACGGGTTTTATGGCAAGGGGTTATAACGCTTTCAAAAGGTTTTTATTAAAACTTTATTTTCAGGCCCACTCACCCTTATTTTTCGCCCCTCCAGGTTCTAGTAGAAAAGTTTTCGTACCAACGAGGATTATCAGGAAATCTTGGGGTACACGATTACCATCGATGGTATAATTCTCACCCTATTTTACTGTACTGTACTTATGCTTTGTCATCACGTGTGAAATGGGTTCATACCCGCTCACCACGCACTCTTGTACTTAGGCACTTTTAGGTTTCAATTTATTCACATCTTCCACATCAATACACTTTATGGTTTCGTCACCTTCCAGGTGTCGACCAACACAGTTCTAATGGACATCCCGGGTCGGGTTGTGTCACTTACATGTTCATATTTGATCTGAATATCACAGACGGATTGCATGTTAGATATACGTTCTTGCTTGAATATCACGAGGAGAATATGTATTGGGAAAACCTAACCTTCAAAGTTGCATGTGTAATTCATTAGTAATTGGTAAAGTTACATAAGATTGTTAAGGTGACGGTGGAACCCTAGGCTTTTACAATTTGGTTTTCAAAATGTTTTCTTTTCCTTTTCTTTGATATTGCATATTTTCTAATCATTTTAATTAAATTCGTTTTTAATATTTTAGGTTATAAAATTATCCTTTTCCAAAACCTTGTTTCAACTAATTAATTAAGATTTGGTTTTAACACAAATTATTCATTCAATCCCTGTGGAAAACGACCTTATTTGAGTCATTTATACTACAACTACCTTGTTCACTTACAAGTATTTTTAGGTGATTTTATCTCTACCTTTGCAGGTGCTAAAAACCCTATTAAGTACTACGGTGTGTAGTATTCTTCTTTACTTATAAGTGGAGATCTTAGGTTCTAATCTTGAAAATGACAAGTTCAATACCAATTTATTTCTTCCACTTTTTACTATAAATATATAGTAAACAATCTCATTCACAACTCATTACTATGGGTTTAAAATTAGTATACTTACTAGATCAATTAATATTAAAGGGAGGGTCCAAATTTTAATGATTTTTAAATAGTATGCATAATGAAATTTTATTACAAACAATAACATTAGTGAATTAAATTGTTAATTGTTAGGAGGGAGGGGGATTTGTTCCCACACCAAAGTGTATAGACAAGGCCGGTTATTTTGGTGCTTGGGACGAACACTCAAAATGTGTCTTTTCCAATACACGAACATATATTAAAAAGAAATATTTAAAGAAGACTGGAACCTAGTCAAAGTTGAAGGGCTAGGCCCTTATGCCCATATTATATTACTTGAAGAAAAAAATACAACTGGGAGGGGGGACATAATACCCAAACCCTGACGATCAAAAGCAAAATCTTATACAACTACTCCAAGGAAAAACTCCTTGAAATTTCAACCTTCAAGAAATATTCATCTTGCATTTTTTGAAGCAAAATATCAGTTAGATCATCATAGTCCAAGTCTTCAACCTCATCCTTTTTCAACATAAGATTGCTAATCCATTTAATATATCTTGAGTCATAGTGGTCTACAAGTAAGATTTTAATAATTTCAATTTTGCAAAACTTTTTTTTGCAGATGCACCACGGTCATAAGTATAGTCTACAATATACGATAAGCAATCAACACATCTGGACACATATCAATTTCTTTTACAAACTTTGTTATTTCCATGGATGTCCAAGGCCTATCATATTCAACTAGTTCTTCAGGTAACATCATTTGTAAAACCTGTACTTTAGAACATAAGACGACTCCATCTACATCAATAGCATTGTCATGTTTCAAATGTGCTTCAAGAGTCATACAACAGTCTTTTAGATCATGCATTGAAATTAACTTTGATGCATCAAACAAGAAACCAATTGGTTTCTCTAATTGGCCCCACCTTTCTACAAGTATGTCTCTCATTTCTGCATTGAGTCCATCCTAAACTCTTGGATGATAAATGTTTAAATGGAATATATGTTATGGGGATTCAATATTTTCTTCTACATCAATATGGTCATCACCAACATTTTCCTCTACATCACCACTATTTTCAGTCATGAGATTCATCACCAATATCTTCCTCTACATCACCATCATTTTCATGATGATGAGACGTATCACCAACATCTTGTAACTCTTCACTAACATCAATTTCTATCAAATTTTCAACCGACTCATTATTTTTAGAAGAAAAAAAAAATTTATTACGAGATCATCTTAAACTCTAGGCAATTTCTTTATCCTTTGCCTTTTTTTCCGTTTTCATATTACCAGGAAGTTGTTTTCAAAAAGACTTGACTTCAATAATTGTTTTTGAAAAATTACTTACACACCAGATAACAAAAAATTTCAATTCAAATAATCATTCTAATATATATTATATATATTATAAAAAATACTAACATATGGTTCCAATATAGATTATAAGAAATTACCAACAGACAACATATCATTCAACATGTATTATGAAAAATTACCTACTTGCCAGTCGCCCCTCGGGTTTTGTTGCTTTTGCAATCTTGTAGACGTCTCACTAATTTGGAAATTGGACCTGAGACTTAGAGAGAAAATGAAGTTGACAACTAGAAATTAAGGTGAAAAAAATTATTTGTAAAATCTAATTTCCATTTCTGAAGCAAAATTATGGTGAAAAAAAAAGGGGAAATTGAAATCGAAACGAGGGTGGCGGCAACGAGACATTGAGACCTGAGAGAAAGCATGAACAGCGGAGCCGCGAAGGGCCGAAGGCGGAGGCAGCTAACCGACTGGACCGTTGGGTTTGGGTATGGGTGCATTGGGTGGATGGTGCAGCCATGCAGGGACCGTTGGGTCTAAGTCTTGCCATCTTGGCAATAGGTCTACAAGCTGTCTCTGGTCGCGAAAATATGAAAAGAAGAACAAAGGCAAAGACGCAGGGCAATGTAGTAAATTTTTTATATTTTTTATATACCTATATATGAACCGTAAAATATTTTGTTGTCCCAACAAATTTGGGCCCTGGATTGGGCCAGGGTAGCCTCTTGCCTAGACATTATTACTTTCTACTATTGCGGTAAAGCACCATCTCATGCTTTATGAAAATTTTGAGTGGGTCTAAAGCAACCATCACAAGAGGAAATTACAAATTTTGATAGAGTTTTTCCATGAAAAATGCTCTAAAAATCTTACCATTTGATCCTTATCCCACAAAGGGAATAATTTACCATACCTATACCCCAAAACAAAAAATTTCAAGACAACAACAATATGGCAATTGAAAACAAAAATATCCACATCAAAAAATGAGAACAAATAAAAATAAAAATAGAGAAAATAAATACAAACAAACTATTTAATAACCAAAATCCAAACTAGAACAAATCCCTAAGAGGAACAATTGGCTAAACTTACCGTTTGTGCTTATGATTCAATTATACGTCTTATAAAATGGTACGAGTTTTATGCAAGATTTAATCATTGTAAGGTTTATTAATTTTATATATACAAGATATAAATCATTTCTCTTCTAACTAACGCCTATTAGCATAGAAAATATTTTTGCTTAGTTAATTGGTTGTCTTAAAATGAATCTATTCTATTAAGAGAAGAGCCCTTGTCAACTTTTTCCCCCATTTTTTCTAATTTTGCCCTCACTTTTAAATACAACAATATTGATATAAGGAGGGTAAAATAATAATTTTGTACCTTTTGACAAAATGACAATCATATCCCTATTTGTCCTATTTGACCCTCTTTTTTTACAAAATGACAATCATATCCCTACGTTTCCTATTTTACCCTCACTTTTGATACACAATATTTACATAAGGAGAATAAAAAATAGTAATTATGTAATATTAAGATAAAATATGCACTTATTAAGAGAAATTGTCTCACCATCATTTATTCTCTTTTTAAAATTTAAAAAATCACACTCCTTAATAAAAAATAAAAAATAAAATAAAATAAAATTGTTCGCACACACAGAGTGTGTGCTCATCGACTATGCTCATCGACTAGTTTATATTAAGATTAGATCACATTGATCTAACAATAATTAAGTTACATTTCATTATCATTACAGGATGGTAAGCAAAATACACAACTAATTAAAAGGAAAATGTTAGGGAGACTAAATATGTAGATAAAATTTACAAATTAAATGATGTGTCACCAATATAAATGAACACATTTATCAAAGCTTAAGTAATAATCCAATCACCAACTTCTATGTCATTTAGTTTACAAAATTTTATCTACAAATTTAATCCCCTAGCATTACCCAATTAACAAAGAGGGTTTTCTAATATGCACTAATGTAAGTCTACATCGAATACTTGATTGTTAGATCATTGGCGGTTGGATTATTAGCTACAAATCTAGCTTTTTCATTCATTATGTGCATGGCTTAATCAAAGTTGCGCATAACAAAACCAATACAACTGAGATGATTTGTAAAAAAGGGCAATGCTAGGGAGATAATTATTTAGATCAAATTTCATAAACCATATTGACACACCCCGACTGAAGTCAAGACGTGTTAGCCGTCACGTGAGAATGACGTAGTCATGTGCACAAAGCGGAAGCGATAAGAGTAAGGGAATACTAACAACTTAAAACCAAGCAACTAACAATCCCAATTAAGAAAGAATGCTAGTGAGAGTTTAAGTGTATAAATACACTTTCAAAGCAATAAGAGAGTCTAGTTGCAGTCAAGTAGAACAATCACTAAAATACAACACCCGAAGGTGAATCCTACTTTTTCGGATTCTGTCAGAACACCGTTGGAGTCCTCGTGGCCACCAAACTCTGCTATCTAAGACCTGGAGGGGCGAAAAATAAAGTTGAGTGGGTTAGTAAAACACATTTACACGAAAACCTTATTTTCTTTTGAATATACTAACCCCTCGCCGTAAAACAAGTATATGGTTATTTTCCCAGAAAATAGAATACATAAATATGTATATAAATATATCATTTCAAATCATGCTTTACGTATTCATAGTCATATGTATGCCATGCCAAGATATAACAAGGTAAGCAATTCAGGTAAGAATAAATTCATAGAAATATAACATATTACCCGAAACCCATGTGGTACTCTGTAGGGCTGAATTCATAGCTCAAAAGTCAATCTATCCGAAGTCACTACAATGACCTATACGGCAATATACTGCAGATAAGTCGGAACCACTAATAAAAAGGGTCTGTACGACAAGATTGGGTGTAATATAATTATGCTCAATTCTACTCTCTCATAATAGCCGGGCGATAAATCGCTAGTCACCTGCGAGTCGGAACCATAAATAAGGTCTGTACGACAAGACTGTGCACTTAAATTGGATCCAATATGAGCATATAGTGCGGGGGTGACATAATAAACAGGCATGTACTTCATATCTCTGGCTAAATCACAATCACCTTAGGTGCAATTTTATGAGCTCAACATTATTCAATCACATATCACATCATCGATGATTCACATAACCAAACACAACTTACCTAAGCTTACCTAAGCGTCCACAACACCACATTTAAATATATAAAGCTTCACATACCAATTCATGTACGAAATATAAATTCATATGCATGGCATTTAAATCGCATTTCCTTTAAATACGTTTTCTGGGAAAAACGTCAAGTGTATATATATATATATATACACACATACTAAAAACAACTGCCCACTCACAGATATGTTGATGGGTCGTAGCCCCCGAGCCTCGATTGATTACGCTCGTCCTGAGAATAGGCCTCACCTATAGGCGAAACAACTATATAAACGTCACTTTAATGCAAATATACCAAACTATGTAATAACTTATCTTACATAGCTCAAATTGGGTATATAAATATACCATAGTGACCTACACAACCTCAAGATCATCCCCATATTTTTAGAATATTTTTCCAACCATCCACGCGCCTCCACGCTCCTGCCAAGGCACGGCAATACGCGCCGCCCACACGGGGGCACATGCTAGGCACGCTGACGGCGTCAATTAACGCCGTCAGGAATATTCCATCAACTTCTAATTGTTACCGTTAAATCTAACTAACGGCATTGGAATATTCTGTCAGACTTGACAGAATATTCCAACGTCTTCAACCTTGGGACTCCGACGATCGTCGCCGTAGCAAAAAAACTGGGGATTTTTAGAACTTTGATTTCTCACTCGTTTCTTTACCATTTTTCACGAAATTCATACCAAAATGAAGCTCTTAACTTGTAGAACACAATCATACTAATTTAAAGCTCTAAAAGTCACGGGATCTCACCTGAGAATTCCAAGAAAAACCCGCCAAACTTCGTCCACACGATCTCGACGTCCAAAACCTTCAAATGAAGCACTCCGAGCTTCCTTGGGACCTCACTAAGCTTCCTACAAGCTTCAAATTTTCAAAAACATCTATAATTACGTGTGCATGAACAGTGCACAAATCGGGGGTTAAGAAAAACTAGGGTTTTCAAAGGTATCTTTACCTAAAATGGGTACCAATCGACCCGTCTGAGCTTCACGAACACAATGGTGCAAACTTTGACCACAATCCGTGAAGTTTCAAGGGTTTTGGGTGTTTGTCCGTACGAGTTCGAAGGAGAGAGAGTGTGCACGAGAGTGAGAGAGAGAGAATGGAGGAGTGATGTGTGGTCCAAAATAGTCAACAACCCACAATACACCAAACTCTAATCCTAATTGGTTCCAAACAATTAGGATTTAAGAATATTGGTCAAAAAACACAATTAAACCAATAATACAACTCAACGTCCAGGGGTAATTCTGACTTTTCACACCTCCGATAAATAATTTCTGGGACGGGCTGTCGCACATATGATATGGTTGTTGACGATTAAATTATTTATTTCCTATAGCTGACATATCACATAATTTACGAATCTGAGTTACCTAGCATTAAATAATTCTGATTATAACATATATAAAAGTTTGTTAATCATTAATGAGGTTTTTTGTTTCTTCTGAAGAAACAATATTTTTACACTAAGGGGGTAAGAGAGTAGCTACGTCTCACAATCGTTAGCAATAATGTGGTTCAAATTTATCTTTGGCAATAATCGATCTCTTATTTACAAATAAAGATGAATATTTCTAAAACGTAGTACTCAAACACAGCTCTTAGTAAAAAAATAAGTAAAGAATTTTTTAAACAAGTAAAAATAAAAAATTGAAAACCCAAAAATTGGGAAAAGACAGAAAGAAAAACAAAACAAACAAAAATACACCCACATGGAAAGGAAGGAAACGAAAAGATCAGACTCTCTCTCTACCTCTGTCACTCTGTCAGCCCTCCATTTCCACTCACCTTCTCTCTGTCTGCTGCTACTTCCTTCTTCCGCCTAGCCCTTCCGCCCGGGTCGTTCGACGACACTGAATCCATTTCCAGGTATTTTTGTTTCGGAAATTAAATTTTTTACTCAATTTTGTTTCGAACATTTGTGTACAAATTTGATTGCAAACGGACGTTTTTCTTGCCCTAGATTCTGTGATGCTGCTGTGATCTGATCTCGGAACTTGTCCTTAATTGTATATAATTTCTTGTGGTTGTGTAAATTTGCAATTTGTTACATTGTTTGTGCTGAATTTAGTTGATTCAATTGGTAAATTTTGCTAATTGTGATTTGTGGGCACCAAAGATCGGATCTTTTCACCCAATTTTGGATTGGTTTTCGGTGTGCAGAGTGTTGGGGTTTGATTTGGACTGGGAAGGAAGCTTGCATTGTGTGGGATTGCACTGTAGCATTGTACCTTTTTGAACAGTGTTAATGGTGAGGGAAAGCTGGGGATTAGATGCTGAGGGACTGATGTTGTGATGCTACTTAGGCAGAGAAACTGGGTTTCAGGGTAGTCGGAAGGAGGGGAGTTCTTCGACATTTGCTTTATTGGTGACTCAGGTATTTTGCTCTGATCTCCATAAGTTGTATTTGTTACATATTTATTTGCTTTTTGAAGATTTTTTGTTGGGTAAAGTACCTTAATCTAAAAATTCGATCGTGATCTTTAAGGGCCATGATGATTTTCCTTTTGTGCTTTTTTGTGTTTTTTTGTTGGGGATAAAAATCAAAGAGAGGGAATAGAGATGGAAGGAAGGAGAGGAGAGGGAGGAAGATATCGAAAATACGTATAAATAAACTAAAAACCTTACAGTAGTTTTTAGTTTGTGATAAAGCTATTAGATGTATTTTCCTTATAAAAAAACACAAAAAAACATTACCATAGTTTCTATAAAATATTGTTTAAGTATTTGCAGCTTCAAGTCACCCAATAAGGTTGATTCATGCGATGAACAATTACAATATTTTGATTTTCAGGTGGCTAAGGGGAAATCTGAAAGTGGTGTACAGTCAAATGTCAAAAGCTCCCTCCTCTAAACCGCGAGAACCCGTATCGTCTTCTACTTCACAGTCTAGGTTAGCAATGTTCAATTTGCATGGTCTCTTTAACTGTGGTGACAGATTAGTCTTGGTAGTTCAGAAAATGAATGATTGACTGATAAATTTACTGGAGTGCTCCTAAAGTTTTTTATTTTTGTCCCGATTTTTAAAAGTAAGCTGGAGAGACAGAAGTCAAATCCACTTTAGGCTCTTTAAAGTTTTTAATTGGACAATTTTTGATTATTCATTTGCAAGATTTTAAAATGAGTTCATGTTTCACCCAGGGATTTAAATGAACCAGCAATGGATGATGAAGAAGGTACAATGGCAAGAGTTGCTCAATTTATTGAGCAACTACATGCCAGCATGTCTTCACTGCAAGAAAAAGAGCTTATTACAGCACGTTTGCTAGGTATTGCCAAAGCAAGAAAGGATGCAAGAACAATTATTGGTTCGCATTCCCAGGCAATGCCATTGTTCATAAGCATTCTCAGGAACGGCACCCCTGTGGCAAAAGTTAAGGTGGCTGCAACTCTGAGTGTCCTGTGTAAAGATGAAGACTTGCGTCTTAAAGTACTTCTAGGCGGGTGCATCCCCCCTTTACTCTCACTTTTGAAGTCCGAATCAATTGAGGCTAGGAAGGCTGCAGCAGAAGCTATATACGAAGTTTCCTCAGGTGGACTTTCAGATGATCATGTCGGCATCAAAATATTTATCACAGAAGGTGTAGTACCAAACTTGTGGAATCAACTCAATCCAAAGAGCAAGCAGGACAAAGTGGTTGAGGGATTTGTGACAGGGGCTTTGAGAAATCTTTGTGGTGACAAGGATGGTTACTGGAAAGCAACACTCGAGGCTGGTGGAGTTGATATCATTGTGGGTCTTCTGTCTTCTGACAATGCTGCTGCCCAGTCCAATGCAGCCTCCCTCTTGGCCCGTCTCATGTTGGCTTTCAGCGATAGCATCCCTAAAGTAATAGATTCTGGAGCTGTCAAAGCTTTGCTTCAGCTTGTGGGCCAGGAAAATGATGTTTCTGTCCGTGCTAGTGCTGCTGATGCTCTGGAAGCCCTTTCTTCAAAGTCAACTGGGGCTAAAAAAGCTATTGTGAATGCAGATGGTCTTTCAGTTCTAATAGGGGCTATAGTTGCTCCATCTAAAGAGTGCATGCAAGGTGAGTGTGGGCAGGCTCTTCAAGGCCATGCCACACGGGCTTTAGCAAATATATGTGGTGGGATGTCTGCTTTAATTTTATATCTTGGAGAACTGTCACAGTCACCTCGCCTAGCTGCCCCGGTTGCTGATATAATTGGAGCTCTTGCATACACGCTGATGGTCTTTGAGCACAATTCTGGTGCAGATCAGGAATCTGTTAATGTAACAAAGATAGAGGATATTCTTGTAATGCTGCTAAAGCCTCAGGACAATAAGCTTGTTCAAGAGCGTGTCCTTGAGGCCATGGCTAGTCTATATGGCAACAACTCTCTCTCCAGTTGGCTCAATCATGCACAAGCAAAGAAGGTACTCATTGGACTTATAACAATGGCTGCCGTTGACGTGCAAGAGTATCTTATACCCTCTTTGACAAGCTTATGCTGTGATGGTACTGGAATATGGGAGTCCATTGGCAAGAGAGAAGGAATTCAGTTACTTATTTCATTGTTGGGGTTATCCAGTGAGCAGCATCAAGAATATGCTGTTCAGTTGCTGGCCATCTTAGCTGACCAAGTTGATGACAGCAAGTGGGCTATTACAGCTGCCGGTGGGATTCCTCCTCTGGTACAGTTATTAGAGACGGGTTCTCAGAAGGCAAAAGAGGATGCCGCTCATGTGTTGTGGAATTTGTGCTGTCACAGTGAAGATATTCGTGCATGTGTTGAAAGTGCAGGAGCCATCCCAGCATTTTTATGGCTTTTAAAAAGTGGTGGGTCAAGAGGACAAGAAGCATCAGCTAAGGCACTCACAAAGCTTGTCCCGAGAGCGGATTCTGCCACCATTAATCAATTGTTAGCTTTGCTCCTCGGTGACTCTCCAAGCTCGAAGGCCCATACTATCAGGGTATTGGGTCATGTTCTCATAATGGCGTCACACAATGATCTTGTGCATAAAGGTTCAGCAGCTAATAAAGGGCTGAGGTCTCTTGTCCAGGTCCTCAATTCATCAAATGAAGAAACTCAAGAGTATGCTGCGTCTGTCCTAGCTGATCTATTCAGCACAAGACAAGATATTTGTGATACTCTTGCAACTGATGAGATCGTGCATCCTTGCATGAAGCTATTGACCAGCAACACACAAGGTGTTGCAACACAGTCAGCTCGAGCATTGGGTGCTCTGTCCCGCCCTATGAAGACCAAAACAACAAGCAAGATGTCTTATTTTGCAGAAGGTGATGTCAAGCCCCTCATCAGACTGGCTAAAACTTCTTCCATTGATGCTGCTGAAACTGCAGTTGCTGCACTTGCCAATCTTCTCTCTGATCCCCAGATTGCTGCAGAAGCCCTGGCAGAAGATGTTGTTTCAGCTTTGATAAGAGTACTGGGTGATGGAACTTCAGAAGGTAAGAAGAATGCATCCCGTGCCCTTCGTCAATTCCTGAAGCATTTTCCTGTAGGTTATGTGCTCACAGGAAATGCTCAGTGTTGTTTTGCTATGCTTGCTATTGTTGATTCCTTAAATGCATTGGATATGGTTGGGACTGATGCTGCGGATGCTTTAGAAGTAGTAGCTCTTTTGGCTAGAACAAAACAGGGCGTGAACTTCACTTACCGTCCATGGTCTGCCCTTGCTGAAGTTCCATCAAGCTTAGAATCTCTTGTTCGCTGCCTGGCTGAAGGGCCTCCCCCACTTCAGGATAAGGCAATAGAAATTTTATCTAGGCTTTGTGATGAGCAACCAGTTGTGCTCGGTGATCTATTGATTGAAAGATCAAGATCCCTTGGTTCACTAGCTAACAGGGTAATGAACTCATCTAGTCTAGAAATCAGAGTTGGAGGAGCTGCGTTACTTATTTGTGCAGCAAAAGAGTACAAACAGAAGGCAATGGAAGTACTTGATGTATCAGGATATTTAAAACTGTTAGTGTATGCTTTAGTGGACATGATGAAGCAAAATTCTAGCTGCTCCTCTCTAGAAATTGAAGTCAGAACTCCTAGGGGTTTTATTGAAAGAACTGCATTCCACAAAGGTGACGAATTTGATGTCCCTGATCCAGCCATTGTCTTAGGGGGTACTGTTGCCTTGTGGTTGCTATGCATAATTGGTTCCTTTCATGCAAAGAGCAAACTCACAATTATGGAAGCCGGTGGTCTTGAGGTTCTATCTGACAAGCTTGCATGTTACACTTCCAATCCACAGGTATAGATTAATCTGCTTGTAGTTTCATGTTTAGATACTTTTTGGTACAGATAGTTGAAATATAAATTTTGGTAGCTTACTGGATTGGTCATCTTTATGAACAGGCAGAATATGAGGATACGGAAGGTATATGGATTAGTGCCTTACTCCTGGCTATTCTGTTTGAAGATGCAAATGTTGTTCTGTCACCTGTAACAATGTGCATCATTCCTTCACTTGCTCTTCTTTTGAGATCAGATGAGATGATTGATAGGTTCTTTGCTGCCCAGTCAATGGCCAGTCTTGTTTCTAATGGTAGTAAAGGAATAATTCTTGCCCTTGCAAATTCAGGTGCGGTTGCTGGATTAATAACCCTAATTGGTTATATAGAGTCCGACGTGCCTAACCTCGTTACTTTGTCAGAAGAGTTTTCTCTGGTACGAAATCCTGATCAAGTTGTTTTGGAGTACCTTTTTTATTTTGAAGATGTAAGAGTTGGATCAACAGCACGTAAGTCTATACCTCTCTTGGTGGATCTCTTGAGACCAATGCCAGAACGGCCTGGTGCCCCTCCATTTGCTGTTAAACTCTTGACCCGTATTGCCAATGGAAGTGATACAAATAAATTAATTATGGGTGAAGCTGGAGCTCTGGATGCTCTGACAAAGTACCTTTCTTTGAGCCCACAAGACTCCACAGAAGCTACAATAACTGAATTATTCAGAATATTATTCAGCAATCCCGATATCATTCGTTATGAAGCATCAGCTAGTTCTTTGAATCAACTCATAGCTGTTCTGCGTCTAGGGTCAAGAACTGCAAGATATAGTGCTGCAAGAGCTCTTCATGAACTATTTGACGCTGAGAACATCAGAGATTCTGATTTAGCAAGGCAGTCTATTCAACCATTGGTTGACATGCTTAACGCTGCATCAGAGAGTGAGCAAGAGGCTGCCCTTGTTGCGTTAATTAAGTTGACTTCAGGAAATTCTTCTAAAGCAGCTTTTTTTACTGATGGGCAGGGAAATCCACTGGAGAGTTTGTACAAAATACTGTCTTCTGCTTCATCCTTGGAATTGAGGAGAATTGCTGCACAACTCTGTTGTACTTTGTTTGATAATACCGAAGTCAGAGCAAGTGCAATTGCCTCAGAATGCGTAGAGCCCCTTATATCACTGATGCATTCTGATACAACTACAGCTGTAGAAGCTGGAGTTTGTGCTTTTGAAAAATTGTTGGATGATGAACACCGGGTGGAGCTTGCAATGGCCTATAATGTTGTGGATCTCCTTGTTGGATTAGTTTCTGGAACAAGCATGCTGCTCATTGAGGCCAGTGTCTGTTCTCTCATAAAGTTGGGGAAAGACCGGACCCCATGCAAATTGGATATGGTCAATGCTGGAATTATTGATAAATGTCTTGAGCTACTACCTGCTGCACCCAGTTCATTATGCTCTTCCGTGGCTGAATTGTTCCGCATTTTAACAAATAGTAATGCAATTGCTAGAAGTTTGGGTGCTGCACAAATTGTAGAACCTCTTTTTATAGTTTTACAACGTCCAGATTTCAATTTATGGGGACAGCACAGTGCATTACAAGCACTGGTAAATATTTTGGAGAAGCCACAAAGCCTTGCAACTTTAAAGCTTACACCTAGCCAAGTGATCGAGCCTCTAATTTCATTTCTGGAATCCCCATCTCAAGCCATCCAGCAGCTTGGCACAGAATTGCTATCTCATCTTCTTGCACAAGAACATTTTCAGCAAGATATTACAACAAAAAATGCAGTTGTTCCTCTTGTTCAGCTTGCAGGAATTGGAATATTAAACTTGCAGCAGACAGCGGTAAAGGCACTGGAAAAAATCTCAACAAGCTGGCCAAGGGCAGTTGCTGATGCTGGTGGTATCTTTGAGCTTGGAAAGGTTATTATTCAAGATGACCCTCAGCCACCTCATGCCCTGTGGGAATCAGCTGCTTTAGTTCTCTCAAATGTTCTGCGCTTCAACGCTGAATACTATTTTAAGGTTCCTGTGGTGGTTCTTGTTAAAATGTTGCATTCAACACTGGATAGCACCATCACGGTGGCCCTCAATGCGTTACTTGTTCATGAAAGGAATGATAATTTAAGTGCAGAACAGATGACTGATGGTGGTGCTATAGAAGCCTTGTTGGACCTTTTACGGTCTCATCAATGTGAAGAAGCTTCTGGAAGATTACTTGAAGCTCTATTTAACAATGTCAGGATACGACAAATGAAGGTCTCTCAGTATGCAATAGCACCGCTATCGCAGTATCTGTTAGATCCACAAACCAAATCGCAGTCTGGAAAACTTCTTGCTGCTCTTGCTCTGGGAGACCTTTCCCAACATGAAGGGCTTGCGAGAGCTAGAGATTCTGTTTCTGCATGTCGTGCATTGATAAGCTTGCTTGAAGAACAACCAACAGAAGAGATGAAAATGGTGTCAATTTGTGCATTGCAGAACTTTGTCATGAACAGCCGAACAAATAGGCGAGCTGTTGCTGAAGCTGGGGGCATACTGATTATTCAAGAACTACTACTGTCTCCGAATGCAGAAACTGCTGGGCAGGCAGCATTGCTTATCAAATTCTTGTTTTCTAATCACACACTCCAAGAGTATGTATCAAATGAACTTATAAGATCTTTGACAGGTAATTCATGTCTGCATTGCTATTTGGTTTCAAATGCTGATTTACCCCTATAAACTAAAAGACTAACGTATGATATTCATCAACCTCCCTTTATTTATTTATTTATTTCGTTCTTTCTTTCTTCTGTTGATTTATTGGATCCAATGCTGTGTCTTGCAGCTGCATTAGAGAGAGAGTTGTGGACCTCAGCAACTATTAATGAAGAGGTCTTGAGAGCCTTACATATGATATTCGTCAACTTCCCAAAGCTCCATATTTCTGAAGCAGCCACTCTCTGCATTCCCAATCTGATTGGAGCTCTTAAATCTGGTAGTGACACGGCTCAGGACGTTGTTTTGGACACCCTTTCCCTGTTGAGACATTCTTGGTCAACCATGCCAATAGATATTGCAAAGTCTCAGGCTGTGATTGCTGCCGAAGCCATTCCCATCCTACAAATGCTCATGAAAACCTGTCCACCAAGTTTCCAAGAGAGAGCAGACAGCCTGTTGCATTGCTTACCAGGTTGTTTGACTGTTACAATTAAGCGGGGGAACAACCTTAAACAGGCCATGGGAGGTACAAATGCTTTTTGTCGATTGACAATAGGCAATGGCCCTCCTCGACAAACCAAGGTAATGGTTCCATAAGACTAGTTATGTACAACATGAAAAAAAGAAACTGTGTATTGCATAACCTACATGAATGATACCTAACAGTTGTTGGTCTAGCGGTCAGGTCCTTGGTTTGCTCCCAAGTGGTCTGGGGTTCGACTGTCTCCCACGGTACCCACCTAGCACATGCTAGAGTTTCACACTCCCCAAATGTTGTGGGGTCAAGCAGGGGCCTAGTGATTAGTCTGGTCAAAGACTCGGATACACTAGTTTCAAAAATAAAAATAAAAAATAACCTTCATGGATGATTAAATCTTTATTCTTAATAGAGAAATTGATTGTTTACTCCTGGCCGAAGTTTTCTTTTCATTCTTTTCCTCTGTTTATGATGCACGATTGAAGCCTCTTTAGAGCACCTGACAAATCCTAGGGCCACATGGTGGCCCTAATCCCGTAAATACTGGATAATGGATAATTACCAGGCCCCTGCCGGGGGGTGGCTCTGAAGGGATTAGCACTGATTTTCTATGAAAATAAATTATATTATTGCTTCTGCAATGACTTTACTGCGTCTAAATGTGCAATAGAATTTTGATAACATAGCGATGCCTGCAAGTTCCCTATCTTATATTGGTTTTGTGAAGATTTACCAATAATTATTATTCTTTTAACCAAATTTTTTATTTTATTTGTCTATATATAAATAGGAAGAGTGAGCATAGTGCATTTGACTGCAAGTCTGTTGTTTCAAATGCTTTAATAAAGAAGTTTCATGTTGTGCATATAAGTCATGATGTTTTATATCCTCTCTACGTTTATAGCTTTATGTTATACTAAAATGTTGTTTCGCCAATAGGTAGTGAGCCACAGTACCTCTCCAGAATGGAAAGAAAGCTTTACGTGGGCATTTGATGTGCCTCCAAAGGGACAAAAGCTCCACATCATTTGCAAAAGCAAAAATACCTTCGGAAAGGTAATTAGTTTTCTATTTAGATTTGCAAATCGCAAGCAGATAAGTTGATCATTCGTTATTATCATGAATCTTTATGCTCTTGACCTATGAAAAAAAGTTTGATGCTCTTGTTTCCTGTAAGGCTTTTGATTTAATAGGGTGGGTTTAAATCTCATCAAACAATAGTGAAAGGGCGATAACTCTGCACTGATTAGGCACACCCCCACCCCCATTTTTGCGTTTCATTTCGTGATTGTTGTAGGCGAGCCTTTTGTTTTTCTTTTATTTCTCAGACAACGCTGGGAAGAGTGACGATCCAAATTGACAAAGTTGTGAGTGAAGGAGTATACAGTGGATTATTCAGTCTAAATCATGACAGCAACAAAGATGGGTCTTCCCGTACACTAGAAATCGAGATTATCTGGTCCAACAGAATGGCCGACGAAGAAACTTGAACGAGTATAAGAGTCAGGTGCGGTGCAGTCTCCTCCTCGTAAAGCTGAGAACGCCGGATTGATTATCCGAACGGGTAAAAGGAGGTCGGCTTGCTTGTAATTATTTTTGTGTGTTTAAAGGTCCAGTTTTGTCCTTTGAAATTTTAAGCTGCTTCAGGTAATTGTAAATTACATTTATTAGGTTGCGGATTTGATAGAGTGGAAATGCATTCCCACGTTTCAAGGGAATCTAAAAGTTCAAGGGAAGTTTGTACAGGTCAGTCTGTAGGTGCTAGCAATTTGAAGATTCGAAAATGATCGACGTTTGAAAATCCTACAAAGTCGGGAAAGCTTTTCATTGTACAAGTCCTGCCTTGCACACATCGAGAATTAGTTGGTCGTTGATTAATCTCTCTAGTTCGAGTTGTTAGAGTCGTGGACGGGACTGGGACGCTCATTCATGTCCAGATTCTATTGAGGTTTCAAAACTAAACGTAAGGCTTACATAACATCTTGACATCCTCTCAACCCGTGCATTACCGGTGTAATGAACCAACAGTATCTGTCTCATAAGTACATTCCCAACATGAAGCAAAACCCGCAAATTAAACGAGCACAACACAACTACTTCGCAGCAGCAACAAGTGCAGATCGAGCTTTTGTGAAGGTGGCTATCAGTGATCCGAGTTGCAACTTATCATTGCACCCAAACGTCAACCTGTACCTGCAAATGTTAAATAACTCTCACAGATTAGTGTTAAATTCGGATCAGCCAGTTCCAACTTTAACGCATACTCAATTTGCATATTGAACAAATTTACAATCTTCGGTATCATATATTGGCAAGCAATTTCCGCATATGCACTACCTCCCTCTCCCTTTTTTGAAGCAAATTGATGCACTATCGTTTATTATATACTGTGACCAAGTATCGCCATTACCACGTTGCAATAATCTCGGCTGCCTAATTTGTATGGTCCAGAATGAAGAAAACAATAAGAAAATGAAAAGAGGATAAGACGGAGACACATACTCTATGTCAGCTAAATCATTAATCAATTTAACTCGAACTTCTGCGGGCATCATAATCTTAAAAACGAACCTGTTCAAAGAAAGCAGTGTGGGTGAGACGAAGCAAACAAAATGCCAAGAGAAAATGTAGAAAAATGTGTAACACTTACATGGTCACTTCTCTTACAATATCTATCAAAGCCAACCCTTTTCTTGCTTTCATGTCAGATATTCCTGCAATCAAGTGAAAAATAGAAAACACTAAAGAACTTTTCCCTCTGACAATATAATTACAAATACGTAAACAAATAAGATAGTTGAATACGTTTGAAACTCTCAGCAAATGATTCGTTCAAAAGCCAGTAAGATATTTGCTCAATATCTTTGGGCAATGGATTTCCTGTGCAAAGATATACCGCTTCTTCAGTTATCTGCTGTGAAGCCATATGAGTTGACTGCGTATATTGAAATAGGAATGACGTTAACATAATCATGAAAAAACAAATTTAAGGGTAGTCATACCGCAGGTAATTTGAGTTTCTGCTATTACTAATTAAGGAATAAAGGATTTCATAAAATTTTTACATATTACAAGGAAAAATGTCATTTCCCTAACCTGTCGTTTTATGAATCGATACATTGCCACACAAACAGATTTTGCACAGCAAAAGAGAAAGATGAATAGACAAATGCACAGACAAGTAACATCTGAGTAGAGATCTTTAACCTGCAAAATGTTCAGAGCCCTTCTCATGTCACCATTGCTAAGCCGTATAACTGCCGCTAAGCCACTCGCAGGCACATCAAGCCTAATCCAATCAATAAATCTCAACTTGTCAATATATTTCTGACATACAACCATAACGTTTGCTGTTGAAGCACATTTATATAACTATATTTGCCTTAACAAAAGGATCGTTTTTTGGGCTTGATTTTGAAGAGTAGTTTTCCACTTTATTTTCAACTATATATTATAACAAGGGGTAGGAGAATCTCCCTACCCGGCTAGGCAACAACGTTTTCTTGTTTGAAATTACTGAATCACATCTTTAGAATCTTTCACAAATCTTGGAAGCATTTAATGCAAAAAAAAATCCCCTCTAGCATGACCTTGTTGAACAATGAGTAAGCCAAAAAAGTACTAAACCTTTTTCCCACTTTAAACTTGACACTGACAAAATGGGTAATAGTTAACCTCAACAGAGAAGAACCTTGCTTACATTTTAGTTCACAGAAAGGGTGATTTTACAGAATTTAATTTTCATCCTCTATAGGAAAACATAAAAGGCAACATCTACATAATGCACGATCAACGCACCCAAAAAAATGTGAGTAAAAGAACAGTACTTACCCTTCAGCTTCTATAACATGTTTGAGTCTCTCTGAGACATGAAACTCCTCAAGTGGAGCAAATCGGAAACGAGTACATCGTGATTGTAATGCTGGAATGATCTTGTTGACATGATTACAAATTAGTGAAAACCTAGTATTCTTTGTGTATTTCTCAATCACTGTACCAAACGCAAAAGTATATTAGAAAAACGAATCAGTGAGATATTTGGGAAGTTGAAACCGACAAAAATCTAATCAAACAATTCATACCCCTTCGCAAAGCAAATTGAGCATCCTTTGTCATAGCATCCGCCTCATCCAGCAATACCATTTTTACAGATGACTTTGCACTATCACCCCTGAACAGACATAAACGGCCTATAAGCTTGATCACACAGCTAAACGTTAGACATAATAACTTGCAGAAACTAACATCAAATAACATCACAATGTTTAGCCATCGTTGGTTGTCTGAAATCTTATAATCTTTCAGAAAGGAGATATATTCATAAGGCTGGAAAACAACCAGAAATCACCAAAATATAAATTAACAAATGACAGGCACAAATCAAAGTCTTACCCAAACGAGAAACTCTGCGTGCTAGCAAAATCTTGAATCTGTTGTCGCACAACATTGATCCCCCTGTCATCGGATGCATTCAACTCCAGAATCATATTGTGGTACTGCACTCCATAGAGCTTGCGTGCCACAGCAAGAATAGTTGAAGTTTTGCCAGTACCAGGAGGGCCATATAGTAGGAGGTGCGGCAATCTGTTCTCACTAGTAAGCCTATCAACTATGCAACCCCGCCACAAAAACACATTGAATTAATGGATAACTAAACAATTAAAATGAATGACAACTACTTATAAGCATTAAGATTAACCAAAATTATGCTCCTTATAATTGCTGCAGCTCATGCCGAAAATCGAAACATTAGGAAAATCAAGCCAAACCCCTAGGATCTCTTTACATTCGTGGTGAGCAAGGGGAAAAACAAATGGGAAACTGTGCTGCTTTTCTCTAATTTCTCCATCTCTGAAATTATATATACATACGAATATATACACACAAATGAACATCTTTTATTCCCAGATTTTCTCACCAAACAAACACTACAGCAACTAATTATAATAGAGAGAAACCCAACAAGCAAAATCAACATAAACCCTAGAAAATCCAACACTTGATACCACCAATCAAGGGGAGAAGGAATTGCTTACTGGTGTCGACAATGTCGCGGTGAGCAGCGACGTCCGCGAGGGATTGAGGGCGGTACTTCTCGACCCACGGCGTGGCTTTGCCGTGGGAAGGGGCGGCGGCGGAGACGACGACGTTTTTGCCTTTGTTGTTGGGTTGTACAGATGGGTTGTCATCGTCGTCGATGTCCATGAGAGTGATTGGCTCCGCCATGGTAGGGACTAGAGTCGACTGCTTAGCTGCTCTCAGCGAGAATCGAGGGTTTCAGTGATCCCAGCAATGGCGCCAACTTGATTTTTGAGAGCGGGATACCCTTTCTACAATTTATTATAAATAAATAAATAAACTTTTGTTTATTTTTTATTTTTTATTTTTGAAAAAATCAATAGTTTTAGTAAGTTAAATAAATAAGAGTACTACTAGACCCACCTCAATATCATATTTTCCCACTCACATGATAATCTCATCAACTATAAAAAATAAAAAAAGTAAAATATTATTTTCCCAACCATCGTTATTCTCAAAATAACCCTAATACATCTCTAATATATCTTTAAATAATATTTAAATAAATAAAAAAAAAACTGAAAGAAAATGCAAGCCTTGACATTTATCATCTCCTTCACGCTTGTCCTTAAACTCATCGCCTTCACACACACACCCCCCCCCCCCCACCGAAAAAATCTCTTTCCAAATCCCCACCCTTTATTTACACCAATATTCCCTACCACCCGCCCCCCCCCTCCAAATGCCCAGTATTCACACCTACCGTCGCACCGCAGAGGCTCCATTGAAGTTTCTCGCCTCCATCTAACACACACCATTCCTTCCTCCAACCTTTATGCCGATTGTAGCCCAAATCTTTCCTAGCCTCTATCCAATGCAGATATCACACCCCTCACACCATTATTTATTTATTATTTTATTTTTTATTTTTTTGAATTTTTGTAATTAATTAAATATGGATTTAGAAGTCTTCTTTTAAAAGGATAACGCATGTCATTAACATTTTTATTAAATGGTGGGTGGAAAAATAAGATACTGGGGTGGGAATATCAATACTCTTAAATAATTAGTTGTTTGATGAGATTTAATTAAAGCGCCGTCACTCAGTACTAAGGTCTTGATGGTATTCCTCTTCACTTAGAAGTGAGATATCTTATATTCGAATCTCGTGAATGGCGAATTTGATACCAAATTAGGCTGCCCACTATGTGGCTTACCTGAACTCCTCATCTCTTTAGTGTAAAAATATCGATGGACTAAAAAAAAATTAAAGCGCCATAGCATATTTTAATTTTATTAATCACTAAATACTACATTATAAGAATCAAGCATCCCAAGTTTTATTTCTATAACACTGTGAGTTTAATATATTGTTACTCCACGCATGAAATTGATGTATTGGACCCATGATTTCAATAAATTGGTATTACACTCAAATTTTCAAACACACTGTAAAAGTATGGTTCCTATATAAATTTAATATATTGGTATCATACTCACTTTTTCTAACCTACTATTACTACTACAACATTTTGGGAAATTTAGAAAACTAACCGAAATTTAGACTTCATATGGAATTATAATCACAATTTTAAATTTATGATAATTATAAATTTAAGTTAGAGATCTCCCCCTTTTTTTTTAAATTTGTAATCGAAAACAGCATGGAGGCTCTTAAGCGTGAGAGAAAAATGTTAGCCAAGAAAGTGCCGAAGAAAGAAAGGTTTTACCAAAAGTGGGGGATTAGGCAAAACACAAAGAAGAGGAGCCTGCAGTTGGCAAACTTGATAGGGACGAGCACAATGGACATGGGGCACATTTGGGAGAGAGTCGTCCTTGATGCGAAGCTGGTTGGCCTCGTCGAGCCACTCGAGGCTCCCAAGGAGATACTCGTACTCAACTTCTTAACTCGCCCTATAGATAAGAATTCCTCCATCTAGAGAGATTCCATGTTTACTCTATCGAATTCGGCTCCAGTTAGATGAAGGCAACTCAATAGCAAAGTATTAAAAGGATGAATAGCCTCGTCTAGAGGTGAGGCGAAGGCTCACAGTACCTAAAATTTTAATATATATTTATAAAATATAATACTTTGTAAAACAAAGATAATTATAACTAAATCAAAGATAATTCTTTTCAAAAAAAATCAAAGATAATATTATCTCTTCATTACTAAGTCTAGTTGTGCTTAGAAACTATGTCACAAAGTGTTAAAATGTTGTAATTATTTATTTTATTGTAAGCAATTATAGATAATTTTAAGAGAAATTAGGGTAAGTGGTCACAATTATAATAGAGAATTTCAAGGAAAATAAAGGATGAATGTCACAATTATAGGGAAATTCAAAAAGAAATAAAGGTTGAGTGGAGAAATTATATGGAATTTAAAATGAAATAAAGGCTGAGTAGATAAATTATAAGGAATTTAAAAGGAAATAATGGCTTAGTGGAGCAATTGTTATATGAAATTTAAAGGAAAATAAAGGCTCGGTGGAGCGATTATGGGGAATTTGAAGAGAAATGAAACTTTGCTAATCAAAATGCTAGGTGGCAGAATCTGAATGAGCAACAATTAAATAAAAACAAAAAAACATAGAAAAGAGTTAAAGTTAGACTTTGTCACGTAGGATTTGGAGAGAGAAACTCTCTCTTTCTTCTTCGTTTAAATTAGATCAGTCTCCTACATTTTAGAAGCAGACATGAATTTTGAAGGAAAAAAAGGCCCAAGTTGAACGCCTAGGGGCACCCTAATGCCACCCTACCCCTACCCCTACAAAACAAAGGCTAAAATCCAGCCCCCCAGCCTCCAAGGCTACCTAGGTGCGCCCGAGGCAAGTTTTTTAAAACACTGCTCAATAGAACTATTTTGTACAAAATATGATGTCTAGCTCTCACTCAGCTTGAATTAGGGGTGGGCACGAGCCGGGTCGGGGATAGCATATTCTAATATAGGAACCGGGCCTAACTCGCCCCGGTTGAAACGGGCCAGGTTCACGGGTCCTTTGTTTTTTTTTTTTTTTTTTTTTTTAAACACTAAAATTTGCACAGATTCACTACCAGTACCAGTGCACACTGCAGTGTGCGGATTTTGCACAAATTGAGCATAGATGTGAACTTCATTGTTGTTCGGACAAAATGCCAGCATTGCAAGACAATCGGAATTATCAAATTACAACACTGCAAATACAAAAATACATTGATCACAACTAAAACCTATGCTCACAACCATCATAGTCTGAAGCACCATCAAAATTTCCAATTTTTCAGAGACCAGAAACTAGACAATAATACCCATTGGGTCATTGATTACCATAGTTCTTTAAAACATTACCTTTTCAGATGCAAGCTATATGTATATGTACGTGTATATCTACATATAAAGCATAAGCAGAAAAGATAGAAGCTCACATCATAATAATTAACCCCAATCCTCTGTTTGTCTAAGTGCAAATAGAAAAATGGAACCAAAATATTCAACCCAAAATCTTCACATTAGCTCAATAACTATATTGTTTCCAAGCTCTAAGCTTTCCAATTTCCTAACACGTACCCACAAACATAAAAGCATTAAAATACGTAATTGCAAAAAGAAAAAGCAATTTGAAGAAACTAAATGCTTATTTTCCTATTGTCTACCCCATATTTTCCTAACAACCAAACAGAATAAGAAGAAGAATAAGAAAGAGTGGGAAACATTACTGGAGCGATCACGACTCCAAGCATGGCAAGTAATGCATCGAGCGAACTTGTGAACTTCCACCGCCGCCATTTATTTGATTCTATCTCAGAGGCAGAGGGAATTGCATGAAATTCCCTACACCAGAAAATTTAGGGGATTTTGCCAACAGATCAATGATCAATCCTAATTTAAAAACCCTAAAATCCCTACACCAAAAATTCACATTAATAACAAAACCCTAATTCAAAATTACCTAAATTTTTTAGGGATGATGGCTGGTAGCAACATCCTCAACGACGGTGATGGTGTGATGGTGGTCGCGACGACTTGGTGTTGTCGAAGAGAAGAAAATCAAGCGGTCATGGTTATGGGACTTGGGTTCTCTAGGATGTCGTCAAGAAGGATGGTTGGATAGGTGGTGGCGTGGTGCCATTGTGGGTCACGACGTCGGTGAGGCTGGATGGGTGATGTCGTCGAGAAGACGATGGAGTTTGAGAGTTGGAACTTGGAGTCGGGAGGGAGGGAGTTGGGACCGATGAAGTGGACTGATTCTGGAACACGAGAGGTGGAGGATGACTAGGGTTCAAAGTAATGATTGAGATTGAATGATAGGATATCATTTAATTGAATGATAGGATATCATTTAATCTTTGCCGTTCATTAAAATTAGAAACGGGTTGGTTCGGGGCCTCGATTTTCTAAGTATATAGAACCGGGCCGCCTCGTAAATGCCAGCAGCCCGGCCAGGGCCGCCCTGTTGTTTTCTAAAATGTTTGGAAGCGGCCCGTACCCTCCTCGACTCGCGGTTCCTCTACCCATTTGCCCATCCCTAGCTTGAATGGAGGTATGCATCGTAAACTAAATGGAATCAGTAAATTGCAAAAGTAGGGTCCAATTCTATATAGAATCAATAAATTGCAATTATAGAAACAATTGTTAAGAGCAAAGAAAATGAGGAAGTGTATAGTCTTTTAGATCAACCTTTGATAATTATGTCACTTAGTATTACAGTCGAGTGATATTTTTCTTCACTTGTAAGTAAGAGGCTTTAGATTCGATTATTGCCAAAAATGAGTTTGAACCACATTATTGCTAGCCCAGTATGAGGTTAAGCCCACTCTCTCTCTCTAGTATAGATAATATCGTTTGTTTAGAAATTTTTGTTTTTGATTATCATTATTATAATTTTAAAAAGATGACTATCGGTCTAAAATTTAGTTATTTTTCTGAATTTTCCATACATTTTTAAATCGGTATAAAAAAATGTTGGAAAGGTCAATTGGTTATCATAAACGCCAAAGACAAAACTTGACCGAAATCTACATATTCTTCCAATAAAAAACAATAAAAAAATTAAAAACAGAGGAATCATCTGAGGGGCAATTATGACATTTCCAGAGTCATCGAAACCCACAATCAACAAGCGCAGACAAAAAGACAATTTTCAATTCAAAAACCAACAAAAGTCCTTGTTTTTGGAGGGAGGACGATTCTCTTCACACCCAAAACCCAACTGCCTTGCCCGGTACACCCAGCAGCAGGCGCCGGCCGGCCTTCTCACACCCAGCACCGGCCGCCGGACTCTGACGGCCTCTCCTCTTTCTCTCTCTACACCCAGCAATGTTCTCCGGCACCACCTCCAGCTCAAGGTCTCAAAGGTCCTCCATTTCGCCTTTTCGCTCCCGGAAGTCCTCCGGACCCACCAAGCCTCCTACGGCCTCGCCTCGCCCTGCCACCCCTTCTTCCTCCACGACGTCTTCTCGGCATCCCACTTCCAAGCCCTCTCTGTCTCCAGCCTCCTCCTCCGCCAGCCCAAACCCGCCGTCCCTGCCGTCCCCGCCCGATGTCTCCAAGTCCAAGGAGAATGTCACCGTCACTGTCCGCTTTCGTCCCCTCAGGTACTCTTCTTTCTCCGATTGGGCCGTCACCTACCGCCGTGGTGCTTTCTTTTCACGTTTTTGACAAAAAGTTTTGATCTTTTTGGTTGAATTGTGCATTTTGACCAATTTTGACTTTCGATTTGTGCAGTGCTCGGGAGATTAACAAAGGGGACGAAATAGCGTGGTATGCTGATGGCGATTATACAGTCAGGAACGAGTCCAATTCCTCCATTGCTTACGGTTTCGGTTAGTTTTCTTAATTTTTTACATTAATTTTGCTTTTGAATTTCTTTTATTATTATTTTCTTTTGCTGCTTATTTACTGCATGCCGTTGATTCAGTTATATTCAGTTATTATAGTTATAGACACGAGTATTTGCTACTCATAAGCTGCATTTTGAAGTTACGCACTGCTTTATCTATTTGCTTGGCTATCTTGAAGTAATGCGAATTTTATGGTGTTTTGTAATTGCTCATATGTGGTACTGGTGCTGCAGATAAGGTTTTTGGTCCAGCAACGACGACACGCCATGTCTATGATGTCGCCGCACAGCACGTTGTTAGTGGTGTTATGCAAGGGATTAATGGTAAATAGTTCACTGAGTTTGGTTTTAAGTAATCAATTGGTACTTTTTGTTTTTTCGTTGTCATTTTGTTTTTTGATACCTCAACTAGAACTTCCAAAACCAAATAGCTACCAGTCATAGACTAACTGTCTCGTTCCTATAATTCGGTTATATGTATATATTTGAAGATATATGCGTGTGGTGCCATAGGTACTGTGTTTGCTTATGTTGGCTGAAGATGCTCTGTTTTTATGCAGGTACTGTGTTTGCATATGGGGTTACTAGTAGTGGGAAAACACATACAATGCATGTAAGTAGAGGTAGTCTAGATTGTCTATCTGAAGTCTGACATTGTCATTTCGAGGCCAGTATTTTCACCCATATATTTTGCACTTCATGACTACCAACTGTATGCAGATTTTGTATTGGCAATCTCTTGCTGAGATTAATGCATTGATGCGATTGAAACAGGGCCCATGTCATAAGCCGCCTTCGTAGTTGCATTTTCCTTTATTTCACCCCAGCGAAGGGGAATTCCTTTGAAAGAAAATTGAGACGTCTTCTTATTCTTCCTGCAGTTTTCTTTCTCATTATGGAACTTTTTGTGACATATATCGTGTGCGTTTCAATATTTCAATGTTTGCAAATTATACAAAGTACAAATTTGTAGTTACATTTTGTATTCTAGGGGGAGCAAAAGTCACCTGGAATTATTCCACTGGCAGTGAAGGATGTTTTTGGAATTATACAGGAGGTAAAGGTCATGTTTCTAATTAGCTGGTAATCTTATTTTCTTTAATTTATGTATTGTATTATGAGTTTAGATAACTTTAATTATGTATCAGACACCTGGGCGGGAGTTTCTTCTTCGTGTTTCATATCTGGAAATATACAATGAGGTCAGTCTTTTCTAGTTGTGTTGTGCAAAGCTTTCAATTGGAGTCTGGTCATTGTTGTATGTATTATTTTGAAGTAAATTTTTGTTAGGTAATAATGGTATACATGCAAAAATCTGTTATGACCTGGGAATTTATACTTTACTTTGCTGGGCGTGTCCCACTTTGTTTCACCCCACTGAAAATTGTCCCAGTTAGGGAGCTAGTCACATTACATAACTATGGACAAGAGGTAATGAGCTTTTTGCGATGATAGTGGGATACCAGATATCGTTCGGTCAACTATATTAAAATATCATGTGGTGTCTGAAGACTCAGAACCAAAAATGATTCAATAACCAAAGAGTAATGCTTGCAAAAGGATCTGATGTAATGAGTCCAGGATGCCCGTTCATTAAGTTAGAAATTTTTAGATATTTGAGAATTTCACTGAAAACTTGTGATCACAAGAATCTAGTATTGAGCTTGCTTTGGTTTTGCAAACTTGAATTTAGGAAATGAGGACAAATGAAAGGTTGATGAGGATTATTAAATAGTTCTTTTGTTAGTTGGGCATGTAAGATGGAAGAGAGGAGTAGCCAAGCATTGGATAGATCAGAGGCTTCAATCACTATTTGGTAATATTATAAAAAATGAGCATGAAAGTGCACATGGACTCACGGCATTGATGAGAGAGTTTCTGTGGTAGTGATGATAAAAAAAGTTCTCTTATGAATAATAAGGAAAACTGGAAATGATTTGGCACTTGGATTACCTTATTTTTACGGAGTTTTGTTGGTAGATGATGATTTAACTGACATTTGGATTCCCCTGAAGACAAACGGATTATGAAAATAAAATATAAAAAGAAAAAAGGATCTAAGCTATAAATTTTTTTCATCCAAAGTCCTATACCATGTTCCTCAGATTTATAGTTTTTATATTTTTTATATAAAGTTATTACTCTTTGAGGTTTCAACATTTAATATCTTAGGCACACATACTCGTCTCTTCCTTTTGTGTCCTTGTAGTAAATGTGATTGACCACTTTTACATAACAAATATCACTAACTTAGTAGATGATTCTGTTTGCTAGATCCTGTTGAGTCTTCATTTTACTGAACTAACAAAATGTAAAATATAAAAAAAGAAATTTCTTTTTGTCAAAATGTCAAAAACATGAGCCAATTTGTCATGTCTTTGTTATCAGAAGTACTCTCCTATGGTCCTTTTTCATATAAGCCCTTAGATTAATCTTATGGTAGATTAAGCTAACTTAAATTATCCCTGTTACACCGAAACACAATAATTATGTGAAGTGATTATGTTTAAAAAAAATTTCTTGCGTGAAACCTTCCGTCTTCTTCCCCTACCATCTCTCTCCTCCACATCCCCTTCTCCTCTCCATCTCTCTCTCTTTCGATTGCTCACTACCCTTCTCACCTCCTGAGTTTTTGGTTTTTTCATTTTCGCGTATGTAAAAGGGAGAGGGACTTGTTTCAATTTTTTCACCGTCGTGGAAAGCTTTCATATGAGAAAAGAGTTCACAAGTTCAAGAAGAAGGGGATCCCATTTTTCGAAACCACACAATCTCAATTTTTTTGGTGCCTTGTAACTAACTGGGTTTGAATATTATTGATAAAATATTAAATGAAATTTGATGTGTAAAGTTATTAGGGTTTTATGCAATTGGATTTGCTGGGTTTAGATATTTGATGAGGAGACTAGGTTTTGCAAATGGAAGGGATTTGACATGACGTGAAACCTTCTTCGCTTCTTTTTTTTGGTTTTATCAATTTGTATTTATTTACTTGTAACAAGAATTGTTTAAGTTGATGGCTTAATCTACCGTAATATTAATCTGAGGGCTCGTATAAAAGAGGACCTCACAGGTCCTCAAAATAAGGAGTGCAGCTTTCTCTTTGTTATTATTACCAACTTACTTTTTTTAGTCCCTTTGTTTTTCCAGGTCATAAATGACTTACTTGATCCAACAGGACAGAACCTACGAATAAGAGAGGATGCTCAGGTGCTTATGTTCACAAAGGAATTAAGACTCTTTGTATTTTTTGCTCAGAGATGACTGTTAATATTTCTCCTCAAGTTTCTTTCATGTGTTTTTTTTCTTTTTATAAACCTACATACTGGAATTTTGAATGCTTTGACTAGATTATCTGTATGACTAATAGCAAAATGAAATGAGTATATTACAAGAAAACTATGTCTATGCACATGGAGTTGGCTTGAGTAGGGTGTTTGGCCACCTGTTGGATTTTTACCTACATAATCAAACTCTAGAATCAGTTAGAATGTGGGCTTTGGATAGAGATGTGTTTTAAACTATGTGAATGAGAAAGTTTCAGGTCCTAGAAAGCATCTAGTTCATATACAATGGTATGGCTTGCCACGATCCACCTAGCAAATGGGGGTTGAGTCCCGAAAGAAATCTCTCTGGATACATGTGTATGGTAACACATTCCTTGCCCTCCCTAGACCATGCATTGGTGAGAGTGTGAACTGGGCCACCCTTTAGGTGTCAATCTTATTCATTAATTATTACCTCAGGTTGCAGTTCTACCACGCTCAGCATCATCTCTTCCCCTTCTCTCATATGTGTGATAGAATTTGTCATCTCAAACTAGTAGTTATTTTGGCATTCATTTTTCATTTATGAAAGTAAAACCTAAATTATAAATCTTATATCCTAAACCCTTCAGATCTGGTTCTGCTTTATTTCACTTAATTTGTACCGTCAACTTGTGCATTTCATTTTTGTAAGTCATTAACCTTATCATTTGGAACAATTTTATTGGGCAGGGAACTTATGTTGAAGCAATCAAAGAGGAAGTTGTATTATCTCCTGCTCATGCTCTTTCCTTGATAGCAACAGGAGAAGGTATTAACATGAGTTCGTTTGTCTACATGGTCTAGGCAGAAGCTTTGTTGTCTCTACTTGGTACTCGTGTTGGTCTCAAATACTACGATTTCATATGCATTCATGAGCACTATGTTGGTTGTTTTCTTCCCTATCTGCATATACTCTGTATCTTTTCCAGCCACTGTTTCTGCTGCTGAGCACCTTTAACATTCTTCTTCTTTTATTGCAGAGCATAGGCATGTTGGTTCTAATAATTTCAATCTGCTTAGCAGTCGCAGCCACACTATATTCACACTGGTAACCATCTTTAATTACTATGTGATAAAGGTGTCTATAATGTTATACAAAGCAAGATTCTATTAGTTTACCCTTTCAGATTAGTCTTTTATAAGTTTCTAATTTACTCAAAACCACTGATTGGGGAAAGGAAGTTCTTTTAAATGTAAACACCCTTTAAAAAAACAAGTGAATAACCATCCGCTGACTAATTTAGAGATATTGTTGTAAGTTGTTCATATGCTAGCATTTTCTTTGTCAAGTAAAATTGATGGCAACTAAACTTATTAGACCTTGATGAAGTGGTTCCTCCATCTTGTATTTATTGTATTACTTTTGGTTCCACTTTACTAATATATAACAATTCATCAGACTATTGAAAGCAGTCCACATGGTGAAAATCATGATGAAGAAGATGTCACCTTGTCCCAGTTGGTAATGTCTTCTCATCTTTGAAATTTAAAGTTGCTCACCATAGTATTGTCAATCTGGCCCTACAATCTGGTGGATTTAGATATAAATTAAAATATTTTGTTACAATCTGATGCTGAGCCCTACACAATTCAATTTGTTTTGGCAGCACTTAATTGATCTTGCAGGATCTGAGAGTTCTAAAACTGAAACAACTGGATTGCGAAGAAGGGAGGGTTCATACATCAATAAAAGCTTACTTACGCTTGGCACTGTAAGATAATTCTTATCTTAGGTCTTCTTTGATTGGGGTTGTAGTGTTTAAAATAAAAATAATTCCCAGAATTCAACTTATTAACATGATTTGACCCTTTACTGTTTCATGCAATGTCTTTTCTTCTTCCCAACATTATTGGTACTGCAATAAATATGCTCTAGAATTAAATTAGGAGTTTTAACAAAACACTCCCGGTACTGTTCACTTTTAATGAAAAACCACATTTATACCTTTCCTGGTACCATTCACTATACCTTTAAAAGGGACTTTTCATTAAAAGGGAAGTTTTTTTGGACTTTTCGTTAGTTTTCCTCTAGAATTATAGCATGTTTTGGTTTGCACATTTCTCATGTTTATCACTTATCGGTATAATTGTGCATATAAATCTCAAAATATGAAGAAAAAAAATAACTATGCCGTGGTTCTTGGATTACTTATCATGGCGTGATGTTGGAGAACTGGTGGAGTCCATAATAAAATGCTATCAGATATAGAGCTTCAGATTCTTCATGTGCCTATATTTGCACTGATATTAATCTAATAACTGTCTGTTGTTGCAGGCAAGCAATTAATCTAAAAATTGTCTCTTGTTGCAGGTGATTTCTAAATTGACAGATGGAAAGGCAACTCATGTTCCATATCGAGATTCAAAACTCACCCGTTTATTGCAGTCATCCCTAAGCGGTCATGGGCGTGTATCTGTAAGTTCAATGCAATACTTCTGGATCATCTAGTGTCCGTGTGATCATATTTTGTCTTTACAACTATCCAATTAATTGTCACGTAAGGTATCTTTTTTGTTAATAGTGATGTGATTAATGATTCTGGAGGATGTTCTTGTTATGGTGAGTTCAGCTTATTTGCACCGTGACTCCTGCATCAAGCAATAGTGAGGAGACACACAACACACTGAAGTTTGCACACCGGAGCAAGCATGTGGAACTCAAGGCTTCCCAAAATAAGGTGAATCTCAGAGTTACTTTATGTAGAGCACTAATAGAAATATTGAGTATTTGTAGTCCCAGCTCACAATTTGTTCATTCTTGACTTTTCCTTTTAGATTGTGGATGAAAAGTCTCTTATAAAGAAGTATCAGAAAGAAATTTCCAGTTTAAAGCAAGAACTTCAGCAATTAAGACGTGGGATGATGGAGAATCCAAATATGACTCCAACTGCTCAGGAAGACCTAGTTAATTTGAAGCTTCAGGTTGGTGCTGCTACATTGTGTGAACTAGCAAAACTAGCATATTTTGGTTTATATTTGTTACAAAAGGCTTTAGGTAGTAATCAATAAAAGTTTTGTCCTAAGGTCCTTAACTAAGGTTTTTGAATGAAGTCATATTTCTGTCTCCTAGTCGTTAGATAAGAGATGGATGCACAATACGCATTGAGATGCATCTTATCTGTTTTGCATTTCATCCACCCATATTTGGTCGATCTGCTGAAAAATGGGACCATATTTGAGGTCCTTAGGACAGAAGAACTATATATATAACCGGAGGGCTAGACCAATATGATAACTTTATTCTTTTGCCTTAGAACAGTATGGTAATCTAGACTCGAGTGCAATGTTACAATTCCCTGAGGTGTAAGCTACAGAATGTTTGAAGTCCCTAATGCCAGTTATTGTCTCCCATTGAAAATGGGATTCTTTGCTGTGTAGACATATAAACAGCTAACTTTTATCCAAGATTTAGTCGTTTGTTGTTTGCTTCTAATACATATTGTTTCATCATGTTAAAGCTGGAAGCTGGTCAGGTAAAGTTGAGGTCAAGATTGGAAGAGGAAGAAGAAGCCAAGGCAGCTTTAATGGGAAGGATACAACGATTGACTAAACTAATCTTAGTTTCCACGAAAAATACTATCCCGCCAAGCATATCTGAACGACCTAGCCATAGGCGGAGACATTCTTTTGGGGAAGATGAGGTGCGTGATTTAGGATTTTCAGCAGTTAAGGTGGATTGCAGCAGATTCTTTGAATTTGTATTTTGACTTTTGAGGAATAATTTTTTTAATGATTTGAACTTGTCACACTAGAAACTGTAAATTATTGGCCATATCTTGTTAGATTTACCAACCAACTCCTTTTTATGCAGCTTGCATATCTGCCTGACAAGAAACGGGAATACCTTGTTGATGATGATACTGGAAGTTATGCGTCTGAGATTTCAGTGGAAGGAAGAGATGAGATCACTAATCTAGATGAGTTGGTCAAAGATTACAAAAGAAACAAAAAGCGTGGAATGCTAGGATGGTTTAAATTGAAAGTAAGTTCCCGTTTTCTCCTTTAACGCCTGAGTTGATTATGGACTTCATATATTTAGGTTGTTTGTTAGAGGACAAATCATAGGATGTAGTTGAGGAGATGACAGTCCTCTCCTTCCTAAGTCAATGCTTGCTTTCAATCTACACTTTGTTTTGTCGGCTTCAATTGAGCCATCATCTGTATATAGTTATCAATCTTTATATTTTTTGTTAATATGCACTATTAAGATTTGTTTTTTCATTTTATTTATGCAAAAGAAAATCCAGATTTCATTTGTATCATTTGTTAATACTCTACTGATTGAACTCACCTAGACAAAGCTCAATTTCTCAACAGAAACCTGAGAATTTTGTTGGATTATCATCGAGCGGCGATAGTGAGAGCTCTACAAGTGGGTCACCAGCAGCTTGTTCAATATCTTCTCAAAATAGAGTCAAATTTAGTGATATGAAGGATGGACGAAGAAATTCTGTCAGTAGAAAGGGAGATGATTATACCATTATTGACCCATTTCCGGAAAGAACCCAAGCAGGTGATTTGTTTGGTGCAGGTTGCCGTTTGCCTCGGGTGAGTGGTGTTTGCTTTACGTTGATAAAATATGTTCCTAGTGAATACATGCATATATAATAGAGAGAATTTCGGAGTGGTTGTGTGCGTGTGCATGCAGTTGGTTGTTATTTATGTGTAGGAAGTAGCATCAGCAGGTATTTCTTATTGTAGCATGAATAGATCATGTTAACATATTTACTATAACTATCCTTCCACAGACTGGGTCCACAATTACAGATCAAATCGAACTTCTTCATGAGCAAGTGAAAATGTTAGCTGGGGAGGTGGCATTGTGTACAAGTTCTCTCAAAAGACTTTCAGAGCAAGCGCCTACAAACCCTGAAGATTCACAGCTTAAGGTGAGGCATCTCTTTAGATTCATCTTAAAGAACAAAAGTCTAAATCTGATTGGTTTCTTGTCTAAGTTTTTTTTTTTGGTAATATTTGTTAAAATAGGAACAAATGCAAAAGTTGAAGGAGGAAATTAGTGAAAAGAAGCTTCAGATATGTGTTCTAGAGCAACGCATGATTGGATCACTCGAGAGGTCTCCACAAATGTCAAATAACATTGAAATGTCTCAGGTAAACTATGCGTCTTCTAGGCTGATGGATTTTAAGAGCAGTTAGATGATGATTTTACTGTATGAAATGTTTTGGACTGACTGACAGATAATCCGATAACAATATCTCATGGTATACAAATTTGTAAATACAAAAGGGGCATTGTTGTTTCCTATTTCATATTCTACTCTGAGTGATTGTTTATAGTTTAACTTTCTAAAACCATTTCAGCAGAGAAGGTCCCTTGTTACATGCCCCATATAATCATAAATCCTTTGGTCTTTTTTTTTTTTTTTTTGTTTCACAGGATTAAATAAATCTAGTATAACAAAAAAAGGAGCACAAATCATCGATTGAGGGATCATATATAACAAGATCAATTAATTATGTAAGGGAGCTAGTCGAGAAAATAAAACATGTCCTGATTTTACCCGAAAGGAAAGTCTGTTTAAGAACCTTAGCCTAGTAGACCATTATTATAATGTCCCACTTTATTGTTGGTTGAAAACGTAAAACTTCATCTCGTATGATCCTTCTATATATATTACAGGATGAGTTTGTGGCTGTTATGTTCATATTTTGGTTGTGTTGGCTTTATTTATTTGGTTCCTTAACCATATGCTTAATAAAGCATTGCTGGTTTTTCCAGTATGTAAATACTGCATGTACATGCTTTCTGATCAGTTTGTTACATCCTCATGTAGGCTCTGTCCAAGCTTACTACACAGCTAAATGAGAAAACTTTTGAACTTGAGGTTTGTTATTCTTGAATCTTTCATAATAAAGATGATTTTTTCTATTTAGAATGCTAAAGACATCATACTAAATTATCTCTCTGTCTTCGGCCGATCATTCAAGATTAAGTCAGCTGACAATAGGATACTTCAGGAACAACTACAGATTAAGGTAAATTATAAAGATGTTCAAAATTCCTTTTCATGTACTTGCATTTCTGTCTTTAACTTTTGAATTTTTTATCATCATATTGTTGCTTTTTGCAGATTTCTGAGAATGCAGAAATGCAAGAGACGATTCTTCTGCTAAGACAACAGCTCAGTTCACAACAAATTCCTGATAGTGAGGCTACCAGACTCGAAACATATCCCAAAGAGCTAGTGCAAAAGAACAATGAAAAGAGGGATAGGTTTGGTCTGTGTCAAGAAACTTGTGCTGATGAAAATACACCGACCAGTGTGATGAGCTTAAACAAAATCTTTTCCCTCGATTACTCCAAAGACTGCAACAAAGATGCATATCTGAATTCCCAAATCCATGTACAGGTTATTCCTATTCTTTCCTTGCATCTTCAGAACTAAGAAACCCAATATAGACCCTTTGTCCTTTTGATATTTTTAGTTTTACTTGACGGGGATATGTTGTCACCAGTGCTTTTTTAATTTATTTTCTCAGGCTTCTGAAATAGAGGACTTAAAGCAAGATAAGGTGAGACTGTCTGAGGAAAAGGAGGGGCTTGAAGTTCAGAATATGAAACTTTCAGAAGAAGCTTCATATGCCAAAGAGTTGGCCGCAGCTGCAGCAGTTGAGCTTAGAAACTTGGCTCAAGAAGTAACCAAACTTTCTTATGAAAATGCAAAGCTGACTGGTGACCTCGCTGCTGCAAAGGAGGTTCAGTGCCGATCAAATTGTCAGAGGTCTACTTCATATGATTTCAAGAGAAATGGCTTAAATGGTCCTCGAGGCCATAAAGGGCCAGAGGATGTAGTTTTTGTTGAGGAGCTGCAGAGGGAACTTAGTGCAAGATGCCAAAGAGAAGCTTCTCTGGAGAAAGAACTATCCAAGAGAGATCAGACAGAAGATGATTTGCAAAGAACGTTAGATAAAGTAAAACAACGTGAAGTTGATTTAGAAAATGAGCTGGCAAACATGTGGGTGCTGGTTGCACAATTGAGAAAGTCTGGCATTAATTCCGAGGATGTGTCACTCGATGGGGTTCATCTATCTGAAAGTTCACGTGCAAGAGTCAAAAATGCGTTTCTTCCAAGTAATGGTCATTCAGATGTTATTTTCAATGACGATGGAATCCGTGAAAACCTAAATGAGATGGGTACATTAGAAGATTTAAGAACCAGCTATCAGAAAGAAAGGAGAAGATGCAAAGAGTTAGAATGCTATATCTCTAGACTTAAGGTACATGCTTTATTGATTTATCTTTTGGGAAAATACAGATAGCCATCTGTGGTTTACCCCAGTTCCATGGATAATCCCGTGGTTTCAAAAAGTGTGACTGAACGGAAGTTTTCATATTTAGAACTGTTTGTAGGAATAAAAGCTTCACCCTAAACATAATCTGTTTTACCTCATAAAGTCCTCAAAATAGATCAAAAGAGTTGAGAAAGATTTATTAAATTTCAGGGTGAAGATCTTGCTGGTCTTGATGTCACTACTCTTGAAGAACTGCAGAACCTTCATGTTGAGGCTATAACAAAGATTTGCCACGCGAAGGTGATTATCTGGTTGCTTTTTTCTGACGTGATTTTGCGTTATGTTGATCTACCATTTGTTTCTTCTCTTTTCATTTACACCAGAAAATTTTTCAACTATTCTCGTATAGTCTCTCTTTTCCTCGGTTGCTGTTATCATGCCCTTATCATGCCCCGTTATTGCATCAAATTAGTTTGATGTTGATCCTGGTCTTCTTTTCATTTTTAGCTGACTAAAATTCTTTCTAAATTCTTTGTAATATGCAGTGTGCAAATCGTGTAATTTAGCATGCTCTCCTCCATCGTCATACATAATCTCTTGATATTTCAGGTTAGTTTTATTTATATGGTTCAGTTCATGAAACGAAAACAAAAGTACCGGAAACCTTTTGGTGTAGATATGATCGGTTTGAACTAATTATAAATTAATTCATACCGGAAACCTTGTTGCGCATTTTTCTCAAACAGATAATGCAACAAGAAGAGCAGATCCATTTTTTCCTTCAAGTCATGAAAATAGTAGTGATGAATCAACATCTGCCCTTCTTGCAGGTACTGAGCAGGTGTAATGTATTTTGTACAGAATGAGAAAATTAACCAGATTGATCTGTCTCTCATCGTTTACCGTCATCCTTCTCTAATCTAGGAATAGCTTTGGAAACGATAGCAGATGAGTTGCGCCTTTCTTGTCACTCAAGATTCATGCAAACAGTTTGTAGTAGAGATGGATCAGGGGCATTGCCATACAAGAATATTATCTATATAACGAATATCTGTATTATCGGGTACTAGGGTTACCCACCGACATGATTTAACATTTTAAGTTGTAAGACAGAAAACTAACATCTCTTTTTCTTCTCTGCTAGAGTAACAGACAATGTAACTGTTGTAACATTCAAGATTGTTGCTGGGTTTATAAAGATGCTCACGGGGCTGCAAACGCACGTCCGCGCACACACACAAGTGTAGGGTGAGAACAGAGTCATTAGGTCATTAAAGTTTTGCCTTGGTATAAACAGTACAAGGAGCATCACATTGGATCCAAGTAAGGTCACTGCCAGTGTTGATATCGAGGTCGAAACGCCTGGTTGGGTGGCCTATGTTGATGGACACAGTAGTAACTAAAGAGTGAAAAGTACAACCAAATCTTGAAACCATTCACCACCCATCACAAAAAGAGAACAGAACAATGGAGGGTAAGGGAAATACATAATACTAATTCATGGCATCAAAGTCCTACAAATCTTAACCTAAGAGATTATTTTAAAGGAAAACTAATGAAAAGGGCTTGAAAGTTTTGAGTTTTAATGATAAGGACAAAATAAAGAGTAAAGTGAATAGTACCATGATTAACTTTTTAGTGTAAAAATGTGGTTTTTCGTTAAAGTGAACAGTACCGGGTGTTTTTCGTTAAAGTTCCCTTATTTTAAAGCATTAAAATTGAACTTTTTAAATGAAAGATACATCTAATAGGATGTGAATTTTTACATTCTATTCGTTCATCGTATATTGTGTGGTTAGAGATTATTTTGAATTTTTTTGTTTGAAATTAAATACAAACAGTACTTAACGGAAGCTGGTCGTATGATGTATGATGAACGGATAGGATGTGAGAATCTTAGAATGCTCATCCCATGCAATATGCAACAAGTGGAAGCAAAAAAGATTGAACTTTTTTAGTACAAATATTAGAAAGTAATCACTCGAAGAAAACCAAGTTTCCCTTTCTCTTTGCAGACAAGCTAGGATACTTAGGAAGAAACCACAACCCAGAGCTGCATTGCCTCCAAAATCACGTGCAAGCATAGTACACAGGAAAACGAGGAAGGAAAATAAGGAGCGTTGCCAAAAGTAAGGTCTGTGGAAATTGGTGTTCTGGGCGTAGTGCGCAGCCATACTTTACGAGGCAAGCAGGCGTTCTTCGATGTTACACCAAAAAGGGAAGTCATAGCTGCATCCAGAGAAATAAGAAACAAGACTTAGCCAGAATAAAAAGAAATGAGGAAACGAAAGGATTCTTTAAAATAGTCCAATCTTCCTCCCAAATGCTTTCCCCTGACAAATCTCAACGTTCGAAAACATATTTTAAAATTTTGATTGAAAATAATTCAGAGGAAAGTGTGTTGTCTGACCCTTTTCTTCTTATTTTTCAGTTTTTTCTTCTTCCAATTTCAAGAAAGCCATGCATTCTTTTCGCTTTCTTTAATTTTTTTTCCTTTTTTTTTTGTTATAAAAATAGATTAGGCTAATTTTTATTAGGGCTTTAGAAGTCATTTTACGTTTTTGGGGACCTTTTGATCAAGTTGGATTGGGCCTCGGTGGTAACTCCTAGCTCCCTTGGTTCGTTTCCAATACCAAGTCTTAAGATACCTCAAAAGAGTTAGCGTGGCTTAGAAAGTATTCCAGCTGGATCAATAGCTCAAAGAATGATTACTTAAAACAAATTATGGCTTGCCTAAGTAAGATGTGGTGTGGAGGCTAAAAGTTTATTAGTTTAGCGTCGGAGAGATCTCAATGCTCTATTTAGTTGGTAAGGGAAAAGGAAATATTGTCTCTTCTCTCCCAAACTTACCCACGTGAAACCAAAAATTATGAGCTCGAATTTTTAATGTTCCCAAGCACCCCGAAGTCTTTTAATACCTTAGTTTCACATAAGCCCAATAAACTTCTATAATATCCATACCACGATTCACTTGGCAACCTCTGATATGTGGCTTGGGCCCACTTTTTCATAAATTTAGGCTCGTCCTGTGGCACTTTTACAATACTCGGGCATCGAGCACCCGTCCCCCTCCCAACCCATACCCTCCCCAAACATGTCCCGGGCCTCTCCCCAAACCGTCCCCCTCGCCACCCATCCCCTACCCAATCCGGTCGAACCACCCATTCTTCAACCCCTATAAAAATCCCCCAACATACCAACATCATATCTTAACAATCTCCCCAATGATTTCCAAACATAATTCTCTCAAATATTAAAACATACTAATCAAGAACACATTGACAATGTGTGTAACAAATTCACAATATAAATTAAGAACACGCATTTGAGGATTTCTTTGAGATATTTGACGAGTTCCTATATATTGGGATACTTCGAGGAACTCTATTCCGACCCATTAAATGCCTTTTTTTTTCTCTATATTAAGGGACTATAAGGATATGAGACTCATTTTAAGATCTAAGATGTTCACTACACGATAATTCCACTAGACAACATGATTGATAAAGTGAGACGTTTTGATGCACTACCAAATTTGCTTTCCACCAAACTTACATTTTTTTATTCACCAATGTATTGAAATCCTAGTGTAAAGTAATTTTATCAAAACCACAAATTTCAGAAGTGATAATCTTTTTTAGTAAACCACTGAATCAGATGAAGTTTCCCTTTAAAAGCAAGGCACTCAGTTGGTGGCATGTTATGGTAAAAAAAATCAATACTATTGAACAAGTGCTTAAATGGGCTTGCATGTGAGATTTTTGGACCCTAACATACACAAAGTCAAATGTGTCATTAATTTTTTTTTTATTAAAAAGTGGGCAAACAAAAAGACATATGAGATGTGTCTAGTAGCTCTCTTATATTATATAAATACATACCATTATCTTACATGGACATTAAGAAAAACTTATAACCACCTTTTAAAACAGTTTAATTAGTAAACAATCCTATTTTCTGACACCTGCATAGTATATATATTTGGATTAGGAGAAATTAGGTTCTCATCCCTCTTTTTGCTACTCCATTGATTAAAATCTCATTCCTTTTCAATTTTTGATCAAGGTCCTTGGGTATTAATAACATCATTAATTATTTCAATAATAAAATATTTTTTATTTCTAAATATATTCATTTAATGTTAAAAATGTTACAATTAGTATATTTATATTTATGACTAAATTTTTTATCATAGATTTTTAGTTTTAGTTTGTACCCATTTTTAATTTGTACCAATTTTCTTTTCAGTATTAATTTGTACCCATATATTAATTTCTTTTTGTGCCCATATTTTTTTAAGTTTATTTGTAGTTGTACCCATATATATTTTTTATTTGTACTTTATATTTTGCTAAATGTACCCATTCATGTAAAACTTTTTAATCTTAAAATGTACTCATTCTTAAATATACCAATTTGTTATATGTAAAATGTACCATTTTTTTTATATAAATTCTATTCAATTTTTTTCTAATCCATTTTTAAACTTATATGGGTACATTCTTTTTTCTTTGATTTTAAATTGTATCCATGTCAAGTTTAATCGAAGATATTTACTAATTTTATTAAGCCTAATATTTTTTTTGTTGTGATTTTGAAGAATGTACCCATGTTTTGATACAATAATGTTTTTGGTTAATTTTGATGAATGTACCCATGTTTGTATATATATACACACACAATAGTATAGTAATATTTTAATATTTTAAATCCCACAAATTATGGTTTTTATTTATTTAAAATCTCATTTATATAAACAACTAAAATTTCTAATTTTTAATTTAAAAAATATAGTAACGTACATAGAAATAAATTATCACATTAATTTCAGGGATCTCGATCAAAAATTAAAAACCAACAAGGTTTTAATCAAAGAATATTCATAACTAAGGACCGCATCCAAAGTATTCCTTTGGATTATTTGTTTCCCTGTAAAGAAGCTGTTGAGTACGTAGGTTTTTACCTTCTCTCATGCTCAATTACCTTTGGAAGGTTGACTAGAAAACATCTCAACCCTTGAAGGCCAATATAACAATAAAAGTAAGAAAGAGTTATCTGTCCCCCTAAAAAAATTCTTCTCTACAAACAATTTATGCAACCGGTGTCTCACGATAAGTAGTTGGGTTGGCTAGCATGTGATAAACCAGAAACGAGACACGAGACATCGAATGAAAGGCCTTATAAAACGCTGCTAGTTTCATATTTGGAAAAACACGCATTCTTGTGGACATAGCCAATCTTTTGATCTCTCCTTTTGTTATCTTTGTTGTTGTTGTTATTCTTCTTCTTCTTTCAATCTGTGCATAGTGCGTGGTTTTTACCCATGCGTCCTCTTATCCCTTCCATTCGGAATCTGTATATATCTACCTATAAATCCATTGTCAAGAAATGGCGACACATGAAAAAGAAATCATCCTCAGCTCCACAAGAGGAAGCCATAGTTGACCAATTTCGAGACAATGATGTGATTTTTGAGGTAAATATATTGTTTGATTGTCAATTTTGCATGATTGTTCAATACATATAAATACAGTCTACATTAACAATCTTACAAAACATAACATGAGAGCAATATTCCTCTCGTATACAAAATGATCAAAATTTATAAACAAGAACTGCGTGTGGATAGGAATGTCTTAAAAAGATAATAAAATTTCATTGTAATATTAACTTTGAAAATCAATATGCTTATTCCTGTGTTTATCTAATTACATGCATGCATGCAGATTAACGATAACCTTGATAATCAATATGCTGCAACATTATGCTTCCATAATTAACAACATTATAACCTCGTTTTTTCACGTGTTTCTAATTGCATTGCATGCATACAGATTAACTAATTTGTATACGTAGTATTGATCAAGATAGCTTTTATATGTATACATATATGTGTATATACATACAGGAAGTGGGTGAGGATACAGAAAAGAAAACCATGCATGGATTGCACAGCTTTAGATGCATTAGCCTGCAAAGAATGCGACGCCCTGATCCATCAAGCCCTAGAGGTCTCAAAAGCGTGGACTGCATCTTTAACGTGTCTTCTCCTCGTTTCTCAAAGAGCTCAAGCCGAAAGAGTCGCACCCCTTCACCCTCCCTCAAGAAAACTAAGAGCCGGAAAAGCTGGCCCGATTCTGCGGTGCCCTCTCCGGCAACCCCCACTACGCCGGGGTGTACTACTAAAAGCGCGGACTGCACGCCCGCCCATCCCTTTCTCTCAAAAAGTGAGAGCCGGAAGATCCCTGCCCCCATCATGTTTTCTAACTCATCTGGGATGTTGAAACCCCCAGCCATTGAGAAGCAGCTTGAGTGCACCTTAGAGGAGCTGTGCTTTGGATGCCAGAAGAAGATGAAGGTCACAAGGGCTATCGTCAAAGACACCGGGTTGGTTACCTTGTCCTTGATTTACTATACAACTATTCTCGTCAAAATGTCATCAAAATGTTGATCGCGTCTCTTTTTCATGTACTTGTACGTATATATGTGTGCGACTTAACGACTCAAAATGAGATCTCTTTATCAAACATGTTATGACTAGTACGAATGGCTGATCATATTGTTGACTGCATCCTTTATGAAGGTGAAACCCTAAATAGGCAGAACTTGGATCAACAATGTGATTAGTAAATGTGGCACGGAAGCGATACTCTAGAACCAAATATCATCATTTGCTCATATATATATGGGTGAAGCTTAGATCATTTGCTTACTTGTTCCTAGTATCTTTTCATATTAATTTGTTTCAATGGCAGGCAATTGGCTCAAGAAGATGAATTGGTAACAATACAAGTGGAGCCAGGATGGAAGAAAGGAACAAAGATTACATTTGAAGGATTGGGAAATGAGAGACGAGGTGCATACCCAGCAGACATAATCTTTGTGATTTCTGAAAAACGACACCCTTTGTTCAGAAGAGAAGGAGATGACTTGGAGTTGGCACTTGAGATTCCATTGGTGGAGGCTCTCACCGGCTGCATCATCTCAATCCCTCTGCTGGGCGGAGACCAGATGAAGCTGACGATCGACGACATCATATATCCTGGCTATGAAAAGATCATATCCGGCCAAGGCATGGCACTCTCTAAAGATGAAGGAAAGAGAGGAAACTTGAAGGTCACGTTTCTGGTCGATTTTCCGACCGCCCTCACCCATGAACAACGATTGGATGTTCAAACCATTTTAGAGGATCATGATTGATCGTCAGTGATTGTAGTCTTTTTTGCCCCTTTCATTGTTTTCATAGTAGATAGTACAGATAGAATCCAATGCTTCATTTGTATAATATAGGTAGAAGCTTTTGTAAGACAACCCGGTGTTTATATATTGAAGAGTTTTAGCGCAGAACTGGGAGTAACCAAGTTAGAGCATTGTGATCTTCCCGCTGCGCCCAAGTTCGAAACCCTTTCACCTAGTTTAGGTTAGAATTAAATATGGCTCGGATAAAACCCACGAAACGCTTTAGCTTTGGAATATGATAGTATAAGCAGCAAGAACATGATTGTATGATACAATTACAAACACATTTAAACATATAAATCTATGATATTCATCCCCAACTTTTACACTCTCCATTTCCCTTTTCATAAACAATCAAGCCTTTGTCAAAGTGAAATCAGAACAATATTCGTTTACTATACAACGAAAGACTTCTATAAATGACCGAAAGAAGAAATCACACGAGCAAAGCGAGATCCTATTCTCTCTTAAGCCTCAGGCCATCCGAACAGAGCACGGATTATGCTTAATATGCCACCGCCCATTAGAGCCTTCAGAATTCTTAGCTTCCCCTTTGTGTATGGTGGGTACCTTATGGAGGCATCCCCAACAAAACCGCGATAAACAACAGCCTTCTTATGGCTAAAGGCGTCGAAAGAGAATTTTCCATGGTATGCACCCATTCCACTCTCTCCAACTCCTCCAAAAGGCACGGAGGGTACAGCAAGCTGTACCATCAAGTATATATAATGCAAATTAGATTCTAAACAGAGTTTGGAATAACGGAAATAGATTAATCAGTGTGCATGTGACTGTGCGGTGTTATATGTAACAAATGGAAATGCCAAGAATGCATCGATGAACATGTACTGTCTTGTTTCAAGAATTTCGAGGGTGAAGCATTACATGTACGGTCGTGTCATTGATAACCAAACCCCCGGCAGATACAGTATTTACAAAGTGCTCCTTCAGCTTCTTCTTGTTGGTAAACAAATACGCAGCAAGGGGCTTTGCTCCTGAGTTTATCAAATCAAAACTGTCTTCCAATTTGTCGACCTGTTGCAAACAGAAGGGAAGATATTGCATTGGATCTCCAGCGTCACGTGCATATAAAAACAGAACAATTCAATCATACAAATGCTACTCTTTCAAAAATGTTTCCACTATTAAAATATGGCAACAATCAGCCTACTTTTTTGCGCATGATGAAGGTAGCTAGACTACTTTCCTTTCAAATCATCCCAAATGAGAACCATGTTAGATATTCTGTTACTAGTTCACAATTCGAAAAATCTGATTCTATAGCTTTTGATCAATGTGCTGAGACTGCCAGATCTATTTAAATATTTTGCTGCAAAAATATTTCGTTGAAGGCACAAACTCACAACAACAAAATCTGTGATTCTTACCGTGAGAATGGGAAGCAAAGGGCCAAATATTTCCTCAGTCATGATCAAAGAGTCTTGTGGGACATTGAGCAAGATGGTGGGAGCTATCCTCCTGTGATCAAATGGAAGAAGCATTAATCGCATTTACGATACAATGCAATACCCTATTAATTCAGAGAGAGAGAGAGAGAGAGAGAGAGAGAGAGAGAGCGCTAAGAAGAGAACAATCAGATAAAGTATAACATACAAGTTAGTTTTGTCCATTTCACCTCCATGGACGATCTTTCCAGAAACCTTATCCTCATCCAAGAGCTTTGTCAAGCGAGCAAAGTGATTAGGATTCACAATACGAGACAAATCTTTTGATTCTAGTTGATTCTTTCCATAGAAGTTCTCCAATTCTTGTTTCAGAGATTCCACCTGTGAATAAAGACAATGAAACAGATGGCACAAACAGAAAAACAAATTCAGATCTCCAATGGGATATGAGGGTAACCTTACCAGCTTAGGAGCAAAATCTTTTGTTGTTACGATATAATCAGGGGAGACACAAGCCTGTCCATTATTACACCCCCACTTACCAACGATTATGCGCCTACATGCAACCTTGGAGAAACAAAACGACAAGTTTGTACATGAGACGAGATGAAAATCGCAGCACCGTAGTAGCAGAAAGTAAAATACATCAAATATTATTGAGGCTATGCAAGAAGGAAGATCTCTATACTTGTAAGTTGATGCCAGAATCAACGATAACAGGGGATTTTCCTCCAAGCTCCAAAAGAACTGGTGTAAGGTGCTTTGCAGCACTAGCCATCACTATACATCCAACCCTACCATTTCCTACAAATTTAAATATAATATTTTCAACCCATTATATAGAAAAATCAGCTGTAATCTAAGGAAGATGAAAAATCAGAACAAATGAGAGGAAAATGACTAAGAACCTGTGTAACATATCTTATCCCACTTTTGCTCTAATAGTGCAGATGTTTCAGCAATGGCCCCCTCAACGACTCTTATACAAGAGCTATCCATATATTCACCTACAAGTTTTGCAAGCAATGACGATGTGGCTGGAGCAAGTTCTGATGGTTTAAGAACCACAACATTACCAGCCGCAATGGCTCCAACAACTGGATCAAGTGAGAGTACTGGAAAAAAGATACTACAAAATTATTTTTGTTTGAGGACAGGATTAATTAGGACTATAGAGCTCAATGCTAAACTTAAAAAAAAAATGTCCAGTATGAACGTACAGAAAGGATAGTTCCATGCTGAAATTACTAGTATAGCACCAAGAGGTTCAGACACTATTTCAGCTGATGCAGGAAAAACTGCTATTGAAGTTTTAACCTGTAATGAAAGGGAAATATTAGCATGTTACTCATGGGGAAAATAGATAGAATACAAATGTCAAATCAACTCAAGAAATGTCTGTCTTGACAAACAAAATGACAACCATTGGTTGCCAATCAATGGAGTTGCTGACAAAGACAAACCTTTTCTGGCTTCATCCATTTCCTCAGCTCCTTAATAGCCAAATTACATGAGTTTTTTAACATAGCTATCTACACGAAAACCATATAAACCAAATATGAAGTCAATAACAAACAAGACATTCATGTGAAGTTTTCACAGAGAAGAAATTAATTGGACAAGGGCCTAAATAATTGGATGACTTTATTGATTAGGTAAGCATTTGATTCAATAATTGTCTATTTCGCAAGCAGGAGAGCCAAAAGATTGTGTCCACAACCACCAAAACCAATGGCTGACAAAAAATGCTCTCCATTTGTTTACCAAATTGGGAGAGAGCCAATTTTTCAATCCAAACTGTTCCGGTGCAGAAACATCCAATTCAGGGTGAACCACGAAATCCACAGTTCAGATTCTGACCCGCCATCTCCATTTTTGTATGGAGTTAAAGCAGAGCCATATCCACAGTAGCACATATGTAAGATATCTATAATTCAATACAGAAGTGTACCTATATACATATATATGTGTAAGCGTATATATATATTGCTAGATATCCAACATGTTATGTTGCTAGACTATGAATCAGCACCGCATATTCAAACACGGGTTTACCCTAATCAATGGTTCTGATAGTCTGGAAACATAAGATACTGGACCTTTCTAACAAATCAGGCATTTGCAAATTTAAACATCTATCTCTACTACAAATTAAAAACACGCAACAATCTTTATTGTTGTCAAATTTATTCCTGTAAGTCTCTACATAGTTTTAAGCGTTTTTGTCCTGCAGACACCCCATGCGGTTAATGGAAAGTTGATTCTTTACCTTTTCTCCGCATCACACCTAGCTATATTTAGAAAAGACAAGGCTTGACTTATCTCAAAGAATAAAAATTTTAAGATATATGAATACTTATGACACCAAACAGACATGAAAAGTACTCCTCAACTTACAAGAGTTATTACAAACCCCATAATAAAGCCCTACCCGGCTAGCCCCTCCCCACCAAAAAAAAAAAATTGGAAGAAAAAAAAAATGCGAGCAACCTTCTTAGTTCTTATTCTACCTTCTCGGCTCTCCTCATCCTACAATGTTGAATGATTATTTGAACCGCCTATTTTCTTGGTTACTATTCAAAGATCTTTTTGCAAAAAATTAACTAAATCCGAAATCGTTTAGACATCTAATGGTTATTCAAGAAATTAGACAAACTATGATTCTCAATTAAACATTGAAATTTTGACACTGTTAGTCAACCGGTTATGCAGACTTGATCCCCAAAGGTGATATAGAAAGTAGACAGTTCAGATCATCAAACAATATTACATGATGAACAAGAAAGCCAAGAAGATTCAAGTGAGAAGGTTGCTAGCATCCAAAAGAAAAGGGCTGACTTTCAAATGGAGGGAATGCATCCTCACAAATAGTATGCGAGACAAATTTATCTGTGCAATAAATCTAGTGGGGTGTCATTGATTACCCCTGTGATCCACTCCACCCACTTCTTACATTCTTCCTGCATAGCTTATTAAATATACCCCACATAATGTATGCATCAGAACTACTAAGTGACAGAAGCACGATTTTCCTACCCCAAGTGACAAGGCCTCCCCACCTAGTTTGAGAAGAATTTGGAAATTATGATCCGGATTTAGAGTCCAATGGAAAGCACAAAACCAAAGAGACACCATTATGTAATCGAAAAATATGCACAAATAAAATCGGTTACAAATTTTTAATCGAACATAAAAGTGGATGAACACTAATTAAACAATGAAAGGGGCACTAAAACCGTACACGGCTTATTTTGTGGGATCCATTTGTGCATATTTTTCTAGGCAATTACATAACAGAACATTTGAGTGAGCAATCAGCATTTAATAGTGTCGTACTGAACTAAAGCAATCAGCAAATTCTAGTCACAACCCAATTCATGATTTAGCATATAGATATGAATTATTGACATGAGAGAGAGAGAGAGAGAGAGAGAGAGAGAGAGAGAACATGTCCACATCAAATCATTCAGAAACCAACAAAAAAATTCGATCCAAATTTCTCGGCAAATTTTAAGCACAACCTAATTCACTGGTGAGAAATTAAATGGGGGAATCGGAGGACCTCATAGACTTTGGATTCGAGTTCAGGCTTGGAGAGGTCGGAGCGGAGAGCGTTGACGATCTCCAGCTCGTTTTCGGTGAGGAGCTTGAGGATGCACTCGAGCTGCGACACCCTCCATTGATAGCTCCGAGTCTTGCCGGAGGCGAAGGTCACTCTCAGCTCCTTGACCACAGCAGAGGCGGCTTCTTCGTCGAAGGGCTTCTCCGAACCCATGGTAGAACTAGAAACGGATAGACAGAGTAGAAGAATGTATGTATATATATGTGTGTATGTGTATATATTTGAATTGAGCGTGTGTGTATATATATATATATATATTTATATATATTTGAATTGAGTGTGTGGGAAGAGACGTGTGAAGATCTCTCTCTATCTGACTTACGAAGGAAGAGAAGAACAGTTGTTGATGGAACAGACGATGTCACACCCGGAGATAAACCTGAAGAGAGAGAGAGAGGGTTCTCGCGACTTAACGGAATTGGGTTGTGATTTGTCACGTCACTTTAAGTTTTTTATTCAAAATAAGTTATGACTTATGTTAAAGAATTTTTTTTATTTCTCTTTAATATATTGATATTTTAGACTAAGAAGGAAGCAAGTTCAGCTATGTCATACAATGAGCAACTTAATTTGGTATCGAAGATGAATACTACAAGACCATATTACTTAATGACATGTTCAAGATTATTTTGGACACCAACATCTCATTATTCATATAAATATCACCCTACTTCCATTAAGTTCTTCCTAAAAACTATAGGATTTGTAGAAAATCAATTGAAAATATCATGAACTTTAAGCAATATTTTCTCATTACATAGTGCTTTTGACAAAAAAAAAAAAGGAAGAAGAAGATAAAACCTAATATATGTAAAAGCTCATGCAAAAAAAAAAAAAAAAAGTGAAGATAAAACCTAATTTCAATCAAAATATATGAATTCTTGGGTACATTACTATATAGCTTATTTTACATTTCTTTAACACTATGTATCAGGATACATTCTTTTGCTATTTATGATTTCATAATATTACATTTTAATATAATGAGGGTCTTTGTATCTAGGATTTATATGCGCCCCCCACCCCCCCCAAAAAAAAGAAAACACACACACACACATATATATGTATACACACACAATATGGGATTATAAATCTCATACATGTCAAACATATAAAAATATACATATTAATATTAATATAATGAGGTTTTAAAAATCAAGGGACTTTAATAAAAAAATTGAAGGTTTTAATTAAAAACTGCTAGTGACAATGGACCAAATCCAAAGTCTCCATTTATAGAACTTCATAGCTAATCAATTGTACATGCAACTTAGGAAATTAATTGGCTGAAATGTTTATGAAACTTGAACAATTGGCTAGAATGGTAAAAAAAACTAAATATTGATTGTCAAATTGATTGAACACTCTAACAAACTTATGATATCATCTTTATAATCCATCATTTCACCCTTGTAGAGGCTTTTATTTTTGTAAATTTATTAATTTACTACCTGTGTATTGTAGACGCATTAAAGCAGCCAATTTTACATGAAACTTTAGCACTTTTTGAAAGTTTGAAAATTGAAAGGACAAATAGAATCACTGCAATTACTAAATTGGGTACGAAGGGTACCCAGACCAACCTCGTCCACCCCAACCTTATCCTTCATACGATGATCAATAAGTCAAAATATCAAAAATAAAAAATGGAGTGTTATTCAGACATCTATTTTTAGTTTTTACATGCTCCTTTCAAATTTCGGTTGTCAGTTTAGACGAATTGAAAAAGATCAATGAACATATATTAACAAGGATGTGAAGGAGGTAAAATGGATGTATGAATAATATCATCCAAACAAAAGCCCCACAAACCAAAAAATAAACTAGAAGAGCACACAAAGATGCAGATGATGTTTTACTGCATTGATGGAAAACAATAATGATTATGCATTATGGTGTGAATTCAATTCTCATCAATTTTCACCCCTCCAACATTAACAATTTAACACACTAACGGTGGAGAGAGAGGAACCTAACCTCTTGAACGTAGGCTTCAAATTCAGGTTTGGAGAGGTCTGACCGAAGAGCATCGACGATCTCTTGTTCGTGAAGCTCCGCCACCTTCAAGAGGTTGTTCAGCTGCGACTCCCTCCACTCGTAGCTTCTGGTCTTGCCGGAATTATAGCTGGCCCTCAGCTCCTCAACCATGGTCAACGCATCTTTCGAATCAAAATACATCCTCTTCTGCTCCTCCACCGTCGCCATGAATATATAAAATGATATATCTTCTGAATAAAAATGAAAAGGTAGGTTTTACGAGGCAAGGAGAAAAACAAACGTTATAAAAGAGGTGTGTCTTTGTTTGTATATCTCGTGCATTTGCCTTGGGTGAAAATGCTTTTCGAATCTGTAGTAGGTGACATTGGTCTCTCCACTACTCTCAAATGGGAGTGTAACACACGTTGGGAGATATTATAATATTTATTTGTGTTTTGTGTTCTTATTTGAAATTTCAAGGCGTAGGAAGGGAGAGCAAAAGAGTCCGAACACTTGTAACAAATCTTGGTACTATTCATTTTACCCTTTATTTTGTCCTTATCGTTAAAACTCAAAGTTTTCAAATCATTTTCATTTGTTTTCCTTAAATAATACAGGTAGTTGATGGTTTGGATTGGACGACCAAATAGAGGGCTTCAATCTAACAGCTTTACAAGTTGTATCATTTAATGATACGGAGTATGAAATTTCACACCCTATTGTTTTACCATTAAAACTATACACTCTTAGGGTGCATTTGTTGCACTAGACTGTCTTGGACTAGATAGCTTCAGGGACTAAGCTGGACTGGCTTAGACTACACTAAGCTGGACTGGCTTAGACTACACTAAGCTGGACTAACTTAGTGAAGCGTTTGGTGCAATGTTGGACTAAGTCACAGACTACATTTTTTTTGCCATTTTTAATTCACTTTTGGCTTAAAAAATATACAAAAATTAATAATTAAAGGGCAATGAAGTCTGGAAATGAATAGACCTAAGCAAATTTTCTTTCCCCTTCCTTCCTTTACCCTTCCTCATTTCTCTTCTCCATAATTTTCTCTCTATCAAATTATGCATCAATCTCTTACTTTTCTTGTTTAATTAAAGGGCAGTGAAGTCTAGAAATGAATAGACCCAAGCCTTCAGAGATTCCAAAAAGAAAGGCAAGCCTTCCAGTAACCAATTAAACCTGCAAATCACATAAAAAAAGCCCATAAACCAAAAAAAAAAAAATCGATTTACTGAGATTGCGAAGTAGTCATAGTGGAGATGACCCAGTCGATGAGGAGGCAAGTCGAAGGCAAAGCCAAAATCAGTAGCTTCAAAGCCACAACCATGGTAATAGCGAAGCAGCAAAGGAGAAGAAGATGGTGGAGATGACCCTGTCGACCAGGTCATCGTTAGAGATGAAGAAGTCGACGAGTTCGTTGTTGGAGATGAAGCCGCGCCCAAAACTTGTGCCGTCGAAATCGACGTTGGGGAGGTGATTCAAGCAGGACGAAGAAGTTCTTAGCTAGTCCGATGGTTTTCGAGGGGACACGCTAAGAACGGCTAGTGAGGTTTTTAGTGAAAGTGAGTCCTGGCTAATCCCATTAAAACTAGTCCAGCTAGGAAACAAACACAAGACTGGACTAATCTTTAGTCTAGTCCAGTCTAGTGAACTTTAGTGAGGGGAAACAAACACCCCCTTATTTCGTAAGTCGTGTACATTATAGTGAATGTCTTCGTTGAATAAGTCTAAAAACCTCGATGTCGAAATCGAAGGAGGAATATGTGCTACCAGGCTACAAGTATATATATCTACTTTAGAAACGGTGTAATAATTATTTTCAACACAAAATCTTGAATTTATGTGGTTCTATATAGAGTTGGTTGACCCAGCTTTGTTACGTTTGCTCCTTGATGAGATCTATATTAATGAAATAATAGTATTAATTAGGTTACCGACTTGGTTCGTTCATATAACAAATTCAAATTCAAGAAAATATAGCTTCTTTTTGGTCAACAAATGTATAACAAAAGTACACATGTTTAGGGTTGAAATCAAATTCGCACATTACTTTGTGTGTAGAAGAGTGCACAAAATCGAATACTTGTAAAAGATCAAATGATCGTAAGATCGCCTTGGCACCGGTAGGGTACCAATAATGGTCAAGTTAGTAAGAAATTTATGAGACTTAAGCACTAAGCAAGAAAATAGATTATGCGATAATTGCGTTACTAGAGATGAACCATAAAAGGGTGCATTTATAGTAGTTAAGACTTGAGAGTCATTTTAGAATATAAAATCCTGATTGAACTGGGAGAATCCCAAAGGATATTTAGGAGTGTGATTAGTTGTGGCGCATGACAATCCCTAGATGGTAGAAATCTCCAAGAATATAAGAAACTTATCTAATCCCTAACTGGATTAGGTTTCCATATCTTGCGAAACAAGAATGGTCAATCATAGTGAAGCCGGCAGACTTCGCCTACCTTTCTAGAACACAGGATGTGGTGGCATTGTTGGTCTATTTGTGCAACTTAGTATGCTAGAAGTTGTTGAGTCCATGATCAAACTTCTAAGGTATTAATGTTCTGATCCATCAGTAAAAGAGAAATTCCTGCAACAAATTAAATAAGAACATGTGTAGAAAGTAATAAATTTGTATTGATGAATTTAGGGTTATTTATTTGAAAATCATGTGTTTTGGAGTCTATCAGGATACATACTATTCAAAATTCTTCTGACACATGGCAACCCATTTGTGTAACCATTACAAGGTAATTGAGACATTCTGAATTTAGACGTGTGCTTTTGAGAATCAAACCATAATGTTGCAATGATGTGAATGCCTTACTTGCATGTGCATGAGAAATGATGGATTGCATTTTACATTTCCAATTGATTTCAGTTTGGCGAATTTATAGATCTTGCGGCATGACAATCCAGATTCAACGGTAAGATGACTCCTTAATATCTTATAAATATCTTCAGATTTCTTCTTTATTTCCTTCACATTTCAAAGCGCTCAAGCCTTCACTTTTATTCCAGAATTTTTGCATAGCCTTTTTGCTTGAAGTCCTCACCTTCAATTTCTTTTCCCAAACCCTTCTAATTGAAAAACATCTTCTTCAGTGTTTTTCTTGCCACATGCTTACATATTTTAAAAACATGCTTATGTCGAGACTGAGGTAGCATTACACAATCAGGCTAAAAGGATTGGTAATCTAGAAGCGGCCTACAAAAGTTAACATGGATGCAAGATCTAGTTGGAGAGGCAACTAAAGGAAAAATCTAAGGAGCTGGGGAAGGTGTTGGTAGACAAATAAACAGCTGAGAAAACCTACGAGATTAAGCAAAATAATTTGACCAAGTGTGCCATGAAAAGAATAAGGCTATTGACCTCAAGGCGATACTGGCCAGGGTTAAGGTGGAGTTAGAGTCGATGTTGAACGCCAAAGATGAGGTGGAATAAATATTGGAAACAGAGCAAAGTAATTGGGATGCAACATGTGCCATCCTCGAGGCGGACTTAGAGAGACTTCGTTGCAAAGCAAAGTTGAAGGATGATGCGCACGTTGAAGCTCTCCAACAGGTGAGAAATGAGAATGAAATGGAATCAGCTGATCTATGCGAGGCTTTCCAGAAAACTTTAGTTGACATATGTCGAAGGCTAGGATCGGAGTTATGTTACTGGTTATGCTGGTTAGGACCAAAGGGACAAATGAGATGCCTACTGCAAGTTGGTGGAGATAAAGAAAGTTAACTTTCTCATTCCTCCCAACTTGTCATCACGGAGTTGGAAAAGTATGCTAGCACCGATTTAAGGGGGACCCGGAGGCGACCGCATACTTTTGGATACTCCCCCTCAATTTAACAAAACTTCAAAATAAGATAACTACAAGTTATTTAGGTTAGAAAGTGTACGCATACCGATTCCTTGGACGAACTTCTGAAAAGTAGACTTGGGGAATGACTTAGTGAAGAGATCGGCCAGGTTATCTAGGGAATTGATTTACTTGACTTCAATATTCTGATGCTATTGTTGCTTGACTTCAATGTTCTGATGTAATTCTGATGTGTGTTTTTTCAATGCAATGTGCTTCGTGTTGTCTTCCTTGATGTATTGCTTCTCTAGTTGGTCAATACATGCAGTGTTGTCTTCAAAGTTCATTGTAGGGACGTCAAAGATGGTAGAAAGACCGACAGTACTTCGAATATGTTCCATGACAAATCTCAGCCAAAAGCATTCACGCGTAGCTTTATATAAAGCAAGAATCTCAGCATGGGACGAAAAAGTTGCAATTAATAATTGCTTGGTAAACCTCCAAGAAATTGTGGTGTCTTAGACGTAACCCGTTTGAGAACGTGCCATGTGCTGGTCAAATAAATAACATGCGTTAGCATAACCAACAAGGCAAGAATAGGTGTTCGTAAATAAGTCGGCAAAAGTTTCAAAGCAGTTAATGGCCTTAGTCGGTAGTTCCGAATACCATCTCATAACTGGTCCCTCCAAAATGTATGGGAACATCTTGCACATCCAAGCGTCGTTGTTGTTGTATAATGCCATGGCAATTCTGTAATGCATGATATGGTAGACAGGGTTAGAATCACAGCGGAATGACTTGAACCTTGGTTGAGAGAATTTTTCTAGCCGGGGCACTCTTTCGATTGTTGTTGAAAGAGCTGTCCTGACTCGGACCATCGACTTGCTCAGAGTGCAAAGCTGGATGAGACTTGCATGGTTATCTTTGTTTGGAGAATATCATTGTTCCCACGAACCTTGGGTTTGTCGAACCTTAAACGGCAAGGATCCGCTACTACCCCAGGATGTTTTGAAGGGGATTATGTGGATTTTGGGTTTCTTCCCCTGTATCTGCATCTTGGATTCGTCTTTTATAAGTGGGATTTCTCCTAAGGCTTATGGCATTTGTTGATGCCTGAATGATTGGAGATGTTATGGGGTCGCCTTTTGGGGTTATGGTGCTTATGCTTCCAAATTCAAAGATAGGAATTTGGGTAGGAGGTGTTGTCCCACTCTAAGTTCGACATCTCATCCAACAAATGTTGTGGAAGAGGAAAGTCCATGTGTTTGAACTCTTCGTAAATTTTAAAGATGATCCAACCCTTAGGGTAATCTTGCTGAGCGTAACCAGTAAGGAATCCGACATCGAACTCCTCTTTGAGCAGTTTCTCATGATCTTCTTGGAGCACAGACATTTTAGAGGCGTATCTGTTAGTAAGTTGTTAAAGGTCCGTGATGCGCTTGTTATCTTTACGGTCGACTTCTTGGCGAAGATATTTTACCTTATTTTGAAGAGTTTCCCACTCCTTAGCCAAGTATTCCGCTTCGAAGCTAACACACACTCTGCCTCTCCAGCCTCAGCTCGTCTATGACCTTCTCAAAATTTTCCTGGTAATCATTGGCCCTCACCTTTTCTATAGTAATTAGGTCGATATATCGAATTATCTCCGCCTTATGAGCAGAATCTGAGGCTTGTTGCCTGGCATATGCGCTCTTGAGTTCTTTCGATTGGGTTAGTAACCATCGTTCTGCCATTATCATCGCCGCTGTTTCGAAGCCCGTAATTCGTTCAAGCCCCTAGATTATCTTACTTGTCGGAACAAGGTGACCTCTGTCCACATGTTAGCCTAATATATGAGTTACATTAGGGGGAATTCGTGAATATCAATAAAGAGAAATGGAGGAAATTAAGTCAGGTACCTCATAACGACTCCTGTAGCACCACATTATGACATCTTCAAGAGAAGTGCAAGACCGAAGGCCAGATCATGAGGGGAGGACGAGTTGTTCTTCGAACCTCGATGAGGCAATTGACGGAAGACCATCATGGCAGGAAGGTTCATCTATAAACACTTGCAGTGGAGCAGAGTAAGGCTGATCTGAATACTGTTACCTGATAGGAGCATATTTATGCGACTGAGTTAGCTTGTTCTCATGCATTTATGTTGTTATTTCTTAGTTAATTATGTATTTTAAGCTATTTTCGTGTGTTTGTAGGTCCATAGGCCTTATGAAGCAATAAGATGCATTTTGGTGCATTTTGGAGCAGTTTTGGGTTTGGAATGAATAACACATGCATGGAGCAAGGTGGATGGACAAAATTGAAGACTAAAGAGGTTAGGAATATGTTAAAGTAAAGAGGCTAGGAATATGTTAAAGAGAAAGAAGAATTAATGTAAAAAGGACAAAGAGCTCAGCCATAAAAGGGTGTCACTCTACCATTCACATTTCCATCATTGTCGTGCACCACCATTGCACTCCCTTTGGATTCCTATGTCGTGCATCATCATCCATGTTCCCTCCATTGACTCATTTGTTGCATCATTCCACCTCCCTTTCCTTTCTTTACCATGTGCACAATCATTCATGTTCCTTAGCTACAACACCACTACCCCCATGCTTTGCATCATCACTTCACTTTCACCTTTGAATCATTTCAAACACCATTCATTGCACTCAATTGCTACACCATTCCTTGTTCCCTCCATCATTTCAGATTTCATGCATCATTGCATTGAATCATTGCACTCAATTGCTACACCATTCTTTGTTCCTTCCATCATTTTAGATTCATGCATCATTACATTGAATCATTTCACTCAATTGCTACACCATTCCTTGTTCCCTCCATCATTTCAGATTTCATGCATCATTGCACTCAATTGCTATACCACTCCATGTTCCCCTCCATTGCCATGCACTTCCTCTATAAAAGGAAGTGTGTGTAACATAAATTTAGTTCATACTGGGTTAGATCATTCACTCCCATTTCAACACAACCTTCATCCAAACACATCCATTCATCTTCACATCCATTCCTCCATACAAACAAACCTTCAAACACTCACCAACACCTTGTACCGTAGCAAAAGAAGGGAAGGAAAGTGCTTGGATGTGCTTGCTGTCCAACTTGGATCGTTGGAGCGTTTAGGTGTTTTCTTTCTTTTGTTTCTAATGTTTAAATTCATTTCCTTTCGTTTTGTTGTAAATATGAGTGGCTAAACCCCTCTTGGCTAAGGGTGATTTCAAAGCCATGATTATGTGTGCAATATAATTTGATAAATTTCAGTTATGAACTCTTGAATCGTGAATGCAATTGGCTTAACTATTTGATTGATAACTTATTTTTATTTGTTAATTAAGGGTCGACACTTAATTGGCATGCATAAATCTGTTGCTAGAATATAAGGAAGTTTCACATAATCGTTACAAACTTATATTCACATGTAGTGAAGGTCGCTTATAAACGATCGCGTTAAGTTCAATTCCTAGCATGAGTGACATGATATCATAGTTGCAAGTGCTTTGTCAATGCTTATTATTTTCATTAAACGTAATGATCTTTGATTGTATCTCTATTATGATGTCATGTAGGGAACTTTTGAAGAATGTTTTGGGTTGTCGAATGATGTCATCCAATCCAATAAAACATGGAAAATCTGAGAGTTAATTAGTGATGTCACGGTTAATTTGGAGCATTGTCATTCATAGTTCAATGAAGTAGTAACTGGAAATCGAGTTGTTTACATACATATCATGTGTGGAGAAAAAGCCTCTAGCCATCCCATCCATCATCTTATTTCTCATATTTGTTTTACAATCTGTCTAGTTTTTCATACTTGTTTGTTTGTTTCAACTTCATCCAAATCAAAACCCCCCTTTTGGTTTCTTGTTTCAAAGTGTTTCAAATCTTTTTTAATTTGTGTTTTTAAATGTTTTGATTCAAGTAAAAGTCAATTTTCGTCCAAAGTCATTCCTAGTGTCTAGTTTAAGTTTATTTAGTTGTTTTAAGTTGTTTTGAGCATTTTAAGTTTGATTTGAGTCTTGTGAGTCTTGTTAAGTATTTTTAAGTTTAGTTTTATGTTTTTGAGTCAGTTTAGAGGTTATTAGCAAGCCTTCCTAATCCCCGGTCCAGAACGATCCCTACGTATAATACTACAGTTGTCAAAAGAGGGTTAAATTTGTGTGTTAAATTAATTTTCGCATCATTACCTCATAAGTCCGGTCAAGGACTCACCAGCTCCAGGCAGAGCTGTATTAGACAGAGCAAGGTGCCACCATCACTCTACTCGGGGCACTAGGCAGAGTCTTAGCGACTTCGCTAGATGACCATGCTTGTTCTGCAAGACACACAATCTGATCCGGATATGGAGACAATCAGATCTTATAAGTCTTGGAGTCCCTACAATCTAGGAATAAGCGTGCACTGCAAGTAATCATAACTCTAAGAAGATACAATATCTACTTACTAGATATCCTCTAGGATTCTCCCGGCTTAGAACGAGGATACTATCCTAAAAAGGTCTTTCTCCCAAAGTATAAATACACCCACATAGGGTTCATCTACGGTAACGCAATCTATTCACTTGAATTCTCTTGCCCACTGCTTCAGTCTAAAAATCATTCATTAACTTAACCATTGGAGAGCATTTGACCGACACACCCCTTTTGGCCTAAGGTCTACTTACAGTTGTTTTACTGTTTTGTAGGTTGTTCAGGTTTACTCAGATTTGTGCTAAACAACTGCTCACGGAGGTGCGCATATTTGATTCCAACAATGGGTAATAATGTAATTTAACACAAACTAATTATGCTATTTTTGTTAAGCCTCACCCAAATGTGATCCTAGCATATCTCTAATATTGGAAATAAAAATTAAAAATTAAACCTCTCTCTCCGCTAGGGATGGCAATTCAACTGTTAAACTCGATAACCATGGATAAGCGCCCAAATGGGGCGGGTCTTGAGATGAAAATTCAGGTATTTTTCAGATATAGGAAGATATCGTGAATATTATTAATATAATATATTATATTCACAAGTATTGAAATTATTTTATAATTTGTTTCGTCTTTCTCACATAATGACTATTGTATTTTTTTTTTTTTTTTGTCATTTCTTTCCTTTTTTTATGGGACCAAGTTGCCTAAATCTGCTATGATATTTGGCTTATTATGAACACCTCTAGGAAGTATTGTTATGTTTTTGATGACTTGGATGTGGATATTTAATGAAGAAGTTAGTATGTGGATAGTTAATGACAAAATTAGTATCTATTAATTATAATGTATCGATTAAACAAATATTTTTTTTTTGCATTGACGAAGATGTATGTAACAGTTAGCCTGACACACCCAGTCCCGAAGGAGGGCATGTTGGCCGTCACGTGAGAGTGATGTAACCATTTACACAGTTCGCAAGCTTTAAAAAATACAATTACTAAGATGAAACACCCGAGGGTGAGTCCTACTTTTGTGAATTCTGTCAGAACACCGTTGGATTCCTCGTGGCCACCAAAGCTCTGCTATCTAGAACCTGGAGGGGCGCAAAACAAAATTGAGTGGGTCAGTAAAACAAAGTTTTTCGAAAACATTTCATTTAAAACATTTCTAACCCCTCTCTGTAAAACCTGTATACCTTCCCAGAAAATAACATAATAGCATATACCTTCAAATATCTCAAATCATCAATCTTTATCAAAACCAGAAAGTATGCCATGCATGCATATTATGAGATATATGAATTGATAATTGATGCATATATATATGTGAATTGGTGCTGTGGACGCACATGTGAGTATCAGGTGAGTTTTATGTTATTCATGTGAATAATTGATGATGTGAATTATGTTGAGAGCTCATAACCTGCACCCCTGGTGTTAGTGCTTATATTATTCACCGCACCGCACACTCACCTTGGATCCAAGTAGGTGCATGTCGTACAGACCATGAGAGGGTTCCGACATGCTAGTCGTATAGATCACTAGAGGTGGTTCCGACTAGTAGGTGACCTTAGATTATGTGCACAGATGATTGATGAGAGAAGCACTAGAGCGTATTATTACACCATTCTTGTCGTACAGACTACTTCAGGTAGTTTCGACTTATGTGCAGAGTAGAGCCGTACAGGTCACCGTGGTGACTCCGGTTGGATTGGATATTGAGTTATAGAATTAACCGTACAAGACCAACTGCAGGGTCTCCGGTTGATTCCTTATTTCACCTGTTATATTGATGCATCCATATTCTATTTTTAACGTGACGGCCAGCATACCCTCCTTCGGGACGGGGTGTGTCATAACCGATGGGGAATCCGTTAAGCGATGGGTGCGGTTATGGATAAGCCCCAAAGGTTAATTTGCAGTTATAAATATGGTTAATATTCGTGGTTATGAGGATGAATATGGCATTTCCGTCCCCAAACTAAATTGTTGTTATCCCTACTCCCCACTTCCACGTTTTTTCTCTCTCTCCCCCTCTCTCCTTCCATTTTAAAAACAAAAATAAAAAATGTTTACACACAAAATGTATGCACATTTGCTAGTATCCAATTAAAACATGTACATACCTACATTGAAAATGAAAAACAAAGTTACAATCAAATGTAAATGAACTGTTTAAATCAATCTAAATCTGTCGCCCAATTGATGAAAGTGAGTGAATTCCAAACTAACATTGCCACACTGTTAAGGAAGAATAAATAAGTATTAATGACGATACATTATGTCGATAATTAAATAAAAGATGCAGATAAGGGATGGGGAGAGAGTTGGGACCTATTGGATGAGAGTTGGGAGAAATTTGTTTTGGACTCATTTGGTGTTTGTGTTTAAGATTGGATTGAAAAGAAAGTACTTTTAATTGTTGAATGAAAGAATATAAAAGAAATTGTGTCCAACTTAAAAGTGAAAGATGGATTGTTGCGGTATAAGGAAAGATAGATTACGTATTAATAAAGTTAGGTTTATGAGTTATCTATTTTAATTGAATCTTAAAAGACCAAATGAGGTTTTAGGGTTCAATAAATCATTTTAAAGCATATTCAAAGGAGATGGATTGGATTGGCAACCCTCACCTGCTAAAATTGACAACAACTTCAAAGATTTTTTTATTGAGAATTAAATGCACTTGATTTATTATATTATTGTTCTTTATTTTAAAAATTTGATCATAATAGTTTAAAGTAATAAATTAATAATTTATTTTGATATATTGGATGAAGAAAAAACTTTTAAGACGTCGAAGTGTCGTATAAATTGTGAAATACAAAGAGGTCTAGGTACGGCTTTGTATGCATGAATTGGTTATTTAAAATGAAAAACCTGGGCAAGCCCAATATACGAGGAAATGGGCTGAAACCATTAACCTGCAAAAGCACTTATGGCGAACACTTGGGTAATGGATCCAATGTAACATCTTCGATCAGTATAGTAAATGTAATGCTAAGAAGATTAAATTTGTAGAAAAAATTTATAAATTAAATAATATGAAAGTTGATAATTGAATTATTATTTAAGTGTTGATAAATGTGCTTATTTTCTGTTAATGACATATCATTTAGTTTACAAATTTTATCTCTCTAACATTAGGGTTAGGGCAAACGAAATCGAAATTTTATCACTTTAATTCGATTATTTCTGCCATCCGTCAACAAACACTTTAATTTGGTAGACGTCAATTTCTCAGTTGACAATTTAAAATTGGGTTTGTTATCACATATGCCATGATTACTTTGATTTCCAAAAATATTGATTGCCGTATTCATGATATCCTATGATTCAAGCTGTCCTTCACACCCTTTCACTTATATCTTGATAAAACAAGACCAAAATCATAGACAAAATATTTTGTAGCTGAAGCGACTAAGAGCACTAATCATTCATGCATAAAATGACAAATTAAAATCTCATTTCAGAATACAGTATGACTCTTGTCTTTCTTCTTCAATATCTAGAGTTCTGATGCAATTTAAAAAAATAAAAAAATAAAAAGTAGTCACTCAGTACTATGGTCTGGTGATATTCTTTTTCATTTGGAAGTGAGAGGTTTTAGATTCAAATTTTGTGGATGACGATTTCGATATACTCAAAAAAATTAGCTGAACTCACTCTTTACTTAATGTAAAAATATCGATATACTAAAAAATAAAAAAAAATAAAAAGTATATTATAACTAGCATTACTGGTCGAGTAACTTAATTAACGAGTTTGATGCGTAATTATGACAAACATATTGTGTTCATTAAACACAAAATACTCTCACCCCCAACATCATTGCATCTAGACCTGATAATTTCTTACACGAGTCGTTAACACAACACGTAAACGACACGAAAATAACGGGTTTCGAGTCAACACAATAACTAATTGGATCGTTATCGGGTGACACGATAATGACCCGTTAATAACGGGTCCTTAACAGGTTTACACGAGGGTGACACGCAGGTAACCCCTTTCGACACATTAAGAAAAAAAGTTGTTTTGATGATTTTAATTTAAAAAAAAACTTATATATGTATATATTGTTTATTAAATATATATTATTGTAATATTATATATACATTTTAAAAAATTTAAGTTTTATTTATTTATTATTTTTATAATATACTATGGGAAAATAGTGAGATTAAAAAATTATAAAACACATTGAAAATAAAAATATCAAGTAATTTAAAAATACCAAACACATAAAAAATTATAATAATTAATTTACAATTGCAAAAAATGTAAAAAAAAAAATATGCAAATGCTGGTCCCTCATGGTCACATCTTCTACACTTTGAGGATGGGTACATCGTCGTTTGAATTTTTAAAACCATACAAACCTTCATGAATAGTATTTTTAAGGGAGTTTAAAATAAATAAAATTTATTAATCATTAATATACAAGTTTACAAAATGTGAAAGACAAATGTTTTTTTGTTTTTTATTTTTTTTTTATGTTTTGAAATAACATTTATGTGACAATGTAGTATGCATATACTAATTTAGCATTATGTTTTCCATTTTCTTGGGTCAAATTATGTTTTCATTTTCATTATTTATTGATGCAAAATATTTTCTTTTTTATGGGTAACGGGTCGGGTTAAATTACCTAATAATATTAATGGGTCAATTTCAGATCAACTCATATTACCCATTTACTTTAACGAGTATTACACACACAATCTGTTAAGATATTAAGTATGCGACGAAAAAGACACGAATATCATGTCTAATTGCATCAATAAAACAACTTTTAAAATAAGAGTTCAACTCTCGGTTTTCATCTAATTTTTTATTTCTTTTAAAAAAGAAAGAAGTCACTATCTACCAAGTACCAACCCAACGACTGAGAGAATGGGGACACATAAAATCAAAGAGCCAAGCAAATGTTTGCGCCAACCGGCGCGTGGTCAAATCAAATCAAAGTGACTCATTGGGACACCCAACAGCCAGCTATCCATTTTCCAAATCCAAAGGAGAGGCAGCGATTAAGCTGTCATCCGAAAATGCCGCACCCTCTCTCCCCTCCTCTATCTCTCCCAACACCGCCACCACTCTCCTCGAATTCCCACACTTCAACTCCCGCCATGTCCTCCGTCGCATTCGGCGGCGCCTCCATCACTTCTCGCCTTCTTCCCTCCTCCTCCGCAAGAACCTCCCTCTCCCAATCCTCCTCCTCACTCAAGCCCCTGGGCTCCGCTCCCCTGATTTCCCACCTCTTCCTAAACCCCAAACCCCGCTCGTTGCCTCACGCGCGTACCCGACAGTACAGCCCAGCCGCCGCCCCCAAATGCCAGGCTTCCGACCCGGAGCAGCTAAGGCTCGCCAGAGAGGACATCAAAGAGCTTCTCAAGACCACTTTCAGCCACCCAATACTCGTATCTCCGTAACCCCAATCCGTACGTTTTCGTTTTCTGAAATGGTCGGGAAATGTTAAGCTAAAGTGAAGAACTTTTCGTCTTTTTGTACAGGTTCGGTTGGGATGGCACGATGCTGGAACTTACAATAAGAACATAGAGGAGTGGCCGCAAAGAGGTGGGGCAAATGGAAGCTTGAGGTTTGAGATTGAGCTCAAGCATGCTGCCAATGCAGGTACTTGATATATCCAGTTGCTAATTAGTGTTCAAATAAGTTTGTAATCTTTGTGCAGACCGGAGCGTAATCAAGTTGGCTATCCAAGTTCGAATCTCGCTTCCTATAGTTTAGTTTAGTTTAGTTTAGTTTAGTTTAGATTAAATAAGATTGTCGCCCGAATGTCAATTGTAACGAGCTTTCGCTTCACGATTTTAGGTCTTGTGAATGCATTGAAGCTCGTTCAGCCTATAAAAGACAAGTACCCTGGCGTCTCATACGCGGACTTGTTCCAATTGGCCAGTGCTACTGCTGTGGAGGTCATTCTTAGTCTTCCTCTAACATTTGTATGAATAAGTCTTGTAAATTTATAACAAGTTCATTTCACTCATTGAGATCGTTTCCTTCTTCAGGAGGCAGGGGGCCCGAAGATACCAATCAAGTATGGGAGGGTTGATGTCTCGGCACCCGAGCAGTGCCCAGAAGAAGGGAGGCTTCCTGGTTAGTCAAGCATGTATATTTTTCTAAATGCTTTTGATGATAAACATGGAGTTTGGAATTGTTTGGGTGAAAACAGTATTCCTTTTTGCTCTTTACTCATTTTGAAATATTTGTCTCGGCTTTTTTAGATGCTGGCCCTCCTTCGCCTGCTGATCATCTGCGTCAGGTTTTCTACCGAATGGGGTTGAATGACAAGGTGACCTTTAAGTGCTGTATACTTAGTTTCCGGACAATACAAGGTGCATGGATTGTTTACTACTGAACCTCTTTGATGATGTTTACTAATGAACTTGTTTGATCTGTAGGAAATAGTTGCATTGTCTGGGGCACATACTTTAGGGAGGTCAAGACCTGATCGCAGTGGTTGGGGCAAGCCAGAGACAAAGTACACGGTATTGAATCTGAATCTCGTATTCACTTAAGCCACTCTTAACAGAAAATGGTTCTGTTGAAGTGCCTTGAGTAAGATATTTTTCATTCCGTTTCCTCAATCAGGTTTTGAAATTTTAGGACAACCAGATTATGGGCATACAGAGTTGATTAAGGTTTTTGTGGGATGTTATTATGTTATCTTTACCCATGTGGTTATTTATTGCGGCAGCTACGATAAACACAGTAATGATAGGAAGAATAGTATTGCCAAAATAACTAGAAAGTAAACTAGCATTATTTTCATGGCAGAAAGATGGGCCAGGGGCACCAGGAGGACAGTCTTGGACAGCACAATGGTTGAAGTTTGACAATTCCTATTTCAAGGTTTTCGAATAGTATCCTTATTTGCATGTGACTTCTCGCACTCCATTTGGAGGCTGGTGGGAATTGGTACAAGGTTTTCCTTTACTCACTTGGCGGCTGTTCTATACAGGATATCAAGGAAAAGAGAGATGAAGATCTACTGGTGTTGCCAACCGACGGTGCTATTTTTGAAGATCCAGCATTCAAGGTAAAACAAAACAAAATTGAGAATGATTCTGTTTGATGAGCATCCTTTGTTACATCGAGATTTATATGATTTGCAGGTGTATGCTGAGAAATATACCGAAGACCAAGAGGCCTTCTTCAAGGATTATGCTGAAGCTCATGCTAAACTCAGCAACCTGGGAGCTAAATTTGATCCTCCAGAGGTTTGCTAACCTTCAATGTCTATGTTGTTTCTGTTAGGGATTATCCATTCCCGGTGAATGATTAATGTTAACTAACTCTATGAAAACTTTATTCCTACTTCTTTTGCCTTTTAACCTTAGACTATTAAATTTGATGATCAGGGTATTGTGATAGATGATGGTCCTTCACAGCCTGTACCAGAAAAGTTCGTGGCAGCCAAATACTCAACTGGCAAGGTTGTACACACGGAAAACTCACACCTCTTAATCAAAATTCTTTTTGTCAATAATTTAGCAAATCCCTTGCATCTGTGAGGATTGATGACAACTCTAGGAAAACTTTTTCTGTGCAAAATTTTCATGTTCTTCGTTTGTATGGTTTTCTGCAGGAGTAAAAAGCAAGTGTCATGTTTACTTGTGCTGTCTGTTTTAATAATACAAGATGAAGCTATTTTGAATAATCAAATGTAATAGTTGGGAGTCCTAAATGAAGAAGAAGGAATAAATTCAATAGTATTACCTATGTGAATTGCAGAGAGAGCTGTCAGATAATATGAAGCAGAAGATTCGAGCAGAATATCAAGCTATCGGTGGAAGCCCAGATAAGCCTCTGCAGTCTAACTATTTTCTAAATATCATAGTTGTGATTGGTGTTTTGGCAATTTTGTCGTCTTTATTCGGAAACTGAGCTTTGATTTTCTGTTTTTCTTTTTTTCTTTTTTATATAAATGAGAATTACATTGCTATTATCGATTTTATATTACATATTCATCCATGATTCGTACAATATCAGTACTTGCACACATTCGTTCTTTCACATCGGAGTAAGTTAAGCTTTTGAGAATGGCATGTCATTGAAAACTCATGTTCCGGTAACGTTGCAAGGTGATGTCCAAACCAGGTTGAACTAAAATTTGTTGTCAGGAGCTGTATCTTTATCCATTTGTTTTCACCTGTGAGGAAATGTATCTGATATTTTGAACATTTCTGAATCTATCAGTGGCTATGATTTATGCATTGTTGGAAGAGATGTTTCTCTTAGTCTAGTTGTGCAACTTCCTTTACTGATATTTGGAAAATGTCTTAAGTTTGAATCATCATCCCTAGTTTAAAATGGACCAAACTCTTTATCAAGAGGACCTGTCCAGAATTGGAAATAAAAATATTGAAGCAATCTGAGCTCCAACCATAGGAGAGTGTATAGCTTATTTATTCCTATTTGAGCCACAGGGTGGGTCAGTGTGGCGGTATTTGAAACTAATAATGCACTGTTATATGCGTTAAATATATCCGGGTTTAGGCAAGTCCTCCGGTTGTAGGGCTTATTCCTATCCATTTTGGACGCTTGAAAGTCACTTATTCCTATATATTGTTTTCAGCTTGACCATCAGATTTAATAGAAATTTGAGGGTTTTAAATTGGAAGCTGATTTTGCACACCATTTCGTGCATTCCACACATATTCCTCTTTATTTTGTCATTTGGTTGAATAAATCAAACGAAAATAACAGATAGAATTAAAGTGAGTATGTTGGGGGGAGGGAAAGGTGTTGGATTATGACTTTGTTTTTTATGACAAGTGGTTTCATGGTTGGAAAGCTAGAATTTTATTTGGGCCAACTCCAAGGCAATGGATTGTGGCTTTGTGACCAACTGGAAAGGATTCCATTACAAGTGGGGTTGGAGTAGATTCCAGGTTTAAAGTCATGATGGGGAGGATACCAATGTTTGTTTTTTAAGGTTGAATTACTGGTAATTATTGGGTGGTACGTTAACATGATATAATTAGAGTAAACTGTCGGTTTACCCCCTGAACTTTCACCTCACTTTCGATTTCCCCCCTGAACTTTTCTATTGGAAAATTAAGGACTCAAACTAATTTTTTTAACCAATTTGCCCCCTACCGTTAGTTTTTCATATATTCCATCCATATTTCCGTTAAGTGAGACCATGTGCACAACATGTGAGGGTAGTTAAGTTATTTCACTCTTAAAAATGATTAAAAAACTGAAAATAATAAAAAAAGCAAAACTTTCCCTCTATTTTTTCCCGCTAATTCCTATCCTCGATTTTATTTTTCCCTCTCATTCCTATGCATGAGAAATGACATATGGTGTTATTGTCTACCATTTTTATTTTCTCTAACAAATTAATAATTTGACAAATGCTAATGGTGCTATTGTCTCCAAAGCAGTGCATTAATATAAGAAACCCTAGTCTTTTTTATGGACATGTTTCTTATATTAATGCACTGCTTTAGAGACAATAACATCATAAACATTTGTCAAATTATTAATTTGTTAGAGAAAATAAAAATGGTAGTACATGCTTCAAAAAAAAAGATTAACTTAGCTACTTATGAAGATAATAACACCATATGTTATTTCTCATGCATAGGAATGAGAGGGAAAATTAAAATTGAGGAAAGGAATTAGCGGGAAAAAATAGAGGGAAAATTATTATTATTATTATTTATTTTCAGTTTTTAATTATTTTTAAAGTGAAATGACTTAACTATCCTCACATGTTATGCACATGGTCTCACTTAACGGAAATATGGATGGAATATATGAAAAACTAACGGTAGGGGGCAAATTGGCTAAAAAAATTAGTTTGAGTCCTTAATTTTCCAATAGAAAAGTTCAGGGGGGAAATCGAAAGTGAGGTGAAAGTTCAGGGGGTAAACCGACAGTTTACCCATATAATTATTAGGCCAAATTGGATAAATAGTATATGTGGTCACAAAGTATTCGGAAGATAGCTTTTGTGGTAAATAAAATTTGGATTTAAACCATTGTGGTGAAATATGTTAGGATTTATACCCAAAATTGAAATTTTCGTCATTCTTCCGTTAGTAACTTGCACGTGAGCCTTTCATGTGAGACTAAGATGGTCATTTCATCTTTTCCATGGTTGCTCTCCGTTCAGAAGCAACTACGGAAGAGATGAAACGGAAGCGACTGGGTAGGTCATCGAATGAAGACCTCAAGGGCCTCTTCATATGAGTGCCTTCAACTTGGAAAACTCAAGAACAGAAACGCCCCAATACTGCATTGAACGTCCAATGGCGAACATACCACCATCAATCTGGATTTTGCCAACCATTATGGGAAAAGATGTGACTAAGGGCTGGTTTGGTATTGCTGTGCTTTGAAAAAAAACTGCTATGAGAATAAGCAGCTGTGAAATAAATCAGCAGAGTGTTTGGTAAACTTTTTTGTAAAAGTGCTTTTGAAAAAAAAAAACAGTCTGATAGTGGGTCTTTTCATTAAAGGAGCACTGTAACTCCGTGTGCTTTGAAAAAAAAGCCAGTTTTCCAAAGCTGCAAATAGCAGCTTCAGCTTTTTCCTTTGATTTCAGTTTATTCTCACAGCAGCTTCCAAAATAAGCCATTTTTTTTCAGTTTACCAAACACCTAAAATCCTCACAGCTTTTTTCATAGGTGCTTTTTTTTTAAGCACCTCACTCCCAAACCACCCCTAAAATTCATCAAATTGATTTCCTTGTTGTTTACTAAATCTATCATCTCATACTTATTAATTCCGATAAAAATGTATTCAAATTGCAATTGGCTTCTAAAAACAATATGTTTGAAATTATTCCTCTTTAATTTGTAATTGAAACAACAATCCTACTAAAATTGACTACTCATGCCGAAGAAAAGCCAAGTAAAAACACAGCATAAAAGTACAAAGGCCAGCCATGAGAACCGCCTGCTGCCATTTTTGGTAGGCCATTTAGCCTATTCTCATTTTCTCTTAGTTTTACAGCATAGTATGTTAAACTATATATATATGGAACTGTTATTAGTGCTCCACAAATCTCATTCTACACTTTTTACAAGTGTTTTTTTCTTCTTCTAATTATAGAAAATTTAAAGTACAAAATGAGATTTTTGAATTCTAAAGAATGAATGACTCGATTCATAGGATTTGGTTTTCCAATTTATTTTGTGTGAAGCATATGATCCCATGCATAACAATTTTCTATGTAGCTAGCGTTTCACCACAACAATAAATATCTTATCAATTAAAGCCCTGTTTGGTGGGCAGGATGAGAGGAGTTATTTCCAATTAAATTGGATTTGTAGCCCATCCAATGTTTGGTGAAAAAAAAATTGTAACACGGACTGGATTAGCTCAAATCCAAAATAAGGGAAAATATAATGTGTTATGTAACCCAACCATACACATGAGTTATGTAACTCATCCATGCAAATCCAATCATTTCCCTAGGGCCCAATCTCATCTAAAGCATCAAACAGGCCCCAAATCTAAATGTATAATATGCTTGACATACAAACCTTAACTTTGTTGTGGCCTATATTTAACTGACAAGGGAGAGAAAGGGCACGGCAGAGAGAGAGAGAGAGTGTGTGTGTGTGGAGAGAGATGTGTTTGTAGGGTTGTGTAGAGGATGTGTTATTCCCCCTATGCAATGCCTTTATTTATAGTAATAAGTGAGGGAATAATCATTTTCCTCCAAGGAATACAAGTCCTAATAGGGAAGAATAACTAAAATCAAATCTAATCTAAGATTTACACAATCATACTTAAATACAAAGTTTATAACACTCCCCCTTGAGTGTGTAAATACTCAAGTAGATTCGGCATTATGTAGAGTTGAGAAAGTCGACTCATCGGCACTGATTCTGGGAACACGCTAGTCTCAAATAAGGTAGAAACTTGCATATGGAACTAAGTCTCACAAAAAAACCAATGGCTATGGATTGTGTAGAGGATGTGTTATTCCCCCTATGCAATGCCTTTATTTATAGTAATAAGTGAGGGAATAATCCTTTTCCTCCAAGGAATACAAGTCCTAATAGGGAAGAATAACTAAAATCAAATCTAATCTAGGATTTACACAATCATACTTAAATACAAAGTTTATAACACTCCCCCTTGAGTGTGTAAATACTCAAGTAGATTCGGCATTATGTAGAGTTGAGGAAGTTGACTCATCGGCACTGATTCTGGGAACACGCTAGTCTCAAATAAGGTAGAAACTTGCATATGGAACTAAGTCTCACAAAAAAACCAATGGCTATGGAAAAACCCCGAGTAAGGACAAAATCCATAGTCTAAGGAAAAATGCGTGAGAAATGCAAAATCAAGTGAAATGTCTATGGGAAGTCATCAGGGATATGATCAACCTAAGATGGGTGCCTTGTCAAAACCTCGTTAGGTAACAAAAACCCAAAGGAAAAAATGCTTCTAATCGTAGGGAAAATAGTACATTAAGATTAAGCAAGTATACTTCAGTATACTCCCCTTGAGTTTGACATAATTCCAAAGAGAACTAAAAATGTTACAACTCAAAAAGTTTATGCATAACTATTCCTTGAACAAGCTTATGAAACATCGCATTCGATAGTGATTTGGTGAAGAGGTAAGCCAGATTGTATTGTGAACGGATTTGCGTGACTTCAATCTTCTAATGCTCTTACTGTTGATATGAGAAGAAAAACTTCAACGCAATGTGCTTGGTCTTGTCTCCTTTGATGTAACCACTCTTGAGTTGTTCGATGCATGCTGCGTTGTCTTCATAGATCATTGTCAGGACGTTAATGATAGGGTAAAGATCGCAGGAGCTTTGAATATGGCCCACAACTGCTTTCAACCAGAAGCATTCCCGAGTTGCTTTGTGTAAGGCGAGAATTTCAGCATGGCTAGACGAAATGGCAACTAAGGTCTGTTTAGTTGACCTCCATGAAATTGTGGTGCCTCCAACGGTAAAGACATAACCCGTTTAAGAATGATGTGAAAAATAAGTTAACACACAAAATTAAACCCTCTTTTTATCAATTGTAGCAAAGTATGTAAGTAGGGATCGTTCTAAACCAGGGATTAGGAGGGATTGCTAAACACTTGAAAACTGACTTAGAAATGTAAAAACAAAGTTTAAAACACTAGATTAGACTCAAAGAATGCAAAACTCACGTTTAAAATACTAAAATAAACCAATAACTCAAAACAGCAACTAAAAGACTCAAAATTGCCTTAAAAACACTTTCTGGGCAGTTTTGAACACAAAGCACCAATTTGGACGAATTTGGGTTTTAACTTGTACCAAAACACTTAAAAACATAAACCAACACACTTTCTAACTAATCTAGGACTTCAAAATAAATGGGGAATTGATTTGGACGAAAATGAACTGAATGGACAGATTGCAAGGAAAACAGATTGTAATAGAAACAGATTGTAACACAAAGTTATGAATAATCAATGGATGATGGAATGGCTAAGGGGTTCTTCTCCACACATGAAATATATGCAACCTAAATCAATTTTCAGTTATCAATTTAATAAGTTATGAATCTCGACACTCCAAGTTAATTAGGTCCGCTTAAATTAACCTTCAGATTTCCCTAGAATCATTGAATTGGATGAATATGCATCGCAAACAAATTATTCCCAACAAGTTCTTTATATGAACAGCGTGATAAAGACACAAGTTAGAATCATTACGTTCTTTGGAAATCATAAGCATCGACAAGGCATTCGTAACTATGAAAAGCATGATACTCTTGCCAGGAATCTACTTAACACGATCGTGACTAGCGACCTTCACTACTTACGAATATAAATTCATAACGATTAGGTAAAACAAACTTATATCCTAGCATCAAATTCAAGCATGCAAATTAAGCGTGCACTCTCAACCAACATACAAGAATAAGTTCTAAATCAAACGGTTAAGCAAATTGTATTCACGACTTATACAACGATAACTGAAAGTAATCAACTTATTTCACATATATAATCATGGTTTTGAATCCACCCTTAGCCAAAATGAAATTAGCCAATCATACTTAAAGCAAAACAAAGATTACATGAATTAGACATTAAAATCCAAAGAAAGAAAACACCTAGAATGCTCCAACTTGGCAGCAAGTGCATCCAAGATTCCTCATTTCCCTTGCTTGTGGCAGATTGGTTTGTGGACAGGTTTTGGGTAGTTCTATGGTGCAGAAAGGTTTATGGTGAGTGTAGAGGAGTGTTTGATGGTGGAAGGGTGGTGGAGAACTTCGGCAAAGAGGGTGGAAGAAGGTGGAGTGGCTGTGATATTTTCTGGGCACTAGAATGGTGTTTTTGGGGTGTTTTGCTGCCTAGGGTGAGTATGGACGAATTTCTGTGATGAATGGTGAATATGAGAGTGTGAACCCTTTGCCAAGGGGTGTGAACATGTATATATAGGCCCCAAAAACCCTAGAGAATCAGATTGGGCAGTGGGGAAAATGCACAGCAATGAGGGTGAATTTGTGGTGTGCAATGGTCCAAGGATGAAAATGGAGCAATGATGCAAAGTATAGAGGGTAAAATGGAGTGGTATTTCAGCTAGGGAGCATGAATGATTGTGTTCATTGCATGGAAATGAAAAGGGGAGGTGAAATGTTTCAGAAATTAGTCAAAGGTGCAGCAACATGTGTTGCACACAGCATTGGATCCCAAATGTGGATGATGGAGCATCAATTGGTGCATGGAATGGTTGTGAAAGTTGTGTGAAATCTGATGGGTGAAGGGAACAAGAGGTATGCAGCAATTTAGTGTGATAATTGAGTGAATTGAGGCATGAAATCAGAAATATTTTAGGGGACAAGGATGATTAAGCATGCATGGGAATCCAAAGGGAATGCTATGTGGTTACACGGCAAGGAGTGGGTGTTCTTTTGTGGCTGAATTCTTGATCCTTTTTACATTAATTCTTCACATTCTTAGCCTCTTTAATTCTTCAATTTCGTCCAAACCTTGGTTCCAAATATGTGACATGCATTCCAAGCTCCATTTTGCTCCAAAATGCTCCAAAATGCATCTTCTTGCCTACTTTGTCCTTAAAATCTGAAAACACACTAAAATGACTTTAAACACTAAAATAACTAAAGAGACACGACATAAATGCACAAGAACAAGCCAACTAAGTCGCATAAATATGCTCCTATCAAATTCCCCCACACTTAGCTTTTGCTAGTCCTCGAGCAAAACAAAATAACTAAACAAAACCAAACCAACCAAATGAACAAAATCCAACCTAAGCCTTCCAACGTTTGCCTCAGGGATTTCCAATGCACATGTCATGTTAAAAATTGTCATCCCCACAGATTTTAGTTGTCTTCACACTTAAGCACATACTTAATCATAGTCACCACTTACTTGTTCGCAATTAATCGATTAAAACAATGTTTTTGATGTAGTAACATGCCTTAGAGAATTTACTCAAGTCCTTACAAAGTATGCACTCAATTTTCACTCAGATTTTCTAACTACACACACTATACTAGTCATATGTGAGAAGATTGATGTAAACATGAAAACGAACGCTCACATATATGTATTACAAAGAAAGCGATTTCTGGAGCATGTTTAGATATGATCTCATGAATGGAATGCTACTACTTAGATGCGAGAACCAGTGACACCATATGCTCATATCAATTTCAAACTCCACATATTGAACCGCATGACACTCAAGATGAAGTTAAGGGTTGTAACGGGGCTTGGGGTGATGGCTAACAAATGAAGGATAAGGATAACAATCGTTCTTAAAGCAATAGCAAGCAAAGTAATGAAATTGAAACTTAGAATTCACTTAGATTGCAGAAATCAGCTTTTAGACACGAAGGGAAAATTCAAGCAATATTTAGGGCCGAATTCTATGTTTTGGACCATTTCTTCAACAAGCAGCACTTTAAAACTCTTTTTCACATATTTTTCAACTCCCCTTTTTTTTTTTTCTCAACTCTTCTTTTCTTTTCAACAAGCATAATAACTCACACTTCCCCCACACTTGTTTTCTGCCATACATTAATCAAAAGAAATTCAATTTGAATCATGCTTTACTATGCTTCAAGAACAAGGGTATGGATGGTCCTAAACTAGGCTAGGTAAGGATAATGTGGTTTAACAAAGAATGTAGGCTATCAAGGCTCAATGGGGTTAACTTAAACATATAAAGATATGGGATACATGGCAGTTTGGCTTTGGTGGTGGTAACTACACAACTTCATCTTGAATATGTGTTATGCAAATCAATAGCATGCTTTGAATGAAATAGGCATGAGTTCTAGCATTTGGAACTAAATGATGAAACGCCTTCTAAGTAATAACCAAGCAAAGAATAATGAGATCATGCAACGACTTTAGAAAACAATAATGCACAAATTTTAACTCTCAAAATAAACATTTAGGCTCAAGTCTCACAAGGTTGTAGCGTTAGTTTGAGTTCCTTCCTTCAAGCATGTTACAAAAACTAATTTTTTTTTTCTTTTATGATTACATGTGATTTCATAAGTTATAACCACAACCAAGCATAAATAAAGAGTAAATCAAACTTTCATCCATGTTTATAACTCTCTTTAACAGTCATGCAATTACAAACCGAATCCTCATCATTGTGTTGGAAGGTACCCTAAGACACAAATAAGCACACAAAAACAACTCTTTTTGGGAATTTCAAAACAATTTTTCAAATTTTTATGAATTTTTGGATTTTTATGTCAAAACACACTGAAACACTCCAAAACAGCTTAAAAATACTTAAAACAGCAAGGAACAACACTAGAAATAATGGGTGATAATTTTCTACGAATTTTATGCAAAACACTAGTTACCCCCCCCCCCCACACTTAAATCAAACATTGTCCTCAATGTTTCAAGCATATACTCACACAAAAACAAGCAACGAATAACAGAACAAATATAGCAAAGTAAACAAAAAAAATTAGACAGAGTAGAGGTTAAGAACGCAAATCTGGTTTTTTGAGATAGATGATCTTGGTGACTTTCCACAGCTTTGATCTTGAACTGGTTTGGAATTCTGAGCGGGGAATATCAGAGTGCAGTCTGCATTCTTCTCTGCTTGTTTCTTCTGCACGGCGGGCAGGCACGAGGTAAAGGTGTTGGTCTGTTTCTTTCTTCAATCTTTCCAAGTGCCCATCTCTTGCTCTCTTTCTCCTTGTCCTTAGTTGAGGATGAATCAGCACGTTGTCTCCACATGCTTCGAGGTATCATCTTCACTTCCCTTATAAGTGAGAGACAAAGCGAAAGCATAAGATGATGAGTACTCGAGAGCAAGAGCTGGCTGGAGAAAGGACAGGGAGAAAGCATGATATGAGATACTCTGGCTCTCAACCCTTATGATATGAAATACTTGTGCTCTGGATGGGTTGTTTGCAGGGGTATCCCAGGGGATGAAAAATACAGAGTGACTCGAGAGGGTTTGTTGGAAAGCCATTTCAGAGAGGATGAAGGGTTAAGTGAGGCTGAAAGTTGGGTGAGACTGCTTCACTTTGAAGTTCAACATTTATAGAATTTTCTTAATGGCTGGGAAGGCATTGTTCCATTACTCGTGTTGGCAAGCCTGGGATAATTTAACAGTAGTTTTCACGTGCATTCTGCTTCTCCAAAAATTTTCGACAGATTGCGCGTGATTTACGCAACGAAGATGTGCAAATTGACAGATGCTGACACGTCTCGATAAAGCAGAGGCCTCTTTAATATCCGGAATTTACGCTTCGAGTTCTGAGCTTCGTTGAGGGTAGAGATTGCATGTGACAAGTGCTGACGAGGCTGAGAGAGACATATGGTTGGAATCGGTGCTTCGACAGACTGCCCGTGATTTTCGCAAAGCTGAGTTGCGTGTGATGGGTGCTGACGAGGCTGAGACAGTTGACACTCTTCGGTATCCGGAATTGGTGGTTTGTGAGCAAGCCCAACTTTTGAGAAAGCTGGCGCCTCTTCGATCTTTGAATGGCTTCTTCGATTTCTGAGCTCACCTCTTCAATCTCTGAAATCCCATCGCGTGCTGATTTTTATAGAGGTATGCATGACGTTCAAAGCACTCTTGAATTTCTGTCTGTAAAAACTCCCGTTTTGCACTTTTACGATCTTGACTTGTCCGATCTCCTCTTTCTTTAACACCTCTGAAAAATGTCTGGCCCTTCCGACCGTCGTTTTGACTTGAACCTTGGTGAAGGAGCAGCCCCTCCTTCTCCAGACAACATATGGCGTCCGTCCTTCATATCCCCTACTGGTCCTCTCACCGTTGGGGATTCGGTGATGACAAATGACATGACCGCTGCGGTGGTGGCCGGAACCTTGTCACCCCCAGAGATAACAGACTGCTCGCTAGACGGTCTGATGAATTGGCGGTTAAGGAGTCTCTGGCTCTTAGCGTGCAGTGTGCGGGTTCTGTGTCCAACATGGCCCAACGCCTATTTGCTCGAACCCGTCACGTTGAATCGTTGGCGGCTGAAATACAGAGTCTCAAAGAGGAGATTAGAGGACTCAAGCATGAAAATAAACAATTGCACAAGCTTGCACACAATTATGCCACAAACATGAAGAGGAAAATTGACCAGCTGCAGGAAACTGATGGTCAGATTTTACTTGATCACCGAAGGTTTGTGGGTTTGTTCCAACAGCATCTGCCTTTGTCTTCTGGGGCGGCACCGCATAGTGAAGCTCCAACTGATCATCCTCCGATACCTCCTCCTTCCGTGGCCCCACCGACTGCTGAGACTCCGCCGACTACTGCAACTCCGCCGACTACTGCGACCTCTCCCAAGCAGCCTTTGTGAAGGCTCCCTCTTGTATTATGCTATGTTTCTTTATTTCCCAGTTTCCTGTTCATTTCCATGAAGTTTAATGTTAAAATCCTTTGCATATTTGTTAATGTTTCAAAATAGAAAGTCACAACCAAAAATAATTAAACAAGTAATAAAATTGACAATCAAGCAGAATAAATGGGTTGCCTCCCTTAAAGCGCTTGCTTTAACGTCTTCCAGCCGGACGATGAACACCTTCACTTCTCCTTGGAACCCACGGAATGCAGTGGGATCTCCTCCACAACATGCTCCACAAAGTGCTCGTAGTATGGCTTCAAGCGATGTCCATTCACCTTGAATTCTTGCCCGGTTCTCAAGCTCTTAATTTGGACTGCACCATGCACAAAAAGATTAGTAACAACAAACGGGCCAACCCACTTGGAACGTAACTTACCAGGGAATAGACGAAGGCGGGAGTTGAACAACAACACTTTCTGCCCAATTTCGAAAGTCTTGCCTCGAAGCATCTTATCATGGAATGCCGTGGTCTTCTCTTTGTAAATTCTAGCATTCTCATAAGCTTCATGCCTTATCTCATCAAGTTCACTCAATTGAAGCTTTCAATGAATTCCGGCTTGGTCCACATTCAAATTGAAGGTCTTGATGGCCCAATGTGCTCTATGTTCTAATTCCACGGGAAGATGACATGGCTTGCCATACACAAGCCGAAAAGGAGACATACCAATAGGGGTTTTGTAAGCCGTTCGATACGCCCATAATGCATCATCCAACCGTAAGCTCCAATCTTTTCTATTTGGACCAACGGTCTTCTCCAAAATCTGTTTGATCTCACGATTCGACACCTCGGCTTGGCCATTGGTTTGGGGGTGGTAAGGTGTGGAGACCTTATGCGTCACATGGTACTTCTTGAGTAATGCCTCAATGGTACGGTTGTAAAAATGAGACCCGCCATCACTGATTAGCACCCTAGGCATCCCAAACCTAGAAAAGATATTAGTTTTCACAAAATCTGCCACAATTTTAGAATCGTTAGTTCGAGTGGCTTTTGCTTCCACCCACTTGGAAACATAATCAACGGCAAGTAATATGTAAGTGAAACCAAAAGATGAAGGAAAAGGACCCATAAAATCGATACCCCAAACATCAAAGATTTCAACAACAAAGATGGGTACCTGCGGCATTTGATCTTTTTGGCCAATATTACCTGTCCTTTGGCATCGATCACATGTTAAACAAAAGGTTCTAGCATCTTTAAACAAAGTAGGCCAATAAAAACCACATTCAAGAACCTTAAAAGCTGTCATTTGGGTGCCAAAGTGACCCCCACATGCATATGTGTGACAAAAACTTAAAATTGAGTGAAAATCTGATTCATGCACACATCTTCTTATAACCTGATCTGAACAATATTTCCACAAGTATGGGTCATCCCAAACATAAAATCTAGCATCCTTTTTAAGTTTATCACGTTGGAATTTGTTTAGGGTGCTAGGAACTTGTTTAGTCACCAAATAATTCACCAAATCTGCGTACCAAGGAGCACTTACCTGAACGGACAAGAGTTGTTCATCCGGAAATGTTTCGGAGATGGGAAGATCCTCTACTTCACGCACCAACCTGCTTAGGTGGTCGACAACAACATTATCACTCCCCTTCTTGTCCTTGATTTCGATGTCAAACTCTTGAAGTAGAAGCATCCAACGAATGAGTCTAGGTTTAGCTTCTTTCTTGGTGAACAAGTACTTCAAGGCTGCATGGTCAGTGAAAACAATAACTTTAGTACCAATTAGATATGATCTAAATTTATCTAAAGCAAATACAACCGCCAAGAGTTCTTTTTCGGTTGTAGAATAATTCAACTGAGCATCATTCAAAGTGCGTGAAGCATAATAAATAACATGTGGCTGTTTATTTTTTCTTTGACCCAAAACAGCGCCAAGTGCATAATCCGATGCATCACACATCAATTCAAAGGGAATGGACCAATCCGGGGGAGTTATGATGGGTGCAGTGGTGAGGAGGTCCTTGAGATGCTTGAATGCTTGCTCGCACGCCTCGTTGAACTCGAAAGGCACTTCCTTTTGTAGGAGACGGCATAGGGGTTGTGCAATCTTGGAAAAGTCCTTGATAAATCGTCGGTAGAATCCTGCATGACCAAGGAAAGAACGAACCTTTCTCACCGAAGTGGGAGAGGGTAAGTAGTGTACAAGATCTATTTTAGACTTATCAACTTCAATTCCACGTTTAGAGATAATATGACCCAAAACAATACCTTGTTTAACCATAAAATGGCATTTCTCCCAATTTAACACAAGGTTTGTTTCAACACAACGTTTCAAGATTAAAGTGAGATTATCCAAGCAATTATCAAATGAATTACCAAATACACTAAAATCATCCATGAATATCTCAATAATTCTCTCAACATAATCAGAAAAGATGCTAACCATACACCTTTGAAACGTGGCAGGAGCATTGCACAAACCGAATGGCATGCGTCGATATGCAAACGTTCCAAAGGGACAAGTAAAAGTGGTCTTTTCTTGATCATCCGGGGCAATAACAATTTGATTATAACCGGAGTATCCATCAAGAAAGCAATAAAAGGAATGACCTGCTAACCTTTCTAGCATTTGATCTAGGAACGGCAATGGGAAGTGATCTTTCCTTGTGGTTGCATTTAGCTTCCTATAATCAATGCACACTCGCCAACCGGTTTGAATTCGGGTGGGCACAAGCTCATTCTCCGCATTCTCGACAACCGTCACTCCAGATTTCTTGGGCACACATTGGATAGGTGAAACCCAACGGCCATCGGAGATGGGATAAATCACCCCACAATCTAGAAGTTTGATTATTTCATTTTTCACAACTTCCATCATCGGAGGGTTAAGACGGCGTTGAGCCTCTCTAGTTGGTTTGGCCCCCTCCTCAAGAAATATGTGATGCATACAAGTCGTAGGGCTTATACCTTTAATATCGGCCAATGTCCATCCTAGGGCAGATTTGAATTCCTTCAACACACGCACTAGCTTCTCCTCCTCTTGTGCCGTGAGGGATGATGAGATGATGGCAGGTAGTGTCTCATTTTCCCCCAAAAAGATGTACTTCAAATGGCTTGGTAGGGGTTTGAGATCAAGTATGGGTGCCTGAACGATGGATGGAAGCAACTTGTTAGTCGAAATTGGAATGGAATTAAAGTTAGGAGACTTACCACCATGCTTAGGTAGTGACTCAAGAGCAGCAACCAACTCAAAAATTTCATCACTAGGAGGCACGACATGGCCTAGTCCATGTATGCCGTGGGTTACACTAGAATTTGCCCCCTTGGTTGTGAGTTCCATTCCTTGTGTAATGACTTTTTCAAGCACATCGTCATTCAAATCTTCAAGATATCCCTGCGCCAAAGAGTCAATTATATCAATAGAGAAACATGAATGGTCCTCACTAGGGTACTTAATGGAATCAGAAAGATTAAAATTAACAACTTCCCCATCAAATTCCATGGACAACGTTCCACTATACACGTCAATCTTCGTTCGGGCCGTCTTCATGAATGGCCTTCCAAGGAGGATGGGCAATGAAGAAGCATGATCCGATTCATCCATTTCGAGCACATAAAAACCTGCTGGGAAGACTAAATGATCAACCTGCACCAAAACGTCTTCCAACACTCCCTTTGGATAAGCGGTAGATTTATCGGCCAATTGTATGATTACACCATCATGTTTCAACTCACCTAAGTTCATAGATACATAAATGGAGTATGGCATAACATTTATAGAGGCTCCTAAATCTAGCATAGCAGATTTGAAACGAGTGTTACCAATGACGCACGGAATTGTAAAGCTACCCGGATCTTTGCATTTGGGGGGTAGTTTACGTTGCAAGATGGCGGAGACATTTTCACCTACCTTCACAACCTCCTTGGTTGAAATCCTCTTCCTAGTGGTGCATAGCTCCTTTAAAAATTTAGCGTATCTCGGGACTTGCTTAATGGCATCCAACAAGGGTATGTTGACTTGAACTTTCCTAAGTGTCTCAAGGATGTCCTTTTCAGCTTATTCCTTCTTTGTTTGCACAAACCTGCTAGGAAAAGGAGCATTCGAAGGCACAACATTAGTAGAAACCGAATTTGACACATTCTTACCTTTATTGGATGAATTGGACAGATTTGGAGCCATGGGGGCTTGCGGCATAGGTGTGTCCACCTTTGCCGTGGGTGGGCATGCTTCCTCCTCCTCAAATTGAAGTTTTTCATCCTCTTTGTGACCTGTTTTTGATGAAGAACCTGCCCCAATCTCTTTTCCACTTCTCAAGAGTATGGCCTTTGCACTTTCAAAGCCTCCATTCGGGTTTGGAATGGTAGAACTAGGAAGCCTTCCTTGGTCTCTAATCTGCCCAACAACCTCGGCAATCTGCCCCATTTGTTTCTCTAATTGGTCCACTCTTTTATTTTGATTTTCCTGCCCATTAGTCAAAGTGGTTAGTAACTTAACAAGTGTATCATTATCCAAAGCATTACCTGAATTATTTGGGGCAGATTGTGGTTGGACTTGAGGGGGTGCGTATGGTTTGTTGTAGAAGCCCGGGGGTTGTTGCCTAAAGCCTCCTTGTGGTTGGGCTTGTTGTGGCTCTCTCCATTTGAAGTTTGGATGGTCTCTCCACCCTGGATTATACGTGTTGGAATATGGATCATGTCTTGGCTGATTTTGGCTTTGAAACCCAATGGCTTTAGCGCTCTCCCATCCACCATTCTCAATGAGTTGAGGACACTTTTCGGATGCATGTCCTTGGATAGAACATACGCCACACACCATGGGTCCTTGAATCTTCATTCCCTCAGCCATCTGTGAAACAAGAGAAGTAAGATTAGCTAACTGAGATTGAATATTGGAAGTGGAACTTACCTCATGCATTTGTTGCCGTGGGAGTCCTCTTTGGCCTACACCCTCGTATTGTTGAGCGTTCAATGCTCGATTAGCAATCAAGATTTTTGCAGCCATGGGCGTTTTGTCTACCAATGCTCCACCCGCCGAGACATAGAGCATTTGATGTTCTAGTGGTAGGAGCCCTTCGTAGAAGTATTGCAAAAGCAATTCCTCCTTCATCTGATGCTGTGGACAAGAAGCAACAAGTGATTTAAATCGTTCATAATATGTAGGAAAAGACTCACCTTCATCTTGTTGAATTCCACTTATTTTTTTACGAAGAAGAATGATGCGAGAAGTTGGGAAAAACTTCTCCAGAAACGCCCTCTTCATACTCTCCCAAGATGTAACTGTACCGGGAGCCAACTCGTATAACCAATCTTTGGCTTTGTCCATTAAAGAGAATGGAAAAGCCTTCATCTTTAAAATACTTCCGTCAACGGTAATCGGAGTCATACTTGAGCACACCACTTCAAATTCTTTCAAATGTTTGTTCGGATCCTCCATGGACAGCCCATGGAACTTTGGAATGTGGTGGAGCAAACTTGACTTTAACTCGAACTCTTCGGTTTTACCTTGAGCAACCATGGGATATTGGATACACAATGGTGCGGCATTATCCAAACCCGAGGCGGCAAGCTCCTTGAGCGTACGGTTGTCCATGGCTATACCTTGCTCTTCTCCACCCACTTGTGCCGTGGGATCCTCCTTGTGCTGTTGTTTCCTCCTTCTTCTCAAAGTTCTCTCGAAGTCGTCGTCAAAGTCTAAGATATGCTCATGAACAGGTCGGGAACTTCGAGTCATGCACTAGTACCTAAAAACAAAGAAAACAAAACAAATCAGCAACTTAAACAGAAACTTAAACAAAATACAATAATTCGAAAGAAAACAATCCAAGAGATTAACAAAGTTGCTAATCCCCGGCAACGGCGCCAAAAATTTGATGTGAAAAATAAGTTAACACACAAAATTAAACCCTCTTTTTATCAATTGTAGCAAAGTATGTAAGTAGGGATCGTTCTAAACCGGGGATTAGAAGGGATTGCTAAACACTTGAAAACTGACTTAGAAATGTAAAAACAAAGTTTAAAACACTAGATTAGACTCAAAGAATGCAAAACTCATGTTTAAAATACTAAAATAAACAAATAACTCAAAACAGCAACTAAAAGACTCAAAACTGCCTTAAAAACACTTTCTGGGCAGTTTTGAACACAAAGCACCAATTTGGACGAATTTGGGTTTTAACTTGTACCAAAACACTTAAAAACATAAACCAACACACTTTCTAACTAATCTAGGACTTCAAAATAAATGGGGAATTGATTTGGACGAAAATGAACTGAATGGACAGATTGCAAGGAAAACAGATTGTAATAGAAACAGATTGTAACACAAAGTTATGAATAATCAATGGATGATGGAATGGCTAAGGGGTTCTTCTCCACACATGAAATATATGCAACCTAAATCAATTTTCAGTTATCAATTTAATAAGTTATGAATCTCGACACTCCAAGTTAATTAGGTCCGCTTAAATTAACCTTCAGATTTCCCTAAAATCATTGAATTGGATGAATATGCATCGCAAACAAATTATTCCCAACAAGTTCTTTATATGAACAGCGTGATAAAGACACAAGTTAGAATCATTACGTTCTTTGGAAATCATAAGCATCGACAAGGCATTCGTAACTATGAAAAGCATGATACTCTTGCCAGGAATCTACTTAACACGATCGTGACTAGCGACCTTCACTACTTACGAATATAAATTCATAACGATTAGGTAAAACAAACTTATATCCTAGCATCAAATTCAAGCATGCAAATTAAGCGTGCACTCTCAACCAACATACAAGAATAAGTTCTAAATCAAACGGTTAAGCAAATTGTATTCACGACTTATACAACGATAACTGAAAGTAATCAACTTATTTCACATATATAATCATGGTTTTGAATCCACCCTTAGCCAAAACGAAATTAGCCAATCATACTTAAAGCAAAACAAAGATTACATGAATTAGACATTAAAATCTAAAGAAAGAAAACACCTAGAATGCTCCAACTTGGCAGCAAGTGCATCCAAGATTCCTCATTTCCCTTGCTTGTGGCAGATTGGTTTGTGGACAGGTTTTGGGTAGTTCTATGGTGCAAAAAGGTTTATGGTGAGTGTAGAGGAGTGTTTGATGGTGGAAGGGTGGTGGAGAACTTCGGCAAAGAGGGTGGAAGAAGGTGGGGTGGCTGTGATATTTTCTGGGCACTAGAATGGTGTTTTTGGGGTGTTTTGCTGCCTAGGGTGAGTATGGACGAATTTCTGTGATGAATGGTGAATATGAGAGTGTGAACCCTTTGCCAAGGGGTGTAAACATGTATATATAGGCCCCAAAAACCCTAGAGAATCAGATTGGGCAGTGGGGAAAATGCACAGCAAGGAGGGTGAATTTGTGGTGTGCAATGGTCCAAGGATGAAAATGGAGCAATGATGCAAAGTATGGAGGGTAAAATGGAGTGGTATTTCAGCTAGGGAGCATGAATGATTGTGTTCATTGCATGGAAATGAAAAGGGGAGGTGAAATGTTTCAGAAATTAGTCAAAGGTGCAGCAACATGTGTTGCACACAGCATTGGATCCCAAATGTGGATGATGGAGCATCAATTGGTGCATGGAATGGTTGTGAAAGTTGTGTGAAATCTGATGGGTGAAGGGAACAAGAGGTATGCAGCAATTTAGTGTGATAATTGAGTGAATTGAGGCATGAAATCAGAAATATTTTAGGGGACAAAGATGATTAAGCATGCATGGGAATCCAAAAGGAATGCTATGTGGTTACACGGCAAGGAGTGGGTGTTCTTTTGTGGCTGAATTCTTGATCCTTTGTACATTAATTCTTCACATTCTTAGCCTCTTTAATTCTTCAATTTCGTCCAAACCTTGGTTCCAAATATGTGACATGCATTCCAAGCTCCATTTTGCTCCAAAATGCTCCAAAATGCATCTTCTTGCCTACTTTGTCCTTAAAATCTGAAAACACACGAAAATGACTTTAAACACTAAAATAACTAAAGAGACACGACATAAATGCACAAGAACAAGCCAACTAAGTCGCATAAATATGCTCCTATCAAAGAACGCGCATTGTGTGGATCAGATAAGTATCATGCATCGGCATGACCAACAAGGCGAGAATCAACTCAAGATAAGGTGGTGCAGTATCACTTGAGGATCCGTAAGGATGGAACAAACCCATATCTGTAGTACCCTTAAGGTAACGAAAGATGTCTTTAACACCAATCCAGTGTTTGCGTGTTGGTGCATTACTGTATCTTGCCAAAAGATTAACAGCGAATGAGATGTCAGGTCTAATGCATTGAGCTAAGTACAATAAAGCGCTTATCGCACTGAGATAAGGAACTTCAGGATCCAAAATCTCTTCATCATCCTTCTTCGGAAAGAAGGGATCTAGTTTTGCATTTAGCGATCGAACGACCATAAGAGTACTAAATGGCTTTGCTTTATCCTCGTTAAAGCGGCACAACACGTTCTGGGTGTTGTTCGATTGATGTATTAAGATTCCATCTGAACGGTGCTCTATCTCGAGACTAAGACAGTATCGAGTCTTTCCTAGATCTTTCATCTCAAATTCTGACTTAATGTGCACAACAATTCTCTCGAGCTCTTTAGGAGTTTCGATGAGGTTCATGTCGTCGACATAAACTGCAACAATCGAAAAACTGGAATGTGACTTCTTAATGAGCACACAAGGGCATAGTTCATTGTTCACATATCCCTGACAAGTCAAATACTCACTCAGACGGTTATACCACATTCTTACAAATTGCTTTAAACCATAGAGTGAACGCTTCAACCTAATTGAGAGCATGTTCCAGGGTTTGAACATATTTGATCCAGTCAATGTAAGTCCTTCGGGAACTTTCATATAGATTTTTGTATCAAGATCCCTATAAAGATAAGTAATTACTATGTTTATCAGCCGCATACTCAGTTTTTCAGAAACTACCAAACTGATAAGGTAGCAAAAAGTAATCACATCCATAACGGGTGAATAAGTTTTGTTATAGTCAATCCCGGGGCATTGTGAGAAGCTCTTGCGCAACAAGACGAGCTATGTAATGCACGATTTCATTATTCTCATTACTTTTCCGAACGAAAACCCACTTATGGCCAACGAGCTTCACATGTGAAGGAGTATGAGCTATAAGTTCAAACACCTTACGTTTCGCAAGCGAATTGAGTTCGACTTGAATTGCTTGCTTCCAGTTTGACTAATCAATTCTACATTAACATTCATCAACGGAACAAGGTTCAATGTCATCACTCAACATGATCTCAGTAGCTACTGCATTGTCGATGATCATATCATTTCTACACCAAACATCATCCAAGCTAGCATGATGGGTCAAAATCTCTCGATTCTCGGGAGATCGATTTCTCTTTTCAATGACGCTTCTGTAATCTAGAATTTCCTCATGAGTTGGATAGAATGAGTAGGCGACAGTTGGACTCACGGTAGGCTTAAGATGAGCCTGTACTGTGGGTTTTCTCTTCCAGGGGTGTGAATCCTTTGAACCAAATGGCCTGCCACACTTTTGTGTAGGGGCAGGGATTCGTTAGCCGCTAATGTACGTGGATCGGCCAAAATGGCGTCCCAGGTCTCCAGGAAAGAAGTCCATTGTACATTTGGTACATCCATCTTTGCAGACACATTTGTAGCTGGAATATGTGATCTTGTCACTCACGCTAGATCAGTGAAAACATTTGGCATGCTCTATGCTCTGAAGATCTAATATGCGCTGCATTTCAATTTCAGACTGAGTAGTGCATGGATCTAAATGAGACAAAGTGAAAGTCGTCCACAATAATTTGCGTCATTTTTCAAGAACATTTACATTTTTAACTTCCCCTAACGACGGGAAGAGTGTCTCATAGAAATGACATTTTGCGAAATGAGCAGTAAACAAATCGCTTGTCAAAGGTTCTAAGTAACGATTGATCGAAGGAGAATCATATTCGACATAGATTCTCATTCATTGCTGAGGCTCTATTTTTGTACGTAAGAGCGGAGAAATAGGCACATGGACAACATAACTAAAAACGCGCAGATGCTATATTTCGGGTTCGTATTCGGTATCCAACTGAAGGGCGCTATATGGTTGGTTCGTAATAGGCCTCAGGCGGATTAACATGGTTGTGTGCAATATTGCATGGCCAGAAGCAGCAATCGGGAGCTTGGTACGTATGACCAAAGATTGAGCAATCATTTGTAAGCGCTTAATGAATGTCTTTGCCAAGCCATTCTAGGTGTGAACATGGAGTACTAAATGTTCAACTTCAACCCCAACCGAGATGCAATAGTCATCAAAGGTTTTAGATGTGAATTCTCAAGCATTATCTAATCGAATAAATTTGATTGCATAATCAGGGTGGTGAGCCCTGAGCTTGATAACTTGAGCCAACATTTTAGAGAATGTAGCATTCCTTATGGATAACAAGTACACGTGTGATGAAAGTGTGGAAGTGTCAACCAAAACCATAAAATATCTAAATGGTCCGCATGGAGGGTGAATCGGTCGGCAAATGTCCCCCTGAATCCTTTGTAGACAAATAGAAGGATTCAAACAAATCTTGTCATAAAAATGCTTAATAATAAGCTTTCCCATAGAGTAGGTTTAACATGCGATTCCTTGAATCGAACCTAAACTTCGGGTTAGTGGATATTCGTGTGATGATTTGAGGATACGGCGCATCGATGTTTGTCTAAGGTGTCCCAATGATCATGCCAAAGTGTAATTTCATGAGCGGTCCCAGAGGTTGGGCCGACCATATAGTGGCTTTCTATAGGGCGTATAATTGTAGTATACAGACCAATCGGGATACGCTCCATCTTCTCTAGAATACTCTTCTGGTCATATTTGTAAGAACTGCACAGAAATTCAACTCCGTTTTCTATATAGGTTTCAGCGTAGTAATTGTTATCTCTAATGTCATTGAAACTTAACTACATTCTTTCGAAACATGGAGAATAAAGTGTCTCATCAATGGTCAAGATTATACCATTGGACAACATTATACGTGTCTTACCGTATCCTTCGATCAGGTTGGATAGGCCTAAGAGGGTTGTTAGAGGTGCATTCTTACGTATGAAGTTAGTAAAATAGATTCGTTCACGTACAATGGTGTGCATGATCGCACTATCTGCCAAACAACTTGACACACCCCGACCGGAGTTGAGGCACGCTGGCCGTCACGAGAAGGTGACATAACCAAATTGTGAATGATGTAAAAAAAATATGAATAAATTAAAACCAAAGCTAGAACTTATTTAAACTAATAAAGTAAGTGCGCAATAGTGGGTAGAACCCATAAAATACAATTGTTTAGAGCATAGGTAACAAATAGTGCAATCGAAACTAGTTAAATACTTAGTACACAATTGGGAAAGTCCCCTATATTTAAACAGCAATATGTTAGAATAGCCGCTACTCTTCACACGCCACAGGGTAGGTCATCTATCTAGGACTTGGATGGGCGAAAAACAGAAGGGTGAATAGGCACAAAAATAAAGGTTTATAAAACATAGTTATTTTCTGAACATACTAATCCCTCGCTGTAAAACATGTATAGTTTCAAGAAAATCATATTACGTATAGGTATAAAATCAAATGTAAATCAACTAATAAATCAGTAGTATGCCACACCACAATATCTCAACAGTAATATAAATAAAACCAGTTGTTCAATTAATCTATACTAGCACACAACTCGGAGTTGTCTAATTTGACCTGTACGACTGGCCTTGATGCTCATCAATCTATGCTAGCACACGAGTCAGAGTCGCCTAGTGCGACATGTACGACAAGACTGGGTGTAATAATATACGCTCTAGTGCTACGATCACATGAAGACTGGCGATAATCGCGGTTACCTACGAGTCGGAGTTGCCTAATGCGACATGTACAACAGGACTGGTACCTACTTGGATCCAAGGCGAGTGTGCGGTGCGAAAGGTGAACATACACGTGAAGGACTAGCCCTGGCCCGAGGCGAACACCAACACTGGGGTGCAGCAATGATGAGCAGACTACATGAATATAAGCATGCCATAATGATGCAATAATTCTAGTCAACAGAATAACCTTATCTGAACTTACATGCGCATCTCGTAGGATTATTTTAGCATTTAACAACAGTACAACATTGATGAGCAGGTAAAATGTATATGAATAGGCCGTGACAATGTATAAATCTCAACCAAAATAGCATTTTTTAAAATTTAATAAATCATGGTAAAATATGCATAAATCAATTTAAAGGCATTTGTGGAAACTATAAAGTTTACACACACACACGAAAACAAAATGCCCACTCACTGATATATCGATGGATCGTATCCTCCTAACCTCGCTTGTCCTCGAACGTCCTCAGGGTAAGTTTCCCCTATATGCAAAACAACTAATAATAATTAATTAAATAACACATATACAAAAAAAAGCTAGGAAAACTCCCTATAGCTTGCTCAAACGGAAGGTTTGAATATACGAAAATGTTCTACCCGAAGTCAAGGACCCGCACATATCAACCACTCGCCGGCCGGAAGCAGGACATGCCCCACGCGTCGTCCAACCCACGACCACACGCAGGCACACGCCTGGAAGAGATTGACAGAAGACAGAGAATATTCCGTTAAATAGTAATGGAACCTAACGCCGTTAGAAATTCCTCGTCTTCTCCAGTGATCCTCGTCGTCCGCCGCCGTCTGGTTTCACCGGATTTTGGAAAAAATGGCCGGTTTATGGAAAATTTTAAAACTTGCATAACATCTTCATTTCTCAACCATTTTTCACCAACTTTATATGGAAATGAAGCTCTTAAGGAGAAGAACAAGATTATACCTTTCAAAAGGCTAAAAAAAGGATGGAAAATGGCCTAAAAAGCCTCACAAGTCTTGGCCTAAAACTCGACTCCTTGAAATCGTGCTTCTAGACGTTGCCTTCACTCCAAACTTAGCCTAGGGACTCCAAGGAGTTGTGTAGAAGCTTTCCCATGTCCTAAAACCTTGTAACTCGGCTTGAAACTCGTCGAAGCAAAACCCACCGAGTCGGACCTTCCCAGTTGGCGAGTTAAGACTCAACCACTTCAAGATCGGTTTTACGGTTAGGTTCGTGAGGATGAGGAGATCACGATGGTGGTATTTTTAAGTTTGATATGAGAATGCTTGATGATGGTCCTTGTAGTTGCAGAGAAGAGAAAGGTACAGGTGAAATAGAGAAAGAGAGGAAGAAGATGAGAAAGAGAAACTGACAACTTCTCTGATTGGTTGAGAAGAGATTTGAAGTGATGGTGTCTGAATATGTGCTAAAATTGAGGGGAGAGTTTGATTGGTGGGGAGTAAATTGAAGGAAAAATTATTGATTGGTTGGTGAGTGAAATGGGGCACTCGGGACAAATTTTTAAAGAAAATAAGAGATAGGGTTTTCAGATTACACGAAATTTGTACCCTTATCAAGAATAGTGTTTCTAACACTGATTATCTAGCACATACGTGTGTACAATTCTACCCGATGTTAACGTACTTTAACGAAACACAACTTTTTCATTACAAGTCCGATTCGAGCCTAACTCGTGCCCACATACTCGTAACGTCGAGTACAATTTAATTATGATAACAAGAAAAATAAATTAAAGTTGCATAATCACGTCCACATCACTTTGCCGACAAGGGCATAACTATCAATTTACACACTCGGGAAGAAATTACATAGGAAATTAGGGATGGGTCGTCACACAACTAACTTTCTCACTAGTCATACCTAGAAATAAAAATTAATTTGAATCGGTCACATGCATAAAAGTTCTTAAAACATATATCCATTCAAAACAAAGTATTCAAAGATGGTAATTAAAAACTTAATATCCAAAAACAAATCACCAACAAATAATCCAAATATAAAGGAAAATTGTTCAAACTTAAACAAAAAACAAGGGAAGGTTCGGCCACTAAGTCGAATTCGGCCCTCAATGGTCTAAATCCAACTAAAAATAGTTTATGTCTAACATTCTAATCTTCCATAGGGGTAATAACGTCCTGAAAGTCAGAACCTCTATCTTGGTACTCTCTGGTTCATCCACTTGCGTAAAGTTTGATTCAAACTTCTTACGACGAGAATAATATTCAGTTACAACCTTTTGGGGAGCACAGCAAACACGGGACCAATGGTCCTTTGAACCACAGCTGTAGCACGTGTTTGCATCCATGGTTCAGGTGCTTTACCATTATTCTTGAAGTTTGGGCCTTTAGGAGTGAGGTTAGGGTGCTTTTAGGCTTGGTTTCCTCCTTTAGATGGGCCTTGGCTCTGTTGATCTTGATGAGGTGGCTTCTGGCCACGCATACCATGCCTATGTTGGCGTTTTGGGCATTGGTTTGTGTTGTAGTATGTTTCAGGCACATCAGTCACCCTAATAGGTCGAGCTTGATTATTCTTCATCAACAACTAATTCTTCTTTTCAGTGAGAAGTAAAACAGAGATCAAATCCGAAAACTTAGTGAACTTATGAGCCCTAATTGTTGCTGCAAGATAATATTAGTAGCAGAAAAGATCGAATATGCCTTCTCCAGGAGATCCTTTTCGGTCAAGTTCTCATCGCAGAACTTGAGAAATTATCAGATTCGACAAACTTTAGAATTATATTCATTCACAGACTTAAAGTCTTGGAAGCGCATATGCTGCCAGTTATGTCTTGCTTCAAGCAAGAAGATGTCTTTTTGGTGATCAAAACGATCAGTCAAAGTGACCCAAAGTGCTTGTGGATCTTCCTCAGCAAGGTACTCGATTTGCAGTGTGTCATGAATGTGTCGTTGGATGAAGATCATGGCAGTGGCTTTCTTAGCTTCGCTAACCAGGTTGTCTGTCTCATCTTCAATGGCAGGATGCAAATTCTTTGCGATGAGGTGGAGCTTCACATCTTGGACCCACCTTAGGTAGTTTCTTCCAAAGACCTCTAAAGCGGTGAAATCGAGTTTGTTCAAATTCGACATGTTCATATCACAAAATAAATGGACAAGATGTGGTTAGTGTAATGGAGAAAAAAAATAAATGGACAAGATGTGGTTAGTGTAATGGAGAAAAAATCAATCCATTCACATAGGAGTAAAACATACAGGTTCTAATAGACAAGTATTAGTTTAAATTTGCATAAAAATAACTTCGGGATTTCATGGGTGATGTTTTTAAGAAAAACTTCAGGTTTTCAAACAAGGCATGTTTCTAAAAACTTCAGGCTTTGAAAGAATTATGAACTTTAGGTTCATTTGTTCCTGCAGACAAACACAAATATATATACATAAAATATGCAACAAGAAAATGTGCAAATAGATCTTCAGGCCTAGAATTATAATTGAATTAATAATTTGGACTTCGGACCAAAAATTAAAGTCTGGGTGAAAAATTATAAAATCCAAAGTGCCTAAAAAAATATAGGCAATTATTTTCGGGGCCTAAAATTTTGGACCAAAGCCCACGGGTGGGCTAAGTGAATTGGTGCCGTGAGGTCTAGGCCCAAAACTGGGTTGGGGTAGGCACGGGCCTAGCATCATAGGAATGGGATGGAGGTGCAAGCCCAAAAATAGAGGCCCAAACGGGCTTTGATCAAGTAGGCTTACCGAGATGGCCGGTGTTGGGCCGAGATGAGCTCTAAAGCCCAAAAAAGGCTGGTGCTTACCGAGAAGAGGCCAAGCTCAAGTAGGCTTGAGTTTCGAACCAGACATCCCAGTGCAAGCTGGGTGAACTTGCTAGAGAAGAAGACAGGCACCACTGCTGCAGACAGTCTTGTCGTGGCACAAAAATCACGACAAAGAAAACTGTGGGTTCGACGGCGACCCTTAAAGGTGAACAGAGAGTAAAAACTCTCAACGTTTTAGAAACCCTAGAAAAATTAAATCGAAATTTTTAAAGAAAAAAATTGATGAGATTCAAACGAATCTCAGTCAAAACTTGTCGAGGGACAATCTTCAAGTCGTTGAGACGATGACCCGAGGGCAAGGTTGGGCTGCGGGCCCACTTGGGATGGTGGAGATGCCATTGAAGGCGTCGGGTTTTCTGGGTTTCAAACCTGGAGCCCGTGACTCTGGCTTGTGGTCTCGTGGCTCGGGGAGAGCTCGACGGCAACGCGGCTTTAGGCCATTGCCATCAGGGTTCGAAAAAAACCTAGAATTTATTATGTTTTTTTTTTAATTTTTAAAATTTTCAGATTATAAATTAATTCAATTTCATGCATATGCAACATATAATTTAATGTATGAACAAATATTTGATACAATTCATGGCAATATCAATTCACATAATTCAACAATTATGGATATAATGTATACACAATTTATGTAGAATCTAAAATTCAAAAAACGTAAAGTTGGGTCATGCATTATAGTGATGTTCATGCTATCAGGGTTACAAAAATATCGAGATAAAAATCGTTGTTTTAAAAGAACCTAATTGTGTGATGATATTGATGAACTAGTTGGATGCAAAAAACTTCCACGTCAGATTCCTAAGCGTAACGGTAGGAGCGTGTTGATAACGTGTTGTAGCATATATTTAACTGACAAGGGGGAGAGAGGGCACGGTAGAGAGAAAGAGTGGAGAGAGATATGTTTGTAGGGTTATGTAGAGGATGTGTCATTCCTCCTACGCAATGGCTTTATTTATAGAAATAAGGGAGGGAAGACTCCTTCTCCTCCAAGGAATACAAGTCCGAATAGGGAAGAATAACTAGAATCAAATCTAATTTAGGATTTACACTATCATACTTAAATACAAAGTTTATAACAAACTTGACTTTTTCATGGTTTAACTCTTTTAAGGGGATGTTACATTCTCACTTAAATTGTTCCTTCTGTCTTTTCCCTATTCTTTTGTATTCTGCAGTGCGTGATGATCGAGACCATCAATTTTAAAAATTCAACTAAATTAGAAATTATTTAACCGTTTGATAATATTGTCAAAATTTCATTGTCTAGCTAAATAATATAAATTTTTTTATTTGTTGAATAATCGTTAGACAATTAAACGATATTGTATTTAGTACTATAGACCTTAAAAATAAATAGTTTAAATCATCGTACAAAAAAAAAACGAGAATATTCCTATGACAAAGTTGTGAACATTCCTCTTGTAAAAAGGCCTTGGACATGGTAGCTTGGCCGAAAGTATGGAGTAAATGACCGAAGGCATGGAGCAGAAAATTCTCAAAAACTAGTTTCCCCTTGGCAAAAATGTGTAAAGAAATAAAGAGATCATCATAAGTAGCTCTGCAGCCTGCACCCAATTTGGGGCACATAGGATTTTTGCGCAATGATTGTTCTCAATGGAGGGAGAGAGCCTACTCAGCTTAGGCCTGTCAATTTTTTGAACCATCCAACACGAAAATAATAAGTAATGACATATTTTTGAATCGTTATTGGATCAATCGTTACAAATTCGTACGTTAACGAGTTGGGTTTTCATCAGGTTATCTGTTAAAAATTTGATACGATATTATTTGTCAAATCTTGATATTACGCATGATAATTTATTGTATGACTCGTTAATTTGACATGAAACGACATGACTCGTTAAAGAATTAGATCGTTATCAAGTCACCTATTAAGAACTTATTAAAATAACGAATTTGACACGACATAACCTGTTAAGATAATAAATCTAATACAAAAACAACACAAACACAACTCAATTTTGCTAGGACTAAGCGAGCATATTGTCCTTCTTCGTCTTCAACCTTTTCCTGATAAGGCCGAGCTAGCCACGGCAAAAGTTGCTCTTCCTTTGTCTTTCCTTTGTGGGAGCTCATGCACTTATTGTGCATGCATGGCTTTTCCATATGGAGCCAAGTGAAAGGGTTTGAATAATACAAAAAACCGTATCAACAATCAATTCCCTGTCAGCTAAAAGCAAACTCTATAGTTCCATAATTTTTATTTATTGACTAATCCAATAACATATCAAATCCTTTATGCAAAGGGGTTCTCAATTTTTTTTTCTTTCAAAAAGATAAGAATTAAGTGTGAGACTTACTCCACAACAAACCTCAACGATCTAAACCGTTTATTTTGTAAATCTCTATTCATAAATCATTCTTGCGAAATTCATTTCAATTTGAAACTATTTGCCTATTTAATTATCAAGATAAAATTTCATTGTTTCTTATATAACAAAGTATTCGTTAATTTTTTAAACCCAATTAGATGTTTTAAACTTTTCCAATTTGGCTAATATTTTTGTAAGGATGATCTATGAGGTGCAACTTGAGAAATAGACGGTTCAGATCGTTAAAGTTCGTTGTGGTGTGGACTCTATAGCTAATCTCTATTTTTATAAAAAAAACAAATAGAAATCCCTTCCCTTAAAAGTTTTTAACAACATATATCATTTTCTCTATCACTTGTTTTTTATTTTTTAGTATGGATAGAAGCATAGTATATATGCTTTTTTGATTTATTGACTATCCAACAACTATATCATTTTCTCTATCACTTGAGCATGGATAGAAGCATAGTATATATGCTTTTTGATTTATTGACTATCCAACAACTATATCATTTTCTCTATCACTTGTTTATGGTTTTTTTAGGGTAAATTACACAGTAGCCCCTCAGGTTTTGAGGTCTATTACAATTCCATACAACATTTTTAAAACATTTCACTTTCATACCTCAAGTACTATTTTATTTCAATATAATATATCCGTTAGATTTTCCATCCATTAATCTGTTAAATGCTGATGTGGCTGCCACATTTGTGCCATGTGGCTGCCAAATGTGTGCCACGTGGCAAAAAAAAAAATTTTTATTTTTTTTTAAAACCTAAATCTTCTAAATAAATTATAAAACTAAAAAAAAAAAAAATCAAAAACCAAAGCCCACTTCGTCTTCTCCCTCCCTCCTCCCCCACCCCCCAAAACCCAACCTGGAACCCAGAAGAAGAAGAGGAGGAAAAAAAAATCATCTTCATCTTCCCCGTGGCACCCATCGCGCACCCACCCCTGCACCCATCGCGCACCCACCCTCTTCCCTCCTCTACACACCCCACCGCACCCATCTTCATCTTCTCCGCAACCCAGAAAAAAAAAACAAAAAAAAAACGTCAGAGACACCTCCCTGCAACCCATACCCCCGCAAACCAAAACCCAGAAACTTTCCCACCCTTCCCCCACCCCCCCCCCCCCCCCCCGACCCCAACAAACTCAACCCACCACCACCCTAGCCCAACTGGAAAAAAATTCACTCTCTTCTTCCCACCCTAAATCACCCACCATGAACCCGAGCTCTCCGACCTCGTGCACTGGAAGCTCGCCCACGCAAATGGCTACCCCCCAAGGCTGCATCTTTTGAACCCCCTTCCTCTCAATTCGGTCACGGCCTCCAACCCATCGCTCCTAATTGACTGGAGCTCGCAGGCCCCGCTCCGAATCGACTGTGTTCCCGACTGGCTTGGGTTTAATTGGCATTTCTGAATTTTTTGTAAAAATGTGAAATTGGTGTTGCTTTTGTTTTGTTTGATGGATTTGGATAAGCAAAGCAGGGGGTTTGAGGAGGAAGACGACGGTGGCGGTACACGGGTGAACCGGAGAAGAAAGGTGAGGGTGACGGTTTGTAAGGGATGGGAGGTGTGGTTCTGGGGAGAGAGAAGGATGGGAGGGTGAAGAGGGAGGAGATAGAGAAGCGGGTCGGGGGGTTTCTGGGTTTGTATGGTTTTTTATTTTTATTTATTTATTTATTTTTTACTTTTATAATTTATTTAGAAGATTTAGGTTTTAAAAAAAAATAAAAAATTATTTTTTTGCCACGTGGCACATATTTGGTAGCCACGTGGCACAAATGTGGCAACCACGTCAGCATTTAACAGATTAATGGATGGAAAATGTAACGGAGGTATTATTTTGAAATAAAATAGAACGTGAGATATGAAAGTGAAATGTTTTAAAGATGTTGTATGTGGTTGTAATAGACCTTAAACTTGAAGAGCTACTATGTAATTTACCCTTTTTTTTAGTATGGATCGGAGCATAGTATATATGCAAAGGATCGTTTGATCATTAATAATTTGATTTTTGGCGGCACATTCAGTAGTTAGTTCATTTGATCATGTTATGAGGTGATATACTCTAGAATTTTTGCGCTTCCTTGAGCATCTCTAATATGTTTTATAAATGAGCACCTAAGGTAAAATTTGGGGAGAAGCTAGAAAACGTCAATTTCAAACATGTTTCATATCATGCTCCTAAGATTATGAACCAGTTTTTATTTGACAGAGTAAACAAAAAGGATCACAAGTGTAACACTGGACATAATTTGAGCGTAATAGAGCAACTATTATTAGAGTTAAAAAAAGCCAAAACTGAACATATAATATAGTTCTTGAATCATTGTTATAATCGAGTCGTCTTTATAACCTAATCATGAAACAGAGAGAAGTGAAATCACCTATGAATTCCTATAAATATACTGGCAAAACTTTATGAACTTTCTGCGTCTAAATATCGTCTTCTTTGTAACCGATTCAATTTCATAATCGTCATCATCGCCATTTTACTGATTAGAAAAGATGCATTTCATTGTAAAGTGAAGAAAATTAGATCATTTTGTTTAAATAGTTCAAAATTACTAAGTAGTTCAAAAAATAAGCGGCGACAATTGACAACTTAAATAGTAGACGACAAACGAATGAAATGTATTATAGTGGAGCAAGTGACCTAGAGATCTTCATGCCATGTGAGTTCTTAAAAGTTCCCGCTCAAAGTGCGCAGCCTCCGATCGGCTAGCAGTAGGTGTTAGTCTGACATGATTTCACGCGGCACACATGCTTCAATGGGAGCCAAACATGCTAACCTGTTGCTATCTGCATGTCGTTTCCCCATCAAACGACACTGGACCTTGGTCCTCTCCTCAGTATAATTACTTTTACAAAGTAATGATAGTGAGATTAAATTTACTAAACTAAATGATATGTAAGTTGATAATTGAATTATCTTGATAAACGTGCTCATATATATTAGTGACACGATCATGTAATTTATAAATTTTATCTTCCTAAAATTATCTTTACAACAAAAAGGACATTTTCATCGATAATCCTTCTTCCCTACTTACTTACACTTAACAACAACTCCCCTTGAGGCTTTTTGTTCACGTCCTTTTCAAGACCAACCACCATCTTGACATCTCCATAATTCTTTTCGTTTGGAAAGCAATTTGTGCTTTCTCAAAAGCAAAAAAAACTTGCTTGAAATAAACACGAATTCACATGAGTTTTAAAATACTGATTCGCTTCTTATCTATAAAAATATTGTTCATACTTATCTGCTTGTATGCACATTATGATATCATAATGTACTATAGGGCTTATTTTGTGGACCGGATGAGATTTGACTTAATATTCAGAATAGGTTCGAATTGAATTGAGTGGATAGGATGAGACTTTTGTCAGTGTTTGGTGCAGATAAGTAATTTGGACTAGTTATGGATTAATTTACTTGTAAAATAAAAAAAAATTACAACATCGACTTCTATCTCTTCTCTCTCTATCCCTCCCGATTTCTGTCTCCTCTCTATCCATCTCTATCGGCGACGACCCACACCCACCTGCCTGTAGCTCGCAACTCGCAATGACTATTGCGACCCACCCACGATGCCATGACGCTCGAAATCCACCCTACCATATCGGGGCTGCTCGCGACGAGATATGTGATGAGAGAGAAATCGGGAGAGAGATAGATGAAGATTACGGAATGAAGCGATGACATAGAGAGGTGAGGAAGAACACGACACGCACATCACGCAGAGGGGATTGGTAACCATGTGTGAGGTTGGTTACATAACCCACCTGATTTTGGATCTCTTCTAATCCCATCTAATCTCATCCTAGTTACATTTGACACTATCAAACATAGGACTTGGTCTCTAACCTATCATATCCGGTCGACCACACGAGCCTTATGTGTGTGACACGGTAATTTAACAAAGACAAAATAATTAGTTCTGTGTATGAAAGGGTGATTTGAATTTGCCAAATTAACATAAGTGTAAAGTTTTACTCTTAATATTTTGCGCGTGTTTTACTCCCTTCACTTTTAGCTGCTTTTGAACATGTTCTGGCGGAAAGGATGTAAAATCCCCAATGATTAACAATGATTCTGCTCCCCGAACCAACAAACCCCAACTTCTCACCCCAAAAATTTTGCTTTTAAGCTTTCCCTCAACATTTTTAACGATTTGATTTTTAATGCAATTTTACCAATACAATTAGTGGTGGAGTCAGAATTTTCAAACTTTGGGGGTCATGATATCAACCAAAATAGCTTCATTGGATCATTTCGTCGAACACCTCATTAGCACTAGTCAATTTTTGCCAACATATGCCGAAAACTTTGGCCAACATATGTTTGTAACTACTATTATTTGTAGAGACTTGTCGAGGGTGATTGCAAGATATTGTGAAATAATGTTGAAAACTATCAAAACTTGTTAACTAAGGCATTTTATTGAACACATGGTGCACACGATAGAGTGCACACAAGAAGAGAGAAAATGAAGACAAAGATTATAAAAGAAAATAGAATAAGTAGGAGTAGGTTGTAATCTAGTTTGTCTTAACAGTTTATAAAGGTCAAATACAATACATAGACAAATATACATGGAACTTTTTGAAGTTATTGAAGTTAAGGACAACCAAAGAACCCATATACAATGCAATGCACCTTCAACAAGGTCAAAACTCGTGGCCCTTCAAAGTGAAGGAAAAGAAAATCATAGATTTTTTTTATTCACAATCGCAATGGAAAACAATAACATTTTGTGTGAAATTTAGACTCTTTGGTCCTGTATTGAATTTTGAGAATCTGCTTAGCATTTCTCAATTTGGTTTCACCAAAATACACACAAATAGAATGTCGTTTGTGTAAAGAGTAATGCATATTAAGGTATAAGTTCTTAATATTAAATTTAATATGGGGTGCATTTAACATATTGTAAGGTGATAATAAGAAAGACTTGGCAAAAGTTTAGAATCAGGAGTTGTAAAATGATAAAATCTACTTTTTTTTTAATAAAATGGAATTAGTAAAAAAAATAATAATACAAGAGAGATTAAATTTATTAATTAAATAATATATTATTAATATAAATGAACACGCTTGTTAATGAATAATCCAATTATAAATTTTCATATTATTTAGTTTTATCCACAGAAAAATAAAAATAATTTTTGTTGCCAAGAAAGAAAAGAAAGGAAAAATAGTAAATACCCACTTTGTTCGCGGTAAACTGTATTAATGATAAGGTCTGTTTCCAGTGTGGCGGGTTCCACCTTTCCCTACCCCTTGTTTAAAATTTAGGAACGTTATATCTATACAAACCATTTTTTACTTCTCACAAATCTTTTTAATTTTCGGCCTCTCGGATCAGATGAATTGAAAAAAATCAACAGATAAAATTTAACAAAGTTATGTGAGAAGTAAAAAGGGTATATGGATATCACATCCCAAAATTTATTTTGCTTTCAGAGACTCTCTCTCTTATGAGGTATAAAATATCGATAGTCCAAAAACACGGAAATTTGATGGAAATATCGGAATATTATCGATATTGATAAAAATTGAATAAAAACCACAAAAATTGTAAGAAAAACTTGGAAATTTTTATTAAAACTTTGCAGGATGTTTATTTAGTTAATTATCTATTAGTTTATCATAAAAAAATTGGAAGGAAATACATTGCATAATGGATTTAAGTTGATTATATAACGAGCTGACAAACATTGTGAGTGTAGAAAATATATAGTAATTAATGAAAAAAGTTTAAACACACCATAATCATTTATATATAATGAATTAGTACAATATTTTACACTTCATACATTGCATGGTAAGATATATGAGTGACTTAGTACCACATAAAGTTCCTATCAAAGTATAAAATATTGATGATATCGGAAATATCGGTAGTCAGAAAATACAGAAATTTCGATAAAAATATCGAGATAATATCGATATTTTAAACGTTGCTTATATCTTCTCTCTCTCGTCAAAATATGAATTCCAGAATAAAGAAAACGCCAAACTTCCAAAACAAAACGAGAAGCAGCAGCACCCACCCCCCGCCCCCCTCTGTTCTTCGCACACCTCCCATCTCACGCATTTCCATGCCAATTTTGTTTTTTAACATGTCAATTTGAATTAATAAAATCCATATTTTACAAAAATTAAATTAAAATATCTCCTTGTATCTGCTGCCTGACTGCCTGCCCGCCTGCTCCTTTCTCTCTCTAACTCTGAGAGAGGAGAGAGAGAGAGAGTCATCTCTCTGAGCCTCTGTCCCCTCCTCGCGTGGACAGTCATTACATATCCCCACCGGTCTCAACGGTCACCATATCTCACTCCCCCCCCCCTCTCTCTCTCTATATTTTGATCGCATTTAATATATTTCTGTACCTTTAAGTCTGTTTACGTGTGTTAATGCATGTGTTTGCTCAGTCAGTAGGTGCTCACTTTCGTTTCTGCTCTTGTGCTTCCATTTAAATCTCGAATTTTTTAATTGGGTTCCATTAAAATCTCGAATTTTGATCTGGGTCTGAATCCGATTTTGCTTTCTCTGTCTCTGTGACCTGGTTAGGTTGTATTCGGATCTCCGGTGGTTGTTCACGATGCTTAGTTTGTACGGACAGGCATGGACGACGCCATGAGGAGGAACAAGTCCGTTGAGCGCAGGGTTGGTGGCGGTGGCGCTCAGTGGCATTGGCTCGTAACTTTGGGCATTCTCCAGGGGTTATTTGCCGGATGATATGGGCTGCGGTGGCTCCAAGGTCGACAACTTGCCGCTAGTCATGCTTTGCAAGGAGCGAAAGGACCATATCAAAACGGCGTCGGACCAGCGCTACGCTCTCGCCGCAGCCCACTTCTCCTATTTCCACTCCCTCCAGCACATCGGCGACGCCCTCTGCAAGTTCGTCGACGAAGACCTCATTGTATCCGGCGCCGGCGAGTCGTCCTCGCCGCCGGGATCTCCGGTTCTCACGTTGCCTTCCGACGAAGGCAAGCCCAGAAAGAGGAAACCCCATACAAACCACTCGTCGTCTACATCGATATCGCACTCTGTTTCCGCTGATTCGCTAAAAGCGGGCGACATTGACGACGCTCACATACATTTGTCGTCTGGGTCCGAGTCAGAATCCGAGTTTGACTCATCGTCGGGTCACATTAACATCGAGGACAGCCCGGAGCAAGAGGTACCCTCTTCTTCTTCCTATCGTTACCCTCCGAATTCACATGTCTATTATATGAGAAGGACGGAGACGCCGATGCAGACGGTGTTTTATGAAGAGCCGGAGAGATATCCGACCCAAAATGGTCCTTATCCGGATCCCTATCCGCGTTATTCGGGTTTTCAGCCGTATGGCGGTGGTGGGTTTTTGGGGTACCCGATGGGGTCACCGGCGAATAGTGAGAATCCGTACAATCGACGGCAGCCAAGCCCACCACCACCAGCCGGTCCTCCACCTGCACCGCCTTCGCCTCCAAGGGTCTCGACTTGGGATTTCCTGAATGTGTTTGATACTTTTGATAATAGTGGTTACCCAGGTTACTATCCGAAGGCTAGATACGGGTACGGGTCCACGACGAGCAGTCCGGACTCGAAGGAGGTGAGGGAGAGAGAGGGGATTCCCGATTTGGAGGATGAGACAGAGCAGGAAGTGTTGAAAGAGGTTCACAAGGAGAAGCGGAGGGGGAATGCGGATGGTAATGTGAACAGGAATAGGAATCAAAATTCGGGTGAAGGGACTTCAAGGGCTGTGCCATTGAAGCAGCCAAGCAGTGAGGAGAGTTCAGGGACAGTGCCATTGCATAGCAGTGAGAGTTCCCATTCTGTCCATGGGAAGGAGATAAAGAGCAGTCCAGATACAAATGGATCGAAAAACTCCGAAGAGGAGTATGTGAAGAAAAAGAGGGTGAGTTTTGAGTTTGAGGTTGAGATTGAAGCTGCGTCGACGCATGATGTTGGATCTTCAAAGGGGAGTAGCTTAACTACATTGTCAGTCCACAGTACAAGGGACCTTCAGGAGGTTGTGAAGGAAATCAGGGATGAGTTCGAGACAGCCTCTAGTTATGGGAAAGAAGTTGCCATGCTGCTTGAGGTGGGCAAGTTGCCTTATCAGCGTAGAGGTGCTGCACTTAAAGGTAGGAGTCTAATGCCTAGTTGTCTTGGACTCTTGGTACTTTATCATACATATCCTTATTCAGTAGACTGCTTCCACGATCTTGTTCGACCGCATTTAGGTGATGAAAGTTTTGTTTCTGTTGTTGTGAATCTAAAGCTATGCGCTGTCTATGCATTACATCCCAGTTCCAGTGTAACTAGGGCTTACTTTTCTCTGAACTAAAATGCATACTTATCGACCCAAGTAGCCTAAAATACTCAAGTGTTGTGCCGTATAGACTTGCACGAACTGTCTCGTGATTAGATGAGAGATTAGGATTTTATTGCGAATACAGAATAAAGTTCGCATAATTAAAAAGATGATTTTAGAAAAAAAAATTCTACCATATTTTTTTTTTGCTATATAAATCCAATGAGTAATGCTAGGTAAACTAAACTTGCAAACTAAATGATGTGTCACCAATAAGAAATAAACACATTAATCAACACTTAAAGTAATAATCCAATAATCAACTTCCGTGTCATTTAGTTTATAGTCTCCCTAGCATTATCCAACTCCAAATGTTAGAAGCTCTGGACCCTGGTTGAGCAATGTGGACATAATATTGCTTTACTTTTTCTTGCATTTCGTTTCTCCTTGTACGCAGTTGTTAAGCATTATATATGGCTTCGTATTTGAACTTGTCCAAGTCTTGATATTGACAAAAAGTAATAGACCCTCCCTTGTTCATGTTTACAAATTACAAACCAGCATGTTACTAATTAATTTTTTTAGAGATAGGTGTGAAATATATGTCTCAGGAGGATTTATCTGCAGGACCCGTGGTGACTATATAATATGGTGGTCTAACTGATTGAAATTTTATTGGAGATACATGCTCACGCTTGAATTTGGCTTGATAATTACTCTGCTTCGGATTCCTTTATACATTGCAAAGCTTCATCATACTGCATATGACAAAAAAGTTAAAGGTCCAAGTTACACCTGAATGTTGCAAGCGTGTCAATGAGATGCCAATTTTTCCAATCCCATCTCATCGTACCCAGTGCACAAGGCTCCCGCTTTACGCAGGGTTTGGGAGAGGTGAATGTCGGCTAGCCTTACCCCCATTTATGGAGAGGCTGCTCCCAAGAAGTTACACCTGAATGTTTTGAAAAAATATAAATCTCACTGTTTCGACTGTAGAATGCATGTGGGATTGATAGGCAAATTCTGCTAGTCTAATATTTTTTATTGGGATCTCTATGAAGAAGCATTATTGTTGCTGTTTCATTAAAACTTACGCATGTCTATGCAGTTGTCTTCTCGAGGATCCTTTACCTTGTAGCACATTCCCTGCTTTCTTCACCCCCGTCATCCATGCCCCCAGTAAGATTAAACTCTAAGACCGTGAAAATGGCAAACGCTTACCAGGGAGAACCTGGAAAAGATTTCAATAAGAAGCCTGGAAACCTCTCATCAACTTTGGAGAAACTATATGCATGGGAGAAAAAATTGTACAAGGAAGTCAAGGTAAGAGAATCAAAATCACGTATGTCATGCAACTTATAATTTCTACTATGATGATACTTAAAATCCTTTATAGTCTCAGATAGTCACCAAATCCTTTCATTGCAGCAGGTTGCAAAAACTATTTCATACTCTCTGATTTAACAACTACCATGCACTTGCACTCATTGAAGGACCTGAATTTCTATATTGTAGTCAAATTTTAAGGTGTTATTTGAGTATTTTTGTTTTCTTTACTAGCTTCAATTTGATGTGTCAATCATCGCTTTTTATGTTCTTCAAGTGGCTTGGGGCTTGCTTCTGTTGACATTTGTTTAATATTTTATTCGTGTTGCACTAATTTTAGGATGAAGAAAAGCTACGGGTTGACTATGAAAAGAAATGCAAGAAATTGAAAAAACTAGATTATCATGGAGCTGAGTCTGCTAAGGTTGATGCCACCCAGGCTTCTGTACGGAAGTTGCTAACAAAAATTAATGTTTGTATCAGAGCTGTTGATACCATATCGAGGAGGATACATAAACTGAGGGATGAAGAATTGCTTCCCCAAGTTGCAGAATTGATTCATGGGTAACAAATCTCTTGAAATTCTTTTAGCAAAAGCTTATCACTTTGGGTCACAACAATATTAGCATTGGTTCATTGTTACTTTTGGATGAATTATAGTCTGAATTATGCCCTGCCTTTTTTTTTTTGGGTACATTTTATTGCTTTTTGTTTTTTTAATTTTTTTTATATGTATAGAATCTGTATATATGAGCTTATGAGGTGATAGTCTTAGAGATTAATTTCCCAATAGTTAAATCAATAAGTTGGTAGTGGTTCATAATGAACCCCGCACCTGCTCAACGGTGATGATTATCTTTTGATTTCCATCAGATCACTTTCCCCCGTGCATGATCCATTAAGACTTTTGGTGACAATTTTGGTAGGGAATAAAAACCGTGACTGTAAAGAGTATAATTATGGAACTTGTATGCAAGACGCTTACCTTACCCTCTACAGTGCTTATGGGAATCCTAACCCTTTTACATTTCTTTTTCCATTAGCTTTTCCCCCCTCCTGCCAAACATAGGTTACTCACTGGTGATGTATCTGATGCTTGTAGGGACCTGAATTTATATGTTAATTTTCTGATGTTCTAAAAGGTTATTTCTTAACTTATCGAGTGTCTTCTGTTAATATTAGGATTTGCCTTTTATCTGCAGATTGATAAGAATGTGGAAATCCATGCTCAAATGCCACCAGAAACAGTTCCAAGCTATTATGGTGAGCAAAATTCGATCTCTTAAGGTGAGTGCTGGCCTTCGAAGAGATTCTGATTTGAAAGCTACTCTTGAACTTGAAATGGAGCTTCTGAGCTGGTGCGCGTCCTTTAACAATTGGGTTAACACCCAAAAGTCCTATGTGGAGTCCTTAAATGGATGGCTTTCAAGGTGCATCAACCAGGAACCTGAAGAAACGCCTGATGGAGTTGCCCCTTTCTCCCCAAGCCAGATGGGAGCTCCACCCATTTTTGTAGTTTGTAATGATTGGTGCCAAGCAACGGAAAGAATTTCTGAAAAGGGGGTGGCAGATGCGATGCATGATTTTGCTTCAACCTTACACCAGTTATGGGAAAGGCAGGACAAGGAGCAACGTCGAAGGATCAAAGCTGAGCATGTCTCCAAGAATTTGGAGAGCCAACTTAGAAAATTGCATATGGAGAGGTTGAAAAGAGACCATGACCATGATGCATCAACAGACAAAACCGCTCTGTCAAAGTCACCTTCCGATAGTGGAGTTTCACCACTGGATGATCTGAAGGTGGATTTGGATTCAATGAAGAAGAGATTAGCCGAGGAGAGAGCGAGGCATAAGGAGGCCATCAAATTGGTTAATCATGCAGCTTCCAATAGTTTGCAAGGTGGTTTGGTCCCAATTCTTGAAACTTTAAGTAGTTTCACTTCAGAGGCTCTGAAAGGTCACGAGCAAGTCAGACTTGAAGATGCTGGAGGCTCATAGCGAAGTAAGACTATTTATACAAGTTGGAAGCGCGATCTGTGAAGTAGCTAGAGCCCTTTTGTATATGTACAGTCGTTCATTGAGATCGCATACATTTAGAAATGGTAGGATAGCAGAGAAGGCAAAGCGAACTATATGAAACTTTAGGCATGACAGAGATCTTTGAGAAGGAGTTTGGAAAAAGAAAAAAGATCAAAAAAGAAAAAAAGAAAAAGGGGGTTATTAGATTTGCCTTCAAAAGGTTGATGGTCCCTTGGGTTTGACTTTGGAGACAGTTGGTCCCTTGGGTTTGACTTTGGAGAAATTCTTTGGTCCGGCAGATTTACTCCATCACTTACCTCACTGCCGCAGAAAGATTGCCATGAGGGTGGTACTACACGGGGTTCCGTTCTTAGTGTGTGGTCCGACATGTGACGTGGTCCACGGCTGAAGCCAAGAATTTCACCTTGGCTTGATATCTGGTTCTGCACAACCCCTCCCCTTTTAACAAATGGCAACTTTTGTACGGAAATTCTTTTATTGGATTTTAGGTGGTGGAAATATTTGCCTGTTGGAATGTGCTATTAGAGAAACTGAAAATTTTTGAATGAGCTATTCCATCACCAAAATGGTTTGTCTTTTCATGGACTGTCGTTTCTTGGTTGTTATCATTAATTCAAATGGATAGTGCCCGTTAGAATTGATGTATGTGGGGCCAACATCTTGTCAGAAGTTTCTCACGCGGGCATGGACAACGAACCTTAACAAATTAATGCAGGGATGCGGTGGGAAGGAAGCATCCCCAGCCTCTGACCGGCTGATCATTCCGCTGGCATCTTTCATTCACGCCTCCGTCTGACTGTAATGCACATAATTTTCCTCTAGACCTAGCTGCTGTTGAAGACTTTTCATGCAAAGGAAAATAAGAAGAGAACAATAGAAAAGTGCAGCAGCGTGCAGTGATGCGTTTGAATGGAAAAGTTTCAAAACATCCTACGTTTTCTTCTATTGCGTATACGTAAAATCAAATCAAACTTGAAGTGCTTGTCAAGCCAATGAATTTCCAATTGCAAATAAACAAGATAAAATTTTATATGCATAGTCTTATGTCCGAATTGCATGAATGGTAAGTTCGCTACTAATTTATGTTTTCACTAGTCATTCTAGCAAAGGTCTTGGTATAAGAAAAAATTACAATGTTCGCTACTAATGTATGGAGACTTATGGTTTGTGATGCTTGTGATATTGCACCGCTTATTTTGATGCAAGTGCTAAGTGTTTGCATTATTGTTTATGAATGCTTGGCTATATTTGAATGAATCCTCGTTTGGATATGACCCATGGCTAGGGCATAGTTGAATGAATCCTGGTTCATCTTCGGTGGCATCCCCGTCCCCTTGGAAAGCTAGGGTTCCTCCAAAAGTACGGGTGAATTTTTGGAAACTATGCAGGGACATTGTCCTTAGGAAGGTCAACCTCGCTGTGAAACACATCCTGTGTGATCTACTTTGCACCATGTGTAGCCACTACGGAGAGTCTACGATCCAACTGCTCCGTGATTGCCACTTTGCCAGGTGTGCGTGGCTTTCATCCTCCCGGGAAATTTCATTGCTTGTCGTCTCCGCCTTTGGAACTTGCGACCTTTCGAATTTTCATAGGGTATTTGCAACTGCAGTCGTGGTGGCAAGACTTGGTGAAATGCAATACTGACCTATCCGGTTCCGGATCCAATGCCCATCTTCCCCAAAAATGGTCTCTCCCTCCCCGGGGCGTCTGAAAATCAATTTTGATGGTGCGTTTGTGTGGAGGGAAGCTTTTGCAGCTAGAGACTGTGTGGTTTGGGCGTCGTCTAGGGGTTTCAGTAACTTGCTAGTTAAGATTCTCTTCAGATCATAGGGGCCTTGCAATGCCCTTTATCCAATCTATCCCCGATTGGGCACATCATTGAGGATATGAAAGCATTGCTCCCTACCATCACCGAAAACATTTGTACCCACGTTCGTCGCCAAGCTAACATCATTGCTCATCGTCTAGCTCGCTATTGTCTTTCCATAGGTAGTCATTGTCAATGGCTCTACTCTCCTCCTCCCTTCATTGTTGATCTCCTTGTGGAGGAATCGATGGAAATGGTCTGGGAGTTTTCTTTTGTTTTCTCTATACCAGGATTGTACTGTCTTTATTGGTTTTTGGCTTATTTGGCCTTAGCCCCGTTATCGAATATACTATCGTCTTTAATCAACAAAAAAAAAAAAAAAAAAAAAAAAAAGAGATGCGGTATAAGTGTCATATACAAAGGAATGAGCATCATGGTATACTAAACATGACATACACACAATTTCATGTATGGCTTCTAGAGGCACCTAACAAGCGTTATTGAATTAAAAAAGTATTTTATAAACAGAAGAATGAGCGTCATGGTATACTAAACATGACATTTGCATAGCGTCATGTATTATAGCACATAAACCATTTGCAACATCGCTGAATATTAACAATGAGCCACAAAGCGTGTCATAAACCGTTTAATACATGACTTGTAATATGTTTGATGACATATATATTGCATAATTCATTTAAAAACCAAGATATTTACCTCAAATAATTGCTTCATAAATTTGTAATTCATTCACCACCAAAGTATTATAAAAGACAATCTCACAGTCAACACATTTAATAAAATGTGTAGAGCTTTGCTACTAAATCAAAACTCTAAGTTCACTTAATTTAAAATTTCACAAACTAGCTAGTCTAGTGTTTCATCTATTGGGATAAAGTCATCAACATACTCATCCCACTGTATTCTTAATGCATCAAATTCATGTTGAGTGTATATAGCTTTTTCTTTGAACTGCAACAAATCACAACCAAAGAGAACGTGTCAAGACAAAAACTAATGTCAATCATTAAGTAATAAGAAGATGAAAATACTTCAAAAAAAACACTGTTAGTTGCAAATTAATTTGCATGAAAAATATATTACCTACAAAGAACATAATTGTAGACATCGAAATTTCGGTAAATAAATGTTGACCGATAAATCAAAGTTTCAACGCTCATGTATTACATAAATTTTACACATAGCGTGTGTCTAAACAAAAAATCGAAATAAGTTGGAAAAGTCATCAAACAGGACACGTGTCAACGCCCGGCAGAAATGATTTATTTCATCTGATTATTTAATCCCAAAAATCAAGTTTTGGAATTCTATAAATAGAAGCCAATTTCATTCATTTGGGGGAACCAAAATCATTAGGCAAAATTCTTGAAGCTCTGAAGCTCTGAAACTCCGAAGCTCTCAAGCATCCAGGTTCCTGGAGAATCAAGAAAGCCATCTTCGTTCTTCGTCCATTGTTCTTCCTAAGATCAAGCCCCGACGGCCCTTAAAGAAAGCACCATCGTTCATCATCCGTTCATCCCGAAGAATCAAGAAAGCCTTTTTCGTTCTTCATTCTTCGTTCTTCGTTCATCGTTCTTCCAAGATCAAGCCCCGACGGCCCTTGGATCAACAATCATCCACCTTCAAGATCAAGCCCCAAAGGCCCTTGAAGAACTTCCACCAATTGAAGATCAAGCCCCGACGACCCTTGAAGAAAGTGTTCATCGTTCATCATCCATTCATCCCGAAGAATCAAGAAAGCCTTCTTCGTTCTTCGTTCTTCATTCATCGTTCTTCCAAGATCAAGTTCTGACGGCCCTTGGATCAACAATCATCCACCTTCAAGATCAAGCCCCAAAGACCCTTGAAGAACTTCCACCAATTCAAGATTAAACCCCAAAAGCCCTTGAAGATCCGTTCATCACTGTTCTTCAAAGATCAAGCCCAAAAGCCCCTTGAAGATCCGTTCATCACCGTTATTCAAGATTAAGCCTCAACGGCCCTTGAAGAAACGCTCATCCTCAAGATCAAGCCCCAACGGCTCCTTGAAGATCCGCTCAAATCCACCTTCAAGATCAAGCCCACGGCCCTTGAAGAACGTTCATCCTTAGATCAAGCCCAACGGCCATTTGGATCAATCGCACATCCACAAATCAACACCTCACAGAGATCGAATCAGAGGATCAAATTTAAGAGAGATTGTAACCCAAAATCATCAAATACAAATATTATTTTGTGCATGTTGTTCTTGTCTCTTTCCTTTCGGGAAATTTTCGTGTTCACAAATTTGGCACGCCCGGTGGGACAATCTTTACCTCTCATCTCTTTCTCCATTCAAGAAATTCAAGCACACTTCCAAAATCAATGGCATCAAGCAAAGGACAAGCCATTCTCACAAAGTGAAGAAGCCTGAGCACTTCCGCCATGAACAGAGCATCCATTGGTGCCACAACTACTCTTCAACAAACCACTTCAAAGTCGGTGCCGTTGAGGGAGCAAGTGGAGCATTAAAGACGCGAGCCCGTCATCAACCTAGCCTCGCTGGGGGCATCGAAGCATGCCGTTAAGGCATATTAGATGACATCCCAAAGCGGCCAACGGGGTCCTTCATCAACACCCTGGATGCTTGAAGAGTCGCGTATGATGGTTGCACAAGTCATGACCATCGGCGTTACCTCCATTGAAGAACAGCTGGCAAATGAATGAAGCGATCACAAGGCTAACACGGATTGTTGAAGAAAAAGACTTGCAAATCGCTGCACTCGTCAGTCGACTGGAGCCACAGGACGGCGAAAACCCCAACCCAGAAGATGATCCACTAAAAATAGGAGCTGGCAAAGAAGATGAGCCTCTGGTAGAGAGAATCGATGTGAAGCCGGAGCCAGACCAAGCAGCGGCACTCATGGGATCTATTTCTATCCAGCAGCTGCAGGAGATGATCACCAACACCATCAAGGCACAGTACGAAGGGAGCTCAAATACCTCTGGGTTGTACTCGAAGCCGTATTCAAAGAAGATTGACGCCTTAAGGATGCCGATGGGTTATCAACCACCAAAGTTCAGGCAATTTGATGGAAAGGGAAACCCAAAACAGCACGTTGCCCACTTTGTTGAAACTTGCAACAACGCAGGGACCGAAGGGGACTACCTCGCCAAGCAGTTTGTGCGCTCGCTGAAAGGAAATGCCTTTGAGTAGTACACGGACCTAGAGTCTGAGTCCATCAACAACTGGGAGCAATTGGAGCGGGAATTCCTCAACCGCTTCTACAGCACCCGCCGCACTATGAGCATGCTAGAGCTAATGAGCACAAAACAGTGGAATGACGAGCCAGTCATTGACTACATCAATAGATGGCGCACTCTAAGCCTTGACTGTAAAGATAGGCTCTTGGAAACCTCTTCAATCGAGATGTGTGTTCAAGGCATGCAGTGGGGATTACACTACATCCTTCAAGGCATCAAACCACAGACATTCGAAGAGTTAGCCACCCGCGCCCATGACATGGAGTTGAGCATCGCCCATCATGGGAAGAAAGAACCGATCGCCGACTACAAGAACGATAAAGTTTTGGGGCCAAAGGTGGATAAGGCTGCATGGAAACCCACCAAGGAAGCGATGACGGTTAACATATCTCCTGTCAAAATCTCCACACGAGGCAAGACGATTCAAACCGAAGCTTTTCGTGATCAAGAGATGTGTAGATGCACTTTGAAGGAGCTTGAGGAGAAGACTTATCCATTCCCCGACTCTGATGTGGTTGCCATGCTGGATGACCTGTTGGACAAGAAGGTGATCGGTTTGCCTGAGTGCAGACGGTCGGAAGAGATGAATCGTATCGACAGTCCAAGATACTGTAAATTCCACCGCTTCATCAATCATCCGACAGAAAAGTGCTTCGTGCTGAAAGATCTCATCATGAAATTGGCTCAGAAAGGAATGATCGAGCTAGATCTTGACGATGTTGTGAAGTCAAACTATACCACCATCACTTCTGGCTCTTCCGACTCAAGGTTTTTACCGTAACCGCTGGGGGCATCCTCCAAGACAAGCAAAGTTGAATGATGGACTCAAGTCACTCCTAAGAAATTGCACAAGAAGCATACGTCTCCTCCACAAGTCCGCCAATCGGAAAGGGGGCAAAACAGCTCTTGTCAACCTTCAAAGCAACGTGAACGTGTTGAAGATGATGAAATTTCGACACATAAATCGTCCATCCCCATCACGATGCGCGATTTCTTTCCTGAAGACTTCTTCAATCACTCGGTCAAGACTCCTTGCTATGAAAATTGCAAGGAAAGCCTCTCCAGGATCATTTGACAAATTCACAATGCTCCTTGTTCGCACGAGCCTAAACTGCACAAACCAAAGCTTCTTGTCCGCACGAGCCTAAACTGTAGGACATGAGGCTCCTCGCCTGCATGAGCCTAAACTGCATGGCACAACGCTCCTGATCTGCACGAGCATAAAAGGCGACATCAACGCTTGTGATTCGCACGAGCATAAAAGGCGACACCAACGCTCCTGGTCTGCACGAGCATAAAAGGCAACACCAACGCTCCTGGCCCGCAAGAGCATAAACTGTGCACGGCAAAACCATCATCAAAATCACCATCCAAACCATCATTAAAATCATCATCAAAACCACCGCCAAAAGCAATCCATCGCTCATTTGAACTACGTTATGACTTGATCTCTTCTTTGGAGGGGTAAACATTCAACTTCGAGTTCAGTCCCATCAAAATGAGAAATAAAGGTTGTAGTGAAAGTGATTAATGAAAGTCAATATTATTACATTCCTTGTGTAAAAAAAAAATTGTAATAATAAAAAGAAAAAAATACATATGTTATATGTCTTTAAAAAAAAAGAATACGGTTCCTACACACCAAAATAAATAAATAAATTAATTAATTAAAAAATTAAAAAAATTAAAAAATTAAAAAAATTAAAAAAAATTAAAAAAATAATAATAATAATAACATGAAGGAATTGGGCTGCCCCAGCCTTGTCTCCATCATCAGAAAGTGAGTCACAGCCCAGGTCTCCCTTCAATTTCACAGGCCCAGATGCCAAGAGCCCATCAAGCAGCGGGCCTCTTCCTCTCTCTCTGCCGCTTCCACCGAAACATCAAGCCACAGTTAATAACCCTTATCATATTGAGACCAGCAATAGAGTCCTCGTTATTTGTGGCCTACCTCTGCGAGTCGTAAAAGCCAGTAGCCAGCGGCTTGCACGCGTGCGGGATCAACACCACCAGGCTTATAATCTGTCGAGGAAGCAATGGCACTTGCAAATGGAACGTCCCTTCTGGCTCGCCTTTCGAGTTCTCTACTCCGTCTCTCGGATTGAACACGCTGCTGCAGAGTTCAAGCGGCTTTGATCATCACCACCAAAATTTAGAATTCGCCGAACGAGGGTTTCAAGATGTGGTGGATCAAGGCAGAGGATACGGCGGCGATTTCGAACCCAATAATCATTCTGGGAGTTTGAACATGGGTTTGGATGAGAAGCCTCAGATTTTTAATCCCCAGATGGTAATTAACCAAAACCAAGCTCAGTTTACACAGAACCCAGCTATGTTTATGCCTTTGACATATGCCCAAGAACTCCAGAGGTCCATCTCCATCAGGCGCGTCATTCTCTACGGTGTAGACCCATCATCAAGGCCCTCGCCTCTGATCTCGATGCGGCGGAGCGCAGTGGGTGAACTCCATCGCCCAGTCTGTTTCTTCCACCGTTGCTACACATGGTGCGCACACTCGGAGTAAGTGGACATGCTTCCATCCCATGTTCTTTGTTAACATCGTCTTCGATCAAAACTTCTCCAAGATCAGGTTCTTCCCCCATAACCTCTTCCTCCCCTACAATTTGATCAGATATGTCGTCCACATCTCCTTCAATATAACTTGCTGTGATGCTGACTTCTCCGCCTCATCGTTGAGAAACTGTCGCTAACAAAGAGCGTGGACATGGCTTCGAGGATGCTCGACGGAGCGGTGAGGCTGCCAAGGTAGTTAACGGGTGAGATGACAGCTGCGATGGATGTAAATGAGGCTGTACAGCCAGCCAAGGGCGACAGAGATTTGCTAAGGATCTTCTCTTGGTCGAAGCTCCGCAAAGCCTTAATAGAAAATGGTGAATCTGCTATCGTCTTCTCTCGTCCGCTCTCATGTCTTCCCGCCGCTCCAGTTTCTGAGCACCATGCTCCTCTGTCTCTGCGACATACAGCCACAACGGCCTCTGGACCAACTTCATCCGTAACGGCAGCTTCATGGTGCAAGCGGTGGTGCTGCAGTGCATGATCTGAGCACCCTCTTCGATGTGCAACGCCTAAGCCCAGCGAGGAACCCAGCTCCTAAGCGTTGGCACCGTCTGTCCACATCTCCTCCATCTCTTGCCTCCTACAACTCCCTGCCTGTCTTTTCCTCCGCAAGGCAGCAAAAAAATGCAGTGACTGTGTAATGGCGGCGGTGCAAGGCAACAAGAATGCAGTGGCGGTGCAATGGTTGTGTAGTGGCAGTGGCAAACAGCAACGGCGCAGAACTTCAATAACCACCGTCAAACGACTAGCCGGTCATGAAGCCTCGATTGTAGCTCTCTGTCCGTGGCAAACAGCAATGGCGAAGAACTTCAATAACCGTCGTCAAACGACTGGCGGGTCATAAAGCCTCGACTGCAGCTCTCCGTCCGTCTTCGTCATTTCCTGCAAATTCCTCACCCATCATCAAAATTTATACAAAAAAAAAAAATAATAAATGGGATAGTGGAGCAGAGTGGTGCTGGCACCACGTGAAAAAAAGGGGGGGTGCATCTGGCACCGAAAGCAGCCATAAAAGAAAAAAAAATATAAAAAGAAGAAGAAGGAGAAAGTGGATTCTTGGTGGCTAGCACCATGCAAATAAAAGGGGAAAGGGTTTTGGAATGGTGGATCAGCCCACATGAAAAAAAAAAAAATGTGTGTATATATATATATATGTGTGTGTGTGTGTGTGTACATAATATATGTATGTATATAGCAAAAAAAAAAAAAAACAAACAAATGCATTAAGAGAAATAAAGTCCATTTTATTTATTTTTTCTGGAAATTTTATATAAATTTGCATTATACATACCTTAAAAAAAATAATAAAAAAAAAAGTCAAATCAAATTTACAGGAAGGGATCTTCAAGGATGATCAGGTGGCGCCTCATCACTCGGCGGAGCTCCAAGAAGAAGAGGCGCCGGAGGTTGACTGTTGGAAGCCTCACCACTCGGCGAAGCTCCAGGAAGAAGAAGCACCGGAGGTTGACTATTTGGAACCTCAACACTTGGTAAAACTCTAGAGGACGAAGGCAATAGGTGCCTCTGGAGTGAAGCCACAAACATCTGATGGTCACTCTGAATCCGACTTTCGGATTCTTGCAGCTGGTCGAGCTTTCTCTTCATGCTCGTCGAGTAACTATTGGCAATCATGTGCAACTCTCTGTTTTCACGCTTGAGCCCTCTAATCTCCTGTTTGAGACTCATCACTTCAGCCGCCAATGATTCAACTTGACGGGTTCGAGTAAATAGACGTTGGGCCATATTAGACACAGAACTTGCACACTGCACACTGAGAGCCAGAGAATCCTTAACAGCCAACTCATCAGACCGTTTGGAAAGTAGCCTGTTATCTTTGGGAGTGACAAGGTTCCGGGCCACCACCGCAGCGATCATATCATTCTTCATCATCGAATCCCCAACGGTAAGAGGACCAGTAGGGGATATGAAGGATGGGCGCCATATGTTGTTTGGAGAAGGCGGGACTGCCTCTTCACCAAGGTTCAAGTCAAAATGACGGTTGGAGGGGCCAGACATTTTCAAAAGTGTTGAAAGAAAGAAGAGATCGGACAAATCAAGATCTTAGAAGTGCAAGAAGGGAGTTTCTACAAGCGAAAATTCAAGTGTGCTTTGAAACGAACTGCGTGCCTCTATAAAAATCAGCACTCGACAGGATTTCAGAGATCGAAGAGGCGAGCTCAGAATTCGAAGAGGCCAATTCAAAAATCGAAGAGGCAAGCTCAGAAATCGGAGAGGCATCTTCCTTTTTCAAACGTGTCAGCATCTGTCATACGCAAACTTAACTTTGCGAAAATCATGGGCAATTTGTCGAAGAGGCGCCAATCTTTTTCAGCCTCGTCAACACCTGTCACATGCACACTCAGCTTGGCGGAAATTAAGGACAATTTGTCGAAGATTTCTGATGAAGAAGAAAACACGTGAAGCCATACTGAACAATCACTCAAATGGTTGCCACACGAGTGAAAGAATAATACCTCTACAGGTATTAAAGAACTTCCTATAACTGTCCACCTTCACCCTCCATAGCAAGGCAGACATACAGAACCTTTCTTCATCTCTGAGAATGCTTTCCCAACGAAGCCTCTCGAGTCACTCAGTGTTCCTTATTCCTTGGGGTACCTCTGCAAGCAAATAACACCAAAGAAAAAGTATCTCATATCACCAGGGTAGAAATCAAGAGTATCTCATATCATGCTTTCTCCCTATCATTTCCTTTGTCCTTGTTCTTACCTACAAAGACAAGGATAAAGAAAACAATATGCCGGAACCTCCACTCAAACTCGGGTAAGGAATCGACTACCTATAACCTTTGCCTGGTTGCTTACCTGGCATTGCTCTCGAGTACTCGTCTTCCACTGCTACTGTACTTCCAAAGAAGCTGCCACATCTGCCTGAAGAACAGATAAGGCGAGTGAAAATGATATCTTGCAGCATGTGGAGACAACGTGCAGAAGAAACAAGCAGAGAAGAATGCAGCCTGCACAGTCAACTTAACAGAAGGAGTCTGAGTTGAGGAACCCGAGGAGATGCCACATTTTCCTGGAGAACAGATAAGGCAAGTGAAAATGATACCTTGAAGTATGTGGAGACAACATGCTGATTTCCTTCAAAATCAAGTCTCCTCTTCCCCGCACAATCGACCAACCCAACAGAAGGAGTCTGAGTTGAATCTAAGAGCTCGAGAAGCTTCAACAACATATTGACAGAAACATCGCCGAAGAGCAAAGCCTCGATATGCAACGCTGTCAAATCGTCACCACTTTTTCGAAAGCAAGAGTATTTCATATCATGCTTTCTCCCTGTCTTTTTCTTTGTCCTTGTTCTTACCTGCGGGACAAAGAGGAAAAAAGCAATCAGCCAGCACTTGGTGTCAAACTCCCAGTCAGGAACCGACTACTTGGAACCCTTCCCTGATTGCTTACCTAGCACTACTCTCGAAGTACCCATTATCTCAACATCTTATGTTTCCAGAGAAGATACCACATCTGCCCGAAGAATAGATAAGGCAAGGGAAAATGATACATTGAAGCATGTGGAGACAAGCACAACAAACCACATGCCGATTCATCTGCTACTTCTTCAAAATCAAAAGTATCTCATATCATCAGGGTTGCAATCACTCTGGGTAGTGGACTCATTTTGACCCTCAAATTCTTGGGTCGACTTGCTAGGCGTTGTGGGCTGCACGTGCCGATTCACCACCCTTGAATCCAATCCTTAAAGATCAAGTCACCAACTAGAAGAAGAGCCCATCAAATCTTGAAGATCATACGGTTGACCAAACTGCTCAGGTGTGAATTAGAAAGATTGAACATAGCAACAAGTCGTCACTTTCACCTCGTGCCTGCTTGCCATGTGTTCGAGTCAACCTTCAAGAATCAAGCCTCAATGGCCCTTGAAGAAGCTTCCAGCCAAATTCAAGATCAAGCCTCAACGGCCCTTGAGGAAATCACAAGTCCGATTCAAGATCAAGTGTGTACCACCCTTGAATCAAATCCAGTTCAAGAATAAGCTGTGGAAAGTCAACAATTGGAGGAAACCAGAAAATCCTCCAACCCAGTTCAAGATCAAAGCTGTGGAAAGTCAACAAGCGCAACAAAATATGTGTCGATTCATCCACTCCCAAAGCCAAAGATTGTCTACCACATGAAGCTCCTTGTGGTCCGATTTCAACCCTCAAGATCAAGCCTCGATGGCCCTTGAAGACATTTTTCAACCCAATTCAAGGTCAAGCCTCAACGACCCTTGAAGAAATCTCCAGCCCAATTCAAGATCAAGCCTTGATGGCCATTGGATCGACATTTACAATAAGGGACTTCAAAACATATCTCCTACACATGACAAGCACATGTATACGACGCGCCTTGAAGTGGGGGCATTTGTAGACATCGAAATTTCGGTAAATAAATGTTGACCGATAAATCAAAGTTTCAACGCTCATGTATTACATAAATTTTACACGTAGCGTGTGTCTAAACAAAAAATCGAAATAAGTTGGAAAAGTCATCAAACAGGACATATGTCAACGCCCAGCAGAAATGATTTATTTCATCTGATTATTTAATCCCAAAAATCAAGTTTTGGAATTCTATAAATAGAAGCCAATTTCATTCATTTGGGGGAACCAAAATCATTAGGCAAAATTCTTGAAGCTCTGAAACTCTGAAGCTCTCAAGCATCCAGGTTCCCGGAGAATCAAGAAAGCCATCTTCGTTCTTCGTCCGTCGTTCTTCCTAAGATCAAGCCCCGACGGTCCTTGAAGAAAGTGTTCTTCGTTCTTCGTTCATCGTTCTTCCAAGATCAAGCCCCGACAGCCCTTAGATCAACAATCATCCACCAATTCAAGATCAAGCCCCGACGACCCTTGAAGAAAGCACCATCGTTCATCATCCGTTCATCCCGAAGAATCAAGAAAGCCTTCTTCGTTCTTCGTTCTTCGTTCATTGTTCTTCCAAGATCAAGCCCCGACGGCCCTTGGATCAACAATCATCCACCTTCAAGATCAAGCCCCAAAGGCCCTTGAAGAACTTCCACCAATTGAAGATCAAGCCCCGACGGCCCTTGAAGAAAGTGTTCATCGTTCATCATCCATTCATCCCGAAGAATCAAGAAAGCCTTCTTCGTTATTCGTTATTCGTTCTTCGTTCATCGTTCTTCCAAGATCAAGCCCCGACGGCCCTTGGATCAACAATCATCCACCTTCAAGATCAAGCCCCAAAGACCCTTGAAGAACTTCCACCAATTCAAGATCAAACCCCAAAAGCCCTTGAAGATCCGTTCATCACTGTTCTTCAAAGATCAAGCCCAAAAGCCCCTTGAAGATCCGTTCATCACCGTTATTCAAGATCAAGCCTCAACGGCCCTTGAAGAAACGCTCATCCTCAAGATCAAGCCCCAACGGCTCCTTGAAGATCCGCTCAAATCCACCTTCAAGATCAAGCCCACGGCCCTTGAAGAACGTTCATCCTTAGATCAAGCCCAAAGGCCCTTTGGATCAATCACACATTCACAAATCAACACCTTACGGAGATCGAATCAGATGATCAAATTTAAGAGAGATTGTAACCCAAAATCATCAAATACAAATATTATTTTGTGCACGTTGTTCTTGTCTCTTTCCTTTCAGGAAATTTTCGTGTTCACAATAATACTAATAAGATAGTAGCGAACACAGCTGCTTAAGTGCTTTTTGTAATAGTAGTACTAACGTTGGTAATAATTGAGCAATTCGGATCATCAATGGTTTCCTTCATGTATTTCATCACATAATATTCACATTCTACAATTCCTTCTTGTAGAGGGCACTGCATATACAAATAAAAAAAAGTATAAAATGTAACTTAATCATATTAATTTAAAGGGAAAACACAATCTTCCTTACCTTTACTACTTTCTAACTGATAATCCTTTATTCATTTTTGAGTTTTAAACATTTTCAATGCTCTACACATAGAGGATATGAAAACATGAAATATATACAAATCTTGCAATGCATGAAATATAGACAAATTTTCCCTCTATCTAGTTTTTGTAAAATCCATACAAATTTAGTCCAAGCTGCATGGAACTTAAAAGTGCTTCATCCAAATGCACCATAAGAACTCAATTATTACTTGGGGTGCTTTGGTTATGGAATTAATGCTTACCTAAGTTTGCATCAATAAGAATAGACTCGGAAGGATTTCAAAAACATGATTAGTGACGACTTTAAGGATTTAGAGGATTGGCAACAATACTACTGACAGAGCTATATATATATATATATGTTGTTTATTCTGTATGTTGCGATGAATAGCTATATAATGACATGATTTGTCTCGAGTAATAGGGAAACCTAGGCTTGTTCTAATGAATTGCACTACCCTTCCCTAATTTGCATTTCTTTTCCTAAAAAACAGAAAATCTCTTTAAGGTCTTGAAATGAATCCAAGTTGAGAACAAGTAGTTCACATGAAAGGTAACAATTTGAAACTAACTACCAGAGATGGAACATTTGACATTCTGACTATATTACAACAGAAACTATGCAGCGAACTACTACAGAGCTGCTTCTGATAAACTAAAATGGTATAAAAAGATGGAACTTTTCTAGCGCATAAACAAGGCCGAAACTGATTTTAACGCAATACTTACAGTTCAACAATGTTCTTTATTCCAGGATCGATCTCTGTCCAACTAGGAGAGTCCATGTAATATATTAATTCATTATGGGGGGTAAATGATAGCCAACAACCAATGAAACCTACAAAACATAAATAATTGCACTCTTTATTATACAATCGTCAACTACTCATCTGTTGGTTTTTTGCATTTCTGTAATCAAAGTGCCAGTGCATTTGATCTTTCATCATTTCTGCCAGCCTTTTGAGAGATTCTACCAGGATCTATAAATCCACACAATCCGTCAAGATTGTTCTTCTTCAATATTGACCAAAGTCGCCTACAAGAAAAGTGACAGTTAGTGTCTTATCATTACCAAATGTTTCAATTATGATAGGCACGATAACATCCTTATTCATTTTTGAGCTATAAGCATAAGTGAACGCATAGCCAAAATTGTTTTAGAGATCTTTGTTAGAGGGGTAGATTTGTTGTCGGCTTTGCATGGATAGATTAATATAGTGAAATCAGACATATTAGTACTATAATTTTTTTTTTTCACATATTCATAAGAAAATCACATAGTAGTACCTCATCATTTGTCACAATAAGATGTCGTGGTCAAGTTACGTGACTCCCAATTGTTTGTTTGATATTCCCAGCTTCACAACTAGGTATTGGGAGAAAAACATCTTTAATTCCTACATCAATAGAAACACATAGGTTCATAGGCCCTAGTGGAACTCTGTGTATTCGCCTGTCTAATTGGATGATTGATCCATCTGCAACAATGTTCCTAGTAGTGTCTATAGCAAGCTTGCATTGTTATACCTAATATATATATATATATATATATATTTCATTAATAATCAACTACTGTTCGGATTATAACATAAATAGAAAAAACATAAAGGCACGTAGGGGTGGGTTCGGTTCAAATCGGTTTGGTTTTTGCCAAAATCGAAATTTCGGTTCGGTCCATTTTTCTTCGGTTCGGTTTTTTCCCGTTAAGACCCGTTAGCTTAACGGGTTGGGTTTGGGTGACCCGTTAAATTAACGGGTCGGGTTGAACCCGACCCATTTATAGGCCTAATGTAGACCTCCTAGGCATTGTTAGATGAGAATTGAAGATCAACGAATTCAAGTTTGATTTTTGTTATAGGATGAGAGTTGGAGGGACTGAAGGTCCTAATCTCTTATAATGAAACTTATCATTCCTCATTGCTAGCCCATTGTAAAGCTAAGCCCACTTCCTCCTCCTTAGTGTAAATAATATCGTTTGTTAGAAAGAAAAAAAACTCATTATTTCATAATTCGCATAGTTTTAAACTGCAATCTTGCCACATAGTACTACGGTCTAATGGTATTCCTCTTCGCTTGTAAGTGAGAGGTCTTAGGTTCGATTCTCGCCAGAGGCGAATTTGAACCAAATTAATTCTAGCCCATTGTGAGGCTAAGTATACCCCCTCCCCTTTAGTGTTGATAATATCGTTTGTTAAAAAAAAAAAAAACTGCAATCCTATCATAGAAAAAATAGATCACATATATATTGGTATAAAATTACTTAATTTAGGCGTAAATAGATCATAAATGTGAAAGTAAATTGAATGATAGACATTGAATTGATTAGGAAGTAGATTACTTTATGCAAGTATAAATAAGGCCATTATTAAGGCTTTATAATAGTGAGAATGGTAAGAAAACGTCGAGGAATTATTGGACTAGCAATCAAATTGAACATGATACCAAACCACCAACGATTCATGATTGAAGCCTCACAGAAAATTGCATTGTCTTACACCGTAATAGAGTGCAAAATACGGCTTTTCCTTCAATAGTAAATATGCAACAAAGGAAAACGGTATAAGAAATATCTAGAAATATTGGATAAATCCCTATTGTGTCCTCTTGACAAGAAATATAGAGAACATAATTCTTCAAAGCATATTTGGTTTTCTGCGCCATTCTCTTATCTCAGTTCTTTGGAAGCAAAAACTAAAGAGCATTTTTGTGTTATAACATGTTAGAAATAGAATACAGAATAAAGTGAGATAACAAAATAGAAAAAGAAAAGAGATGATCTCAAGCATCTTCCATTAGCATTATGTCATCTTTATATAGGCCATCAAATACATGAGTGGTCTTAGGTTGTAAGTGAGAGGTCTTAGGTTCGACTCTCCCACCCTTTTGGTATTAATACTATCGTTTGTTCAAATAAAAGAAAAAAACATAAGTGGGTTGTGGGAACCCAAAAGGTTCTCCATAATAACCCAGAAGGCTATCTACATTAATATGATTGTTTATGATGGTTTACTACCATATGTTGAATAAGTACAACAACTCTTTATGTTTCATAATTGAGATTATTTTGAAAATTTTCATAGTAATGACCTTTTCTTTATAGATTTTCAATAAATTAAGAGAGTGTATTCAATTGGAAATTTAAGAGACTTTAATGGATTTATAATCTAGGGATTTTTATTGAGTTTAATTGATGAGTAATGCTAGGGAGACTAAATTTGCAAACTAAATGATGCGTCACGAATAAGATTGTGCACGTTTATCAATACTTAAGTAATAAACCAATCATCAACTTTTCATTTCTTTTAGTTTCCAAAATTTACTCTACAAATTTAGTCTCCCCAGTATTACCCTTAATTGATTTGTAAAGATTTCATATAAAATTTTGATTCAATTGTCTCGAATTTTCATGTGGAGAGGCGAGAATTATGGAGGCTTAAAATAACTACAAAATCACTCCAATTCTCTTTAATTCCTCAACTTTTTCAAATTCTTTAAAATCAATTTCTAATTAAATATGCTTGGAATGTTATAAACTTCTAATTGAATCCATCCGAATTTATAAGAATTTTAATAAACTATCTTAAAATCCTAATTGAATATACATTGAATTTCAGATAATCACTTAAATCCTAATTGAATACCTCAAATTCATTAAAAGAATTAAAATCCTTCAAAATCTCAATTGAATCCCTCTTAAGATTTTTTTTTGGAAAGTGTTTCAAATTACTATTTTCTTTTATTGCCAAATGAAGAAAATCGTTTTTTTACTTTTTTAAATACAAAAATACAAAGTCGAAGTTGTTTTTTATGAGGTTTTAAAAGAAAAAAAATAAGGGAATTTTAACAAATTTTTTTTGGTACTATTCACTTTAATGAAAATTATATTTTTACACTAAAAAATCAATAATAGTACTATTCACTTTACCATTTATTTTATTCTTATCGTTAGAATTCAAAAATTTTAAATCATTTTGATTATTTTTCTTAAAAAATAATGCAGCTGCAACCCGTTTGTTATAAAATAAAAAGGTAATAAATTTAAACTTAAAAATCAGGAAACTTTCCTCTAACGTGGCAGAGATTTATTGGTTGAACATTGTCACTACACTACACCTGGCTGCATCTTACCATTTAATTCCGTACGAAATCCGATTCATAAAAGGAGATACACTTGCCATCTTTGCGTGACAAATTCCAAATTAGCATTCCTGTGACAATGAATCACCAATCATAATCCTCCACGTGTAATGTCGACGACATGTAGTGCGAGTACCCTCCACAATCCCACCCGCGCGAGTGTAAAGAAGGAAAATATCCAAGAGACTGTCACGTGTGAGTCTGTGACTACCATGTTTGTCTCGTTATCTCCCTCTCTCTCTCTCTCTCTCTCTCTCTCTCCCTTCACGCCCCATATAATCCCCTCTATCTCCAGCCAGAGAGCGACTCTGAGAGACCTCCATAGACCAAAACAGCTAAACGGAAATGGCGTCGTCGTCTAGGGTTTCGCTATGCTTCTTCGTCCTCCTCGCCGTGTTCTCCACCGCGATCCGCGCCGAGGAGGCGGAATCGAAGGAGTACGTCCTCCCTCTCGACAGCTCCAACTTCGCTGACACCGTCAGCAAGCACGACTTCATCGTCGTTGAGTTCTACGCGCCGTGGTATGCAATTAGCATCTCGCTCATTTTTTTTTTTTTACCGTTGATTCTATTTCCTTTGATGATCTGATCGATGTTCGTTGCTCTTTTTTCGTTTGATTTGTGTTTGGATCTGAAATTTTTTTGAATTAATGTTTTCAACTTATTTAATTAAGCGATTCGTGAGGAATTATTCTGGATTTGATTTCACGGAATCACGTTGAAAAATTGATGCTATATGTGTGAATTCTTGTTCAAGCTTGTGAATTTAGAGCTTACTGCATCCGCATGCAGTGGTTTAATGGTCGATTTAGCGTTTTATTATTTAATTTTCGGAATATAATTGCGAAAGTTATACCGGAGAAGCCTGCATGTGGAAAATGCGTATCTGTGCTGAAGAAATGAGATACCGATGTGCTTTTCGGTTTTTGATTTGGTTTTTTTTGGTAATTGGTACTTTTCTGATAGATTGTTGTCTTAATTTTGCTGTCTATGTTTCTTATAGGTGTGGCCACTGCAAGAAGCTCGCTCCCGAGGTGCGAAATTAAGCTGTTGAATGTTAATTTCTCACCAGTTTTGCATGTTAATTGAGAAACCCTGTATTTTTCTGATTCTTTTGACAATATTAATTTGTTTAATCTTGGTAGTATGAAAAAGCTGCGTCGATTTTGAGTAAAAATGACCCACCAGTCATTCTAGCAAAGGTTGATGCCAACGAAGAGGCAAACAAAGGACTTGCTTCTGATTATGAGGTGAAGGGATTCCCCACAATTAAGATTCTAAGAAATGGTGGGAAGACCATCCAAGAATACAAGGGTCCTCGAGAAGCCGAGGGTATTGTTGAATATTTGAAGAAACAAAGCGGTCCTCCTTCTGTCGAAATCAAGACTACTGACGATGCAACTACTCTTGTTGGCGACAAGAAGATTGTTGTTGTAAGTGTTCTATGTCTGTTTATGTTTCCTAGCTTGATGTAATCTTTTGAGGAGTATCAGATGGCATAACTACTCATGCATAATATGTTTGCAGGTTGGTGTGTTCAAGGAGTTCTCCGGAGAGGCATATAATAACTTCTCGGCTCTGGCTGAGAAATTGCGTTCTGATTATGAATTTGGTCACACTCTGGATGCCAAGCTCCTTCCTCGTGGTGATTCATCAGTGTCTGGACCCGTAGTTAGATTGTTCAAGCCATTTGATGAACTTTTTGTTGATATTGAGGTAGTATTGACATTTTTCTTGGCTTAGATTTGTTTTGTTTGGATCCAGTTTGTCATGCTGGTTTTTGAGGTATTAGGGACAGTATATTTAATTCTGAGGTGATCATACATGCAGGATTTTCATGTGGATGCTCTAGAGAAGTTTGTTGAAGAATCTAGTATGCCAGTTTTAACAGAATTCAACAATGACCCAACCAATCACCCTTTTGTTATCAAATTCTTCAACAGTCCAAATGAGAAGGTATATATAATATGCTACGGACATGATTTGGATTTATTTATTATTAAATTGATGAGAGGTCGCACTTGGTGCGATGGCAAGTGCATTCGCCCATGAGCGGTAGGTCTCGGGTTCGAGACTTGGGAGCAGCCTCTCCATAAATGGGGGTAAGGCTAGCCGACATTCACCTCTCCCAGACCCTGCGTAAAGCGGGAGCCTTGTGCACTGGGAAAATATGTTTTTCTTTGCATTATCAAGATATTTCTTTGAAGGTCACTCAAGTTCTATCCACCTGGTTCTTTATTTTTTGTTTTATTTAAATATTTGTTGCAGACTACTGCTCTATCATAGCTTGTTTTTTGTTTTCCTTTTGGTATGTCCTATTGAGCAATGTGTTTAATCATAATTCTGTTGTAGCCTAATGCTCTTATCTCAATCTTTTTTTTTCTTCCCAAAACATGTGATGCAGTCTTCTAACACCAGTTTTGGACTTGGTAGGCTATGTTGTTTCTGAACTTCAGTGATGAGTCTTCTGATGCTTTTAAATCAACGTATCGTGAAGTTGCTGAGAAATATAAGAAAGAAGGCATAAGCTTTCTCATTGGAGATCTTGAGGCTAGTCAGGGCGCCTTCCAGGTCAGAATGTTCTCATTTGGACTACCCTTTGCAATTGTCTTCATCTTCCCAGATTCGTTTTATGATGTATATTTCTTCCCATGTTAAATGTTCTATTGGTTTTTGTGAACAGTATTTTGGACTTAAAGAAGACCAGGTGCCTCTCATCATCATCCAGACTCCCGGTGGGCAAAAGTTTTTGAAACCAAATTTGCAGCCAGATCACATCACATCATGGGTTAAGGAGTACAAGGTAAGGCTTCTGCCACTTTCTTGTGATGCAGTTGTCCCACAAGGGATGATCATCATTATTGTTTTTATATGCTGATTGCATTGAAGTTTGGTTAAAGCTATATATGTTGATGCTTTTTGACTAAATTACATAACCGTAGGATGGGAAAGTATCACCATACAAGAAGTCTGAGCCTATTCCTGAGCAAAACAATGAGCCTGTCAAGGTGGTCGTTGCTGACAGCATCCAGGACTACATCAAGTCTGGGAAAAATGGTGCGTAAACAGACACTGTTGCATTATATCGTCAAGTGTCATTTTCTCCTTGGTCATTCTTCTTAATAGTATTTTTCTGCTTATCTTTTGATTACTTGATCTTCTTTGGTTCCTTGTTAACACCTTTTTATTGGTCAACCTTGTTAACACGTTTTGAGTGACGATTACCTTGAGCAGAACAAACACTTTGTGCAAATACCTTACCGTATTCTATGACCAAGGGAAAACTATTTGATGTACATTAAAAACATATAAAAATTGCTTAATATATTGAGTGTTATGCTGGGATCATCTAGGTTTTTTCTATACTATAAATTTGAATAAGGCAGACGGTTGTTTGGGCCACACCATGAAACTTGGTGCAGATTTAATTCACATAGCTGCTCACTGTATATTTTAATGTTTTCGGCTGTTGTCTTCACATGGTTTCTCACATGGGGTATGGCTAGAAATTCGTATAACATGATTTTGTTTACTATCCAGTGTTGCTCGAGTTTTATGCTCCTTGGTGTGGACACTGCAAGAAGCTTGCTCCTATTTTGGATGAAGTTGCTGCCTCGTATGAAAAGGATTCTGAAGTCGTTATTGCAAAATTTGTAAGATTTATTACCCTTGCCTTGTGGCTTTATCAGCCTTTGTTACAAATGCTGATATTTCTAGTTTGTAAAGAGTTTTTCTTAGTTGTTATTCATTTCTTGCTTTCATTTTTCAGGATGCCACTGCAAATGATGTGCCTAGTGACTTTGATGTCAAATACTACCCAACTCTGTACTTCAAGACGGGGAGTGGAAAAGTCTTGTCGTATGACGAGGAAGATAGAACTAAGGAAGCCATCACTGCTTTCATTGAAAAGAACCGGGACAAAATTGAGAAACAAGCAGAGTCGGAGAAGCAAGAATCCGGAAAAGATGAGCTCTAAATAGGTAATTGCTTCCCTTCTGAACTTCATATATAGTTTACGCAGTTTGACAAAGCTCCCGAAGCATGGTTATATTCTTCAAAAATTCAATGAAGTTGCTCGGGCGGACGTGGTCTCAAATTGTTCTTTTCCTGAACCAGCTGTACAAGGAGAAGAGACATTGAGAAGGGTAGAGACGTACCTCCCCGTATCGCTCGTTCCTATCAGGAGTTATGTTGTTGGTTTTTGGGTTTCCCTTTGAATTGAATAAAGTGGGAGGTGTTTTCGTCGTGGGGTGCACTAGTTTGAGGGATAGCAATAGTGTTAAGAGCGTGCAGTTTTGTTAATGTAGAAGAAACCCTCGGAAGGAGTTTATTTTGACAAATGCTCAAGTTAATTATATCTCTGAATCCCAGTTATAGCATAACTTTCCATGGTCTGTGTGTGTGTCATCTGTGGTTGCTTTCCCAGCAGCCAGCTGCAGCTAGCGCTCTAAAAGAGGTGGGCTCGCTCGACCATTATGTGCGAGAGTTTAGGGGGTCGAATCCACTTGCGGAAATGAAACCACATTTTGGAAAATAGAGTGTGCAGTACAAGAATGGAAATGTGATTACTGTATGTACATAATACTCACCACAACAATCACCACTAGTAATAAATTGAATTAAAACTAATTAATCTTGATTATACTAGAACACCTAATCCCTTCATCTTGGGCCTTGATCTCTCTGATACTGTTTGGGCCTAGAACACCTAGTCCCTTCATCTTGGGCCTTGATCTCTCTTATATTGTTTGGGCCTAGAACACCTAATCCCTTCATCTTGGGCCTTGATCTCTCTGATATTGTTTGGGCCTTCCTCTTGCTAATACTATTGCTGTTGACGGTAGTGCCCTTCACATGATTCATCTCAGTAGCGCTTTTGGTTTGGTCGTTTTGGTCATTTTCACCACCAGCCTCATTGTGGTTAGAAGAATAATAATGTTGGAGGGATTTGAGCAGGTAAGGCCGAAGCTTCTTCAGATCTGACAACTGGAGTGGCTTCAACAGAAACTCCTCTGCCCCTTCTTCCAAGCACCTGCGATTAATATTCAACTCACATTGTTCAAGTTGCGTGCAACAAGCAATTTTCTGAGCTCTCTCTCTCTCTTAATTTCAAAGAAAACAATTATATAGCTATATTTGTCTATTTGCTCTCTAAATTTGTATAGAGCTGTTGTTAATTTATTTCCTTAATTTTAATTTTAGCCGATTACTCCCTTCAACTTTTATAATTAGTCAATTTCCCCTTAAACTTTAACTTTAGTGGATTACCTACTAAATTTTTATAAATAACCAATCTTCCCCATAACGCTAGATTTTAAAAAATTTATTCAATTTTGTATCCATTTTGATCATGCGGACAACACATAATAGTTGTATGGGGGTAAAAAGAATAAAATTGGATGGATGAAAATTAGACGAAAAATTTAAAATCTAAGGGGGGCAGGAAATTGATTATTTATAAAATTTAAAGGGGTAATCGGTTGAAGTTAAAAGTTCGGGAGAAATTGGCAAATTATAAAAGTTCAGGATCAAATAACTAAAATTAAAGTGCAAGGAGGAAATTGACATCTCTATACAAATTTAAAGAACACCCCGACAAAATACCTTATATATAACAAAGGAATGGAAAATAATTTCAGATCAGAAAAAGAAAAAGAAAATAATTAAAGCAATTAGCTCACATGCTGATTCTTGAAGGAACATTCTCTGATGACATGACCACGACTGGTACGTCCTTCCAAGAAGATCCCTGTATGTATACACATATCAATTAATTAATACGCAAATACCATGCAAATACCATACAAATTTCAAGAAATGTTAGAACCAGTCGTTCGTGCAGAACATTGGCATGCTCACAACCCGCCAGATAATTTATAGTGCTAATTCTATTTGTGAGAATCACAAAGCAGGGACGGCTAGAATAGATCATATTGTATCACTTTTCTAAAAAAACTATCTACTGTTTTGTATATAGTTTAAATTGTACTACGGTCACGGATTATATAAGAATTAAGATTGATTAATGATCTATAAAGTAACAATTTTAATTGTGAAAACAAAAATAAACAAATTGAATTGTTAAAATTCAATGAGTAGTGGGGTACACAACACATAGACTCAGAGGATTGTGAGTATTTTGCAAGTGGTTTCTTACTGTCAATATTTATTTGCTCAAATTTTAGGGGTTGGGGGATACTTTTCACTTAAAATTCAAAACAGTAGGAGAAAGTATGGTAATTAGTCAGTCAGTTATGGTGGTTGACCTTGACGCGTTTCAGCAAATCATAGCCGCTCATTCCGGGCATACAGAAGTCCGTCATGATCAAGTTGATGGCTTTTGATCCCTGCATTCGATTTAATTCAGAAGTGAATTAGTAATCATCTTCTCCACATAATAACTTAATTAGCATAAAACTTAAGAACATGCATGCTACGCTTTAATTCATACTAAAACCTAAATTAATTATATTTAATTTTAGGACTAGTAAATTCTTCTTCAATATGTGTTGTTTACCGTCGGACATAATCGAACTCTTTGACCTAACCTAATTTTAACTCGTTACTCTACTATCCTTACCACTTTGAGGATCAATTTCAAAAGCTCGAACACACAAAATTCAGTACTATAGATGGATTATGAGATCAAAATGAAATAAATTTCAAGAACGTTTCTAGCCGGAAGGTTTAAGTTTGTATCGAGGGAGGTATAGGATATTTTTCCCAAGGATTTTCTCAGACATTCCTGGAAGTAGAGATTTATATGTTCCTGTATGTGATATTCCACTCGTATAAGTTGCAACTTGCCTAAATTCCGGAAAATGTACTAGTAATATATATTTTTGTTATGTGTCGAAGGATAATCATGAAATCTCACCTCTGGTACATCTGATGACTGAGGGGAGCTGGATGAAGAGGAAGTTGCAGTACTTCGGTTTAGGTCTTCAAGCAAACCCAGATATTTTAGTGCTTCATCCCCAGAATCCACACAAGTCACTGTTAATTAAAATATTTTAAGACTATCAGAAAGCAAGTTCTAACAAGGGAAAGGTTTGATGCAAGTTCATCCAAGAAAAGTTCAGCAATAAATAAAAAATCATGACAATTTTGAAGAGAAAAAACACCATATTATTAACATGCAATGTTCTATATATATATATATGTTTATTGTTATATTTAAAAACTAAAAGAAAAATAAAACTAAGAAGCCAAAAAAATGTGAGTGTTGAGAGGAAGGTCATTAATCAATTAATTAAATATTTTTTTATACGAATCAAATATTCTACTAATTTATCTAAATTATGGGAAGGGCGTTCGAACTTGAGCGTGGAAAAAGAATATATTGTTCTAATCAACATAGCTATACGCTCGAGAGTCAAGTCTGTATTAATTAATTAATGAATCTATCTTCAAATATAGGCGTGGTGTACCTTCATATGAAGAACCTCTAAGGAGCCTCTCCAGGAGTTTCCTGTCCAAAAGGCTGTCATCTACAGCCAATACATGGAAATGTTGGTTCTGCAGCAGCTGCTGTTGTTGTTTGGGGTCTGCAACATCTGACTTCACCACCACCTCCATTTTCAGACTAACTGATGACATCAAAATTTACCCTTTTGAAGTTTAATGGTGACTGGTGAACACAGTATAATCTCTGTTAGCTATTGCTGCTGCTGCTTCTGTATATTCTTTCTACCAATGTGGACCTTTATATTTCTTCGAGAGAGAGAGAGAGAGAGAGAGAGGCGTGCCTTAGGGGAAATGAATGAATGAAGGAATGCGAGGTGGTGTGTGATTATTCCATGGGTGCAAGGTGTACTAAGGTAAGTATATCAGATGAGGAGAGAAGCAACCAAACCTGTTTTTGAGAGAGAGAGAGAGAGAGAGAGAGAGAGAGAGAGAGATGTCGTTGATATTGTCATGTGTCATGCATATGTACTACTCTTGTTGTGATCTCTCGCTAGATTCTCTCCACCGCGTTGGTACAACCACTCATATCTCTCTTTCTCTCTCTCTCTCTCTGAGATCTTCTTTATTTTCTTTGTTAAGATTTTGTTTGATTGCCAAGGGAAATCCGGAGGTCCTTTTTCCCATTTGGTCAAGATAATGATGAAAAGGAGTTGATTTTGGGTGCCAATTGGATTGGATTAGATTAGGGACTTAAGACAAATGTGGTTAGCTTAGCTATGCTTGCTAAGTTTCTATATTTGGGTCTCTCCTTTTCCTTCTTCTTCCTTATTAAAAATTTATGGAAAGTGTTTAGAACAGTTTGAGTAGTCGTATAATATTATTCAGAACACTGTTTTGGATAGTAGATGTAATTAAGGTCAAACTCTCTTCATGTTTCTTTTTCATGAATAAATTCTTTCACATGACGTCAAGGTTACTCAAGAAAAAAAAATTGGAAAGTGTTTTGTTTTCATATAACAGTTAGTAATCATCCTCCCTGTATGCTTGCCTAGCTTTTTTGTTTAGGAAAAATAGGACGTGATTCACGGATTGTATGTGATCAAGTGCGTGGGCTTTAGAATCTGGTGTGTATAAATAAGTATCGTCAATTCTTTGCATTCGTGTGTTCGAATCTTTTTTTCGTAATTTATGTAAATTTAATGTAACTATCTCGTTATTTAAAAAATGTATATATTGTTAAATAGAAATGTTGGTACACTGTCGATCTAATAATAAACAGAAAACAGTTTGACAATATAGACTGCCAAATTATTTGGTAGGATCATGGAGAAGATCTGAATCCTTAAATCGGATCAGTTTGATGTGTCACCATACTTGAAACTCAAGTTTAATGGCAAAAGAGATTGCATAACATCAGACCTTAAATATTAGTATAAAATTGTACATTATTGAAATACGTATCGAAGGATTAAGGGACGACAGAAAACTAAAATAGATGGAGGAAAGAAATATTCAACCAAACCCTAACCCTAACCCTTAACACGATTATCCACCCTATTAAATTTATAATTTTTTTTTCTGAACAAATGATATCTACACTAAGGTGAGAGGGGGTGAACTTAGTCTCACAATAGGCAAACAATAATGTCGTTCATATTTATCTTTAGCCATAATCGAATCTAAAACTTCTCACTTACAAATGAAAAAAAATAACACAAAATCGTAGTACTAAGTGACTAGCTCCTTCTAATTATGAAAGCTTAATTAGCTAAACTCCTCCTATTATGTATGAACTATGCCCTGTGGGCATGAAAATTGGGATGGAATATGGAATAATGAAAGCTTGCGAAATAAATCAGAGAGGGCTGAGGTAGTGGGGCCAGGACATGAAATTGAAAAGGCTTTTATGGTTGGGGGCGGGTCCACACAAAAAATTTAGGAGATCTTATGTGGGCCTAAAAAGATAATCTTTTGTGAGGTCCAACTTTCCCTTGTCTTGTATTATCTTCCAAATTTCGAATCTTCCTCTGTTCCCTTCTCATCGAGTGTGTCCAAAGCAGAAAGTTTACTTTCTCTTTATTGGTCAAGATTTCAGAAAATAATGCTACATATGAACGGGAAAATTGATTCAGTTTCATATAATGGCTATAGAAAATAAGAATGTGAAAGAAGAAAGAGTTTAAATCTTCCGCACTTAAAAATATTTGTGAAATCTTTGTGGCTTTTTTAATTTATTGGTACCTGTCCTTCTACTTGACACCAACATAACATCGGTTAAATAAAGTTAAAAAAGTGTGATACAACAAAATTAAAAAAGAAAAAAACTAAATGTGAAAACATCAAACACTTATTCAACACCCATGATCCCCATCTAACCAATCACCGCCGACAACCACCACCCACCCAATCCCTCCAGAACCGGGCTCGCACACCCTCTTATCATCTCCGCCAACCAAGCATTTGTTCAAAAATTTTTTTAGATTGACGAGTCTGGGGGGCCTCACTCTAACGACATCGATACTGTCCCTAACTTTACCACCTACCCAATCCGTCAGGTGTGAAGTTTTACCACAAAGGACTTCGGTATTAGTTAGAGTGAGGTAATCCTATTTAAAGTCATTACTTTTCTTTGCCCCCATCGATGTGGGACTGCTAACACGTCTCCTCACGTGTAACCCCATTTAGTGGTTTACATGTGGAGATCCACACATTAGCAATTGAAACTCAAAGGTCGGCTCCAATGAAGTCCATACTTGTTTTTAATCTTTTCTAGAAGTGATTCTTAAGAATTCAGAGGCCGGCTCTATGTTAAGAGTCCAAGCTTGTTTCCAAGCCCACACTTCTTGGTGACAAACTTTTGGCTTGCACGGGCCTGTAACCGTGGGTTCTGATACCATGTTGATTTTTTTTTAGATCAACAGGCCCGGGGGGCCCACTCTAACGACACTGCTATTGTCCCCAACTCTACCACTTGCTCAATCTGTCAGGTGTGAAGTTTTGCCACAAAGTCCTCGGTATTAGTTAGAGTGAGGTAACCCTATTTAAAGTCATTTATTTTCTTTACCCCCACCGATGTGGGATTGCTAACATGTGCTGCACAACAAGAAGAGATTTTTTATTTTTTTTTATTTTTAAAGAAAAGTTAGGAGATAAGTTGACAATGTTAAGTTGTGTTAAAAGAGTGGACATGTGGCAATAGATTAGAGATGCCATAGAGAGGCCACAACCTCTTCGTATTTGCAAGTGAAAACGTGGCCCACCTTAGTCCTGACTTTTGTCTTTTGTCCCCTTCACCTTGTTTCTATTTTGTCTTTCTCCGTGTCTTGTTGAAGTGGAAAAAACCACCACAGACCTAACCATGAACCACAATGCACGACACCCACCCATAAGTTGGACAAGACGCTTAAGGTAAATTTCATAAAGAAGAAAATTCAATCTGAGATCCAAGAAGCTCAAGTTTCTGAATTTTTCAATTTGATTTCTTCAGAACCGACACCAGTAGATGTCGTGCATCGTTGTGGTAAAAATAAAGTATGGTGGATCATGGTTGGGGTCTAGAGTGGATGTGTAAGTTGTGGCAAATGGGATCTAGGGTGGTTGTGGGATGTGGCGGTGCTGATCTATGCCTAGATAGAGAAAGGAAAAATGAGTTTTGAAGAATCAAGCGACCCAGATGGGCAAGGATTGAAACCATCAAGAAATCTAGCGACCCAGTTTCCTTCAAGAACCATGTGCATCTGAAAGTGCCATGTCAAATAGTTTGATTCATCGAGCTTGATCGTGACAGAGCTTGAAATTGATGGAATTAGAAATGTGATACGAGACTAGAGAATCTGTAATTGACTTAGCTGTAACCATTGTCAAAGAAGAAAGTAGAAATTCTATATAATTTATATACAAAGAATTTGGAATATTCTCTTTGATCAGCATGCAAAAGCATAAAAATGAAGGATCGGTGAAGATACCTATTTAGACCCAAATTGGGCATGGCCCAATTGCATTTAAAGCCCTAGGAAAACTTTAGGCCATCGAAGCAAAAAGGCTAAAGACGGATGCTCGGCCCAGAATTCAAGATATTGGCTGACGTGGCAAGATTGGGCAGCAAACCTATGAAACTGGGTAGGCATAGGGGTCATTAACGAAAGGTTTCACATATGGCAAAAGCACATTTTTAGCGGTAAAACCCCGTAATTTGGAGAGAGTTAAGTGTGAAATCACCACTTGCCTATCATATTAAGCCAATGAGTTTTAACCAAGAAAGATGTAACTTCTATAAAAGCTACAAGAGAATACAAAGAAAATGATACTCAACTCTACTCTCAGAAAAATACTTAAAAGCTCTATTGTTTTCTTTACATTCTCTTTGCACCCCTAGTCAATCCCTTTTAGTTATAACTCTGATGCAGCCTTCTCGAAATATCGATTTAGTTGGTAACCATTACTGCAATCCCTTTTCCTTTCCGAAAGCTCGCTCTTACTTTGTAAGTTTATAAAAGGAGTACTCGAGATGCAGGGACTCGAGCGATGGGATTTATAACGTGTACAAACTCACTTTATAACGTGACTGATAGAAGCATATTTATGCGATTTAGTTAGCTTGTTTTCTTGCATTTTCATAGTTAGTTTCTATTTATTATGGTAATTTAAGCTATTTTCTTGTGTTTGTAGGTCCAAATGACAAAGTTGGCAAGAAAGTGCAATTTGGAGCATTTTGGAGTTGTTTTGGGCCAAGAATGGATAGCACATGCATGAAGCAAGGTGGATGGACATTTTTGAAGTTCAAGAGGCTAAGAATGTGCTAAAAAGATGAAGAAAATAAATTCAAGACAAAGAAGATAAGGAATCAGCTAAAATGAAGGAACATTATCCAAAACCTTATCCAACCTTATCTTATCCAAACTAACCTTATCTTATCTTATCCTATCCTAATCTTATCATATCTTAATTCCAGCTGCAAGGGGGAGTTCTTTTTAGACTTGGACACTGATGCGAAATAGATAAGCACTCAAATTAAACCCTCTTTTTGTCAAATTGTAGCAAAGATGTAAGTAGGGATCGTTCTAGACCGGGGATTAGGAGGGATTGCTAAACGCTTGGAAACTGACTTAAACACTCAAAAACAAAGTTAAAAACACTAAACTAGACTCAAAGAATGCAAAACTAAAAGTTAAAACACTTAAACAAACCTAAAAACCAAAACAGCAACTAGAAGGCTCAAAACTGCCTAAAAACCACTTTCTGGGCAGTTTTGAGCACCTACACTAATTTGGACGAAATTTGATGAAAACTTGAATCAAAATACTTAGAAACACAAATCAAAACACTTTCTAACTAATCTAAGACTTCAAATTAAAGGGGGATTTTGTTTTGACGAAAATTAAACTAAAGAAAACAGATTGGAAATAGGGCAGATTGTAAAAACGATTTTGGTGAAATAGATGGTTAAAAGGCTAGTTAGGAGGTTCTTCTCTACACATGTCACACTTGCAAACAAAACGATTTTCAGTTGTTCTTCCGATAAACTATGAATACTCAACGCCCCAAGTTAACCGTGAATTGCACTAATTAACCCTCAGTTTTTCCACAAGTTATTAAGTTGGATGATTGCATACGACAACCTAAAACATTCCCTACAAGTTCCCTACATGAATTGCATAATAGAGATACAAGCAAGAATCATTACGTTCTATGAAAAACATAAGCATTGACGAAGCATTTGTTACTATGAATTGCATGAAACTTATGCTAAGAATTCATTCAACGCGATCGTTTTCAAGCGATCTTCACTACTTGTGATTATAAGATTGTAACTATTAGGTGAAACTCCCTCATAATCTAGCATCATATTCATGCATGAAAACTAAGCGTGCACTCTCAATCAACATACACAAATAAGTTATCAATCAAATAGATGAACGAATTGAATCCATAACTTATGAAATAACAACTGAATGTAATCGAATCAAATTGCAAGCATGTACATGGTTTCGAATCACCCCCCAACTAAGGGGGTTTAGTTCCTCATACTCACAACACAAAGTTTATTGAATTGAAACATCGAAGACATAAGAAAGATTACACCTAAAATGCCAAAGAATTCCACTTTGAATTCTGCACAGCAAGCTCCTCTTTCTTCTTCTCCTTGCTGCGGCAGAGAGGGTTTAGGGGATTTTTGGGTAGTTTTGGATGATTTTGGACGAGGGAGAATGGTGGAAAAATGTCTAGGATGGGTGTAGGGCACGGCTAGGAAGGTTTGGGGTCAGAAAATATGGAGTTGGGTGAAGGTTGGGCTCGGCAAAGGTGAGGGACAGGTTCTGGCGTGAATGGAGTTTTCTGGATGTGTTTTTGGGTTTTGAAAGGTAGATAGGATAGTATGGTGGTGCGGCAAGGTGTGGGAATGGTTTATGGAGGTGGAGAATGGTGTATGGATGTGTGGAATGGTGCTGGAATGGATGGAAGCTGCGGAAAAAGGTGGGAAAGGTTGCTGCAATGGGTGGTGGCGATTTCTGATTTTTAGAATGGGAGGTGAATGGTGCGGCTAAGGGGTAAAACATATATATATAGGCACCTAAAACCCTAAGAAATCAGATTGGGCTAGGGTTAGGTGCGGCTACCTTAATGGACTAGGCTTAGGGTTTATAATCAGATTTTTGCATGTGAACAAGGCCTAGGTGCGGCATAGGTCCAAGAAGTGAAGATGGGTCATCCAAAAGCCCAAAGCCAAGAATAGAAACTCACGAAAATGGAAACCTCTAAGAATAGAAACTTCCAACTTTAGAAACTTTAGTTGCCAATTCCGATTTAGGAAAGGTCAACCCAAAATGGAAACTTTTAGGCTTAGCTTTCCTACTTCGAGTAGGAAACCTCGAATTTTCAACTCTTCAATTCCATCCCAACCTTGTGTTCCAAGCATGTCCTTTTCAATCCAAGCTCACATTTTGCTCCAAAAGCTCCAACTTGCATCATTTCATGTAATATGTCCCTTAAACCTGAAAACACATGAAAGTAGCTTAAAAGACTACTTTAACGAAGAAAACATAACGAAAATGCGTAAGAACTAGCTAACTAAGGCGCATAAATATGCTCCTATCAGACACATAAAAACTTGTTTCTAGAAGCCCTATCCTTTATCCTACAAATCAGCCGCACCTAGCCTTTCTAGAAGCCATGTTTCCCGCCACTAAACCTATTCCTATTTCTTCCTAGTTTCTGCCATTTAGTTAACCTTTTTCCCTGGGGATTTGGAGTGCCAATCATTCTCCAAAGCTACATAGACCATGCCTTTTTCTCCCTATAAATACAAGTGCCGCAGCTTTCATTGAGAACACACCATTCACCACAATTCAGAACCACCTTCCATCACAAATTCGTCCCGTACATCACTCATACACATTCATCCTATTATGCCGCAACTTTGCAAGGAGATAGGAGAGGAGACTCATGGGGCCGTGCTTGCCATTCAAGACATTGGATTGTTGGAGCGTTTCTAGGTGTATTCTATTCATTGTTTTAATGTTTAAATTTAATTGTCTTTGTTTAATTGCAAACATAAGGAGCTAAACTCGTTTTACCTAGGGGGAAATTCAAAGCCCTGAACATATTTGCAATATGAATTGATTACTTCCAATTGTGATTTCATGAATTGTGAATGCAACTTACTTAACTATTTGATTCAGAACTTATTCTTGTCTGTTGATTAAGAGTGCACACTTAGTTTGCATGCAGGGATTTAATCCTAAAATATAAGGGAGTTTCACCTAATAGTTATAAACTTATATTTATAAGTAGTGGAGGCTGCTAGTCACAATCAAGTTAAGTGAATTCCTGGCAAGAGTATCATGTTGTTCATAGTTACGAATGCCTTGTCAATGCTTATGATTTTCACAAAGCTTAATGATCTTTGATTGTATCTCTATTATGCTGTTCATGTAGGGAACTATTGAAGAATAATTTGGTTGTCGATGCGTTGTCCATCCAATTCAATGACTTAAGGAAAATCTAAGGGTTAATTAGTGCTATTCACGGTTAATCTGGGGCGTTGAAGTTCATGGTTTATTGGAAAAGCAACTGGAAATCGATTTGTATGCAAGTGTGTCATGTGTGGAGAAGAACCCTAGCCATTCACCCATTAAATCACCAATTTTGTCCAAATTTATTTAGAGTCTTAAATTTGTTTAGTTTTGCTTTAAATTTGTCTAAAACCCAATCCCCTTTACTTTGTTGTGTCAAGTTAGTTAGAATCTATCTAATTTGTGTTTTTAAGTGTTTTGAGTGAAGTTAAAATCAATTTTCGTCCAAAGTCATCCTTAGTGTTAGTTTGGAGTCATTTTGCTTGTTTTGTGCTGTTTTAAGTAGTTTAAGTCAGTTTTGAGTCATAAGAGTCTAGTTTTGTGTTTTTGAGTCTAGTTTAGTGTTTTAAAGTTTAATTTGTGTAGATTAGCAGCCCTTCTAATCCCCGTCCTAAAACGATCCCTACTTTCATATACTACAATCATAGGGTTTTAATTTGAGTGTTAGAATATTTTCACATCAGTGACATAGCTCGAAATTGATGGAATTAAAGATGTGATACGAGACTAGAGAATCTATAATTGACATAACTATAGCCATTGTCAAAGAAGAAAGTAGAAATTCTAGAGAATTCATATACGAATAATTTGGAATATTCTTTTTTATCAGCATGCGAAAGCATAAAAATGAAGGATCGGTGAAGATACCTGTTTAGACCTAAATTGGGCATGGCCCAATTGCATTTAAAGCCCTAGGAAAGCTTTAGGCCATCGAAGCAAAAAAGGCTGAAGACGGAAGCTCAGCCCATAATTCAAGATATTGGCTGATGTGGCAAGATTGGGCAGCAAACTTATGAAACTGGGCAGGCATAGGGGTCATTAATGAAAGGTTTCACATGTGGAAAAAGCACATTTTTAGGGGTAAAACCCCGTAATTTAGAGAGAGTCAAGTGTGAAATCACCACTTGCCTGTCATATTAGGCCAATGAGGTTTAACCAAGAAGGATGAAGCTTCTATAAAAGCTACAAAAGAACACAAAGAAAATGACACTCAACTCAACTATTAGAAAAATACTTAAAAAGCTCTATTGTTTTCTTTACATTCTCTTTGCACCCCTAGTCATTCCTTTTTAGTTATAGCTCTGATGTAGCCTTCTCGAAATATCGATTTAGTTGGTAGCCATTACTGCTATCCCTTATCCTTTCCGAAAGCTGGCTTTTACTTTGTAAGTTTGTAAAAGAAGTGCCCGAGAGGTAGGGACCCAAGCCCAATGAGATTTATAACGTGTTCGAACTCACTTTATAACGTGACAGAGCTCGAAATTGATGGAATTAGAGATGTGATAAGAGACTAGAGAATCTATAATTGACTTAGTTGTAACCATTGTCAAAGAAGAAAGTAGAAATGCTAGAGAATTCAGATATGAAGAATTGGGAATATTCTCTTTGATCAGTATGCAAAAGCATAAAAATGAAGGATCGGTGAAGATACATGTTTAGATGCAAATTGGGCATGGCCCAATCGTATTTAAAGCCCTAGGAAAGCTTTAGGCCATTAAAGCAAAGAAGGTTGAGGACGGAAGCTTGGCCCAGAATTCAAGATATTGGCTGACGTGGCAAGATTGGGCGGCAAACCTATGCGACTTGGTAGGCATAGGGGTTATTAACAAAAGGTTTCACATATGGCAAAAACACCTTTTTAGGGGAAAAATCCCGTAATTTGGAGAAAGTTAAGCATGAAATCACCACTTACCTCATATTAAGCCATGGGGGTTTAACCTAGAATGATGAAGCTTCTATAAAAGCTACAAGAGAACAGAAAGAAAATGACACTTAACTCAACACTCAGAAAAACACTTAAAAGCTCTATCGTTTTCTTTACATTCTCTTTGTACCCCTAGTCATTCCCTTTTAGTTATAGCTCTGATGCAGCCTTCTCGAAATATCGATTTAGTTAATAGCCATTACTGCAATCCCTTTTGCTTTTCGAAATCTGGCTCTTGCTTTGTAAGTTTGTAAAAGGAGGGTCCGAAAGGTAGGGACCCGTGCTTGACGGGATTTATAACGTGTCCAAAGTCACTTTTTTACCTTTCTAATGCATTAAATATTATCTTTATTACTTCATATTTATTCTCAAGTTCATTTATTACCTTCTAACATGAACTGTTCTGCTCATTTATTGCTTGAAAACTTCACTGTCACTCTACTTTTGGTCATTCCTATGCAATAATGGATTAAACCTAGTAATCTCGAACCAACTAAAACTTGGCACTTAACATCAACACAAGTCTTTGACCTCAAGGCAATAAAAAGGACCTTTTATGGACTTTACCCCTCCAAAAAAATCCCTTAATAAAAGAAGTCATTTTACTTGTGGCGTAAGTAATCAATCTAGTTATGCCCGAATGATTCCCAGTTTGTTGGTTTTGGCCAACAATGACACGCTCATCATACATTTAGTTTCAATAGATAGCTGGAAGACTAGTTAAAGGCCTCGCAGAGGCATCTTTCAAGCTAATCATCACTTTCACCATATACACATAGGGAGTTGTGTGAGGTGCATCCAAGGCTGAACAATACCATGTAAGAATAGCTAGAGGAAGAAGAAGATCGAAGAAAGAGAGAACTGGAAAGAGTGGAGAAGAAAGAGAAGAGAGTTAAATTAGATATGAGACTTGATAAAACAAAATCGAAAGTGGTGGGACATCATTTCAGTACTAGTTTGGGACTGTAGTGATTATAAAACAAAGCTTATTTTATAATTTTTTATATATATATAAGGTGTTTGGTAAACTTAAAAAAAGAAAAAAAAGGGATTATTTTCGAAGTTGTGATGGTTGACAACTGTTGATGCACAAAATCGGAGGTCTTGAAACAACGTAAATCCGACCGTGAATTTGCAAGTAATGTAAATAAGACAAGATATATCGTGGTTCACCCCAAGGTTTGGGCTACCTCCACACTGATTGTATTTCTGAGAGTATTTGTGAGGGAGGGAGTGTGAGAGCTTTGCTCCAGATAGGAGAGGCTTAGGGTTTGTGAGGGTGAGAAGGCTATTTTATAGAATAAGGGCTCCTCCCTTAATTACATATTTACCCCTTCTTTTATTACATAATTACATTTGAGTCCCCCGAGTATTTATACGAGGTCTAAATACGGAGGCCCTAAGTATGGTATAAACAGTAGTCCCCCAAGTCTTCAGTCAAAAGAGTCTTTTGGCTGAAGACTTGAAAATTTAGTCTATGTGTGGGCTGAAGTAACTAGATGTTGTCTTGAACTGATGCTCGATATGAGGCAGTGCTCAATCTGAAATGATGCTCAACTAGAAGTAGCCCACGCTGAGAGGCTGCTCTGCTTGTGGCTTATGTTTCCTTGGTTGGTTCGGCTTTGTGGCTTTGAAGGTGAGGGAGTCCCTTTTATAGAATAAGGGCTCACTCCTCAATACATGAATGATGGACTAGAGTTGATGCTCTCTAATGATGGTGAGGGAGTCCCTTTTATAGAATAAGGGCTCGCTCCTCAATACATAAATGATGGGTTAGGAGTGAGGCTCGCGGCGAGGCGATTGCTCAGCTGGCGGCAATGCTCTCTAACGAAGGTGAGGGAGTCCTTTTTATAAAATAAGGGCTTGCTCCTCAGTACATGAATAATGGGTTAGGAGTGATGCTTGTGGCGAGGCGGTTACTCAGCTGGCGGCGATGCTCTCTAACGAAGGTGAGGGAGTCCCTTTTATAAAATAAGAGCTCGCTACTCAATACATAAGTGATGGGCTAAGTCCCCCAAGTATTTTTCATGAGTGCTCTCTAATGAAAGTGAGGGAGTCCCTTTTATAGAATAAGGGCTTGCTCCTCAGTACATAGATAATAGACTACGTCCCCCAAGTATTTTCATGAGGCCTAGTTGAGGCCCAATATATGGTACATAATGTAGTCCCCCAAGTCTTCGGTCAATAGAGTCTGTTGGCTGGAGACTTCAAATTGAATCCATGTATGGGCCGAAGTGGCGGTTGTTCGGATGCGGTATTTGTATACCCTGCATTGAAGCTTTGTAGGTGAAGCTTTGCAAGTGAAGTTTTGAAGTTAGAGCTTTTGTAAATGAAGCTTTTGAAGCTGGAGCTCTGTAAATGAAGCTTTTGAAGCTAGAGCTTTGTAAATGAAGCTTTTGAAGCTAGAGCTTTGTAAATGAAGTTTTTGAAGCTAGAGCTCTGTAAGTGAAGCTTTTGAAGCTAGAGCTTTTGTAAATGAAGCTTTTGAAGCTGATTGACATGAGTGATGCTCATGAATGTTTATGTTGATTGACATGAGTGATGCTCATGGATGTTGTCATGAGTGATGCTCATGGATGTTGTCATGAGTGATGCTCATGAATGTTGACATGAGTGATGCTCATGAATGTTTATGTATGATTGATATGAGTGATGCTCATGAATGTTTATGTATGATTGACATTAGTAGTGCCCATGTATATTTATGTATGATTGACATGAGTAGTGCTCATTTATGTTTATGTATGATTGACATGAGTAGTGCTCATGTATAATTTTGAAGTACTGTGCGTACTTTTGATCACCTGGTTGGTGGTAATAGCGGTAGGTTGCCGAATAATTTTAGAGTACTGGGCGTACTTTTGATCACCTGGTTGGTGGTAATAGCGGCAGGTTGCCGAATAATTTTGGAGTACTGGGCGTACTTTTGATCACCTGGTTGGTGTTATTTTGGGCTTATGGGCATTCGCTCTCGACATAACATTCCAGCCCATTTATTTTGGGCTTGACCTTGTTTATGTTTTTTTTTACTATTACCCTCTGATAGGGTTTATACAGATGTCTCCAAAAGATAAGAAAAAAATAAATTACATCTGTAAAAAATAAATCCGACCCTCTGATCAATGGGTCACACCCATAATTTTCTTTTCTCTTTTGCAAATGGCCGACAAGGAAATCACGTGGAGTGCCTTTTTTCCCCTTCTGCTTTTGCTGATAAAATCAGTGGTCTTCAGATTGCAGATGGCTTTTACTTTCTCAGAAATCAGGAAATGATTTCACATGCAAACCGCGAGCACTTTCTCCTTTTGCTTTCTCAGAAATCAGAAAATGATGGCTGTTTTCTTTTGCTTTTGTTTCCCATGTGCTCTTGTAGAGCAAAACTTCTCTTTTTTGCATGTGGGTGGTCGATAGCGCGCCCTCCTCCGGATGGGTTGATCAAGCTTTTGCATTATGGGGTAGCACTCCAGGATTGAACCTCTTAGATGGGATGCTCAGCTGCTCATAGAGGGCCATCTTATTCCTTGGATGAGCTTTTGGTCCTCCTTTATCTGCATCATTCACATGGAGCCTCGGAAACATAGGCCCCATAACCTTCTCCTCGTTCCTTCTCAGATCTGCAACCACAACAAAATGGATTCCTTGGGCTCTTCGTTAATGGCGGAGATAAGATCGGAGAGGTGATCAAAGCATAGAAGTGGCTCCACTGGATGGGGTTGAACATCCACAGTAGCAGCCACAACAACATGCTCATTTGCATTGATGCTTGATGTTCCGTTGGCAATGTTTCCAAAGGATGATGCAGCAAGTTTCTCCTGCTCCTGTTTCAACATCACATCCTTGCGACACTTGGAACACATATTCATAATGGCCGTGCCTCCGAAAAAAAAAAAACCCACAATTGTTTACACACAAAATAGGACCTTCAGGGGCTGCTTGGCATCCAGTCTCTTTGTGCTCCATTTTTTGAACTTACCTGCAAAGAGAACATCGATTCCCGAGCTTAGAATCGTATCGGACACGAAGTCCCCCAGCAGATTTTGGATCGCCCGAGGAGAGAGAAAGCGAGAGCCAGCCAGAGAGAGAAAAAGTTTAGTTTAGAGAGAGAGAAATTTGGTCTCGATGTACTCCGTCTCTGGATTGTCGTTGGGGTCTTGGCGCCGCCACTTTTTCTCCTCTTCGTTCTCGTTTCTCTTTGGTTCGCCGCCAAGCGTTCCAAGAACAAGACTTTAGCAAAACCCACAATCCTCGTCTCCAAAAAGATCCAAGAAATCTGGGTCGACCTTGTCCGAACTTGGATCAGAGGAAGCAGAACCGACGGTCAAGTGGTCGGAATTTGACTGGAAGAGTCTTGAATGAGCCGGAGATGGCCTTGGCGGCGGCGCGCCGCGAGGGATAGTTTTGGGGTGATAATGGATCAAAGAGAGTGAGTCTCCTGAAGCTTGTGGACCCCCCAACCCTCCTAGACTTGGATCCGTCAAACCTCGGAGACATTTGGTGCTGATGGAGTACCCTAGACAGAGCTTGCCTGTGCAACCAGTCTTTCTCCCCCGCCAGCCTCCTCTGCGAGCGACTCATTCTCTTGCTTCTCGATCCAATTTTTTCGGTGTCCTTCCTTAACATGCAAATAAATTGATTACCCATTGTTGGTCGTTTTGGCGAATTTTCCAGGAAAATGGAAGAAAGTCAGTTCATTTTCCCGGAAAATGATGTCTTGGTGAGGGAAGACGGTACTGTCTGTCCGTAAAGATGCAATCTTCGGTGCCAAAGCTGATGAACTTTCTATCAGTTTTTCTTGTTCTTCACTAATAGAGAGAGATATTAGATGAGGGTAAGTAAAAAGGAAGGTGATATGTAGAGAGAGAGAGGAGAGCAAGATGGGACTGGTTTCTTGGGTTTTTCTGGGAAAGTTTTGGGTTGTTGGGTTTTTGCAGGTTCACGGTGGAGGTGAAAAAATGAAAGAGAACCGACACAACTTTTTGTATCGTTTCCCACAGACGGCGCCAAATGTTGATGCACAAAACCGAAGGTCTTGGAACAACGTAAATCCGACCGTGAATCTGCAAGTAATGTAAATAACACAAGATATATCGTGGTTCACCCCAAGGTTTAGGCTATGTCCACGCTGATTGTATTTCTGAGAGTATTTGTGAGGGAGAGAGTGTGAGAGCTTTGCTCTAGATAGGAGAGGCTTAGGGTTTGTGAAGGTGAGGAGGTCCTTTTATAGAATAAGGGCTCATCCCCTAATTACATATTTGCCCCTTCCTTTATTACATAATTACATTTGAGTCTCTCGAGTATTTATACGAAGTCTAAATACAGAGGCCCTAAGTATGGTATAAACAACAACAGCAGCCAAATGCTGCTTCAAATTTTTTTGGTGTTTAAAAAAAAAATGCTGCTTTAAAGCATGGGGTTATTTATTTATTTATTTATTTATTTTCAAACCATGTTGCAACAGTGCATGTTTATTGAAAATTTCAAAACACCAAAAACACCCTCGTCACTCTCCTAATCTGCAAACTTCGCTATTTCAATAGTGGTCCCGACTCGCCTATCAAATCTTTCTTTTGGGGATTGATTCTGGGAATTAATTGACCAGCAAACGACATTGAGGTTGTAAGTGGCACCTCGAATCTGGGGGTTGATTCACCAGCAACAGCGTCATGGCTTCCCCAAAGCAGTAACTGTCCCTTCCCTCTCTCCTTGCACGAACCATATTACACATCTACTCTTCAAATTTCCAGCACCATCCAACCACTGACTTGATTCTTATCCTCGTCGCCGAGCCTTCAAAACGCAGGCTACCCGCCACCCACTTGGTCGGGTTGAAGTCAGGAAGTTTCACACCACGACGCCGGCTCAGACTTTGACGATGACGACTTCGATGAGGTTGTTGTCATCCTTCAGATCAAATCGGGGTGTTGGATTACGAGTGGGTGCTTCGTTTTTGGCGAGGGGAAACACAATGTTCAACATGGTGATAGGACCCATTCCTTCGGAAGGGAAAAGAAAGGAAAATGCAAAGAAAACAAGAAATAAAATAACAATTCTTCGTTCATGCTCTCCCAAATGGTTAAAGTTGGTTCTTATACAACCCTAGAGAAAGGAGTGTGCACGATTGGACACGTCACAACTCCCAGACCGTTGGATGATGCCAACACTTACAAATGAAATGACAATAATACCATAATGATATAAACCCAATAACTAGGATCCTAACACGTGATGGTTTGGGTTGTCGACTGTGCAAAAAGGGTGGGGATGGGGGGTTGAGGGCAGGGGAACATGGTTACATGGGTAAGTAGGCTACAAATTTATTTATTTGTTTTTATTTTTTATTTTTTATTTAAGTTGTCTTTTATTTTTTAAATAATTTTTTTTATATCACATTCAGTCATACAATTTTTAGTCATTTAATATAGTTACAACAGTTTATAAAAATTTACTAAACACTCTGATACTGGTTTTTTTTTTTTTTTTTTTTTTTTTTTTTTTTTTGTCAAAAGAACTTTTACAAAAAAAAGTTTACCAAACCAAACACTTAACTGCTTTATCTTACACCTTTTTATTCTCACAACACAGCATAAACAATTTTTTTTTTAAACATAACAATACCAAACTAATCCTTAATCAATTTATTTTTTATTTTTTATTTTGTCATACAATAATTTTGTCAATCAGTTACCTCCTTCTAATTTTTTTTTCAAACTGCAATTTTAATTGGTAAAAATTCGTAGCATGTAGCATGGAAGGTGGTTCCCAAGATTTCAAACTTGGAAAGAGATCCTCTTTGGATCTCTTCCACCAAAACCTACGGATCAAGTGATCCGGAGCATTAAAATTTGATTCAACGGTTAAAAACAGAGACCTCTTTTTAAAGGTATAATAATTTTAGCCGTTGGATCTAGTTTCAAGAGTCCGGATCACTTGATCTATGAGATTTGGTGGAAGTGATCCTTCGAACTTTTTCACACTTCAGTGTAGGCCCCACCTTCCCAAACCTTGTCTGGCAATTCCAAGTGTTTGGTCTCTCAATGTGTTACCCTTATTATACGTTTCATACAGTGAAGGGCACTGAATTAATCGCTTGTACTAACAAGGGTTTAAGGATTATTTGTTGTTTTATGCGCACTTTAGCTCGTTGGAGATCGAGTTCTAACTGACGAATTCATCAATTGTTGGGGACTGAGTCCGGACCCATAAATCCGTTAGTTATTCAACATATACTTTATGGCTATATATAGTACGAGTCCTATGGCAGTGCATGTTCAATTTGTGTTATGGGTAATGTTTTGGACTTGTTAGGTTGTATGACTTGATTATGAGCTATGCTTAAATTCTGTAATGTGAGTTTCTTAGTTGTTAGTGCAAACGTTTTTTGTTTTTTGTTTTAGTTGTGCGGCTTTGCTCCGCTTTGTATTTTCCCTTCTGGATTGTTTTATTGTTGATGTATTTGATGTCTTGTAAACACATTTGATGTATGATTGAATCTTCGTAATGCATATTATATCGTATCCAAATAACCTTATCTCTATATATCTCATAGGATTAAACTAGCGTAGTGACCTCTGAATTATATGGCCCCTGGGTTGCTTCCCCGGGTTGACCCATTAACTTAGTTTTCTTAGGTTTGACTAATTTAGTTCGTATGCATTGAGAATTTAACCTCATATTACTTTCCTAAAAGATGAAAGTGTGAAGGAAGGATAAACTACAGACAATTGATGTTTGCAGCTAGATATCCAATATAACAACTCATCACCAAAGAAGAAACCAAAACCTCTAACTTCTAGTACCATGTCCGTGTTCTATCCGTTCACAGTATAAAACTTCACATCTGCCGTTCTAAGTCCTACGCTACAATGTATAACTGAACGCCACGAGCGCATGTTCGCCTACAAAGAATTGATTTTGGGTTGAACGCTCTACTTTCAATAGTAATGCTAATAACTAGTCAATTTCCAACACTAATTTTGCATGAACATCTAACTGGCATATGTATTTCCATGCTATATATCCATCAAAAACTAATTTCCTAAGTCTTTTGTTTTGCTAAAAAAAAAGTCAAGCTTTGTTTATTAGCCACATTTTTCTGTTACAATTACCATAATCCGAAACTTTTCATCACGTTTTGGTGTCAATGATACCAATGTCAGCCCAGCCATGCTTTTTTCATAGCTATTTGTTGACTATGTTTTTTATACAAAGCGTGTATGTTGGCCATTTTTCTCTTTCATCTTAGAAATTCACCATCCTAAGAGTTACACACACACACACACACACACACACACAAATAGCATGTCCTTCTACTAAAATAGGTTGGAACGCCTGTATGCCAAATCTATGCAAAGTAGGCGCCCTATTCAGTAATACGGGATGCCCTTGCATAACTTACTGAGGTATATGCATTTGAAAGGGGTGCCCGGGTTAGTATATATATCATGAGCAATATGGAGACCTCGCCCATGAAGTAAATCATCGCACCTATGGTCCAACCAATTTACATATTATACTGTTCATAAAGTGTATTTTACTTGCTTTGACTAAGAGAGGTCATCCAGAAATCAAATCATGTGAGATTTTCACTAGATCTTGCTTCATGGGACACAAAAGGATGTTCACTTTTGTATTCAAAGTAAGAAATTTCCTATATAGGAATACTGAGTGATGGACCAATATATGATATCTGCAAGCACTATAATTTTCACATGAGTCTACCCTTGTATAATGTTCTTAGTAAAAAAAATATATAAAAAAAACTTGATGGAAGGTTCTTTCATCTTTCTTAACTGCATTCATGATTAAATTACCCGTTTGAACACAATATTACCCTATTTTAAGGTTGTAGATATGCAAATTTCAGTGAAAATAAATGTTTATCAACGCATTAAATTTCAACATGCAAAGCTTATGTGGCATGTACCAAGAATTTCATGTTTACAAAGGTACCATTGTAAAGCAGGGTTTCTAGATTCGACAACACAATATAAATAAGGGTGCACTCTCCATATCTAGTCTAGTCGAATCAAGTTTCAAAAACTCAATACACACTAACATTTGATTGGGGGATTATGTGATCGAAAGTCGAGAGGATCAACTGTTGAAATATGTATCAGTAACTTAATATACATAGAGGCCTTTAAGGGAAGAGATCTTTAATTTTTTTTTATTAAAAAATGGGGATTAGTTGTGGTGCTCACATCACATATAACTTCAACGATCTGAACCATCTATTTTCAAGTTGCACCTCATATATCATTCTTGCAAAGTATTACCCAAATCGGAAATACTTGAGACATCTAATTGTGGTAAAAGAAATTGATGAACACTTTTGTTTGTACCATACTTGACCAATTCCGAAACTACTGAGCACCGGTCAACGTTATACCGTCAAGGACCTAGAAGAGTTTCCCTCCAACCAGAAGGCTAATCATAGTGCGACACATGTCAACAACAGAAGCCAATCACAACACGACACGTGTCAATGTCAGAATGAAACTAGAAACTCTCTTCTATAAATAGAGATCATTTTCTCACAATATTTCCTAATGTCATTTGTACTAAATCATTCACTAGTACTCACTAAAGGAGAGCTTGAACCTATGTACTTGTGTAAACCTTTCACAATTAATGAGAACTCCTCTACTCCGTGGACGTAGCCAATCTGGGTGAATCACGTACATCTTGTGTTTGCTTCCTTGTCCCTATCCATTTACATACTTATCCATACTAGTGACCAGAGCAATCTAGCGAATGTCACAAACTTAACACTTTCTGTTGTACCAGAGTCCTCGCTGATTTTGTGCATCAACATTTGGCGCCGTCTGTGGGAACGACACTTATTTCCACTCTCTTCAACTTTGCCAAGCTGGTTTCCACCATTCGTACACTCTCTTTTGACCAGGCATCCCTTTCCAACATGGGGAGTGAAGGAAGCCACAACACACAGAATGACACCCCTCTTGCACCTAGTGCGAAGCAACGAAAGAAGGAAAGAAAGAGGGTTGCTCTTCAAGCTAAAGTCGATGAGCTTGAAGCTCAGAACAACAAGATAGCAATGAAGAATGAGGTCCTCCATGAGCCATATGAGAAGCTCTTTAAGATACTCCACGAAACTAGGCGTACTCAAACATGCAAGCTCGTTGCCCCTATGGACATCAACCATCATCTGGGTGCCCCCCAACATGGAGGGTCACCTCTCTTCAACATGGGTATCCCTGATGAGGAACAAGCTAATCATCAAAACATTGATCAACATAAGACTTCTCTCAACCCAGATGCTTCGACCCGAAGTAGAAAAAGTGGAGGAAGACACAACATTGCAGAAGGGTTGGAAGGATCGAAAGCTGTTTATCGTGACTGCCAAGACTTCATAAAGGAACGTCGAGAGAATCCCCTCCACATATGCTCGAAGATCAATGACCCAAGGGATTCTGAAAGACTCGATCCCCTCCCAAGACCCAGGCCAGTTGCCAATCTAGGGAAGGAACGACAGGTCCCAGAGGAACATGAAGGTACGGGGGACTCTGAGGTATTCTGACAGACTCACCCTAGAAGTTAGTACGGCGAATCCAAGAAAAAACCACACGCCCATGCTCAAACTTTCCTACTTCCAAGAGGCGATGGAGACTTACGAAAGAAAATTCCAGTGGTACATAACTCCACTCATGACCCCCTTGTCCTACAGCTCATTGAGGAAGTAAACAAGTTGAAGGCCGAATGTCAGGCCGAGATACCTGACTGGAACCAACCCAAGCCTGGCCTTCTCACAAGAAGAATCGTCGACACCCCCTTCAAACGAAGATAAAACAAAAGCTTGGTTTACAACTCTATACTGGAAGGGAAGACACAATTGAACACCTTAATCTCTTTGAGTCCACCATGGCATATCAGATGCACACAAATGAAAAGCGATGTCTTTTCTTCCCCTCCACCCTCTCTGGCGGAGCTCTAAACTGGTATTGCCGTCTTGCACCTAAGACAGTAGACTAATTTGAAGAATTAAGGAAATTGTTTGTTTCTTAACATATCTTCCAGACCAATTACTTGCATTCTGCATATGACTTATACACTATTCGCCAGAAGCCGGACGAGTCACTACGAGAGTATGCTGGTCGCTTCAGCCATGAGTATTCTCGATACGCTGAGGTAGATGACAAGACTGCCTTCAAGGTCTTCATGGCAGGCCTACGTGATTGTTTCTTCAAGTACATGATCAATTCCAACACTTGGAAGACTTACTATGAGGTGATGGCACAGGCTTACAACCACGCCTTCGCCGAAGTAAGGACATACCAAGGGAACCCCCTATGGTTAACCCCTATCAACAAATGGGAAGTGGAAGTCAAATTCTACCAAGAGATGAGATATTGGCCATTCAGACACCCATTGCATCATCTCCTGCCTTATTTAGCTACTCGCTAAGTCACCAAACGTATCTGTCTCTTGGTAAGAGGAAAGATTTTTACTCTAAGCAAGCCCATTACAACAAGAGGGATAAAAGTTTGTATCAAGACAACCAGGGGTGAACGTACCGTCGACTATTATGACTATAGGGCCAAGCCTCACTCTTTCAAAGTGGAGGACTAGGTACTGAAGGAAATGGTATTATAAGAAGGCATACATATTACAAATGTTTTGACTCTCAATCGCTTAAGATCTTTTGTCACACAAGCCATTCGGAAAATATTTAAAGAAGAGGGAATTCAGACAACTTCTTCTGAGTCTTTTGCATTCCTAGCACTGGAACACTTGGTCTACGCTGACCTACCCTTATACTCCAACTTAGAGCTTCAACATGCATACTTTGACACAAAGTATGTGATACCAACCAACATGGTTCACATATCAAAAGCATGGATCCCTTCATGCATAGCAAAACATTCATAAGCGTCACTCATATCAATCAACATAAACGTTATACATTCAAACACATTCATACATAAACATCATACATGCCAACACATTCATACATAAACATCATACATTCCAACACATCCATACATAAGCCAACTGTGATTCGAAAGGGTTCAACATACTTTGTGTCTTCGACACTTGCTACAATGTGCCTCAACACCTTGCCCTTATTCTCACCAACCAGGTGATGAAATGTACAACCCGTACTCTAATATCATTTGGTAACTTGCCACTCATGCCACCAACCAGGTGATGAAATGTACAACTCGTACTCTAATATCATTTGGTAACTTGCCACTCATGCCACCAACCAGGTGAAGAAGGAACTCATCTTCGTGCCACCAACCAGGTGATGAAATGTACAACCCGTACTCTCCTTCATGCCACCAACCAGGTGATGAAATGTACAACCCGTACTATAATATCATTTGGTAACTTGCCACTCATGCCACCAACCAGGTGAACAAGGAACTCATTTTCATGCCACAAACCAGGTGAATAAGGAACTCATCTTCATGCCACCAACCAGGTGATGAAATGTACAACCCGTACTCTTCTTCATGCCACCAACCAGGTGATGAAATGTACAACCCATACTCTAATATCATTTGGCAACTTGCCATTCATGCCACCAACTAGGTGAAGAAGGAACTCATCTTCGTGCCACCAACCAAGTGATGAAATGTGATGAAAGGTGATGAAGGAACTTACCTTCATACCACCAACCAAGTGATGAAACCAACTCACCATTCATTCCACCTACCAGAAGACGAGTGGTACAACTTGTACATGTGAACTCCTAGCATTCACAAATAATAAAAAACCTTCAAGCTTGACAACTCAGCTAGGGAAGCATTTATGCCCAACAAGAGTTATAGTCAGGAACAAAGTTTTATTGCAAGCCAACAACAACTTCAGTGCATGTCATACGAAGATCAAACTATTCAGCCCTCTTGCATCTGCTTTAGACATTTCCCTTCTGTAACAATGCAAACACTACAACTCGCAGAAAGCTTCACACTCTTGATCAAGACAGTCTGAAGCAAAACCAATTTATGGTGTTAACAAGAGCTTCATCAATGGAGGGCAACCATAATTCTCAAAAGCTTCACACACTCTTGATCAAGACAGTGTGAAGCAAAACCAATTTATGGTGTCAACAAGAGCTTCATCAATGGAAGGCAAGCATAATTCTCAAAAGCTTCACATACTCTTGATCAAGACAGTGTGAAGCAAAACCAATTTATGGTGCCAACAAGAACTTCATCAAAGGAGTTCAACCACAATTCTTAAAATCTTCACACACTCTTGATCAAGATAGTGTGAAGCAAAACCAATTTATGGTGCCAACAAGAGCTTCATCAATGGAGGGCAACCACAATTTTCAAAAACTTCACACACTCTTGATCAAGACAGTGTGAAGCAAAACTAATTTATGGTGCCATCAAGAGCTTCATCAATGGAGGGTAACCACAATTCTTAAAAGCTTGACACACTCTTGATCAAGACAGTGTGAAGCAAAACCAATTTATGGTGTTAACAAGAGCTTCATCAATGGAGGGCAACCATAATTCTCAAAAGCTTCACACACTCTTGATCAAGACAGTGTGAAGCAAAACCAATTTATGGTGTCAACAAGAGCTTCATCAATGGAAGGCAAGCATAATTCTCAAAAGCTTCACATACTCTTGATCAAGACAGTGTGAAGCAAAACCAATTTATGGTGCCAACAAGAACTTCATCAAAGGAGTTCAACCACAATTCTTAAAATCTTCACACACTCTTGATCAAGATAGTGTGAAGCAAAACCAATTTATGGTGCCAACAAGAGCTTCATCAATGGAGGGCAACCACAATTTTCAAAAACTTCACACACTCTTGATCAAGACAGTGTGAAGCAAAACTAATTTATGGTGCCATCAAGAGCTTCATCAATGGAGGGTAACCACAATTCTTAAAAGCTTGACACACTCTTGATCAAGACAGTGTGAAGCAAAACCAATTTATGGTGTTAACAAGAGCTTCATCAATGGAGGGCAACCATAATTCTCAAAAGCTTCACACACTCTTGATCAAGACAGTGTGAAGCAAAACCAATTTATGGTGTCAACAAGAGCTTCATCAATGGAAGGCAAGCATAATTCTCAAAAGCTTCACATACTCTTGATCAAGACAGTGTGAAGCAAAACCAATTTATGGTGCCAACAAGAACTTCATCAAAGGAGTTCAACCACAATTCTTAAAATCTTCACACACTCTTGATCAAGATAGTGTGAAGCAAAACCAATTTATGGTGCCAACAAGAGCTTCATCAATGGAGGGCAACCACAATTTTCAAAAACTTCACACACTCTTGATCAAGACAGTGTGAAGCAAAACTAATTTATGGTGCCATCAAGAGCTTCATCAATGGAGGGTAACCACAATTCTTAAAAGCTTGACACACTCTTGATCAAGACAGTGTGAAGCAAAACCAATTTATGGTGCCAACAAGAGCTTCATCAATGGAGGGTAACCAGAATTCTCAAAAGCCTCACACACTCTTGATCAAGACAGTGTGAAGCAAAACCAATTTATGGTGTCAACAAGAGCTTCATCAATGGAAGGCAAGCATAATTCTCAAAAGCTTTACATACTCTTGATCAAGACAGTGTGAAGCAAAACCAATTTATGGTGCCAACAAGAACTTCATCAAAGGAGTTCAACCACAATTCTTAAAATCTTCACACACTCTTGATCAAGATAGTGTGAAGCAAAACCAATTTATGGTGCCAACAAGAGCTTCATCAATGGAGGGCGACCACAATTCTCAAAAACTTCACACGCTCTTGATCAAGACAGTGTGAAGCAAAACCAATTTATGGTGCCATCAAGAGCTTCATCAATGGAGGGTAACCACAATTCTTAAAAGCTTCACACACTCTTGATCAAGACAGTGTGAAGCAAAACCAATTTATGGTGTCAACAAGAGCTTTATCAATGGAGGGTAACTAGAATTCTCAAAAGCTTCACACATTCTTGATCAAGACAGTGTGAAGCAAAACCAATTTATGGTGCCAACAAAAGCTTCATCAAATGAGTTCAACGACAATTCTCAAAAGCTTCACACACTCTTGATCAAGATAGTGTGAAACAAAACCAATTTATGGTGCCAACAAGAGCTTCATCAATGGAGGGCAACTACAATTCTCAAAAGCTTACTACACTCTTGATCAAGACAGTGTGAAGCAAAACCAATTTATGGTGCCAACAAAAGCTTCATCAATGGAGGGCAACTACAATTCTCAAACATTCAAGGCATATTCAAGATTGTTTGAAGCAAATTCAATTTATATGGTTCATACAAACCTTCAACTACTACAAGGTGTGGCTTGCATCACAATCTCTTGCTCAACAATGTGGAAGGAAAATTTGTATATGTTGTCTCTCCCATATTTCCAAATTTCTAGTTTCCAAAAAAAAAAAAAAAAGGGAAATTCAACAAAACTTCATCAATGAAGGACAACTACAAATTCTCAAAAGCTTCACACTATCTTGATCAAGATAGTGTGAAGCAAAATCAATTCTTGGTACCCAACAAAGCTTCATCAATGTAGGACAACTACAAATTCTCAAAAGCTTCACACTATCTTGATCAAGATAGTGTGACGCAAAAGCAATTCATGGTACCCAACAAAAACTTTAACTCTAAAACTTCACCTACAAAGCTTCAACTCCAAAGCTTCACCCATAATAGCTTCACCTACAAAAGCTTCACCCACCACAAAAGCTTTACCTACAAAAGCTTCACCCACAATAGCTTCACCTACAAATGCTTTACCCAAAAAAGCTTCACCAACAAAAGCTTCACCCACCACAAAAGCTTCACCTACAAAAGCTTCACCCATAAAAGCTTCACCAACAAAAGCTTCACCCACAAAAGCTTCCCCCACCACATAAACTTCACCCACAAAAGCTTCACCTACAAAGGTTCAACACAAAAGCTTCACCTACAAAAGCTTCACACTATCTTGATCAAGATAGTGTGAAGCAAAATCAATTCATGGTACCCAACAAAGCTTTTACCTCAAAGCTTCACCCATAAAGCTTAAAATATATATATATACACATACATATTTTTGGAAATTCGAAAATTCAAAAATTCAGAAATTCGAAAATTCAAATATTAAAAAAAAAAAAAATTGCCTAGGCCTCATCTTTTTTGGGCCTAACAACTTTCATAACAAATATATATGAAGGAGGAGTTTTGGGCTACCACTTAGAAAGGAAAATGGTTAAGTTTTGTTACTTTGGAAACTTGGCTACTAGCAAGACACCTCATTCGTCAACTCCCTCGACCGGAGACTTGGGGGACTCCTACCATATGCTACTGCACCTTGATACTCGGAAGTCTCACGACCACTTAGTGACTTGGATTTTTTCAAGTCTCCAACCGAGAAGTTTTCCTCACTCAGGAAATTAAAGGAGCACTACCTCAACCTACATGCTTCACTCACAAAGGTTCAACATACAAGATTCAACAAAAGGAAAAATTCAAAGAATTTAGTGAAGAAGGCCTTGGTGTATTTAACACAATATGTTGAAATGAAGCAAAGCTTGTTTATTGATATCTTCGATAAGTTACAAATATGTACATATACATGAATCAAAATAAACAAACAAGAGGGAGCCTTCACAAAGGTTGCTCAGGAGAAGTCTCAGCAGTCGGCAGAGCCCCAGAAAGAGGAGGCACCAGAGGGTGATTATTCGGAGCCTCAATACTAGGCAAAACCTCAGAAGGAGGAGGCACCGAAAGTTGATCATTTGGAGCTTCATTACGCGGTACAGCTCCAGAAGACGAATGCAATAAATGCCTTTGGAACAAACCCACAAACCTCTGATGATCAAGTAAAATCTGACCATCAGATTCCTGCAGCTGGTCGAGCTTTCTCTTCATGTTTGTAGCATAGTCATGTGCGAGCCTGTGCAACTGTTTATTCTCATGCTTGAGCCCTCTGATCTCCTGTTTGAGATTTATCACTTCAGCCGCCAATGATTCAACTTGGCGGGTTCGAGCAAATAGGCGTTGGGCCATATTAGACACAGAACCTGCACATTGAACACTGAGAGCCAGAGAATCCTTAACAGCCAATTCATTAAACCGTTTGGAAAGTAGTCTGTTATCTTTGGGAGTGAGAAGGTTCCTGGCCACCACCGTAACGGTCATATCATTCTTCATCACAGAGTCCCTAACGGTAAGAGGACCAGTAAGGGATAAGAAGGATGGGCGCCATATGTTGTCTTGAGAAGGCATGGCTGCCTCTTCACCAAAGTTCAAGTCAAAACGATGGTCGGATGGGCCAGACATTCTCAGAAATGATGAAGGAAAAATGAGGTGCAATAAATCTCTGAAGTAAGGGGAAAATTCCTACAAGAAATAACTCTCTGAATGTACTTCTTGCACACAATTGGTGCCCTTATAAAAGAAAGGGCAATAGGGCCGTTGGTTCAAAAATCAAAGAGGCACCACTCTCCGGATTTCAAAGAGGCACCATTTTCCACACGTAACATCAGCTCCTTGGGTACCATAGATAATTTTGCCAAAGATCTCTGACAAAGTTTAGACACATAAATTTTGAAGGTCCAGCTACCCTACTATTACCCATAAGGGTAAAGGAACAGCACCACTGCTTGATAACTAAAAACTCCCAATGTGTGTCAACCTTCGTGCTCTGTGGCAAGACAAACTGGTTAAAATGCCCAACCTTTACTCACATTCAAGAAAACACTCCCAACAAGATTGATTACTCAAAAATCTAAGAGGCATTGTCCTCCGAATCTCGAGAGCCAGACTCCCAACAGGATTACTTTCTAAAAAATCAAAGAGACACTGCTCTCCGAATCTCAAGAGTCAGACTTCCAACAGGATTGCTTTCTCAAAAATCGAAGAGGCACCGTTCTCCGAATCTCGAGAGCCAGACTTCTAACATGATTACTTGCTAAAAAATCGAAAAGGCATCGCCCTGCGAATCTTGAGAGCCAGACTCCCAACAGAATTACTTTCTCAAAAATCAAAGAGACACTGCTTTCCGAATCTCAAGAGTTAGACTCCCAACAGGATTGTTTTCTCAAAAATCGAAGAGGCACCGTTCTCTGAATCTCGAGAGTTAGATCCCCAACAGGATTGCTTGTTCGAAAACTGAAGAGGCACCGCTCTCCGAACTTCGAGAGCCAGATTTCCTTGGATAAAGCTTGTCTGCAATCTTCGCACACAACATCAGCTTTCCAGATATCACAGACCACTTTTTCAAAGTGCTCTGACAAAGTTAAAACATATGAAGCTTGCAGCTTCCACTACATTGCTATGACCAAGAAGGGTAAATGAATAACACTACTACTTGTTGTTAGGGAGACTCTTATATATGTCGACCTCCATCCTCCACAGCTAGGCAGACCTGCAAATAAAAAAATGCTTAACTTTTCTTCACATCTGAGAGGGCACTCTTAGCAGAGTCTCTCGAAATACTCAGCTTCTTTTCCTCCTAATAATACCTCTGCAAACAAGCCACACCAAAGCAAGAGTATCTCATATCATCAGGGTTAAAAGCAAGAGTATCTCATATTATGTTTTTTCCCTGTCTTTTCCTTTGGCCTTATTCTTACCTGCAAGACAAGGAGAAAGAGAGCAATCAGTTAGCACTTGGAATCAAGCTTCCAGTCAGGAATTGTCTGCCTAGAACCCCTTGCCTGATTACTTACTTGGAATTGCTCTCAAGTACCCATCTTCAACATCTTATGCTTCTAGAGAAGATAACACATCTGCCTGAGGAACAAATAGGGCAAGTAAGAAGGATACAAGGAAGCATATGGAGATAAGCGTAACAGAACATGTGCCAATACATCCACTACTTTGTCAACAGCAAAAGTATCCCATATCATCAGGGTCGAACGTACTATAGATTTGATGGACTTGTTTTGATCCTCAAATTCTTGAGTTTGCCTTATACTCTGGAGGAAACCAGAAAACCTTCCAGCCGAGTTCAAGATAACCCTGTGGAAAGTTACTTCTTCAAAAGAAAAAGTATCTCATATCATCTCTTCTCTAGTTGCTTCTCCTTATCCTTGTTGCTGTTTACAACACAAGGAGAAGGATAACAATCAACCGGAAGTCGAAGTCGAACCTCCGATCTAGGTTGCTTGCTTGGAAGTCTGATTGCATACCTTGTCTGTTACCTCTTTCGACAAATCTCTTGGCTCGGCGACTTGAGGGACTCCTACTACATGGTTTATATCGCGCTTGACCAAGCCTGAAACTACAAGTAAGCTTCAAGTCAAATTGATACATTACCTTGTGCATCTCCACTGGTTAAAGATACCACCCCTGGATGGAGGAAAAGTACTTCTAGAGAAGATGCCACATCTACCTATGAGACAGATAAGGCAAGTGAAGACGATACCACACTTCGGTACTTAGAAGTTTTGTGATTACTCAGTGGCTTGGATCTTGCAAGTCCCCAACCGAGGAGCTTCCCTTACTTGGGAACTTAGGGGAGCACTGTTTGTACCATACTTAACCAATCCAAAAACTACTGAGCATCGGTCAACGTTATACCGTCAATGACCCAGAAGAGTTTCCCTCCAACCAGGAGGCCAATCATAGTGCGACACGTGTCAACAACAGAAGCCAATCACAACATAACATGTGTCAATGTCTTAATGAAACTAGAAACTCTCTTCTATAAATAGAGATCATTCTCTCACAATATTTCCTAATGTCATTGTACTAAATCTTTCACTAGTACTCACTAAAGGAAAGCTTGAACCTATGTACTTGTGTAAACCCTTCACAATTAATGAGAACTCCTCTACTCCATGGACGTAGCCAATTTGGGTGAACCATGTACATCTTATGTTTGCTTCCCTGTCCCTATCCATTTACATACTTATCCACACTAGTGACCGGAGCAATCTAGCGAATGTCACAAACTTAACACTTTCTGTTGTACGAGAGTCCTCACTGATTTTGTGTATCAACATTTGAGATCTGCATGCTATTCAATAATAACGATGGGTCACTGTTTCTGGACTGTAAAAATAAATTGTTTCTGGATTTTAAGTTACACTGTTTCTGGAATCTAAGTCACTGTTTCTTAAATATAAGCTAGAAAAGAAATAGTGAAATTCATTGTATTTGGATTCAAAACAAAATAAGCACCTTGTTTCTTAAATATAATCAACTAATGCATGAAAGAAAAGAAACAGTTAAAGATTAAAACATAGACTGTTTATGGAATTTAAGACGCTGTGTTTGAATTTTGGTTCTTTTCTTTCCAGATATAGTGTTTGTTTGTGCACAGACAAAACAAACATTGTATCTGATTTTTTTTTCTTCCAAAAATAGTGTTATGTTTTGGGTTCTTCAGAAACAGTTTTATGTTTTGGTTCTTTTTTTTTTCTAGACACTTTTCCGCCAGTTTCTGCCATTAAACTTCTTTGAACTTGTTTTGGCGGCTTGTTCTTATGAATGCTTCATTTTTCAACTTTGATTTGGTTATTTTTGAAATGGAGGAATTCAATTTGATAGGAAGATAGGGAGTTATTATAGCGGTTTCGTGCTGGGTTGAGGTTGGTGAAGAGTTAGGACAATATCAAATCATTTAGGGGTATTTACAGAAGTGTAAATTTGTAGCGGGTTGGGCTTGTAAGTTTGACCTGTTAACAATAGTTTTGGATGATTTTTTATTAAACTTTGAGCCATTTTGGTTAAATAACATTTTGAGATGGTTTTTTGTTAAATATTTGTTGGCCAAGCCATTTCATTAAAGCTCCATTGATTTTTCTGTTTTGAAAAAATGAAAACTAATGAAAATGGCTTGAAAACTTTGAGTTTTAATGATAAGGACAAAATAAAGGGTAAAGTGAATGGTACCATGTTTGACTTTTTAGTGTAAAAATGTGATTTTTCGTTAAAGTGTTAAAGTGAACAGTAACATGAACTTTTCGTTAAAACTCCCTTTAAAAAATGGGTCCATACCATTTACATTTAAGAGGGCTCCATACCAAATTAGGAATCTTCTTTGCCGACCTTGACCTTTTTTTTTTAATTTTTTAATTTTTAATTTTTTATAATCATGACAAACAAAAACTAACTCCGAACATATTTCACGTGTAATTATTTTGGCTTGGCTTATAAGTGAAGGGGCCAATCAAAATATATCATTAGGTTTAGAAGATCGCAATTCAAGGTAAGCATATAGAAACTATGAGTTTAATCTTTTTTAATTTGGTAAATTTGAATTTATATTTTATTGTTGTAGATATATTTTGGTAGGTCTGTTATTTTTTGGTTTCTATATATAGATGTCTATAAGTGATGACATGACAATATCTTTAAGAATTAATTATTAAAAAGGACAAATTTTATGATCGTTATGCATTAAAAGACATATAAATTGAAAGGCCTCCCAACAATAGGTCGCCTAGGCCCCAAAATATCTGGCTGGCCCTATGAATAAAGAGTTGGAGCTCTCAATTTGAGTTCGAACTTATTTGAATATGATTATGATAACATGATTTCCATAATATGTATGATTATGTATGAAGGTATACCATATCATTGGTTTACTGATATATACATAATCGTAGTGGAAGTAAGTTAATTATTTAATAAAGTAAATAATTTAATTAATTAATTCTAAAAAATATGTCTGATGGAATATAACTAAAACATTATATCTTTCGACAGAAGTTACAACTTCTCCTGAAATGATATGAACTCTCTATATATACTTTAAAGCCGTTGCTAGAGAATTACTCCAACAATAATGTATTTTTGCTTCTCTCTGACTCATATCTTCCACACTACATTGCGATCGACGGTTTAACAACCTTGGTTTCTGGTCCTTTTAATCCACTATTTCTATGCTCTCGTAGATGTATTTTTTTGAGTCACCAGCTTTGCTTTGACATACTGTGAGACCAAAGGTATTCTACCACCTTAAGTACGGAAGCAGCATAGAAGAAGAGATATTAGTCTGTCATCAATGTATGCTGGAATACCTCTTATATTGAAAATAAAATAAAAATAAACTTCCATGCATGCATCATGCTACTTTAATCTTGTTTTTGGACCACAATGGAAAACAAAAGATGATTCTTTTCACTTCTATTATGCAGCAGCATCAAGTATTTTCTGTAAAGTATAAAACACTTTGTTCTAAGTCTTCCTCAAAAGGAAGAAGAAGATCTAGCAACTTAAAAGCCACGTAGAATTAAAGGCTTTGGAGACAAATGAAATCAACTTCTATATCTTGTTCTTGGTGGCCTCAACAATGAACACCCTTCATCCTATACTTCCGTCTTCTATTATTTATTTATTAATGGGAAGTTTGTTATTTTTGTAATTGTAAAGTATGAACGTATATATGTTGATGAACAAGATAATATGAAAGTTTTATGAGATTGTAAAATCAAATATAATGCATATTGAAGGATTCCACTACTAATCATTGTTGTGACTTGTGAGTTGTGTTTTATTTGGAAAGAAATGAATATTCAGAAATTTCAAAATACATTTTAACTTGGCATCAAAACATGTTATTCTTCTGATAAATCACGACTTGATTTATTGGGCTTAAATTTACTTTCTTAACTTGAGCTCTCAAAAAGTTGCACTAGCTCCAACTTTGGATATTAGTGTTTTCTTAAAAAGACACAAGATCTGAATAATTTTGTTTAACCACTCAACTAGTTGGGACAAGTACGCTTTTAATATTGATTAGTAGTGAGTTGTTGGACTGATTGTAAGCTTCTAATAAACCATGTTACTAGTGACAAATATGAACATCATGTGAGTGGCATGATAGGACAAGTTCATTGCGAGTGTATTGGACTAAAGCACACTTGATGGGCTGCCGCCCTAAATTTGATTTTGGGGCACCTTTGGGTGGGAAACAATCTCATCATCTTATCTTATCCACATTCAACAGCCCAATTACAAAAACAAACCGCACCGAATGGGACCCTATTCTTTGCCCCAATAGCCTACAACCCAAAACCTAAATTATTATTTAAAAAAAAATTGTTGGAATATTATATGCTATATTTAAATGAAAAACTAACCAAAACACCCTCAAAAATTTTATTTTAATCATAAGGACAAAACAATTCAATAATACCCAAAATGGGCATGTAAAAGAAGACAAGGGAAAGAGTATTTAAAAGAAAAAGCATTTCAGGGATATCACATGCAAAAGTTGGCCATTAGGAGACAAACCATGCAACAAATTCAGATGTAAAAGGAGACAAGCAAGTTCACATGCATTATGCCACGTTTCAGAAACAGTGCTAACAATTTCAGCACCAGTAGAAGCATAATGATAAATGACAAGTACCAAAGAAGTGTCCACACCGTTTATTTATAATTTTAATATCATTGTATCCTGATTCAGTCTATATAAGTGAAGTTTCATTCATTGTAAAGACACACCTTCACCACTCAACATCTGAACACCCTACTCTCACACCATCTTCATACTCTCAAGCATTCGTAGCCTTCATAGCATCCTTGTAAATATCTCCTTGTAATCACTTTCTTGTAAACAACTATCTCTGTAAACATTCCATATATCAATAAAAGTTCAAGTGTACATATTCAAGCAATCTCCAAGTCTTAAGTAAGTTTTCTTTTCCTTCTTTAGTGTGTTTGTTTAATTAGACTTTTAGTCCAAAACAGGGAAACACTATTGTGGTTATATTATTAACTTGCTAAACTGACGATCATACTTTGTTTGAGCACTCTGTTATAGTTGAATGCTTGCCATACAAATAACTGGACATTAACTAGGGTACCTCTGAGTTCTTCGTACCTCTAACTTCAACCGTTAAGGCCTTATACTTGTACTGTGAGTGGCCGTCATGCTGAAACATGTCGAGTTCCATGTGCAAGGTTCTATGTCTAGTTATTATAATGACCATCCGACTATTTAACTGAGCATGCATTGCGAATTTGGTATAAGAGCCATGTTTAGCATTTTAATAGTATAATTATAATAGGAAAGTACCTTGAGGACGGAAGTCATTGATACAATTGATATCACACTTGTTTATTTTGTATGAATAACAGATATTATTGTCCCTGTAGACCCTGACAATTACCAGGTATTTATTTTCTCAGGCATCCAACTATAACTAGCATAAAAAGAAGATTAGCATATATATCCAAAATAATTATCAGTACTTTGAAGAAGCAAAAGTTTTATCTTGGTTATATTGAACATCTTTCATTTATTCTTAAATATAATAACACAGAAGTGCATCATAAAGTCTTAGAAGCGAAAAGAGCAACAGATCGAGTTTTAGAGACATTGAAAGAAAAAAGAGAGTTTATAAGAAACTAGTTAGCCGTAACTCTAGAGAAAGGTAAACTATAGTTTATAATAGATTATCTTAATTTAGAAATTAGTGAACCTCAAAAATGAAAAATAACTTTAGACCAAAATAGTTTAGTTTGTTATTTTCCATTGAGAAAGCATAATCATATTTTGCATAGTGAAAAAAATCCACAAGCCAATAGTATTATAGATTTTATTATTAGTCAAGCAGAAAATATAAAATTAGAAAATAATAAGCATAATCATTTGTTAAACTAGTTGTTAGAGCATTTTCAGAAAAATTCCATAAAAATAATTAGACAAAATTTAGATTATATTACATCTCAGTTAGAAGATAATAATAAAAATATTCAAAGGTTTCCTAGCAAAAGAAAGATAAAGGAGCTTGTTGACCTCATAGATAGTAAGCCGAAGTAAGTAGAGTTTAGATCATTATAAATAGTTGAGTAGCTAAAATTAGAAGTTCAAAAAATTCAATTAGTATAAAAATAGTTAAGTGAACAAGTAGATAAGTTGCATAATAAAATAGATAAATTATTAGTTTAATGACCGATTCTAGAACTAGCAGAAAATATATCCAAGCTTTGAAAGAAATTAGTAAGTTAGATAAAAAACCAGTAGGTTTAACAGATTTTTCAACACAAGTATCCAGTACTAATATTCCATTAGGCAAAATAATTTGATTATTCAATTAGTTTTAAGTTTGGCTGAAATATTAGATCAAGTTGAAGAACAAATAGCAGAAATAAACCAAGTTTTACATAACACTGTGAACACGGAAAATTCCTGAAACGAAAACGACAAGAACAACGTGCACAAACAAATATTATGTATTTGATGATTTTGGGTTACAATCTCTCTCAAATTTGATCCTCTGATTCGATCTCCGTGAGGTGTTGATTGGTGGGTGTTTCGTTGATCCAAGGGCCGTCGAGGCTTGATCTTGGATGAACAGTTGGAAGTTTCTTCAAAGGGCCGTGGGCTTGATCTTTGAGGTGGATTTGAACGGATCTTCAAAGGGGCTTTTGGGCTTGATCTTTGAAGAACAGTGATGAACGGATCTCCAAGGGCTTTTGGGCTTGATCTTGAAGAACAGTGATGAACGGATCTTCAAGGGCTTTTAGGCTTGATCTTGAAGAACGGTTGGATGTGTGGATTTGTCGACGTTGTTGATCCAAAGGGCCGTTGGGGCTTGATCTTGGATGAACGGATGATGAACGATGATGCTTTCTTCAAGGGCCGTCGGGGCTTGATCTTGAATTGGTGGATGATTGTTGATCCAAAGGGCCGTTGGGGCTTGATCTTGGAAGAACGATGAACGAAGAACGAAGAACACTTTCTTGATTCTTCGGGAACCTGGATGCTTGAGAGCTTCGGAGTTTCAGAGCTTTAGAGCTTCAAGGTGTAATATGAATTGGTTCCTTTAAATGAATGAAATAGGCTTGTATTTATAGAAATTTCCAAGGCCTAATTTTGAATATAATATTCCAGATGAAATAAGTCGTTTCTGCCAGGTGTTGACACGTGTCCTATTTGATGACTTTTCCAACTCATTTCAATTTTCGTTGAGTCACACGCTACGTGTAAAATTTATGTAATACATGAGCGTTGACACTTTGATTTACCGGTCAACATTTATTTACGAAATTTCGATGTCTACAAATGCCCCCACTTCAAGGCACGTCGTATACATGTGCTTGTCACGTGTAGGAGATGCGTTTTTGAAGTCCCTTACTGTAGATGTCGATCCAAGGGCCATCGAGGCTTGATCTTGAATTGGGCTGGAGATTGTTTCAAGGGCCGTTGAGGCTTGATCTTGAATTGGGCTTGAGATTTCTTCAAGGGCCGTTGAGGCTTGTTCTTGAACTTTTGTTTGAAATTTCTTCAAGGGCCGTCGAGGCTTGATCTTGAAGGTTGAAATTTGGCCACAAGGAGCTTCATGTGGTAGATGATCTTTGGCTCTGGTAATGGATGAATCGGTACGTATTTTGTTGCGCTTGTTGACTTTCCACAGCTTTGATCTTGAACTGGGTTGGAAGATTTTCTGGATTCCTCCAATTGTTGATTTTCCACAGCTTATTCTTGAACTAGGTTTTGATTCAAGGGTGGTAGACACTTAATCTTGAATCGGACTTGTGATTTCCTCAAGGGCCGTCGAGGCTTGATCTTGAATTTGGTTGGAAACTTCTTCAAGGGCCGTTAGGGCTTGATCCTTGAAGGTTGACTTGAACACATGACAAGCAGGCACTAGGTGAAGGTGACGACTTGTTGCTCTGTTCAATCTTTCTAATTCACACATGAGCAGTTTGGTCAACGGTATGATCTTCAAGATTGATGGGCTTTTCTTCCAGTTGGTGACTTGATCTTTAAGGATTTGATTCAAGGGTGGTGAATCGGCACGTGCAGCCTACAACGCCTAGTAAGTCGACCCAAGAATTTGAGGGTCAAAACGAATTCACCGTCAGAGTGATTGCAACTTTGATGATATGAGATACTCTTGCTTTTGAAGAAGTAGCGGATGAATCGGCACGTGCTTGGTTGCACTTGTCTCCACATGCTTCAAGGTATCATCTTCATTTCCTTTATCTGTTCCTCAGGCAGATGTGGCATCTTCTCGAGTTCTTCATCTCAGACTCTTTCCGCCGAGTTGACTGAGCATGCTGCATTCTTCTCTGCTTGTTTCTTCAGGCAGATATGGCAGCTTCTCGAGTTCTTCAGCTCGGACTCCTTCTCCTGAGTTGACTGTGCAGACTGCATTCTTCTCTGCTTGTTCCTTCTGCACCTTGTCTCCACATGCTGCAAGGTATCATTTTCACTTGCATTATCTGTTCTCCAGGCAGATGGGGCAACTTCTTTGGAAGTACAGCAGCAGTGGGAAACGAGTACTCGAGAGCAGTGCTAGGTAGGCAATCAGGGAAGGGTTCCAAGCAGTCGGTTCCTTACCCGAGTTTGAGTGGAAGTTCCGACATATTGTTTTCTTTATCCTTGTCTTTGTAGGTAAGAACAATGACAAAGGAAAGGACAGGGAGAACGCATGATATGAGATACTCTTGCTTTCTACCCTGGTGATATGAGATACTTTTGCTTTGGAGTCATTGGCTTGCAGAGGTACCCCAAGGAATAAGGAACATTGAATGACTCGAGAGGCTTCGTTGGGAAAGCATTTTTGGAGATGAAGAAAGGCTCTGCATGTCTGCCTTGCTATGGAAGGTGAAGGTGGACAGTTATAGGAGGTCCCTTAATACCTGTAGAGGTACTATTCTTTCACTCGTGTCGGCAACTAACGCGTGATTGAACAGTAAACTTCACGTGCTTTCTCCTTCACCGAAAATCTTCGACAAATTGCCCGTGATTTGCGCAAAGTTGAGTGTGCATATGACAGGTGATGACGCGGCTGAAAAAAACTAGCGCCTCTTCGATAACTGGGATCGGCGCTTCGACAAAATTACCCGTGATTTCCGCAAAGCTGAGTTTGCATGTGATGGGTGCTGACGTGGCTGAAAAAGACTGGCGCCTCTTCGATATCTGGGATCGGCGCTTCGACAAATTGCCCGTGATTTTCGCAAAGCTGAGTTTGCGTGTGACGGGTGTCGACGCGTCTGGAAAAGCAAGATGCTTCTCCGATTTCTGAGCTTGCCTCTTCGATTTTTGAATGGCCTCTTCGAATTCTGAGCTCGCCTCTTCGATCTCTGAAATGCCGTCGAGTGTTGATTTTATAGAGGCACGCAATTCGTTTCAAAGCACACTTCGCTTGTGAAAACTCCCCTCTTGTACTTCTAAGCTCTTGATTTGTCTGATCTCTTCTTCCTTCAACACTTTGAAAATGTCTGGACCCTCCGACCGTCGTTTTGACTTGAATCTTGGTGAAGAGGCAGTCCCGCCTTCTCCAGGCAACATATGGCGCCCATCATTCATATCCCCTACTGGTCCTCTTACCGTTGGGGATTCGGTGGTGAAGAATGATATGACTGCTGCGGTGGTGGCCCGGAACCTTGTCACTCCCAGAGATAACAGACTACTTTCCAAACGGTCTGATGAGTTGGCTGTTAAGGATTCTCTGGCTCTCAGTGTGCAGTGTGCAGGTTCTGTGTCTAATATGGCCCAACGCCTATTTGCTCGAACCCGTCAAGTTGAATCATTGGCGGCTGAAGTGATGAGTCTCAAACAGGAGATTAGAGGGCTCAAGCAGGAGAATAAACAGTTGCATAAACTCGCACATAGCTATGCGACAAACATGAAGAGGAAGATTGACCAGATGCAGGAATCTGATGGTCAGATTTTACTTGATCATCAGAGGTTTGTGGGTTTGTTCCAGCAGCATTTGCCTTCTTCTTCTGGGGCTGTACCGCGTAATGAAGCCTCAAATGATCAACCTTCAGTGTCTCCTTCTCCTGGGGTTCCGCCGAGTACTGAGGCGCCACCTGATCGTCCTTGAAGATACCCTCTTGTAAATTTGATTTGATTTGATTTTTTTTTTTTTTTTTTTTTTTTTTTTTAAGGTATGTATAATGCAAATTTATGTAAAATTTCCAGAAAAATAAATAAAATGGACTTTTATTTCTCTCAATGCATTTTTTTTTTTTGCTATATACATACATATATTATGTATGTATGTATATATATATATATGTATATTTTTTCACGTGGACTCATCCACCATTCCAAAACCCTTCCCCTTTGCATGGTGCTAGCCACCAAGAATCCACCCTTCTCTCCTTTTTTTATTTATTATTTTTTTTTATTATTTATTATTTTATTTTCTTTTCTTTTCTTGCCCATGGTGCCAGATGCACCATCTTTTTTTCCACATGGTGGTGCTGATCCACCAAGATTTTTTTATATTTTCTTTTCTTTTCTTTTGCCAAAAGCATCCCCTTTTTTTTCACGTGGTGACAGATGCACCACCACCTTTTTTTTTTTTTTTTTTTTTTTTTTTTTGTATAAATTAGGATGGTGGGTAGAGGAATTTGCAGGGAGCGGACGAAGACGGACGGAGAGCTTTAGGCAGCAGCCATGGCGGAGCAAGGAGGAGAGGATGAGGAGCTGGAGAACTTGGGCAGCAGCCATGGTGGAAGAAGACGAAGGAGTGGAGTTCGTGGTGCATGCAGGAAGTCTCGGCCTTGAAGTAGACGAGGGCACGACTTGCCATATTTGTGTTTGAAGGGCGATAAGTACTGCCTGGCGTTTCGTCTCTGCGTCGCCATTCTTCATCCTCTTCATCAAATGCAATGTAGCAGCGGTGGAAGAGACAGATTGGGTGTTTCACATGCAGGGAGGAGCTTGGGCCATGCAATTCACCCACTTCTCTGCCGTGTTGAGATTATGCTTCCTCGTGCGGATGATGCTGATGAACTGGACCTGGTGGCGTAGCTCCTCACTGGTGAGAACTCGCCAAGAAGGTGGTGTCTGATAAACTCGAAATTCCGAGACCTGATCAATCATGATATTCCTCTCGAGCTGGAGATCGGAGCCGACGTCTCCACGGTACCTTCTAGTGGATTCTCCTTCAGTTGCAGGAGCGGTGCTCTTAATAGATCCGACCTTGCTATACTTGCTCATGAACTTGTATTCCCCGTCCTACAAGGCCTCGAGTTCGAATTGACTAAGACCAGAGATATCACCAGTCAGATCTTTGTCTTCAAACGACATTTTTGCAAGAGCTATGCTAGCATCTTTCTCCGCGAACAGTGCGTAAGGCCCACCAGGTCCATAAAACGTCCTGCTCTGGGACATGTCATAGATCTGACCCTTGATAGCCATGAGCAGAGGCTTCTTGGAATCAGAGGCTTCAATTCTTTTTCGGTGATCTCGTCGAGCTGGACGGGACGACGATATAAGGATGCAAGTTTACCTTGAACAACATTTGCTGAGGATGTATCACCTTGGTCCGATTCCCATACCCCAGGATGCTTCATTTCCTCCTCAAAGTTACGGAAGGCAATTACAGAACCCTGTTATGAAAATCTAGCCCTAGGTGCTCCATAGAGCGACATATCGTCAAAAGAAAGTCCCTTATAACAGGCATAGGAGCGCGCACCTCATCATCAGCGAATTGTTCCGCATTCTCATTCACACCAGGAAGTGCCACGTTTTCATTCACACCAGAAGCTTGTTCGGCCAACTGATCAATACTTTCAGTCGGTAACGGCGTCGCCTTGGTCATTATCCCAGCTTCATTACCCACGTAAAAGGTTGAATTGTTTCCTCAAGCTTACATCCAGTGGCCTGCAGAAACTGCCGCGCCGTATCGGCGGTCTGGCCGACGGTGATCTCCAAAAACGAAGAGACCAGAGTCTGCTGGTCACTGACTGACATCACACCCTCCATCTCTCGATTGGCAATGAGTTCTGTTCTTCTGAGATTTTGTTTCTCTCTGAAATCCCTGGTTGCAGATCTCGCACACGTACCGATCCGATTCGAGTAGGGTCTTGGAGGACAGAGACACCACTTCTACATCCGGATCTGGTGTGCCTGCAGGTCCAGGTAGCTATGAGGCACGGGTGGAAGAAAGACACGGGTTCAGCGGTTGCTGGAATTGAGTTGCGGCGGCGCTGGTAGACGCGGGGGTTGTAGCGACAGGTATGTGGACTTGCTCCGGGTGTACGCACCATATGCAGTACGTGGGGTTTGGTGGAGTGAGGCAGCCATGGATGACGACTTTGGCGTGAAGAGTGTGAGGATGGGCAACTAGGCTTGTCCGGACCATTGTTGGCCCAATAGCATTGTTGATGCTGGAGCTTGGTGTTGGGCCGAGACGTAAATATATATGTTTCCCTTTTCTTTTTTTTTTTTTTTTTTTTTTTTTTTTTTTTTCTAAATACATAATAACATATGTATTCATTTTTTTTTCGAAGAAACTGTAATTTATTTTGTACAAAGAGAATTGCAAATTTTCTTAACAAAATAAATTTGTAATAAAATTGACCTTCTTTAATAAAACATTTATTCTTTTTTATTTTGATGTGACTGAACTCGAAAAATTGAACATTCGAGTTGCCTACGTACCCCTCCAAAGAAGAGATCAAGTCGTAACGTAGTTCAAATACATACATTTTTTTTTTTTTTTTTTTGGGCCGTTTGCATTTTTAACTCATGCAGGCAAGGAGCATTTGGTGTTGCCTTTTATGCTCGTGCAGACCAGGAGCTTTGTGCCATGCAGTTTAGACTCGTGCGGGCGAGGAGAATTGTGTCGTTTGCAGTTTCAACTCGTGCAGACAATGAGCATTTGGTGCCGTGTTGCAGTTTCAGCTCATGCAGGCAAGGAGCGTTGGTGTCGTTCGCAGTTTCAACTCGTGCAGACAAGGAGCATTTGGTGTCATGCAGTTTGAGAAAGTCGTTCCTCGCAATCTTCATAGCAAGGAGCCTTGACTGAGTAATTGAAGAAGTCTTCAGGAAAGAAATCGCGCATCGTGATGGGGATGGACGATCTTCGTGTCAAAGTTTCATTATCTCCAACACTTTCACATTGTTCTAGAGGTGAACAGGAGCTGTTTTGCCCCCTTTCCCATTGGTGAGCTTGTGGAGAAGACATATGCTTCTTGTGCAATTTCTTCGGAGTGACATAAGTCCACCCTTCAACTTCACTCGGCTTGACTGGCATGTTTTTGGAGCATGCCCCCAGCGATTGAGGTGAAAATTTTGAGTTGACAGAGTCGGAAGTGACGTCTTTTTCCAGGATTTCGCCTTCTTTGTCTTCTTGGGCCTTCTCTTCAGTGCGGTCCTCTTGGGTTTGTTGCCGTGAAGATTGGCCGGTGTAGATGATGGTGCGCCTCCTTACCTTCAATGGTCCTTTTGTGTCGACTTCCAAAGTTGCTTGGCGCTTCATTCTTGAAGGAATCAAGCTTTGAACATCGTCTTTTCCTGCTAGACTGTCGAGCTTCTCTCCCTTTGGCGTTGTCTTCCTGTTTCTAGAAGGCTTCTTAGTTTCTTCAAGTCTGTTCAAAGCCGACCGTTGCGGAGATCTAGCTGTGCCGCTTTGTTTATTGGGTTTTGATAACCTTTCAAAGACTGATCTTTGCGGTGTTGGCGTCTCAAGCCTTTTGAAGACGGAATTTTGGTCTCGACCACTGATGCGATCAAGTGCTGCAATTCTAGGTTTTGAATAATTCAGCCTTTCGAAGACTGAAGTTCGAGGGGCGGGTTTAGGCTCCTCTTTTGGCCTTGTGGCTTGTGGTCTTGGCTTCCTCGTTTTTTTGTAGGTCACCGATGTCCACCCTTTCTTATCACCAGTAGATGCATCTTGGTTGCTTGCCCCCGGTGATGGTTGTGTAGGAGGTGCCATGTGACTTGAACATTGACGGGAATGGTCATGCATGCTTCGGAGATGCACAGGATCGAGTGATTCAAACACGATAGTAGTAGTGTGTGCCGCAACCGTGTCTTCGAGGTCAAGCTCGATTTCCCCTTGCTGTGCTAGCTTCAGGATGAGATCTTTCAGTACGAAGCACTTTTCTGTCGGATGACTGATGAAGCGGTGGAATTTACAGTATCTTGGACTGTCGGTACGATTCATCTCTTCCGGCCGTCTGCACTCAGGCAAACTGATCACCTTCTTGTCCAACAGGTCATCCAGCATGGCAACCACATTAGAGTCGAGGAATGGATAAGTCTTCTCCTCAAGCTCCTTCAAAGTGCGTCTACGCATCTCTTGATCACGAAAAGCTTCGGTTTGAATCGCCTTGCCTCGTGTGGAGATTCTGACGGGAGCTGTGTTGACCGTCATTGCTTCCTTGGTGGGTTTCCATGCAGCCTTTTCCACCTTTGTCCCAAGAACTTTGTCGTTCTTGTAGTCGGCGATCGGTTCTTTCTTCCCATGATAGGCGATGCTCAACTCCATGTCATGGGCGCGAGTGGCCAATTCCTCGAAAATCCGTGGTTTAATGCCTTGAAGGATGTATTGCAAACCCCATTGCATGCCTTGGATGCACATCTCGATTGAAGAGGTTTCCGAGAGCCTGTCTTTACAGTCGAGGCTTAGAGTGCGCCATCTGTTGATGTAGTCAATGACTGGCTCGTCCTTCCACTGCTTTGTGCTCGTTAGTTCTAGCATGCTCACAGTGCGGCGGGTGCTGTAGAAGCGGTTGAGGAATTCCCTTTCCAATTGCTCCCAGCTGTTGATGGACTCAGGCTCTAGGTCCGTGTACCACTCAAAGGCATTTCCTTTCAGCGAGCGCACAAACTGCTTGGCGAGGTAGTCTCCCTCCGTCCCCGCGTTGTTGCAAGTTTCGACGAAATGTGCAACGTGCTGCTTTGGGTTTCCTTTTCCATCAAACTGCATGAACTTTGGTGGTTGATAACCCCTTGGCATCCTTAGGACATCAATCTTCTTGGAATAGGGCTTCGAGTAGAACAAGGAGGTATGTGAGCTCCCTTCGTACTGTGCCTTGATGGTGTTGGTGATCATCTCCTGCAGCTGCTTGATAGAAAGAGATCCCATGAGTGCCGCTGCTTGGTCTGGCTCCGACTTCCCATCGATTTTCTTCACCGGGGGTTCTTCGTCTCCGCCAGCTCCTCCCTTTAGTGGATCATCCTCTGGGTCGGATTTATCGCCGCCCTGCGCCTCCAGTCGGTTGACTAGTGCTGCAATTTGCAAGTCTTTTTCTTCCACAGTTCGAGTTAGCCTTGTGATTGCTTCATTCATTTGAGCCAGCTGCTCATCGATTGAAGTTGCTCCAATGGTCATGACTTGCATGGCTGAACTGTCGCTTGAATCGGCATCGGAGAGCATGGATTCGGGGTATTTCCTTGGGCTTTCCCCCCTTGGTGCCCTTAGTGAGGCTAAGGTGATCAAAGGCTCGTGCTTTGGGTGCTTTTGTTCCCTTGGCAGAGTTGATGCAGAGGTGAAAGAGGCGGCAGAAGTAGCTCTTGCCATGCTTCGAGTCGTGATGCCCAAAGTGACACCACCTGCGACGAGAACGCTTTTGTTCTTTGTGCCAGTTGCGGGAACAGTTTGAGCCTTCCTTGAAGCCATTAATTTTGGAAGTGTGCTCGAATTTCTTGAACGGAGAAAGAGATGAGAGGTAGAGATTATCCCACCGGGCGTGCCAATTTGTGAACACGGAAAATTCCTGAAACGAAAGAGACAAGAACGACGTGCACAAACAAATATTATGTATTTGATGATTTTGGGTTACAATCTCTCTCAAATTTGATCCTCTGATTCGATCTCCGTGAGGTGTTGATTGGTGGGTGTTTCGTTGATCCAAGGGCCGTCGAGGCTTGATCTTGGATGAACAGTTGGAAGTTTCTTCAAAGGGCCGTGGGCTTGATCTTTGAGGTGGATTTGAACGGATCTTCAAAGGGGCTTTTGGGCTTGATCTTTGAAGAACAGTGATGAACGGATCTCCAAGGGCTTTTGGGCTTGATCTTGAAGAACAGTGATGAACGGATCTTCAAGGGCTTTTAGGCTTGATCTTGAAGAACGGTTGGATGTGTGGATTTGTCGACGTTGTTGATCCAAAGGGCCGTTGGGGCTTGATCTTGGATGAACGGATGATGAACGATGATGCTTTCTTCAAGGGCCGTCGGGGCTTGATCTTGAATTGGTGGATGATTGTTGATCCAAAGGGCCGTTGGGGCTTGATCTTGGAAGAACGATGAACGAAGAACGAAGAACACTTTCTTGATTCTTCGGGAACCTGGATGCTTGAGAGCTTCGGAGTTTCAGAGCTTTAGAGCTTCAAGGTGTAATATGAATTGGTTCCTTTAAATGAATGAAATAGGCTTGTATTTATAGAAATTTCCAAGGCCTAATTTTGAATATAATATTCCAGATGAAATAAGTCGTTTCTGCCAGGTGTTGACACGTGTCCTATTTGATGACTTTTCCAACTCATTTCAATTTTCGTTGAGTCACACGCTACGTGTAAAATTTATGTAATACATGAGCGTTGACACTTTGATTTACCGGTCAACATTTATTTACGAAATTTCGATGTCTACAAACACATCTTCATTAATTCCACCATCCTTGCTAGATAAATTAGAAAATTTAACTTTAAGTGCAAATAATAATAGAAGACCTAAGCTAAATCCTTTTGATAATAGAAAATGGAACTCTTTAGGAAAAAAAGAAAAGAAGTAGTTAGAGCTGAAGATATTTATCCTAATGAAGAAGAAGCACAAGAATTTATTCGAAGAGGTTTTGAGAGAACACAGAAAAAAAAATATAACCTGTACCAATTAGGTTTATTTGAAAATAGAAGCATAATTGTAAGTAGCATCAGTTAACATGAAGTTAGCTGTATTGATAAAGAAGTCACACTTAATCTAATTAGTAAAGAAGCAATTACTCATTTGAGAAAATCACATTTTAGTCAGATTCATGTAGGAACAATATTAATTGGAATAGTAGGATTAACTAGAGCACAAGTAGGCACAAAAGCATTAGTATACATATATATGATGATAGATGGGATAATCACCAATAAGCAGCAATAGCAACAGCTGAAGTAGACTTAAGTTCAAACTTAGCAGTCATAGGTTGTAATCCAAATTATGTTGTGACAATCAATGAATTTAGTAAATATATTAAAGTAAGCATAAGAACAAAAAATTATAATATGAAAGGAGAGTATAAAAATTTGTGTATTAGCCCGTCCTGAATAACTAATTTTTCGTTGATGTGAAATGACAATTTCGCCCTTGGACATTAAACTGCGTGGTGTGTGATTTGTTTTGAAATGGGATTAATTGAGTTTCCATAAGTTTTTGGAACCATTTAGGAACTAAGAAACCTTGGTTATGATTGAATGTTGACTAGTTATGGACCACACACATCACCTCTCCCTTCTGTCTCTTCTTCCCGTGCTCTCTCTCATCTCTCAGACTCTCTCTCTCTCTTTCTTCTTGTACGGACAAACACTAAGGACCTCTTAAACTTCACTGATTAAGGAAGAAAATGGTACCATTGTGTTCGTGAAGCCCAGACAAGTTGATTGGAACCCATTTCAGGTAAGGATACCTTTGAAAACCCTATTTTTCCATAACCCCTGATTTGTGCACTGTTCATGCACATGTAATTATGGATGTTTTTGGGAATTTGAAGCTTGTGGGAAGCTTAGTGAGGTCCCAAGGAAGCTCGAAGTGCTTCGTTTGAAGGTTTTGGACGTTGGGATCGTGTGAACGAAGTTTGGACGATTCTCTTGGAATTCTCCGGTGAGGTTCCGTGACTTTTAGAACTTTAAATTAGTATGATTGTGTTCTACAAGTTAAGAGCTTCATTTTGGTATAAAATACGTGAAAAATGGTGCAAAAACGAGTGAGAAATGGGCAGTTGCAAGTCTGCCCAGAATCCAACGCCGGTGACATAGTTCTGGCGTCTGAAGGTTGAAGGTGATGCGCGTGAGGGCGGGTGAGGTTGTGCCCTCCCCGGGGCGTGAGAGCACGTGAGCCATAGGAAATTTTTTCTAAAAATATCACGATGTTCGTGAGGTTGTGTAGATCACTATGGTATATTTATATACCCAATTTGAGCAATGTATGAGAAGTTATTAGCTAGTTTTGTATATGTGCTGTAAAATAACATTTTTATAGTTAATTCGCATATAGGTGAGACCTATCCAGAGGACGAGCGTATCCACAGGCGACTCGGGGGCTACGACCCTTCGACATACCAGTGAGTGGGCTTTTGTTTTCAGTATATATTTATATACTTGATATATTTCCTAGAAATGCATTTTAAGGAAAGTATGCTTTGAAATAATATGTCAAATGCGTTTATATTCCGAATATGAATTTCATGGTTGCATATATATATAAATGTGGTGCTGTGGAGGCACAGGTAAATTTAGGTAAGTTATGTTTGGCTATGTGAATCATCGATGATGTGATATGTGAAATGATGTTGAGCTCATAAAACTCCTAGGGTGATTGAGATTTAGCCAGAGATATAAAGTATAGGCCTGTTTATGTACGTCACCTCCCGCACTATATGCTCATATTGGATCCAACTTAAGTGAACAGTCTTGTCGTACAGACCTTATTCATGGTTTCGACTCGTAGGTGACTATCGATTTATCGCCCGACTATTATGAGAGAATAGAGTTGAGCATAATTGTATTTCACCCAATCTTGTCGTATAGACCCTTTTTGGTGGTTCCGACGTATGTGCAGTATATTGCTGTATAGGTCATTGTAGTGACTCCGGCTGGATTGACTTTTGAGCTATGAATTCAGCTGTACAAACCACCATAGGGGTTCCAGCTAACATATCATCTTTCTATGAAATCATTCTTACCTGGATTGTTTACTTGGTTACATTTTGGTATAGCATACATTTGAATATGATTATGTGAAGCATGAATTAAATTGATATGATTATATATATATATATATATATATATCTATATTATGTATATGCTTATATCTTGATTCTGGGAAAAATATACATGTTTTACAGCGAGGGGTTAGTATGTTGATAAATGAAATGATTTTGTAAAACATTTGTTTTTGCCCATTCACGTTTTCTGTTTTACACCCCTCCAGGTTTTAAGTAAGCTTGCTGTTGGTGGCTTGAGGATGTCGGTAGTTCTGACTTATCAAAATAATAGTAGGACATTCCTGGTATTGTATAATTAATACTTGTCCTACTGGACTACACCTAGACTTTTATGCTCTGATTAGGAGTGTTTACAGTTGTAACTAACTTCTATCAATTTTTGTTTAGTAGTGCACTCTAGTAATTTGGTTTTTAATTATTTCGTATATTTCTTATCTCATTGGTTCCGCACTGTGCACATGGCTACGTCACTCTCACGTGAGGGCCAGCATGCCTTGATCTCGGTCGGGGTGTGTCAGTTTGGTATCAGAGCCTAAGTTTAGCAGTCCTGTATAATTCTTGAATGTTCTAATCCTTGTGATGTCTTATGTTAGAACTATACCGCCTCGTAGAAAGCCCCGTCAATCAGCTGAATCTAGTTTCCCTGATATTGCTCAATTAGGGGAAGCTATAGTTTTTGCCATTCAGACAGCATTCCGTACTCCCTAAAGGACACCTCTTGAGACAGTTCATAATCTGAAATTGACTCACTTCATGGGTAATGAAGGTCATGAGGGGGCAGAAAAATGGCTGAATCATGTGGAGAAGACCCTTCAGGTGATGCAGAGTTAGGGGAATCTTTTTTCTGATAGGTGGGTTGAGATGACTACCTTGTTTTTGGGAGAACAACTTGCATCTTGGTGGAGACAGGAGTCTTACTAGATGGCCCCGTAAGAGATTGTAGACTGGGACGTGTTTAAGGAACGGTTTCAGAAAAGGTTCATTCCTTCTGCATATATCGATCTTAAGAAACAGGAGTTTACTCATTTGAGGTAAGGAAAGATGTCCGTTAATGAGTATTACAGGATGTTTACTGATCTATCGAGATACCACCCGAAGTTTGCTACTAGTCCAGTAGAGATGCTTCGCCATTTCAGTTTGGGTAGTAAGAAGAAATGGCGTTCCATAGCGACATTGACTGAGTGTGCCTCTTACCAGGAGTTCTATGAGATTTTATTGAGGATTGAGGCCTCAGAGAACATGCCTAGTGAAAGTGAAGATGAGGAAGGAAAGAATGGGGGCCAGAGACGAGATGACAAAGGAAAAGGGCAAGCATTTCAGGGACCCTGCAAGACCTAGAACTTTAAGAGGAATGTCGACAGTTCCAGCTCTTCCAGCGGCTGATTTAGTACTAATATGCAGAGGAGATGTGGTAGATTTACTAGAGGTCCGAGGTTCCAGAGATAGAAATATTTTGGTGGTCCAGGTGGATTTGGTGCTCCCTTATGCCGCAGGTGTAATAATCGGCATTTTGGGAGTGTAAGAGAGGCAGCAATGGATGTTTTACTTGTGGAAAGATGCGTCATAGGGCTGGTCAATGCCCTCAGAGTTAGTAGAGATCCCAGCAGCCTTCCTTCCCACCACCTGCACCTACCCAACACACTTTAGGATCTAGTGGTTATACTTAGATTGGACGAGGAAGTGCCTACCACTATCTGGGCGACGCCGCTCCCTACACCTCAGGATAGCAGCAGTATTCTCAGGATCCTCAGTATCAGAGTGGGTACCCTCAGTATCAGGGATTGATTGTGGTGCTACACATTCTGTTATTTCTCATACATTTGCTCAAGTGACACAACCTCATCCTACACCTCTAGGATATAATTTAGAATTTTCTATGCCTACAGGGGATAGTTGTTTTGTGGATCGGGTATATCCAGGACGTCCAGTGATAGTAGAGAATATTATTATGCCGGCTAATCTTATGCCGTTAGATATTATGGATTTTGATGTGATTTTGGGCACTGATTGGTTGCACTATAATCGTGCCAAGATAGAATGTTATGGGAAGATAGTCACATTTCACTGTCCTGGATTACCTGAAGTTACATTTGTAGGAGAGCCTAGTGGGGTGAGGCATGGTATTATTTCAGCCATGAAAGCAAATAGATTGTTGTCGAAAGGTTGTCAGGGATATTTGGCTCATGTGGTGTTGAACGATGATGCTCCTAATAGTGTGGAGGATGTTCGTGTGGTCAGATATTTTCCAGATGTATTCCCTGAGGATTTGCCTGGATTACCGCCAGATAGAGAGGTGGAGTTTGTTATTGATCTGCTTCCAGGTATGAATCCCATATCCTTAACTCCTTATAGAATGGCTCCTGCTGAATTAAGGGAATTGAAAGTGCAGTTACAAGAGTTAGTGGATAAAGGTTTTATTCAGCCTAGTACTTCACCTTGGGGAGCTCTAGTGTTATTTGTGAGGAAGAAATATGGAACTTTGAGGCTGTGCATTGATTACAGGCAATTGAATCGAGTAACCATTAAGAACCGTTATCTATTGCCTCGTATAGATGATTTATTTGATCAACTCAGAGGTGCCTGCGTATTTTCTAAGATTCACTTGAGGTCGGGATACTATCAGTTAAAGATTAAAAATGAAGATGCCCCTAAAACCGCATTCAGAACTCGATATGGTCATTATGAGTTTCTTGTGATGCCATTCAGGTTAACTAATGCATCTACAGCTTTTATGGATTTGATGAATCGAGTATTCCAGCCATATTTAGACAGGGTTTGTTATTGTCTTCATTAACGATATTCTGGTATACTCTAAGTCTAAGGCTGAGCATGTTAGACATTTGAAGTTGGTGCTGAGTAGTTTGAGGGAACACCAACTGTATGCTAAGTTTAGCAAATGTGAATTTTGGTTGAATCAAGTGGCATTTTTGGGACACGTCATTTCTGCTCAAGGCATTCAAGTGAATTCTCAGAAAGTTACCGCTATGGAGAATTGGGAGCAACCTCGAACTGTCATTGAGGTATGGAGTTTTCTTGGCCTAGCAGGCTACTATAGATGGTTCGTTAAGGATTTTTCAGTGATTGCTCTGCCATTGACGAGGTTGACTTGAAAGGATGTTAAGTTTGAGTGGGATAATAAATGTGAGCAAAGTTTCCAACAGTTGAAGTACTACTTCACTCATGCACCTGTTCTAGCACTTCCTGATGATAACGGTAATTATGAGGTTTATAGTGATGTTTCTTTGAATGGTTTGGGTTGCGTATTGATACAACATGGTAGAGTAATTGTTTATGGTTCAAGACAGTTGAAACCTCATGAGAAGAATTACCCTACATATGATTTGGAGTTAGCAACTATCATCTTTACTTTGAAAATTTGGAGACATTATCTTTATGGTGAGAAATGTAAGATCTTCACAGATCATAAGAGTCTCCAGTATCTGTTTACTCAGAGAGATCTTAATCTTCATTAGCGGAGGTGGATTGAGTTACTTAGTGACTATGATTGCACGATCGAGTATCATCCTGGTCGTGCAAATACAGTGGCGGATGCACTGACTAGAAAGACTCCAGCTAGACTTAATGCTATTTATGATTGTCATGTTCCTCTCCTAGCAGATATGAGGTCCATTGGAGTGGAGCTAGGAGTGGAAGATCGAGAAGAAGCCTTGCTTGCTAATTTTCAGGTTAGGCCAGTTTTAATTGATCGTGTACTTGAGACTCAGATGAATGATGAAGAGACCCAGGAAATAATTCAAGCAAGAAATCAAGGAAAAAAGAAAGATTTCGAGATTCATGAAACTGATGGCATGCTTATGCAGGAAAGCAGGATGTATGTACCGAAAAATGCAGAGTTAAAGAAAGAAATTTTGGATGAAGCACATATTTCGACATATGCAATGCATCCGTGAGGCACTAAGATGTATCATACCATTAAACCATTTTATTATTGGCCGGGTATGAAAAGAGAAATTACCGAATGTGTGAGTAGGTGTGCCATTTGCCAATAGGTTAAAGCCGAAAGGAAGAAGTCGTTTGGGTTGATGCAACCACTTCCCGTTCCACAGTGGAAATGGGAAAATATTACTATGGATTTTGTGTACAAGCTCCCTCGTACACAGAATGGTTATGATGGCATCTGGGTGGTAGTTGATTGGCTTACGAAGTCAGTGCATTTTATTCCAGTGAGGGAGAAGTATTTGCTAAGCCGATTAGCTAAGTTATTTATATCACAAATTGTGAAGTATCATGGTGTGCCAATTAATATTATCTCAGATCGGGATCCTAGATTTACTTCCAAGTTCTAGATAGCATTCCAGGAAGCTTTTGGTACGAGATTACTTTATAGTATGGCATATCATCCTCATACAGATTGACAATCTGAGAGGACCATTCAGACATTAGAGGATATGTTGAGATCTTCAGTGCTGTAGTTTGGAGATAGTTGGCATGATTGTTTGGATTTGATAGAGTTTGCCTACGACAACAGTTATCATTCGAGCATTGGTATGGCACCATTTGAGGCACTTTATGGGAAATATTGTCGTACACCTCTACATTGGTCAGATGTTGGCGAAAGAGGTTTAGTGGGCCCTGAGATTGTGGATGTGACTACTCAAAATGTTCAGGTAATTAAGTCTAACCTGAAAGCGGCCCAAGATCGACAAAAGAGCTTAGCAGACAAGCATGCCACTGATCGGAAATATGATGTAGGCGATTGGGTATTTCTGAAGCTATCACCTTGGAAAGGTGTAGTACGATTTGGAAAGAAAGGAAAGTTGAGTCCTAGGTTCATTGGACCATATATGATCATCGAGCGAGTTGGTGAGGTTACTTACAGGCTTGAGTTGCCTCCAGAGTTATCCAAGTTGTACGATGTATTTCATGTTTCGATGCTTCGACATTAAGTTTCAGATCCTTCACATGTGATTCCTCTTCAACCTTTGGAAATAAATTCGGACTTGACTTATGATGAGGAGCCAGTGACTCTGTTGGATTGGAAGGATAAGGAACTAAGGAACAAGACCATGCGGTTGGTGAAGGTATTATGGAGAAATCATTTAGTGGAAGAAGCTACTTGGGAGACAAAAGATTGAATGAGAAAGTTATCCACGCTTGTTTTATGATTATTAGTGGAGCTATTTGTTATGTATAATTTCGAGTACGAAATTTTATAAGGTAGGGAGATTGTCACAGCCCGTCCCGAATAACTAATTTTTCGTTGGTGTGAAATGACAATTTTGCCCTTGGACGTTAAAGTGTGTGGTGTGTGATTTGTTTTGAAATGGGATTAATTGAGTTTCCTTAAGTTTTTGGAACCATTTAGGAACTAAGAAACCTTGGTTATGACTGAATGTTGACTAGTTGTGGACCACACACATCACCTTTCCCTTATCTTTCTTCTTCCCGTGCTCTTTCTCATCTCTCGAACTTTCTCTCTCCTTCTTCTTGTACGAACAAACACCAAGAACCTCTCAAACCTCACTGATCGAGGAAGAAAATGGTAACATTGTGTTCGTGAAGCTCACACGAGTCGATTGGTACCCATTTTAGGTAAGGATACCTTCGAAAACCCTAGTTTCCCATAACCCCCGATTTGTGCACTATTCATGCACACGTAATTATGAATGTTTTTGGGAATTTGAAGCTTGTAGGAAGCTTAGTGAGGTCCCAAGGAAGCTCAGAGTGCTTTGTTTGAAGGTTTTGGACGTCGGGATCATGTGGACAAAGTTTGGCCGGTTTTCTTGGAATTCTCCAGTGAGATTTCGTGACTTTTAGAACTTTAAATTAGTATGATTGTGTTCTACAAGTTAAGAGCTTCATTTTGGTATAAAATACGTGAAAAATGGTGCAAAAACGAGTGAGAAATGGGCAGTTGCAGGTCTGCCCAGAATACAGCGCCGGTGACACAGTTCCGGTGTCTGGAGGTTGAAGGTGATGCGGGTGAGGGCGCGTGAGGCTGTGCCCTCCCCGAAACGTGAGGGCGCGTGAGCCATAGGAAATTTTTTTTCTAAAAATATCACGATGTTCGTGAGGTTGTGTAGATCACTGTGGTATATTTATATACCCAATTTGAGCAATGTATGAGAAGTTATTAGTTAGTTTTGTATATGTGCTTTAAAATAACGTTTTTATAGTTAATTCGCATATAGGTGAGACCTATCACAAGGACGAGCGTATCCACGGGCGACTCGGGGGCTACGACCCTTCGACATACCAGTGAGTGGGCTTTTGTTTTGCAGTATATATTTATATACTTGATATATTTCCCAGAAATGCATTTTAAGGAAAGTATGCTTTGAAATAATATGTCAAATGCGTTTATATTCTGAATATGCATTTCATGGTTGCATATATATATAAATGTGGTGCTGTGGAGGCACAGGTAAGTTCAAGTAAGTTATGTTTGGCTATGTGAATCATCGATGATGTGATATGTAAAATGATGTTGAGCTCATAAAACTCCACCTAGGGTGATTGAGATTTAGCCAGAGATATAAAGTACATGCCTGTTTATGTACGTCACCTCCTGCACTATATGTTCATATTGGATCCAACTTAAGTGCACAATCTTGTCATACAGACCTTATTCATGTTTTCCACTCGAAGGTGACTAGTGATTTATCACCCGGCTATTATGAGAGAATAGAGTTGAGCATAATTATATTTCACCCAATCTTGTCGTACAGACCCTTATTGGTGGTTTCGACGTATGTGCAGTATCTTGCCGTATAGGTCATTGTAGTGACTCCGGCTAGATTAACTTTTGAGCTATGAATTCAGCCGTGCAAACCACCTCAAGGGTTCTAACTAACATATCATATTTCTATGAAATCATTCTTACCTGGATTGTTTACTTGGTTACATTTTGGCATAGCATACATTTGAATATGATTATGTGAAGCATGAATTGAATTGATATGATTATATATATATATATATATATATATATATATATATATATTATGTATATGCTTATATCTTGATTCTGGAAAAAATATACATGTTTTACAGTGAGGGGTTAGTATGTTGATAAATGAAATGATTTTGTAAAACATTTGTTTTTGCCCACTCACGTTTTCTGTTTTGCACCCCTCCAGGTTTTAAGTAAGCTTGCTATTGGTGGTTTGAGGACTTCGGTAGTTCTGACTTATCCAAATAATAGTAGGACATTCCTGGTACTGTATAATTAGTACTTGTCCTACTGGACTGCACCTAGACTTTTATGCTCTGATTAGGAGTGTTTACTGTTGTAACTAACTCCTATCGCTTTTTGTTTAGTAGTGCACTTTAGTAATTTGGTTTTTAATTATTTCGTATATTTCTTATCTTATTGCTTCTGCACTGTGCACATGGCTACGTCACTCTCACGTGACAGCCAACATACCTTGATCTCGGTCGGGGTGTGTCATTCAAAATTTAGTTCAAACATTTGGTAGTAAACATGTAAATATGATATAAGCAAAACCCGTAGATAATAGTTTTTTAGAAGGAACTCAATGGACATTGCCCAATTTACAAGTAGCAACAAATAGACAACTAGATAAAGTACAAATATATGAAACTAGTACAGATCAAGCAACAATTAGGTTTAGTAATCATAAGCAACTAAAAAAAATAGAAGAGGATGAGAGTGAGATCGAAAATGAGAGTATACATATGGAGTTTGATAATTTAGATATTAATTTAGTTGAGCAAAACTTTGATCATATTGTAGATAAACTTATAGAAGATATTGATCATTTAGATGAAGAACAATATTTGGAAAAATATAAAACATATGATTTAGGACTACATATAATTTTAGACGAAGAGATGAAAAAATTAATCTTAGAAATAGGAGTAGAACATATTTTTGGATCAAAAGAATATAATAATTTATTAGAATTGAAAGCAGAATGTAATCCAACAGAAGAAAGTAGTACATAAGGAGTAGAAAATCCAGGACACGCAAGCAGAATTGATCAACAATTTTTGAGATCAACAAATAAATAATATAATGAAAAGGCAAAAGTAGATTACATAGATGAAAGTATGATAAGACCACCTAGAAAAAATAGGATTCCATATTTGAAAGGGTTAGAACAAATTAATATAGCTAGTAATATATTAAATTTAGACAATGTAGATCCATAAGATTGGGAAAGAACAATTGAGAGATGGGAAAAAGGTTGCGTCCATGCAGCATTAATATTAGATTTTAGTAATTCACAAAATATGTTAGATTACTTTGAGCATACTTTGGATGGTTTAGTTTTTGATTATTTCCAGTCATGGAAAGTCCAAAATTCAGAACAGCATTAGGCAGCTAAAACACATTTTAATATTGATGGTTTTGTCACTTTGATTAAACAAGTGTTTTTAGATCATAATAAGTTAGATGACAGAAGCAAACAAGAACAAATAAGAGCAATTAGAAATTTAGAACTATTACAAATTTGCGACTTGCAGTATAAAGCTAAGTACACCACATATTTCTTTAAATATTTAGGAAGAACAGGTAGGATTAGTGATATTAATTTATTAGATACTTATATGACAAAAATAAAAGGACCAATAGGTTAAAGGATTTGGAATGAATGGCAAAAGCATCTAAAGAAGAATGATATTGCAATAGGACCTAGAATTCAACATGTATATTATATACTTAGACAAGAGTGTAGTCAAATAAAAGTTAAGAGACAAATTAGGAAGCAATTTTACATGAGTTGTAAAAATATAGATTTACCACAATAGTATGGTTGCCATAAGAAAAATAAGCATAAGAAAATATACAAAAAGAAATATAAGTCATATAAACCCTACAAACAGCATAAGAATGTCAGTATAAGACCTTCAAGAACATATAGGAAAAGATTATATATTCCAAAACAATTTAGAAAAAGAAGTGGCAGACCTTGGATTAGAAAATATAAAGCACCAAAAGATAGGAGTAGTTGTAAATGTTATTCATGTGGAGAAGCTAGACATATTAGACCTAAATGTCCAAAATTATGTAAACAGTCGAAAGAAAAAATACATTTGATGGAGTTGTTTAAGTTAGAAGAAGATGAGGATATTCAGTCAATATATAGTTTAGATGATTTAAGTGATAATGAAAGTATTTATAGTATAGAGAGTATTAACATGATAGATTCAGACTCGGAAGATTCAAGTAGCACAAATTGTGATCTAGAAGAGTATATGTGTGCATTCATAGAAGAACAGCATGAAGAAGAATATAAATACATTAATTTAGGTTGGCTAGAAAAATGTCATAAGTGTAGTAAATTAGTTGCATATAAATACTATAATACATATTCAATATTATGTGAAAAGGATAGGTTATTAGAAGTTAATTTAGCAGAATCACAAGAAAATACGGAAATATTAGGAAATATTGTTCATAGCATAGAAAAACCAAAAAATAGTTCTTTAATTACTATAAATTGTGAAATAGAATTAGCAAAAGAACATAAAATACAAACAATAGATACAGGGAGTACAAAGAGTGTCATAAGAGAAGAGTTAGTACCAGAAAAATATAGACAAAAATTAGTAAAACCAGTAAGAATAACACAATTTGATGAGAGACCAGTTTACTTAACACATTGTATAAATAATGAGTTTATTAAAGTAGAAAAACAACAATTTAATTTACCATTAACACTTGTTTCACCAGTAGGATCATGTCCATTCATTTTAGGTTTAAACTTTTTGAAAAGTTTACAAGATTTTTTTATTTATGAACCCTAACATAACATTTTTCAAAAGAGGCATTACAATAACTGATCAAAGTAACGCTGTAGAAGCATATAAAAATATAAGTATAGAAGAGTCTAGTGGCAAAGATAGTTATCATTTAGAAAACTCAAAAGAAAGTGATGAGCATAATAACATAGAAGAGTTTGATAAAGACATATTTGAACATGAATATCCAATTTTAGAAGAAGGAAACAACCGTATAGAAATATTACAGTTAAGTAAACCAAGGAGTTTAGAAGAATTAGGAGAAGATCCACAGTTATATTGGAGTAAAAATAAAATACTAGCAAAATTAGATATAATTAACCCAGATTTAACCATTAAGACGGCTGATATGCCTTGTAGTTTAATAGATAAACAAGAGTTTGAGCAACAAATAAAAGAGTTGTTAAATTTAAAAGTAATTAGACTCTCTAAGTCTAGACATGGATCAACAACATTTATTGTAAGAAAACATTAAGAACTAAAGAGAGGTAAAGCTAGAAAAGTTTATAATTACAAGAGGCTAAATGATAATACATATGAAGACAGTTATAAGTTACCAAATAAGGATGAGCTTATAAATAAAATTCAAGAGAGTAAATATTTTAGCAAATTTGATTGTAAATCGGGATTTTGGCAAATACGATTAGCAGAAGAATCAATTGAGTGGACAACTTAGTTGTCCAGAAAGACATTTTGAGTGGCTTGTTATGCCATTTAGACTTAAAAATGCTCCATCGATCTTTCAAAGAAAGATGGACCAAATTTTCAAGAAATATGATAATTTTTGTAGTGTTTATGTAGACGATATCTTAGTACATAGTAAAAATAGAAATGAACATAGGAAGCATTTAGAGATAGTATTACAAGAATTTATCAATAATGGAATTGTGATTAGAAAAAATAAAATAGCATTAGAAAAGTAAGATATATAATTTTTAGGAATGTATATCAAGTTAGGTACAATACAATTACAAGATCATATAGCTAAAATGGTGTTAGAATTTCCAGACAAATTAGAAGATAAGAAATAGTTAAAAACATTTTTAGGATTGTTAAATTATGCAAGAAATTTTATCCTTGATTTAGGAAGAAAAATAGCAGTATTACATGGTAAAACTAGCAAAATAGGACAAAAATATTTTAATAGTGAAGATATTAAATTAGTTCAAAATATAAAAGAAGAAATTACTGAACTTAACCCATTAGCATTACCATTAGATGATAGTTACAAGATAGTTGAAACGAATACTTCATCATTAGGATGGGCATGTATATTATACCAGAAAAAGCATAAAGAGTCACCAAAGACTGACAAACAAGTTTGTAGATATTTATCAGGAAAATTTAGTGATGTACAGTCAAGATTACCATAAATAGATTTAGAAATTTTAGGGATAATTAATTCACTTGAAGCATTTTCTTTATTTTTACATAATGAAGTATTTACGATTAGAACAGATTGTCAAAACATAGTTTCTCATTATAATAAGATACATGCTAATAAACAGGCAGCCCGAAGATGGGTTAATTTTGTTGATTCAATTATAGGAAATGGTTTTAAACCAATTTTTGAACATATAAAAGGTAATGACAATACATTAGCTGATATCTTATCAAGATTAATTTGTTGAACATATATGGAATATCGTGGACCATCATCAGCAAATAACACAAGGCCGCAAAGCAGAAGAGCTTCTTTCAATAGCATAATGATACACCATCAACCTCCACCATTCAGTGGATTTCAAAGTAGCATAAGCAGACCAGCATCACCACCAGTACCTACTTTCAACTTTAATAGCAATATTGTTGAAGGAATCAGAAATCCAACCATGAGATATAGGTCAAGAGTACCAGGGCTTTCTGATAGGCAACAAGTTCTCTTAGATAATTTTTGGAATATCCAAATCAAGCAGCCAAGCATGAGGTTAGGTCATGAAAAATTAATTAGAGCCTTAGAACAAGAGTTTGATAGTTTTAATTTTAATTTCCATCAAAGCCAGCATCATATTCATTCTCTTGAGCATAACCTTTAAGTTATCTCTAGAGAACACGAGTCTTTACTCAGTAAGTTTATCAAAATGAACCAAGAACTCCAAGCTCTTAGAATATAATAGAAGGCAAGTGACACCCTGAAAAGAGAATTGAAGATAGGTTTAGAAATTGATCAGCATAAGAATAAAGGAAAAGATGTTATTAAACCCATAAAATAAGAGGCTAATGAGCCCATAGAAGAGATTAAGATTGAGCTCTTAGAAGAAGACATTGAAATGGACCAGCATTAAAATAATGAGCAGCATCAGCATCTAAGTGACAAAGACAAAAAAAAAAAATATGAAAGTTTTCTTAAAAATATATCTTTAGACTTAATATTAGATGATATTTTATTAGAAGAAATTTCAAAGGCAAAACTAAGAATAATGCCAACAGATATGTAAAATGAGATCCTGAGCAGAGCATCACAGTCCATGAAAAAGTTACAATTATAATTACAATGCGCCTTGTATCAGTCTATCTTTGATCCAAAACCAGGGATGGATATTATTACAAATATGTATCCTCCTTGTCTTTGTGATAGTACAGAGAATTGTATTTGTAAACCAGAGGTTAGCGTAGCTGTGGCCATAATTAACATGAGAGATTTAAAACCATGACATTTTAGTTATGAGCATTAGAAAAAGCATAATATGGTAGAAGTTACCCCTGCCTTACTATTAGAGTTTGGTTATCTCGATAAAATATTCATTAACTGTATTTCTCAATTAGAATCATTTCCTGAAAAACTTATAAAAGTAGCAAAAGATTATCTGGAAAGGTGGAAAGAAATTTGCATAAGCTTTATTAGTAGTCCTCCAGATTGGTATGTACATATGCATAAGGAGAAAGCTAGGCATATAGCCATGATTAATGAAGAGTCCTTTAGAGTATCCCCTATCTCTTCACATAGATGGACTCCTTCATACAAAAATATTTTAAAATTTAAGGGGATCCAAATGTATGCCTTAGATGAGTTTGAAGATTTTAGATATGATATGGCATTAGTAGTAGAGGAAGAAGAGATGTATATTTATAGCAAGACAAGGATCAGTCATCAGCCTTATTAGAAGTCTCAAAATTTCAAAGAAGAAACAATAGAAATGTACTACAAGGTGAAAGAAGATAGAGAAAGAGATGCAGAGCTAATAGAGGGCGATGAATAGTACTGGAATAATTTGACAGAAGAAGAGCTGCATAACATTGACAACATGATGGAAGCCTGCAGAGCTAGCTGTAAATTAGCATAAGTTTAATAGCATAATGTAAAATAATGTATTCCTAGATAGAAATGTCAACATCATTGTGGACCCCACTATAATGGCATAAGAGTAAATAAAAAAAAGAACATGATCCATTATAGACTTTTCATACATAAAATGTCATTTTGATTAAGAATGAATAATGCCAAGCCCTTTTCGTTAAAACTCCCTTATTTAAATACATAAGATAAAGATAGTACAATGGATTCATGGATGACGAAAAATCCAACCTAAATTTGATCCCATCAACACACAATCATGGCCCGCTAGCCTCTCTATTATATGTAACTCTCCCATTACTCTTATAACACTAAATTAATGGAGTACTGTACAATCATATATCATTTTGTTAATAAAATGATATGATTGTAAATTATTAATTTTTAATATAACGATATAAATCTAAACTAAACGGTAGGGTTATAAATTGGTATAAAATTCATCATCATGAGATTCGAAAATAAAACTTCACTTACAAGTAAAGAAGAATATACTACGTAGCAACTCAACATTACTTCAAGTCTGTAATTGTTGTGTTCCTTTCAAGTGCAAATATAAGGATAGTATAATGGCACAAGTAAGGGTGTCGAACCACAGGGACTAATTAGACCTCTACAATTACTAGCTTTATGTGAACCCTTAAGAAAATGCAAATGAAAACTGAATTTAGATTTTTGTTTTGGAAGCTAAAGTAACTTAAAATGCAAGACAAGATAAAGATGAATGATAGATTGATTCAGAAACGATGGGAATAGAACTAGGAATATCGATTTCACCATTACAAGCCAATTCAATGAAAATTAGGTCAAAATGTATTTATGATCATCCATTTGATGTGTGGTTGTGATCAAGTACTCCAAATCGGCAACCTAGTTGTGATGTTCAACTTAGATTACCAATTAAGAATCCATTAAGAACAAGAAAACTTCAAAGAACCAAAGAAATCACATGGCAAGATGTATGCATAGTAGTCTCTTGATTCAACCAAGATTAAGCATGATGTGTAGTATAACCTTGATTAAATAATTCATAAGCAGCCCTAATGGTGATCAAACATTAAGGTTATCAAACAAATTAAACTATTAAACTAGTGAATGAAACAAGAACACAGATTGATGAATTGAGTACTTTAACTTAATAATATAGAATAGTTTTGCAAGGCTACATCGAAATCCCCAGCTATGAACTTAATTACACAACATGATTACAGAAAATATAAATATCAAGAACAACATGTGTGAAATTAAATTCATAGAAGAAACCCTCTTGAAGCAATTCTGATGTTGAACTTCTCCAAGAATAGCGCGGTTGCGTGGTTTCTTTGGTGGCAGAAGGGAAATAGAGTTTTGTATCTAGAAGAAAGGCCAAAGAAAAAGAAGAGAGAGAGCTCTGGGTGACCCCAAGGGGAAGCTTGTGCAAAAGTGGCTGAAACTCTCAGTTTTATAAGGTTAAAGAGGTTGTTATAGATTGCTAATACATCCCAGTAATTGGGCATTTAATTCCCATGTTTTTTTTGCTGTTATTGGTCTAATAAAGAGCCATATTCATCACCATATTTAGTTTCCACTTTTAATTCTTTGTCTACATCAGCATCCTTATTCAATTCTCCACTTTAAGCACCATTTTACCTTATATGTCCTCAATTGAGCTCCAAAATACGATTAGCTGCACACTAACACAAAAGAGGGTAAAATGCAACTAGTTTAACTCAAAAATATCACAAAGGGAGTAGGAATGGATGGTATAAACGTATGAAATATATGAGTTATCAAATACCCCCAAACCTAGTTTTTACTGGTCTTCGAGCAAAACTAAAACTGAAAACAAGCAAAATAAAGAAAAATCTAACTAGACCACTTTCGTTGGCTAAACGATTGCACTGAGCATGTGCAACAAGCCTTTAAACCTCTAGGTGTCCCTAGTAGGAGGAGTTGTGTCTCCTGATGGTTTATTGTGATGACGCCCACAAACATCTACAGACACTACAAATTGTTAAATCATGCTTGAAACAAACTAATAAGAACAAATGAAAGCTTAGTCATACATTCAAACCAAAAGTCTACCACTTCAAAGAATCACATCATATGCAGAGTGTAAAAAAATATTACTCCCTGACTCATAAACTTCAAAAACACCATACTCAAATGCCAAAGATAGAACTCGCCTCAACTCTAGTCCTCACATATATCACTCAAATTTTCACTTCGTTCCTAAGGTGTAGTCTCTCCACGAACACATATGAGTGAAATTATGTAAAAGGGATTCAAAAATTCTCACATATGAAATATGAAATAAAAGCATATTTCTGAACATATCTCGTGAAATGAATCAAATACTAAGAATATGGATAGCACACATACTTACTAGCACCCATGAATATATCCTTAAAGATCAGCTAGGTCTTTCACAAGGTTGTAATGTAAGGCTTAGGCTAGGGGCTACGAAAGAATGGATAGGAAATACTAGAGCCTGGGACATACCAAAGTGTTTTTGTTGTGAAACCAGCAAGCCCACCTCTTGAATTGATCTTCGTTGTTTCTTCTTGGCAACCAGAACACACGTGCGAAAGTGAAAGATTTGGAAATTGCATCTTTTTTATTCATTTTTTTTTCTTTTTCTTTCTTTTTTTGGTTTGAAACTTTTTTTTTTCTTGTCTTGCAATTCAAATACATGTTACCTCGGTGCACCCCATATTCTTGATCTAGAACTCAATCTATCTTTGTCTTCATCACTTTGGTATTCTCTAAACTATAAGGTATGGCTGTAATGGGTAAAATGGGTAGAGTTTGGTGTAGGTGATGAAAGAATCAGGTTAAAAGTGTTTGGCTGCAACAAGGGTGAATGGAGCACACAAAGAGATGGGAATTACACCTTTTAGTGGTTAAAACATGCATAGCCTAACATCGTCACAATGAGTTCATTCATAGGTGATAATAAACACATGGTATCTGCAACATAGGATTATTCTTATCATTCAATCAAAGAGAAATAATGAGATCATTTAAAATGAAATTGAAAGAAAAAATTAGGAGCAAAAACACTTTAAACCCTCTCAAAGAAGCAAATAGGCTCAAAATAACTCACTAGGGTAGTTTCCACTATTCTTCTTCTAGAATTTGAGCATGGTACTTCTACCATCATAATTCCACGAGTAACAACTTCGTAAAAGAAAATAAGATACGAAACTTTTTCATAACAACACTATAGTTTTGTTTGTAAACATAGCCCTCATATACATTCACATTAGTAAGCAAAAGCAAACTTGACCAACACTAAAAACAAATGAAAATTTTCAATCCTACACCTACGTAAAAAAAAAAAAGAATGGAATGCATCAATGCAGGAAGGCGGAGTAAGCATGGAATGAAATAAAAACAAAAACTAAAAGACACAAATTAAAAGGAAAGAACACAAACCCAGCTAGGTTGCCTCCTAGCAAGCGCTTTATTTAATGTCTAGGCAAGACATGGTACCATGATAGATAAAAACCTAGGGTGGCAAGAAGTCAAGGTACCTCCGAACCTTGGTCGGAAGAAGTGGTTTCTTTTGAGGGACTTTGAATATGGTGCATTGAATTTCCACAAGGACTTGATTGTGATGGCGTTCGTCTCTCCTTGTGAATAAAATGTGAGGCCATATCCTCTTCCTTTGTTTGAGATGACAACAAGGTCTTGTTATCTAACTTCAATTCTTTTTCATCTTGAAATGGCAGCAACTCATCTTTCAAAGAGTCCAAATATGGCACTTGAAAAGATGTAAAACAACATGGAGAATCCGACATAGATTTTGAAAAACATTCAATTGAATTAGAAGATTGAGGAAGAGCTTCAAACACTATGTCTGGCACAATTTCTTCAAGCACATCTATGGGTGGCTCATCATGCTTTTTTTTGACAAATCTCCCTGGAAAAGGAATTGGTGGAACATATGGCTTGGGAGGAGTGTAAGGCTCTACATCTTCGTAAAACGCAAGAACCTCACTATGAAAATATGCACAGAAAGCTTCCTTTGGTTGTTCCTCCTTCTTTTCTTGATCATCACCACTAGATTGATGTTCATATATAGCTTGGACAATCTGACCCACTTGAATTTCGAACTTAGTTAGTGCTAAAGAGTGGTTCTGAATTATGCTACTCGTTGATTGTTGAAATTGCAAATTGTTTTGAGCAAGTGGCTTCAAAGTGTCCTCCAATGGGTCAAAGGATTCTTGTTGTGGTGGAGGTGAAAATGCTTGATTTGGAGCTTGTATGTTGTTCCAAGAGTCAATATTAAGGTTTCTCCAAATAGGGCTATATGTATTTGGCAATGGTTGCATTGGCCCTTGGTTAGAGAAACACATACGGTGTGAGTGCTCTCGGACAAAAGTAGGAAACTCATCTCTCCTTGGGCATAATTGAAGTGGATGACCAATTTTAGCACATAATGATAGGAGCATATTTATGTGACTTAGTTAGCTTATTTTCTTGCATTTTCATAGCTAGTTTCTACTTATTATAGTGTTAGAAGCTATTTTCGTGTGTTTTCAAGTTCAATTGACAAAGTTGGCAAGAAAGTGCAATTTGGAGCATTTTAGAGCATTTTTGGGCAAGAATGGATAGCACATGCATGGAGCAAGGTGGATGGACGTTTTTGAAGTTCAAGAGGCTAGGAGTATGCTGAAGAGATGAAGAAACTAAAATCAAAACAAAGAAGATAAGGAATCAGCTAAAAGGAAGGGACATTATCCAAAATATTATCCAACCTTATCTTCTCCAAACTAACCTTATCTTATCTTATCCTATCCGACCTTGTTTTCAGCTGCAAGAGGGACTCCTATTTGTATTAGAACATCTAGAACCTGATTTCTAGAAGTCACATTCCCTCTCCTAAATTCATGCCGCACTGTCCCCTTCTAGAAGCTCTAGAATCTGCCGCAGGGTCTATCCTTGTTGGAATGGGTTATGCAATCCATCTTCTACATAAACTTGTACCATACCTGGGTTATGCAATCCATCTTCTACATAAACTTGTACCATACCTATCCCTGTCCAACTATGACATTGTGCCGCATCCCCGACCGAAAATGATCCCTACTTTCATATACTATAGCTATCTTAATAGGGTTTAATTTGTGTGTTAGTTAAATTTCACATCACATAACGGACATTTGCCGTACATCTCTCTGTACCACTTGAAATCAAACAACCAAAAATAGAAAGAAAAAAAATTGTAAATGAAAAATCTAAACTAAGAAAACAAAAACAGATAGGGTTTATAAAGCAAGCACAATTAGAGGGGACTGAAATCAGTCACTGGCAACGGTGCCAAAATTTTGTTGTGTTCCTTTCAAGTGCAAATATAAGGATAGTATAATGGCACAAGTAAGGGTGTTGAACCATAGGGACTAATTACACCTCTACAATTACTAGCTTTTTGTGAACTCTAAAGAAAATACAAATGAAAACTGAATTTAGATTTTTGTTTTGAAAGCTAAAGTAACTTAAAATGCAAGACAAGATAAAGATGAATGATAGATTGATTCAGAAACGATGGGAATGGAACTAGGAATATCGATTTCACCATTACAAGCCCATTCAATGAAAATAAAGTCAAAATGTATTCAACTCTCCAATCTGCAACTAGGGTTCGTTTGACTTATTTATGATCATCCATTTGATGTGTGGTTGTGATCAAGTACTCCTAATTTGCAACCTAGTTGTGATGTTCAACTTAGATTACCAATTAAGAATCCATTATGAACAAGAAAACTTCAAAGAACCAAAGAAATCACATGGCAGGATGTATGCATAGCAGTCTCTTCATTCATTCACATGTCGACCAAGATTAAGCATGATGTGTACTATAACCTTGATTAAATAATTCCTAAGTAGCCCTAATGTTGATCAAACATTAGGATTATCAAACAAATTAAACAATTAAACCAGTGAATGAAACAAGAACACGGATTGATGAATTGAGTACTTTAACTTAATAACCTAGAATAGTTTTGCAAGGCTACATTGAAATCCCCATCTATGAATTTAATTACACAACATGATTACAGAAAATATAAATATCAAGAACAACATGTGTGAAATTAAATTCATAGAAGAAACCCTCTTGAAGCAATTTTGATGTTGAACTTCTCTAAGAACAGCGCAGCTGCGTGGTTTCTTCGGTGGCAGCAAATGGTGAAGGGAAATAGGGTTTTGTATATGGAAGAAAGGCCAAAGAAACAGAAGAGAGAGAGCTCTGGGCGACCCCAAGGGGAAGCTTGTGTAATAGTGGTTGAAACTCTCAGTTTTATAAGGTTAAAGAGGATGTTACAAATTGCCAATACATCCCAGTAATTGGGCAGTTAATTCCCACATTTTTTTGCTGTTATTGGTCTTATAAAGAGCCATATTCATCACCATATTCAGTTTCCACTTTTAATTCTTTGTCTACATCAGCATCCTTATTCAATTGTCCACTTTTAGTACCATTTTACCTTATTTGTCCTCAACTGAGCTCCAAAATACAATTAGCTGCACACTAACACAAAAGAGGGTAAAATGCAACTAGTTTAACTAAAAAATATCACAAAGGGACTATGAATGGATGGTATAAATGTATGAAATATATGAGTTATCAGTAATACTATGTGCTAGAACTTGACATTACTTTGAGTCTTATCAAAGGAATAATGTACAACCATAGTGCTCCTCCTCACCAAATTTTCTTCACGAACTCACTTTCAATCTCAATTGTTAATACAAGTAAAAATCTAACATTTACATAACTATGCGGTGAATAAACCTATTCCATGTATTAATTAAGAGAGGTCTGTTATTATCTTATATATATAAATATGAAATGTCATTTGTGATCTTTTCAAAATTTGTCATTTTAAACTTCTTCATTTGTTTTGTTTGTTAATTTTATTTATTTATTCAATCTATCAACTAAGAAAATAAAATGAGTGCAATAAGAGAAAAAAGAAAGTGTGATTGTTGTAGGACATTATGTTCGTCCACGAATTGGTGTAATCGTTGAGCCATTGATTCCTCAAATGAATAGGCCATTGATTCCTCAATTGATTAGACAATTGATTCTCTTTATTGAATTAGGGATACTTGTTATTTGCGAGGGTAGCCTCATCAAGTTAACCATACCATGTAAACCTTGGCAATGAGACCCATTGCCACCCAATTTTTTCCTGTGCAATAGTTGGTGACTATGTAAGAGCCAGAGGTCTCATATTTGCGTGTGTTTGAGTGTGTTGTACATGTGCCAATTGCACCTCCACAACATTCCAATGTGGGCCCTCAAGGAACGAAAGAGATTTAGGTCAGTTATGTGTCTCCTTCAATTATACGTTATTAGGACCCTTGAACGATACCGCCCAGTTGGTGGATTGTGACTTTGATGAGTCAACCTTCCCATCAGTAAGGGAAGGCCACACTCATGTTCTCGAAGAATGCCAAGAACTAATGTAGCTTACTGTCATGCCCCAACCCGCGAATAAGGACGATTCACGAGTTAGGGTATGAGCCATATCTTAGCTATAGAAATAAGTTCTATAACCAAGACATGGTGGAAAATAAAACAAAATTATTTGTAATGATTACACAATACATCATATAACAAAATTTTACATAATAAACGCTGGAGTTTACTACATAAAATCATGGTTCTAAAAGACGCTGGATGCTAGTTAGGCGATGGGCTGGGGCCTAGCGCCTAGGCAACTAGGCGGATTTATGTTTTTCAAATAAATTTATAGTATAATTTTATAAATAAGTCCATGTTTACACCAAAAAAAAAAAAGCACACTTGTTGAAAAAAATAAAATCCAAAACTTACAAAAATAAATATTTGTTGTAAAATATAATTATTGTATAAAACTTTATAGTTTTTCTAAGATCATAATTATTTTTGGGCCTAGTTTTCTTTAAAAATAATTAAAATTGGGCCTGCTACAAATCTTGAAAAAAATTCCATAAACTTTTAATTAAAAAAACCCTAGTAACCCTAAGAAAATATAGCCACACCTACCCCAGTACCCCACCTTTCTCTATATCTTATCTGTAGACTGGTTTCTCTCTTCGACCTCACTCTCTATAGAGTTCTCTCTCTCCCTCCATTCATGTCCGTAGCAGATCTTCTCTCTCGCTCTCCCTCTCTCTCTTTCACTCCCCTCCCTCTTTCTCACACTCTCTATCTATCACTCCATCCTTGTCGAATTTCATCGAAGATCTGATGTCTGTGGGTGCGACTGAAGCTGGAAGATGATGTGAATATGAGTTAACTCCCATTCATCACTTAAGCCTAATTTTTATAATTAAATTCTCAATTTCACTTTGTTATATAGGCACTTCCCTCGATGCTCAATTGTATATTCAAGCCTTTTTCCCGACACTTGACACATACAAGATTTCATTATGTTGTGTTCAAGGCATTTTCCAGCCATTGGATATCTTCACAACTGAAGCACTTACACAACTCCACATAACTGAGCACTTAAACACAACATTGGTTTTCTTGCTTTAGGATGTTTATCCATATGTAATGTGGCGTAGATATTAATAATCACATGTAATCACATGCTCACCATATCAACATATAAATCAAATAGTTACGAAGCAAGGTAATAATTTATAATACCATCATATAAAGTATATACTAATACCATCGCCTCGTCCATCTTTGTTGGGCAACCTGTTTTTATTAGAAAGGAATAGCCATCCATGTTAGTGAAGAGAACAGTTAGAGTGAAAATATATGTCTCAAAGGAAACAAGGCATGAAATTATTTGTCTAGCTTTTCCCCTTTCCTCATCTTTCTTTTCATGTCTTTCTTCAACTCCTCATCTTCTTTAATGTAGCTGAAATTTTGCTTATGTAACAAAAGTAGAACTGCTGAGAAACTTCCATGAAGTTAGTGATAGGTGCATTATTTCTCATATTTTCATGTTAACTATCCCTAAGATCTGTTAAGGAATTGTTTATAAAAGAGCCTTATTACTTTCCTTAATTTCTACCAATCAGCGCAATTATGACTTTTTTGGAGATAAATCGACTTTCTGGAAGAATTTTGATGCAAGGCCAATTGGAGAAGAAAGCTAAAAGGCTGAAGATCATTGTGTCCGAATTTCATAATTTTCCATGGAGCTGGTCATTCCAGTTTTACAAATCAATCCCACGAGAGTTGCATTCCTGTGAAAATTGTGTAGCTGTGGGAGAATGAAGATTTGAAGCCTTTTTTGATTTCTCCTAGTGGCTTACGATATATTCTTGGAAAGATAAAGACATAAGGCTATGTTTCTCATATTTTTACATAATTTTTCAGAAGATAAATCAACCCCAAAACAGGCATGCAAGACAGATGACGTGTTTCCTAAGCCAAAAAGGATTCTTTCCTAGTTTGTGTCATTAATTGTTTAGGAGTTTGTTTTATTTTAGGAGATTTTCTCCCAGACCTTTTAGGGGGTTTCTAGTATAAGTAAGGCATCCTAAGCTCTCTCTACAAATCCACCCACATCACTACACCATTCACCACCTCTACATTTTGCGAAGAAGAGCTTAGGGACTTGCCTTGCCATGGACTCCATGTTCTATCTTTATTTTATTTTTATTTCTATGTGTGACTAAGTTATTTTCTAAGGTTTATGATGAAACCATGACATGAATATATGCAAAGTACTTTGTTAATTATTATCCGATTATATGCCATATTATATTCTTAATCCTTTTGCGTATTTTACTCTAGATTCAGTTTAATGATCGATCACCTCTAGGAATTTTGCATCTAGATATTTGGATAAATCTATGAGGATGACCAATCAATTAGGTTTATTGGGACTAAGATTAAGAAGATTATACAAACTAGTAACGATGACCAATATCAAGCTAGTCCGACTTGGTTGACATGATTCTTCTATGCGTAGTTGTGTTTAATTGTATGTATGCCTAACCAATAAGATATAATTATCATGTAGAGATATATGAGTTAATGCTTGACGATGGATTAATTCATACCTTAGAAAGAACAACCTTTACATTGGCATGATAATTGGATAACAGTTGGCTCTTAGAAAAGTAAATATGATTGTTGTTGGTGGATTCATAACCTTAGACTTCCATTGTTTCTCAATTTCTTCTTGTGTAGTGTGTTTATTTAATTAATTATCTTTTTTTTCCTTGTTAATTTTAGTCTTAATCAATTATTCAATTCAATCTATCCTTTGTTTGTTTAATTAAGTCTAGCATGATTAATCGGTTAAATTGGTATTAAAGCAATCCTTGTAGGATTGACCACGTATTTACATATATTACTACAATTGATTTGTGCGCTTGCTCCACGTTTTTATAAAGATTTGTTATCAGAACTCCAAAAATCTCATTCTACACTGCTCACAAATGTATTTTTCTTTCTAATTATAGAAAGTTTGTAGTGCAAAATGAGATTTTAGATTACCAATAACAATTTCCTTTTTGTTGCAGTCCTATTATGTTAGGAATGTGATCCTGTAAATCCTATCATATTTGGGATATCCTTATAGGATTCTACCATATCTCTTAGACTAGATATTATCCTATTAGAGTTGTAATCCTATTAGGGTAAACAATTTACCTTCCTTACTACTATAAATAAAGGCATAATGGCGTGGAATAACACACCTCACTATTACACATCTCTCTCTTCTTTTTCTATGTCGTCGGCCACCCCCTCTCTATTGTTGGAAGTTTGCCCACAAAGCCACTCATTTGATGTAATAGCTTTTGGAATACTTATTGTGTTAAACTATCATATGTTTAATGAAGGGCAAAGCTTATTGTTAATCACTATTTATTGTATTATGTGTTTAAGCAATAAGGGAATCTAAGGAATGTATTTAATCTAAGAGAGAAGTGATCTAAGTAAGTTAGATTAACAAGACCTTTCTCTTATGTTCATTCCTAAAACGTTCCTAGGCATAGGATTGCCAATTGGGCATTGACAATCCGCTAAAGTTAGTATGTGTTATGTTAACTCAACTGTGAGTATGACTAATCTCAAGTCATTTAGTGTTGGACACTGAGACAAACACATAGGTGCTCAAAATGCTAATTGAGTACATTGAACTACAATCAAAAGAGAGTTTGAACGTACATGTCATGTAAGAACTCGTAAGTTGCAATATGCAAAGTAGTCCTTTGACCTAAGGCATCATATATGTCTAATGGTTAGGTCATTGATCTTTGATCATGTCAAAGGCATTCCATCGAGAGTGTCCATGACATTGTTGGGGTCAAGTTATGAATGCACAACAAGGGATCTCTAACCCTCCATGGTGGAGGGAGAATACTCTGAGATATGATTCGGGAGTCTTTGGCCAAAACATACGAATATGACTTAGGAAGTTTGTTCCAAATCATATTCAATTGAATCATATAGCGAAGTGTGACATTGGATAGTAGACATGAAACAAACTATCACTCAAACAATGTGATTAAGAGTATTCTATTAGAGAAGGACCGTATTGCATTGTAATTGTAACTAGATAGGTTCTCCAACCACTTCTGCATTGTAATTGTAACTGGATAGGTTCTCCAACCACTTCTACTTAGCTTGGGTAGCTATGACATACTGATAAGTGTCACTCATGGTTTGTGGAAGCCCTAAAGATTAGCAAACACTAATCTTCATCAAAGGGAGAATTGAAATGTAGTTTCAATTCTCAATTGATCGTTAAGAGTAACAATCGCCCACTGCCTTGCTAATTGGAACCTAATGCATTGTATATCGAGTAAGGATGAAAGTGAAGAAATATAAATGAGATGGATAAACAATTAAATGGTTTAATTGAGGATGGCCAAGATTAATTAATTAGTTAATTAATTGTACGAAAGGTTCGTATTGGGCTTTCAAGTTAGTTTCAGGTCTTGGAGCCCAAAAGGGTTTTGGTCCACAAGGCCCATTATGTTTAAGTTGAATGACAACTAAAACAAAATGGGCAATTAGCCCAATAAATAAAGGATGGCCGGCCATAGGGTGAATGGTAGTGAACTTTATAGCTTTACCACATTAGGGTTTTTTTTCTTTGAGGCAAAAGAGCAAAACTCTTTCTCTCTTTGTCTTCCTAAGAGACCGGCTACACTTAGAGAAAAATAGCTAGCAATCTTCCTTCCTTTAAGTCATCCATTTCATCTTCACACCTCATCCTTGGTGTGGAGACTTAGAGACACCAAACTTTTGGTGTTCTTGGAGTTCCTCTCCTCAAATCATCAAGGAGCAAAGGAGAAGCAAAGAAGCAACCATCCAAGGAGCAAAGAAGGTGACTTGAATGCCCTTCACTTGGGTGAATCCCTTGTGTAAACAAGGATGAGCTTCAAGGGTAATGAAACTCAAACTCTCTCTTCTCCTTAATTTGTTAAAGAGTCTTTTGCTTCACCATTCACTAGGCTTTGAAGGTCATGGGTTTTAGAATTGTTTTGAATGCATGCCTACTTTAAAGTGTTACTAGTTTGCTTATGTGTTCAAATGTTCTCACATGTTCTTAACTAGGATAAATGTTTTCTTCATCTATGTCCTCTATAATTGATCAATAAATTATGCTTACAATTGATGTGAAAATTAACTCGACACACAAATTAAACCCTATTGATCACAATTGTAGTAAAGATGTAAGTAGGGATCATTCTAGACCGGGGATTAACTAGGGATGCTAATCAACACAAATAAGACTAAAAAACACTAAACTAGACTCTGTAGACTCAAAACTGACTCAAAACACTCAAAACAGCAACAAACAATAAAAAAGACTCAATTGTAGACCTAACAAGTGATTTTGACGAAAATATAACTTAACTTGACTCAAAAGACTAAAAGAGAAGAGATTATGACTTAACTAACAAGACTTAATGAAAGGGGGATTGTTTTTGATGAATTTAAGACTTAAAACAGAAACTTTGCATAAAACACTTTAATAAACCGAATTTGATGAATTGAAAAGGGTGAAAGGCTAGTTAGACGATCCTTCTCCACACATGCAATATGCAAACAAACCAATTTCCAGTTATTATTTCTAGACTATGAATTACAACACCCCAAGTTAATCGTGCAAGCACAAATTAACCATCAGATTTTCCTTATTTCATTGAATTGGACGGGATACGCATCATAACCAAATTATCCTTCTCAAGTCCCCTAACTATGAAAAGCATGATAGAAAACATATCAAAGGTCATTAAGTTCTTTGAAAACCATAAGCATTGACGAGGCATTCGTAACTATGAAAAGCATGATACTTGATGTGAAATATATAAGCACACAAATTAAACCCTCTTTTTATCAATTGTAGCAAAGTATGTAAGTAGGGATCGTTCTAGACCGGGGATTAGGAGGGATTGCTAAACACTTGAAAACTGACTTAGAAATGTAAAAACAAAGTTTAAAGCATTAGATTAGACTCAAAGAATGCAAAACTCACGTTTAAAATACTAAAACAAACCAAAAACTCAAAACAGCAATCAAAAGATTCAAAACTGCCTTAAAAACACTTTCTGGGCAGTTTTGAACACAAAGCATCAAATTGGACGAATTTGGGTTTTAACTTGTACCAAAACACTTAAAAACATAAACCAACACACTTTCCAACTAATCTAGGATTTCAAAATAATTGGGGATTTGATTTGGACGAAAATAAACTTCAATGGCAGATTGTAAGAGAAATAGATTGTAATACAAAGTTATGAAGAATCAATGGATGATGGAATGGCCAAGGGTTTCTTCTCCACACATGAAATATATGCAACCTAAATCAATTTTCAGTTATCAATTTAATAAGTTATGAATCTCGACACTCCAAGTTAATTAGGTCCGCTTAAATTAACCTTCAGATTTCCCTGAATTAGATGAATATGCATCGCAAACAAATTATTCCTAACAAGTTCTTTATATGAACAGCATGATAAAGACACAAGTTAGAATCATTACGTTCTTTGGAAATCATAAGCATCGACAAGGCATTCGTAACTATGAAAAGCATGATACTCTTGCCAGGAATCTACTTAACACGATCGTGACTAGCGACCTTCACTACTTACGAATATAAATTCATAACGATTAGGTGAAACAAATTTATATCCTAGCATCAAATTCAAGCATGCAAATTAAGCGTGCACTCTTAACCAACATACAAGAATAAGTTCTAAATCAAACGGTTAAGCAAATTGTATTCACGACTTATACAACGATAACTGAAAGTAATCAACTTATTTCACATATATAATCATGGTTTTGAATCCACCCTTAGCCAAAACGAATTTAGCCAATCATACTTAGAGCAAAACAAAGATTATATGAATTAGACATTGAAATATAAAATAGAAAACACCTAAAATCATCCAACAACTCAGAATGAAGAGCCAAACAATCGTAGTGAATCTGTCCCCTTCCTTGCTTACGGCAGATTGGGTTGTGAAGATGTTTTGGGTAGTTTTATGGTGTAGAATGGATGGGGAATGGTATAGAGAGGTTTAGGGTAAGTGTGGAGGAGTGTTTGATGGTTGGATGATGGTAGAGAACTCGGCAAAGAGGGTGGAATAAGGTAGAGTGGCTGTTATGTTTTCTGGGCACTAGAATAATGTTTTTGGGGTGTTTTGTTGCCTAGGGTGAGTATGGACGAATTTTCTGCATGAATGATGAATATGGGAGGTTCAACCCTTTGCCAAGGGTTGTAAACATGTATATATAGGCCCCAAAAACCCTAGAGAATCAGATTAGGCAGTGGGGGAAATGCACAGCAAGGAGGGTGAATTTGTGGTGTGCAATGGTCCAAGGATGAAAATGGAGCAATGATGCAAAGTATGGAGGGTAAAATGGAGTGGTATTTCAGCTAGGGAGCATGAATGATTGTGTTCATTGCATGGAAATGAAAAGGGGAGGTGAAATGTTTCAGAAATTAGTCAAATGTGCAGCAACATGTGTTGCACACGGCATTGGATCCCAAATGTGGATGATGGAGCATCAATTGGTGCATGGAATGGTTGTGAAAGTACGTGTGAAATCTGATGTGAGAAGGGAACAAGAGGTATGCAGCAATTGAGTGTGATAATTGAGTGTAGTGAGGCATGAAATCAGAAATATTTTAGGGGACAAGGATGATTAAGCATGCATGGGAATCCAAAGGGAATGCTATGTGGATTGCACGGCAATGATGTGTGTCCTTTTGTGGCTGAGTTCATGATCCTTTGTACACTAATTCTTCACATTTTTAGCCTCTTTAAGTCTTCAATTTCGTCCAAACCTTGGTTCCAAATATGTGACATGCATTCCAAGCTCCATTTTGCTCCAAAATGCTCCAAAATGCATCTTCTTGCCTACTTTGTCCTTAAAATCTGAAAACACACGAAAATGACTTTAAACATTAAAATAACTAAGGAAACACGACATAAATGCACAAGAACAAGCCAACTAAGTCGCATAAATATGCTCCTATCAATTCTCCTTCCTAGGATTTACTTAACACAATCATGACTAGTGACTTTTACTACTTGTGAATATAAGTTCATAATGATTAGGTGAAACTCCCTTATACTCTAGCATCAAGTTCATGCATGCAAACTAAGTATACATCCTCAATCAACATACATAAACAAGTTTAATAACTCAGATAAGAAAATCACATTCAAGACTCAAGAAACAATAACTAGATGTAATCAATTCATATAAAGCATATAATCATGGCTTCGAATTCACCTATAACTAAAAAGCAATTAGTTCCACATGTCTTTAGAAACTGAAATAAACATTGAAACCAACATTGAAACAAATTTAAAGATAGAAATAACCAGGAACGTCCTAGCAACTCCAATGGTAGATTCGAACCCTCATTGGATTGCAAGCCATGGAACAAAGCTCCTTTTTCCTTCCTTGCTGCGTTACCTGATGAATCTTTGAGAAATTGACGTGAATTGTGGTGTAGAATGAATATGGGGGTGGTGGTCTAATTTGTACAACATAATGATGTATTTATAGTCTATAACTCATGGCACAAATGTAGAGCATAGGAGAAGGATTTTAGCACTTCAAATCCATAAAGAAAAAGGTTAGGGTTTGGCAGAAACCAAGAGGAAAAATGATTATGATTACACATAAAAAACCATCAGGAATAAGGATGTAGGGTGCAGTATAAACAAGGAAAATAGATTCTAGAAAGGCTAAGGTGCGGCACCAAAATAGGGTTCTAGAAGGAACATGTTGTGGCAGGTTTCTAGAAAGGAATGAGGCGCCACCTTTGTAGGATAGGATAAGATAAGATAAGGTTAGTTTGGATAAGATAAGGTTGGATAAGGTTTTGGATAATGTTTCCTTCTTTTAAGCTGATTCCTTATCTTATTTGTCTTGAATTTATTTCTTCAACTCTTTAGCACATTCCTAGACATCTTTGGCCTTCAAATTCGTCCATCCATCTTGCTCCATGCATGTGCTATCCATTCTTGGCCCAAAACTGCTCTAAAATGCACTTTCTTGCCAACTTTGTCATTTGGATGTACAAACACACGAAAATAGCTTAACACACAATAATAAGTAGAAAGTAGCTATGAAAATGCAAGAAAACATGCTAACTAAGTCCCATAAATATGCTCCTATCAACAACACGTTATCAGCACGCTCTTAAAATTGCGCTATTTTAGTTTGTTCATCTTCCAAGGAATTGTTGTGTTCCTTTCAATTGCAAATATAAGGATAGTATAATGGCACAAGTAATGGCACAAGTATTACTAGCTTTATGTGAACCCTAACTAAGCAATGAAAATGAAAACTGAATTTAGATTTTATTTTGAAAGCTAAAGTAACTTAAAATGCAAAACAAGATAAAGATTACTAATAGATTGATTCAGAAACGATGGGAACAGAACTAGGGATACAGATTTCACCATTACAAGCCAATTCCATGAAAATTAAGTCAAAACGCATTCAACTCTCCAATCTGCAACTAGGGTTCATTTTACTTATTTATGATCATCCATTTGATGTGTGGTTGTGATCAAGTACTCCTAATCTGCGACCTAGTTGTGATGCTCAACTTAGATTACCAAATAAGAATCAATTAAGAACAAGAAAATTTCAAAGAACCAAAGAACTCACATGGCAGGATGTATGCATAGCAATTTCTTCATTCATTCACATGTTTACCAAGATTAAGCATGATGTGTATTATAACCTTAATCAAATAATCTGTAAGAAACCCTAATGGTGATCAAACATTATGATAAACAAACAAATTGAATTATGAAATCAGTGAATGAAACAAGAACACAGATTGGTAATTTGAATACTTTAACTTAATATCATAGAGTAGTTTTGCAAGGCTACATCGAAATCCCCAGCTATGAACTTAATTACACAACATGATTATAGAATATATAAATATCAAGAACAACATGAGTGAAATTGAAGTTCATAGAAGAAACCCCCATGAAGCAATTCTGATGTTGAACTTCTCCAAGAACAACGCTGCTGCGTGGTTTCTTTGGTGGCTGTAGATGGTGAATGGAGAAAGGATTTTATTTCTGGAAGAAAGGCGAAAGAAAGAGAAGAGAGAGAGCTCTGGGCGACCCCAAGAGGAAGCTTGTGTAAAAGTGGTTGAAACGCCCAGTTTTATAAAGTTAAAAAGGCTGTTATAGAATGCCAAGATTCATCTCTATATCGCAGTAATGGAGCATTTATTTCATACGTTTTTTGCTATTATTGGTCTCTTAAAGGGCCATATTCATCTCTATATTCAATTGTACAGTTTGAATCTCTCTCGACATCATAATCCTTATTCAATTCTCCACTTTCAGCACCATTTTACCTTATTTACCCTCAAACGGCTCTAAAATACAATTAATTGCACATTAACACATAAGAGAGTAAAACGCAACAGTTTAACTGAAAAATATCACAAAGAGACTAGGAATCGATGGTATAAATGTATGAAATATATGAATTATCAAATACCCCCAAACCTGGTTTTTACTAGTCCTCGAGCAAAACTAAAGCTAAAACAAACATAACAAAGAAAAATCTAACAAGACCATTTTCGCTGGCTAAACGATTGCACTGAGCATGTGCAACAAGCCTTTAAGCCTTTAGGTGTCCCTAGTAGAAGGAGTTGTGCCTCCTGAGGGTTTACAGCAATGACTCCCACAAACATCTATAGACTCTACAAACAAATTGGTTAAAGCATACTTGAAACAAAGTATTAAGAACCAATGAAAGCTTAGTCATACATTCAAAGCAAAAGTCTGCCACTTCAATGAATCGGATCATGTGTAGAGTGTGAAAAATATTACTCCATGAATCATGACTTCAAAAACACCATACTCAAATGCCAAAGATTGAATTCGCTTCAACTCTAATTCTCTCAGATTGTCACTTGAATTTTCACTTAGATCCTAAGGTTTAGTCTTTCATTAAACATATGTGACTAAAGTCACGTAAAGGGAATCAAAATTCTCACATATGAAATATGAAATAAAAGCACATTTTCTGAATAGATCTCATGAAATAAACCAAATACTAAGAATATGGATAGCACACATACTTACCAACACCCATGAATATATCCCCAAACATCAGCTAGGTCTTTCACAAGGTTGTAATGTAAGGCTTAGGCTAGGGGCTACGAAAGAGGGGATATGTGATGTGAAATAATCCAACATGCAAATTAAACCCTATTGAATATGTAATTGTAGTATTAAGCAAGTAGGGATCATTCTAAACTGGGGATTAACTAGGGCTGCTAATCTACTTAAATTAAACTCTAAAACACTAAACTAGACTTAAAAACACAAGACTAGACTTTATAGACTCTAAATTGACCTAAAACACTCAAAACAGCAAAACTAACTTAAAAAGACTCAAAACAGGTTCTAAGAACTATTTGGACAAATTTAACACTAGTGAGACTCAAAACACTAATTTGGACATATTGAAACACCTTTTTCACTAATCTAAGACACTTAATTGAAAAAGGGATTGATTTGGAGGAAATTAATTAAATTAAACAAATTGTAAACTAAAGCAAACTAGGTATGAAATTGGGTGAATTGAATGGTGAAATAGGTTAGTTAGAGCATCCTTCTCCACACATAAACATATGCAACATAAATCGATTTCCAGTATTGTTTCTTTAAACCATGAACGACAATGCCCCAAATTAATCGTGAATGCACAAATTAACTCTCATATTTCCCTAAATTCATTGAATTGAATGGTCAAGCATCGCAACCAAATTATTCTTCTCAAGTTCCTTATATGAACATCATTATAGATATACATTCAAAGATCATTAAGTTCCACGGAAATCATAAGCATTGACAAAACAATTATAACTATGAACTGCATGATACTCTTGCCAAGAATCTACGATTGTGACTAACAATCTCCACTACTTGTAATTATAAGTTCCTAACGATTAGGTGAAAGTCCCTTATAATTTAGCATCAGATTCATGTAGGCAAACTAAGTATGCATCCTTAATCAACACACAAGAATAAGTTATCAATCAAATAGATAAGTAAATCACATTCATGTTTTACGAAACAATAACTGAAAGGAATCAATTCATATTGACATATGTCCATGGCTTCAAATTCACCACTAACTAATAACAACTTAGTTACACATGTTCACAGCAATTGAAAAGCAAATTGAAATAAACATTGAAACTAAAACGAGGGAAGAAAGAACTCTTAGAACTCTCAAGGATGTAGGTGGCTTGTGCACAAGGTCCTCCTTCATCAATGGAATGCACAACAAGGGTCCTTCTTCTCCAAAAGTGCAGCAAAGAGTTATAGAATGGTGAATATGGTGCGGCAGGTTGTGTTTCTGAATGGTAGGGGGGTCGTGGACGAAATTGTGGTTGAAAACACATATTTATAGCCTAGGATTTTGACAAATTTTGATGGGAAAAGTCTTAGGATTTTCGGCCAAGGCTTGGGCCTCAATCCAAGGGGGAAAAGAACTAGCGTTTGTGCAGATTTTAGGGTTTCTAGAAGGGTTTGGGGTGCCACTTTTGTAGGGAATTCTAGAAACAATGTTATGTGGCTGATTTTTAGAAGAACAAGGCCTAAAAACATGCAGCACCAATGTAGGAATAGATAAGGCCTTCTAGAAAGGTTTCTAGGTGATTTAAATCAGAAATTAACTCCCCCTTGCAGCAGGAATTAAGTTAGGAAAAGATTAGGATAGTATAGGATAAGATAAGGTTTGTTTGGATAAGATAAGGTTGGATAAAGTTTTGGATAATATCTTCTTCTTTTGAGCTGATTCCTTATCTTCTTTGTCTTGGATTAATTTCTTCAACTCTTTAGCACATTCCTAGCCTCTCTTGAACTTCAAATTCGTCCATTCCTTGCGTTCCATATGTAAGTTATTCATTCTTGGCCCAAAACTGCTCCAAAATGCTCCAAATTGTACTTTCTTGCCAACTTTGTCATTTGGACCTATAAACACACGAAAATAGCTTAAAACATATAATAAACACAAACAAACTATGAAAATGTAAGAAAACAAGCTAACTAAATCGCATAAACAAACCAACACTAAAAATAAAGAAAATTTTAAATCCCACACCCCCAAACCTAAACTAAGCATTGTCCTTGATGCATAAAAAAAAATGGAATGTAGCAATGCAGAGTAATCATGGAATGAAATAAAACAAAAACTAAAAGACACAAAATAAAAGGAGAGAACACAAACCCAGCTAGGTTGCCTCTTAGCAAGCGCTTTATTTAATGTCTAGGCAAGACATGGTACCATGATAGATGAACACCTAGGGTGGCAAGAAGTCAAGGTACCTCCGAACCTTGGTCGGAAGAAGTGGTTTTTTTTTAGGGACTTTGAATACAGTGCGTTGAATTTCCACAAGGACTTGATTGTGATGGTGTTTTCGTCTCTCCTTACGAAAAAACATATCCTCGAAAATTGTTGAAGATGTGGCTGGAGCAATGATTTCAATGGATCAATGAAATTCGTTCAAGGCATCAATCTTATCGTCTAGCTCTGAATCTTCTTTCTTAGGGTGAATGGGCATCAATGATTCATCATCTAACTTCAATTTGTTTTTCTCTTGATATCGCAACAAATCATCTCCAAAAGACTCCAAAGATGGCACCTGTAAAGATGTAAAACATAAGGGAGAATCTAACATAACTTTAAAAAAAAATGAGAATTAGAAAATTGGGAAAGAGCTTCAAATTCAAGAACTTCTCTATGTATATCGGCACAGCTAGATTCCAATGATTGTTCACCATTCACATCTTGACCATCACCACATGGTTGTTCAATTAACGCTTAGACAATCTGACCCAATCAAATTTCTAACTTGGTAAGTGCAATGGAGTGTTCTTGAATCATTTCTCCAAGTGAGGCTGTATGTACTTGGCAATGATTGTGGTGGCCCTTGGTTAGAGAAACACATGCGGTGTGACTGCTCTCGAACAAATGTAGGAAACTAATCTCTCCTTGGGTAGAATTGAAGGGGATGGCCAATTTTAGCACATAACGGACATTCACCATGCATCTTGGTAACAAACTGAAAATCTAAACTAAGAAAACAAAAATAGATAAGGTTTATAAAGCAAGCATTTAGATGGGATAAAAATCAGTCCCCAACAATGGTGCCTAAATTTTGTTTTGTTCCTTTCAAGTGCAAATATAAGGATCGTATAATGGCACAAGTAAGGGTGTCGAACCACAGGGACTGATTAGACCTCTACAAATTACTAGCTTTATGTGAACCCTAACTAAGCAATGAAAATGAAAACTGAATTTAGATTTTTGTTTTGAAAGCTAAAGTAACTTAAAATGTAAAACAACATAAAGATGAATGATAGATTGATTCAGAAACGATGGGAACGAAACTAGGGATACTAATTTCACCATTACGAACCAATTCCATGAAAATTAAGTCAAAACACATTCAACTCTCCAATCTGCAACTAGGGTTCGTTTTACTTATTTATGATCATCCATTTGATGTGTGGTTGTGATCAAGTACTCCTAATCTGTGACCTAGTTATGATGTTCAACTTAGATTACCAAATAAGAATCCATTAAGAACAAGAAAATTTCAAAGAACCAAAGAAATCACATGGCAAGATGCATAGCAGTTTCTTCATTCATTCACATGTCTACCAAGATTAAGCATGATGTGTACTATAACCTTGATCAAATAATATGTAAGAAACCCTAACGGTGATCAAACATTAAGATAAACAAACAAATTGAACTATGAAATTAGTGAATGAAACAAGAACACAGATTGGTAATTTGAATACTTTGACTTAATAACATAAAGTAGTTTTGCAAGGCTACATCGAAATCCCCAGCTATGAACTTAATTACACAACATGATTACAAAATATATAAATATCAAGAACAACATGAGTGAAATTAAAGTTCATAGAAGAAACCCCCTTGAAGCAATTCTGATGTTGAACTTCTCCAAGAACAGCGTGGCTGCGTGGTTTCTTTGGTGGTTGCGGATGGTGAATGAAGAAATGATTTTATTTCTAGAAGAAATGCCAAAGAAAGAGAAGAGAGAGAGCTCTGGGCGACCCCAAGGGGAAGCTTGTGTAAAAGTGGTTGAAACTCCCAGTTTTATAAGGTTAAAGAGGCTATTATAGAATGCCAAGACATCCCAGCAATGAAGAATTTATTGTAGACGTTTTGTGCTGTTATTGGTCTCCTAAAGGGCCATATTCATCTCCATATTCAATTGTACACTTTGAATCTCTCTCTACATCAGAATCCTTATTCAATTCTCCACTTTCAACACCATTTCACCTTATTTACCCTCAAATGGCTCTAAAATACAATTAACTGCACACTAACACAAAAGAGAGTAAAACGCAACTAATTTAAATCAAAATATCACAAAGAGACTAGGAATAGATGGTATAAATATATGAAATATATGAGTTATAAGGAAGTATTATGTTTTAATCTTTGGTTTTATGATTAATTTATTTTTTTATTGAATTAATCAACATGCTATTGATTCAATTTAATTTGTCTGTGTTGAACATGATACAACACATTGGAGATGCAATTTTGGCTTTCTAAAAAGGATATTCTACAAATTCAAATGCTTTTATATTTTCTGCCAATCAGATACGCTTAAAATAAAGGAAGATATTTGAAACGACCATGAAGCATGAAAGCATTCCACATGATGCATGAACCCCCTACATTTACATTTACCTTCTGATATATATATGCATTATGCAATTTTGCTATGTGGAATTTGTGAATCAAAGAATTGAAACAAATTAGAAGCAATTAGGGTTTTTCAAACCCTAGGAATTTCGAAAAATTAAAATTATGGGAAATTTGTGGTTGAGCAGCGGGCCGCAGCCATGCCTACCTGACACCAAGTCGAGCATGTAGTTTGAGACTTGGGAGTCAGAACAACGTCAGGGCAACGCTTCAACAGCCTGTCACTCGAAGCGTTACAACGTTTCCTTGAGGCATCATGTTTTTTTTCTTTTCTTTTTTGGTTTTGTTTTGTTCTGTTTGGACCTTTTTGCATGAGTAAACCAGGTTCTCGGCCTGGGTTTGAAATTTTATAGGCTGTAGCCCTCTAAGCCGTTTATTAGCCTTGTTAGGCCTTTTTTTTCTCGATCCAACACTTGCCAACAAAGCCAGCACTGCTGGGCTTATCATGCACCCTCGGCTAATCAAGCCAACATTGCCGAGCTTGTCCCGCGCCATACTGAAGCCAGTGAATCTAGGCTTCTCATACACTAACCTTAAGCCAACGAATGTTGGGGTCTTACCATCCTTTCGACCTAAGCTCCAACAAGTCTGCAACTTGCCATGTAGTAGACTGGGCTGCCTTGTAGCCACGTCCTCAAGCCTAATGGCCTGCAATTTTTTTTAATTTGTTGCAGGGCCATGTGTTGCAGCCAGCCCACATGTGCTAGGCTGTATCCTTTTTTTGACACAATGCCATATTTTGGCATCCTCGCTTCATAACCATACCCATATAATTTTTGGACGTCTTGGTTAATGTTAATTACACCATAATACACTTGTCACTTGTCTCATCGCCAACCGAAGCTAATATGACCCATCTGTCATTATTTTAATTAAAAATGACCTGCAGCCAACTTTTGGTCATTAATGATTCAATACTTTATTTTTCTTCTTTGACCATTGACATCATTTCGTAGTCTCGAAGTGCTTACACTTGAGTTACCGAAACAACTTAAATCCATTGCACTTAAATCAATACCTTGAATTCTATGTTCTTGCAAGAACCTCTCTTTTATTAACTAACATTCATAAAATAAACTAAACCTGTAGTTTCAAATTTAGTGCCATTGAAACCCAAAGTTTTCATAAAACAATACAGCCTTGAAAACCCGACGTTTTTCATGTACACCATGTCTTAGAACGTGAAATGTTCTAACTTTGATGCTTATGGGTATCTTATTTCTATAGCACCAATCAAAATCTTATAGCATCCATTCAATCGATTGTCAAATAATCATAAGTTTGATTTCACTGATTTGGACATTTCAAACAGAAACCACTTTATGTGGGTACAATACACGAATCTCCACTTGACTAGCAAGAAGCTAAGAAACCATTGAAGCCAACATTGGCATGGAAGAGCTGCATAAGCCTCCGCCATAATCATTATTCGAAGCCTTATGCTTGAAGCATTACAAATAGACATACTTTCCAAACGAGGATTCCATGGCTTTTTGGCTTGCTCATACGGACAGTCTAATCATGAATGATATTAATTGAAGCACACCATGATTACATCCATGAATGAGTATGGTTCTGAAGTTTATAAATCCAATTGAATTTTGACTAGAGAATGATAGGAGCATATTTATGCGACTTAGTTAGCTTGTTTTCTTACGTTTTTGTAGCTAGTTTGTGGTTATTATAGTGTTTTAAGCTATTTTCATGTGTTTGTAGGTCCAAATGACAAAGTTGGCAAGAAAGTGCATTTTGAAGCATTTTGGAGCGATTTTGGGCACTAAATGGATAGCACATGTATGGGCCAAGATGGATGGACAAATTTGGAGTTCAAAAGGCTAGGAATCTGATAAGAAGATGAAGAAATTAAATTCAAGACAGAGAAGATAAGGAATAAGCTCAAAAGAGGAAACATTATCCACAACCTTATCCAAGCTTATCATATCCAAACTAACCTTATCTTATCTTATCCTATCCTAATCTTATCATGGCTTAATCCTAACTGCAAGGGGACCTAAATATATATTTCTAGAACCTATTTCTAGAAGCATTCTCTTCTAGAAGTCTTAAATCAGCCACAAAACACATTGTTTCTAGAATCCCTACAAAAGGGGCACCTATTTCCCTTCTAGATGGGTTTTACCTTGCCTTGCAAGCAATTCCCATTCCCTCCAAATCAGTGTTGCACCTCTCTATCCCTTTTTCTTTGTGGATTCTGATTTATTAGGCCTTATTCCTTTTGGATTTGGGTTATACAAATCCTTTTCTGAAATTAATTGGGCCAAACCCTCTCCTTAGTGGATTTAAACCCTTGTGCCGCACCCTAAGGCCCTAATTCTCTTAATGTGCTGATTCATAACTGTAATCTGATTAACCCTAGGGTTTTCTCTTGCCTATATATATATGTGCTTTAAGCCTAAATTCGTCACCACCCTCATACCATTCAGAAACACTAGTGTCGCAACCCTAAACACCATTCTCCATCACAAAACACCATTCTACACCAGCATACATCTCTACCGCACCTTTGGAGAAAAAGAAGATCCTTGCCGTGCATTCCATTGATGAAGGAGGGTCTTGTGCACAAGCCATCTGCATCTTTGGGAGTTCTAAGAGTTCTTTCTTCCCTCATTTCAGTTTCAATGTTTATTTCAATTTGCTTTTCAATTGCTATGAACATGTGTAACTAAATTCTTATTAGTTAGTGGTGAATTCGAAGCCATGGACATATGTTTAATATGAATTGATTCCTTTCAGTTATTGTTTCGTAAAACATAAATGCAATTTACTTATCTATTTGATTGATAACTTATTCTTGTGTGTTGATTAAGGAGGCCTACTTAGTTTGCATACATGAATCTGATGCTAAATTATAAGGGACTTTCACCTAATCGTTAGGAACTTATAATTACAAGTAATGGAGATTGTTAGTAAAATCGTGTTAAGTAGATTCTTGGCAACAGTATCATGCAGTTCATAGTTATAATTGCCTTGTCAATGCTTATGATTTCCATGGAACTTAATGATCCTTGAATGTATCTCTATCATGCTGTTCATATAGGGAACTTGAGAAGAATGATTTGGGTTGTCGCATGCATTCATCCAATTAAATGAATTTAGGGAAATCTGAGAGTTAATTTGGGCATTCACGATTAATTTGGAGCATTGTCGTTCATGGTTTAAAGAAACAATACTGGAAATCGATTTATGTTGCATATGTTCATGTGTGGAGAAGGATCCTCTAACTAGCCTTTCACCCTTGAATTCATCTCAATTTCGTTTTAGTTTACTTTGTTTTGCAATTTGTTTAGTTTTAATTCATTTCGTCAAAAACAATCCCTTCTTTCTATTTAGTGTTTTTAGGTCAGAATCTGTCATAATTAGGTTCTTTAGAGTGTTTTGAGTTAATATAGGTTAGAGTTAGTCCATAAACATTGTTGAGTCTCAATTTAGTCTTAAATTCGTCCAATTTAATCCCTAGAGTCTATTTTAGTGTAATTGTTAGTATTGTGCTGTTTTGAGTCTGTTATGTGTGTTTGGAGTTAGTTAAGTTATAATTTGTTTCCTTTTAGTCTTTTGAGTCACTTTGAGTTTTATTTTCATCCAAATCAATTGTTAGGTCTAGAATTGAGTCAATTTCATTTAGTTTTGCAGATTTGAGTGTCTTAAGTTAGTTTAGAGTCTATAGAGTCTATTCTTGTGTTTTTAAGTCTAGTTTAGTGTTTTAGAATTTAATTTGTGTAGATTAGCAGCCCTAGTTAATCCCTGGTTTAGAGCGATTCCTACTTACATCTTTGCTACTATTGTCATCAATAGGGTTTAATTTGTGTGTCAAGTAATTTTCACATCAAATTTTGGCGCCGTTGCCGGGGATTAGCAAACTTGCTAATCCCTTGTTTATTTTCGTGTCTTTGTGTTTTATTTTAAGTGAGTCCATGTGTTTGTGTGTGTTTGTGTTTTTCTGCTATGTGTACCACCTAATTGCTGATTGTGTTTGTTTCCTCGTTTCAGGTACTAGTTTATGACTCGTAGTTCTTAACACATTAGTGCAAACATCTTGGAGTTCGACGATGATTTGGAAAGAACTTTGAGAAGAAAAAGAAATCGACCAGAACCTAATCCACCTAGTTCAAGTTCAGAGGCCGAATATGAATTTGAAGAAGAAGAAGAAGTCATGGTAGTGGACAATCGTACAATAAAAGAACTCTCGGCCTCAGGGTTGGCCAATGTCATACCCCTTTGCATTCAATACCCATTGGCTACTCAAGGTAAGACCAATGAGTTTGAATTGAAGTGAAGCTTGTTGCATCACATTCCCAAATACCATGGGCTGTCAATGGAAGATCCAAACAAGCGTCTTAAGGAGTTCGAAGTGGTATGTTCAAGCATGACACCCATCAATGTCGATGGGAACATTTTGATGATGAATGCCTTTCCATTCTCTCTTGTGGATGAGGCTAAAGATTGGCTTTATGAATTAGCATTCAAAATGATCACTTCTTGGGAAAGCATGAAAATGGCGTTTTTAGAGAAGTTCTTCCCCACTTTGAGAGTCATTCTCTTGAAGAAGAAGATTAGTGGCATTCAACAAAGCCAAGGAGAGTCCTTTCTAGCATACTATGAGCGTTTTAAGGCTCTTGTCGCCTCATGTCCTCAGCACCAAATGAAAGAAGAACTTCTACTTCAATACTTTTACGAAGGACTTCTTCCAATTGAGTGACAAATGCTAGATGCTTCAGCGAGAGGTGCATTGGTTGACAAAACACCAATGGCTGCAAAAGCCCTAATTGCCAACCGAGCGTTAAATGCACAACAATATGAAGGACTTGGACAAAGAGACCCCTCACGGCAACAAGTCAATGAGGTAAGTTCTATGTCTGACATTCAATCATAATTAACTAACCTCACTTCTATTATGTCTCAGATGGCTAAAGGGATGAAGATACAAGGACCAAGTCTTTGTGGTGTGTGTTCTATGCAAGGACATCTTAATGACCAATGCCCTCAATTGATTGAGAATGAAGGGTGGGAATCTGCCAATGCCATGGGTTTTGGGAGCTAAAATCAGCCACGAAACGATCCATACTCCAACACTTACAATCCGGGGTGGAGAGATCATCCAAATTTCAAATGGAGAGAGCCACATCAACCTGCCCAACAAGGGGGATTTCGGCAAACACCACCTGGAGTGTTTCAAAGGCCATATGCACCACCACAAGTCCCACCACAATCTGCCTAACAAAATTCAGGTTCGAAATTAGATAATGATACACTTCTTCAATTACTAAGTTCACTTACACAGGCCCAACAAAATCAAGCTAAGGAGATGAGTGAAGTGAAGAAACAAATAGGGTAGATTTCTGAGTTTATGGGGGCAGTTTCATGAAGAAGGAAAACTCTCTAGTTCAACCATTGTGAATCCGAATAGAGGCTTCGAATCCACTAAAGCTATTACGTTGAGAAGCAGAAAAGAGGTGGGAATCAAGCCAAATACGTCTAGACCAAGTCAAAACGAGGATGAAAGGTTGCTAATTGAAGAGGATGAATTGGACAAAGCCACGGCAAGGAAAGAAGTCTCAATGCCGCAGCCACCTAGTGCAACTAAACTGTCCAATTCAGGTAAGGATAATGTAATTTTGACTCCTTCTAACCCTATTCCACCCAATGCACCTTTCCCTTGCAGATTTATGCAATCAAAGAATGAGGAGAATGAGAAGGACATTCTTGAGACATTTAGGAGGGTGGAAGTGAATATTCCACTCCTTGATGCAATTAAACAAGTTCCAAGGTATGCTAAGTTTTTTAAGGAACTTTGCACAACAGGAAAGAGGATTTCAAACAAAGAAGTTGTAAAGGTAAGTGAGAATATTTCAGCTGTTTTGCAAAGAAAACTACCAACAAAATGCAAAGATCCAGGCAGTTTTACAATTCCTTGTGTTATTGGAAATAACAAGTTTGAGCATGCTATGTTAGATCTAGGAGCATCCATTAACGTCATGCCATACTCTATTTATGCATCTATGAACCTAGGAGAGCTTAAAAACGATGGTGTTATCATTCAATTAGCCAATCGTTCTAATGCATACCCAAAAGGGGTTTTGGAAGATGTTTTGGTGCAGGTTAATGACTTAGTATTTCCAGCGGACTTCTATGTGCTTGAGATGGAAGATTCAGCCCATTCTACACACCGATCCTCCTTGGAAGACCCTTCATGAAAACAACCCGCACTAAGATATATGTGTTTAAAGGGACACTAACAATGGAATTTGATGGGGATGTTATTGATTTCAATATTTCTGAATTTATTAAATATCCTAAGGATGATCATTCTTGTTTCTCTATTGATGTATTTGATGCTTTGGAACAGGACTACCTTGACTCATTGGAGAGGGATCCTCTTGAAACCACCATTGTACACGGATTGGGACTTAACAAACCAAAGGCAGTAATTGAGCACACTCACGGCAATAATGATGATGCCTATGCCGTGCCCCCTAGTGCAGAAATAGGAGAGATGGTTGCTACCCTTGAGTCATTGCCACAACATCTTGGTAAGCCTCCTAACCCAATTCCAATTCCTGTTTCTACTAACAAGTTGTCATCACTCACGGCATTGGAGAAGGAAAAGTTGATTCGGGTGTTGAAAGAGCACAAAACGGCAATTGGATGGACATTAGCCGACATTAAGGGAATTAGCCCTACAACTTGCATGCATCGCATACTTCTAGAGGAGGGGTTAAACCGACTCAAGTGGCTCAACGTCGACTTAACCCTCCAATGATGGAAGTTGTGAAGAAGGAGATTATCAAGCTTCTATATTGTGGAGTCATTTACCCAATCTCAAATAGTCGTTGGGTACCATCGGTTCAAGTTGTATCAAAGAAATCAGGAGTCACTGTGATGAAGAATGCAGAGAATGAGCTTGTGCCTACACGTATCCAAACCGGTTGGAGAGTGTGCATTGACTATAGGAAGCTAAACGCCACCATAAGGAAGGACCACTTCCCTTTGCCGTTCATTGATCAAATGCTTGAAAGGTTAGCCGGTCATTATTTTTATTGCTTTCTAGATGGTTATTCGGGATATAATCAAATTGTTATAGCTCCAAATGATCAAGAAAATACTACTTTTACTCTTCCATTTGGCACTTTTGCTTATCGTCGAATGCCATTCGGTTTGTGTAATGCACCAGCCACATTCCAAAGACGCATGGTAAGTATATTCTCAGATTTTGTGGAAAAGATCATTGAGGTTTCAATGGATTATTTTAGTGTCTTTGGTGATTCGTTTGATGGTTGTTTAGATAATCTCACTTTAATCTTAAACCGGTGCATTGAAACTAACCTTGTTTTGAATTGGGAAAAATGTCACTTTATGGTTAAACAAGGCATAGTTTTAGGTCACATAGTTTATGCAAAGGGAATAGAGGTTGATAAATCAAAAATAGATCTTGTACGCTACTTACCCTCTCCCACTTCGGTGAGAGAGGTTCGTTTTTTTCTTGGACATGCAGGATTCTATAGGCGATTCATCAAAGATTTTTCCAAGATTTCCTAAGCCCTTTGCCGACTTCTTCAAAAGGATGTGACATTCAAGTTCGATGATGACTGTGAGAAGGCATTCAATCACCTCAAAGAAAAGCTAACTTCGGCCCCCATCATAGTCCCACCAGATTGGAGCCTTCCCTTTGAGCTTATGTGCGATGCCTCAGATTATGCATTAAGGGCTGTTTTGGGACAAATGAGGGACAAGAAGCCACATGTCATATATTATGCATCCCGGACCTTGAATGATGCATAATTGAATTATTCCACCATTGAAAAAGAACTTCTTGCTGTTGTATTTGCTTTAGATAAGTTTCGTTCATATCTTCTTGGAACTAAAGTTATTATTTACACTGATCATGCAGCTTTGAAGTATTTTCTCACAAAGAAGGAAGCCAAGCCAAGGCTTATTCGTTGGATATTACTTCTCCAAGAGTTTGACGTGGAAATCCGGGACACGAAAGGAAGTGAAAACGTTGTGGCTGACCACTTGAGTTGAATGGTGCATGAAGAAGATGCCAATGCTGTGCCCATCCCAGAGACATTCCCAGATGAGTAGCTGCTGTCCATTAAGGTAAGTGAGCCATGGTATGCCAATCTAGTTAATTATTTGGTCACTAAGCATGTCCCAAGCACCCTAAATAAGCACGAACGTGATAAACTCAAGAAAGATGCACGGTTGTATGTTTGGGATGACCCTTATTTGTGGAAACATTTCCCTGATCAGATTCTACGTAGGTGTGTGCATGATTCCGAGTTTCATTCGATTTTAACTTTTTGTCACACTTATGCATGTGGGGGTCATTTTGGCACACAACGCACACCACATAAGGTTTTAGAATGTGGATTTTATTGGCCTACTATCTTTAAAGATGCTAGAACCTTTTGTATAACATATGATCGTTGTCAAAGAATGGGTAATATAACTTCAAAAGACCAAATGCCGCAACACCCTATATATTCTGTTGAGATTTTTTATGTTTGGGGTATAGATTTCATGGGTCCTTTTCCTTCCTCACATGGTTTTCTTTAAATACTACTTGCTGTGGATTATGCGTCGAAATGGGTAGAAGCAAAAGCCACCCGTATTAATGATTCTAAAGTGGTTGCAGATTTTATTAAGACTAACATATTTGCAAGGTTTGGAATGCCAAGACTACTCATTAGTGATGGAGGATCCCATTTTTGTAATCGAACAATTGAGGCGTTGCTCAAGAAGTACAATGTCACGCATAAGGTTTCAACACCTTATCATCCTCAAACAAGTGGGCAAGCCGAGGTTTCGAATAGGGAAATCAAGCAAATTTTGGAGAAGACGGTTGTACCAACTCGGAAAGATTGGAGCTTGTGTTTGAAGATGCTTTGTGGGCATATAGAACGGCCTACAAAACACCAATTGAGATGTCCCCATTTTGCCTCATCTATGGGAAACCATGTCATCTTCCGGTTGAGTTGGAGCATCGTGCACATTGGGCTGTCAAAGCATTCAATATAGACATTGATGCCGCTGGAATCCATAGGAAATTGCAATTGAATGAGCTTGAGGAGATTAGGAATGAAGCTTATGAGAACACTTTCATTTACAAGGAGAAAACAAAGGCCACCCTTGACAAGATGATTCGTGGTAAGACATTCTCTATAAGGCAGAAAGTGTTACTCTTCAATTCCCATCTTCGGTTGTTTCCGGGTAAGTTGTGTTCTAAATGGATTGGACCTTTTATTATTACTAATATTTTTCCTCATGGTGCAGTCCAAATTCAAAGTTTGAAAACGGGACATGAATTCAAGGTCAATGGAGACCGTTTGAAGCCCTGGTATGAGACATTTGAGTAGCATGCCGTGGAAGACATACCCCTCCATGTCGTGGGCCCTATTCAAGCTTAAACGGAGGTATCGTCCGGCTAGAAGACGTTAAAGAAAGCGTTTCTTGGGAGGCAACCCATGTGTTCAAATGAGGGATTGAAGGAATTCGAGCTCCATAACCAGATTTGCGTTCTTAAACTCTACTCTTTCTTGCTTTTCCTTTGCCATGATAGTCGTGTTTGTTAGTTGTGTTGTTTGCTTGTTTATGTGTGAGTCTATGTTTGAAACATTGAGGACAATGTTTGGTTTAAGTGTAGGGGGTAAACAAGTGTTTTTATTGCAAATTCGTGGGTTTTTATCACCTAGCATAACTAGAGTTGTTTTTCATTGTTTTTAAGTGTTTTAGTGTGTCTTTGACAGAAAATACGAAAATTTGACAAAAAAAGTGGAAAAAGTTTTTGAAAAACCCAAAAAGAGTTGTTTTTAAGTTATTTTTGTGTGTTTGGTTGTGTCTTAGGGTACCTTCCAACACAATGATGAGGATTTGGTTTTTAATTGCATGATTGTTAAAGAAAGTTACAAACATGGCTGGAAGTTTGATATACTCTTTGGTTTATGCTTGGCTGTAGTTAACGTTTACGAATTCACATGTAATCACAAAGGAAAAAAATCAGTTTTTGTAACATGCTTGAAGGAAGGAACTTAAACAAACGCTACATCCCTGAGAGACTTGAGCCTAAACTTTAATTGGAGAGTCATTAATCTGTGATTTCTTGTTTTCGAAAGTCGTTGCATGATCTCATTATCCTTTGCTTAGTTGCTACTTAGAATGCGTTTTATCACTTTAGTTCCAAATACTAGAACTCATGCCTAGCTCATTCAAAACTAAAATTGAGTGCATAACATATAACAAGATGAAGTTGTTAGTAGTTACCACCAGAGCCAAAAAGCCTTCATTCCATGCATTTGTTTTTATAGGTTTAACCCCTTTGAGCCTTAATTAGCCTATTTTCTTTGTTAGCCACATTATCCCTACCTAGCCTAGAATAGGACTATCCACACCCTTGCTCTTAAAGTATAGTGGAGCATGACTTAAAGGAAATTCCTTTTGATCACATATATTGCAAAAATCAAGTGTGGGGGAAGAAATAGGGCACGGGTAGAAAAAAAAAAGAAAAAAAACAGAAAGAAAAAGAAAAAGAAAAAGAAAAAGTTGTGAAATAAGTGAGAAAGAACTTACAAGTATTGGTTGTTGAAGAAAGGGTCCAAAAAGTTTGAATATGACCCTAAGTTGTACGAAATCCCCTTAGTGTTTCAAGTTATTTGCTGCATTCAAGAGTGAATTCTAAGTTGATTTCATTACCTTGCTTACTATTGCTTTAAGAACCTTTGTTTATCCTTAACCTTTCTTTGTTAGCCAATACCATTAGCCCCGTTACAACCCTTAGACTTCAATCTTGGTTGTTGTGTGTTTCAATCTGTGGAGTTTGGGATTGGTATAAGCATATGGTATCCCTAGTTCTCGCGTCTAAGTAGTGGCATTCCATTCATGAGATCATATACATGTTTATGTTAATAACTCCAGAAATTGCTTTCTTTGATGATAACATATGTGAGTATTAGTTTTCATGTTTACAACAATCTTCTCACATATACGTAGTATAGGGAGTGTAGTCAGAAAATCTGTGTGAAAATAGAGAGTATATCCGGTGACGGGTGAGTGGTGACAGTGATTAAGTATGTGCTCGAGGGCAAAGATAACTAAAATCTAAGTGAGTAGTGATTTTTAATGTGTCATGTTTCATTGGAAATCCCTGAGGCGAATGTTGGAAGGTTTAGGTTATGTTTTGTTTGTTTTGCTCGAGGACTAGCAAAAGCTAAGTGTGGGGGAATTTGATAGGAGCATATTTATGCGACTTAGTTAGCTTGTTTTCTTGCGTTTTCGTAGTTAGTTTGTGGTTATTATAGTGTTTTAAGCTATTTTCGTGTGTTTGTAGGTCTAAATGACAAAGATGGCAAGAAAGTGCATTTTGAAGCATTTTGGAGCAATTTTGGGCACTAAATGGATAGCACATGTATGGGCCAAGATTGACGGACGAATTTGGAGTTCAAAAGGCTAGTAATCTAATAAGAAGATGAAGAAATTAAATTCAAGACAAAGAAGATAAGGAATAAGCTCAAAAGAGTAAACATTATCCACAACCTTATCTAACCTTATCTTATCCAAACTAACATTTTCTTATCTTATCCTATCCTTATCTTATCATGGCTTAATCCTAGCTACAAGGGGACCTAAATATATATTTCTAGAACCTATTTCTAGAAGCATTCCCTTCTAGAAGTCCCAAATCAGCCACAAAACACATTGTTTCTAGAATCCCTACAAAAGAGGTGCTATTTCCCTTCTAGAAGGCTTTTGCCTTGCCTTGCAAGCAATTCCCATTCCCTCCAAATCAGTGCCGCAGCTCTCTATCCCTTTTCCTTTATGGGTTCTGATTTATTAGGCCTTATTCCTTTTGGATTTGGGTTATACAAATCCTTTTCTGAAATTAATTGGGCCAAACCCTCTCCTTAGTGGATGTAAACCCTTATGCCGCACCCTAAGGCCCTAATTCTCTTAATGTGCTGATTCGTAACCCTAATCTGATTAACCCTAGGGTTTTGCCTTACCTATATATATGTGTTTTAAGCCTAAATTCATGACCACCCTCATACCATTCAGAAACATTAGTGTCGCAACCCTAAACACCATTCTACATCACAAAGCACCATTCTACACCTACATCTCTACCGCACCTTTGGAGAAGAAGAAGATCCTTGCCGTGCATTCCATTGATGAATGAGGACCTTGTGCACAAGCCATCTGCATACTTGGGAGTTCTAAGAGTTTTTTCTTCCCTCGTTTCAGTTTCAATGTTTATTTCAATTTGCTTTTCAATTGCTATGAACATGTGTAACTAAATTCTTATTAGTTAGTGGTGAATTCGAAGCCCTGGACATATGTTTAATACGAATTGATTCCCTTCTGTTATTATTTCGTAAAACATGAATGCAATTTACTTATCTATTTGATTAATAACTTATTCTTGTGTGTTGATAAAGGAGGCCAATTAGTTTGCATACATGAATCTGATGCTAAATTATAAGGGACTTTCACCTAATCGTTAGGAATTTATAATTACAAGTAGTGGAGATTGTTAGTCACAATCGTGTTAAGTAGATTCTTAGCAAGAGTATCATGCAGTTCATAGTTATAATTGCCTTGTCAATGCTTATGATTTCCATGGAACTTAATGATCCTTGAATGTATCTCTATCATGCTGTTCATATAGGGAACTTGAGAAGAATGATTTGGATTGTCGCATGCATTCATCCAATTCAATGAATTTAGGGAAATCTGAGAGTTAATTTGTGCGTTCGCGATTAATTTTGGGCATTGTAGTTCGTGGTTAAAAGAAACAATACTGGAAATCGATTTATGTTGCATATGTTCATGTGTGGAGAAGGATCCTCTAACTAGCCTTTCACCCTTGAATTCATCTCAATTTCGTTTTAGTTTACTTTGTTTTGCTATTTGTTTAGTTTTAATTCAATTTCGTCAAAAACAATCCATTCTTTCTATTTAGTGTTTTTAGGTCAGAATCTGTCCTAATTAGGTTCTTTAGAGTGTTTTAAGTTAATATAGGTTAGAGTTAGTCCATAGACATTGTTGAGTCTCAATTTAGTCTTAAATTTGTCCAATTTAATCCCTAAAGTTTGTTTTAGTCTAATTGTTAGTATTGTGCTGTTTTGAGTCTGTTAAGTGTGTTTGGAGTTAGTTAAGTTATAATCTGTTTCCTTTTAGTCTTTTAAGTCACTTTGAGTTTTATTTTCGTCCAAATCAATTGTTAGGTCTAGAATTGAGTCAATTTCATTTAGTTTTGCAGATTTGAGTGTCTTAGGTCAGTTTAGAGTCTATAGAGTCTATTCTTGTGTTTTTAAGTCTAGTTTAGTGTTTTAGAGTTTAATTTGAGTAGATTAGCAGCCCTAGTTAATCCCCAATTTAGAACGATCCCTACTTACATCTTTGCTACAATTGTCATCAATAGGGTTTAATTTGTGTGTCAAGTAATTTTCACATCAGAGAATACTTTTCTCGTCCTTACTTGTTTCTAACTCGGTTTCGAAGCAGCAATGTAGAGAATGAAAGTTTACCAAACTTCTTAGATCTAATTACTACCACACTTGTGAGAGAAATATGCCCCAACAATTCAGTTGGGAGGTACTGAATGGGATAGATCTAGTTTGGTTGAAGTCTATCGAATGGTGGTGCCTTGCTTAGGCAGGGATGCACCAACATGCATGCTCTACTTCGACAGATGTGCACCGAATGATATTGTGAGGTCTAGACTTTTAGGTTTGGCTTTCCTTGTCAACATTATGAAGGTACCACATGCTTAATTTAGCTTTAAGTTGTTCTCTATTTATGGGTTATGTCTACTGTGGAGAAATATACAAGGATTGGACGCATCTCACTTCAAAAGGTTTGTTCATGCATGTGCATTTCATGTCTACATTCCTACTTCATTCGGACTAGCTTAGTTGTCTAGTCAGGCTTGCGTGTAGATTTCTAGCAAGTTGGGCACGTAAATTAAGATCTGTTAACATAGGTTGACTGACACCTTTTTGTTGGTTACCAGCTTTTTGCCGTGGATCTGCCTAGATTGTTTTGCAAGGTGACACTTTTCTCTTGTCCTTGCTAGCTAAAATGAAACATCCTTTTTTATTATATCCATGGCTAGGGTTTCTTTTCTCCTTTGGGGTTTTTAGATTATATTGTTTAGAGAGAGATAAAGCATTTATTTTTCCTCCTCCTCATTTATGAAACCCTAGTTGCATAACCTTCCTTCATGCATTAAACACCCAATCATTGAAGAATAGGGTTGCATTGTCTTTGGTTTTGCATTAAATTTGTGGTTAAGTGTTTCTAGTTTCAAATCTTTAAAACTAACCCATTTTAGGATTTTCGTCAGTTTCTTTCTTCAACAGTTTGACTGGAGAAACTAACTAGACATTTGAATCCTGATCTGCATATCATTGCCATATCATCATATACATAGTTCGTGTGCTCGTCTTGGTGCGATAAGGTAAAGAGCTTATGAGGAGCTGCCACTTCGTGAAGACCAAAATAATCTATCTTGTGTGAGGCCAAGTTGCACAAAGGTAAAGCTGCTCCAAAGACTAGGTCTAGGAATTGAGCTTTGCATGGTACTTTGTAAGAACCCTGATTATACTAATGGATTGGACTAAGTGGAGAGTCCCCTTTTTTTAACCCACAGGTGGATTTTTCCGGCCAAAAACATCTTATGTTCAAAGTTATTTATAGTGTTCCATATATCCCACATAACTACATGCTACATGTATCACTTGAGTATTTAATTAGTATGTGCTCACAACCTTGCTCACTTGACACATTAATAACTTGGAACGAACTGAGGTCTTGCTAACTAGGATAACTTTTGGTATTTAAAATTGGCTATTTAATCTTTGATTTATCGACTAACAATTCTATCTTAGTTGACTAGTAGGCTTGACTAGTCAGTCTAGCAGATTATCATTTTTATATACAAGATATTCCGCCTGGTACCAATTTCAATTAGTATCTGAGCCTTGCTTTAAATATACATAAAGTCATCTTTGGAATTTACTGGTATTGGGTGGAATCTCACCATGGACCATGATTGTGTTGGTACATCTTGTAATATTCCTCCATTGTTTGATGGACCTAATTATGTTGCATTGAGTGAAAAGTTTCAAATCTTTCTAGAAACTTAGGACTTAATTGATGTTGACTATCTCACCCTGGAATGGAAAGCACCGTCAAGAAATGTAAATGGTGAATATGTGGTTAAATCTAAAGGAGAATGGTCTCCTGGTGAAGTTTCTTCTGCCATGGCAAATAGAAAAGCAAGAAATGCCATTGTCACTGCCATTTCTCCAACTCAATTCGCATATATTTGATATTGCACAATGGCCAAGCAAGCTTGGGACAAGCTCAAAATTCTTCATGAAAGAGATAAACAAGTTAGGGATCTCAAACTTCAAATGACTCTTTCAAAGTTTGAGGACTTGAGGATGAAAGATTCTGAGACCTTCTTAGCTTTCTATGAAAGAATTGAAATGTTAACTAATGATGCTTTAGGGTTGGGCTAACCTATTGATGAAACTACCATTGTTGGTCAACCAGTTGATAAGATTTCTCAACAATAAAGGAAGAGACATCAACAACATTTGGGAGTTATCTGAAAACTCAAAGTCTAGATTTATTCCCACATGTCATCATTGTGGTGAATTTGGCCACATTCGTCTGAAGTGTAGGAAACTTTACTCTGGGAAGAATGATACTCTGAAAAATCAGGTAGATCGACTGGTTAATGAAGTCAACAGAATTGCTTAACTTGTGCAATCATCCAGTATGGAAAGGAAGAGACATCGCTCCAAATGGATTTAGAAAGTCTTCAACAGGTGCCTTGTTGTTCTAAATGCTCTATCAGTTACCAAACCAAATGTGTGGTATCTTGATAGTGGGTGCTCTTATCACATGATTGGAGACAAGAAGGCTTTCTCATCCTTTGCTCATTTTATTGGCGGTAATGTTGTGTTTGGTAGTGGAGACAAGTCTCATATCACAGGGAAAGGTGATGTCAAGATCCTTGAATTACCTAAGCTTGAAAATGTTAGCTATGTTGATGGGTTAAAGTCAAATCTCATTAGCATTAACTAGTTATGTGATGATGTGGCTGATAAAGTGTGTTTCTCTAAAAGAGGTTGCCACATTGTGGATGAACATGGAAAGAACTTGATTATATTCCCGAGATCTTGAAACAATTGCTACATTATTGATGTCTCTACAGTTGCTGAATAATCCAAGTGTAATAAAGCTATTGATGAAACTATTCTATTGTGGCATAAGAGACTTGGACTTGTGAACCTTAAATACCTGAAGAAATTGTCAAAACATGAGGTTGTTAGGGGGCTGCGACCTCTTTCTGCTTTTGACTCCTATGTTTGTGGATCATGCCAATTAGGAAAGCAATCTAGGGTGGCTCACAAGAAAGTGAATGACATTGGAACAACCAAGCCTCTTCAATTGATTCATATGGATCTTGTTGGGCCAATTTAGACCTTATCTCTTGGTTGCAAGAAGTACATCTTGTTAATTGTGGATGACTATTCTAGATTCACTTGGGTATGCTTTTTAAGGGAAAAATCTAATACCTTTCAACAGTTCCTTACTATGTACAGAGTAATGTTAAATGAATCTTTGTCTAGCCATCCTGTTCTAGTATGAATCATAATTGACCATGGAATCGAATTTGAGAATGCTCACTTTGACGATTTCTTTTTAATAAATGACATTAAGCAGGAATTTTTTGCTCCAATCACCCCTCAACAAAATGGTGTAGTGGAAAGGAAAAATCATGTTTTGATATAGATGACTAGGGTGCTACTTAACATCAAAAACTTGACAAAACACTTTTAGGCCGAGTCCATGAACATCGCTTGCTAAATCTCAAATAAAGTGTTTTCAGACATGGCACTAATGTGACACCTTATGAACTCTGGAAGGGTAAGAAGCCAATGGTAAATTATTTCAAGGCCTTTAGGAGTGTTTGTTATAATCTACGTGATCGAGAACATCTAACAAAATTTGATACTTGGAGTGATGAAGGAATCTTATAAGGGTACTCCAAAACAAGTCAGGCTTATAAAGTTTACAGTCTGAGAATAAATACCATCATATAGTCCATAAATGTTAAGATTGATGACACTGATGTCTCTCCCTCTTTGGGAGCTGGAAATGATGATGTGTTATTTCCCTTTAAGGATAATAGTGATGCTTCTGTTAAGTTAAGTATGGTGTCAGAAAGTAACAATCAAAGTGAATTAAGTGTTAATCAAGTTTCTGGTGACTTATTCAAAGACAAATGAAGTGGGTCATAGGCCATCATGATGAAGAAATTGTGGGTCTGATTGACAAAGGCGTTAGAACTCGAAGACAAATAGCTGATAAAGTTGCAAATGTTTGCTATGTCTCCTAGATTGAGTCTAAGAATATTAAATATGCTTTAACTGATGAAGAATGGATCTTGGCTAGGCAGGAAAAGCTGAATCAGTTTGAGAGGAATGAAGTCTGGTCCCTTGTTGATCATCCATTGAACACTAATGTTATTCAGACAAAATGGATTTACAAGAACAAGTCTGATGAGTCAGGAAATATGATCAGAAATCAGGCCAGGCATGTTGCTCAAGGATACTCTCAACTTGAAGGTGTTAAGTTTGATAACCTTCGCTCATGGTGCTCATCTTGAATCTGTTAGACTGCAAGTAGACCAGATATTGCCTTTACAATTAGGTGTGTGCTCAGTTTCAAAGTTGTCCTAAGGAGTCTCATCTATTGGCAGTTAAGAGGATTATCAAATATCTAGGTGCATTGATGATCAAAAAAGTACTTCTGGGAGAGCTTTTTATGTTGGAAACAATCTGGTAGCTTGGCATATCAAGAAGCAAAACTGTGTCTTCTTGTCCACAATTGAGGCTGAATATGTTGCAGTTGGAAGCTATTGCACTCAATTAATGTGGATGAAGCAAATGCTCAGTGACTATTGTATCTCTTAATCCACCTTTCTTATTTATTGTGACGCTATGAGTGCTATTGATATATCCAAGAACCCTGTCCAACATTCAAGAACCAAACATATTCATATAAGGCATCATTTCAATAAAGATCTTGTGGATGTAAAATTCTTACCTCAACTTTTGTGCCAATTGAAAAATAGCTAGCTGACATATTCACTAAAGCCCTAGATAATCGAAGGTACGAAGATCTTTGATGGTGTATTGGTCTTTCTGATATGAATTGAATAGGTTTATAGCCCTGCTTCTAAGAGATGAATTTTTTGTTGAGCCTCTGTGCGTGTTTTTGTGTAGACAGTTATCTCATCAGATAATCTCATTTTGCTCTCTATATGCATCTCTTATCTTTCATACATTATTAGAGATATGTGGATTAGCCTTGGGTAATTTTTCATTGTGATGTCAAAGGTTTTCCCAATTATCTTAGATGGCCTTTGAAAAATATTTTTCCAATCATCCAAATCTAGTGGTGTTTTTGAATTTAATGTTGCTTTGGTTCTAAGTGAGTGGTAGTAACTTTACTTACTCTATAATTTGGACCATGTGCCAACTCTCTTCTTTTTGTCCTCTCCCCAAAATTAAAACAAAAATTCAAATGGGAGAATGTTTTATGAAAGGCCATCTTCAAAAGAAAGTATATATTATCAAATGGGAAAATCCCCTCATTTTGGCCTTCCATGCTATGTCATGTTTAGTGCTTCAAGATCCCCCTCTGTAGGTCATGTATCAAATTCTCTTAAATATCAATGGTGATTCATCAAATTTTCACCTCATTCAAATGACCTTGACATTTCTCAAATTGATGCCTTACTCAAAGTTCCTCACCAAAGTTGGTTTTTCTTTCAAGGCTTATACCTTACTTTTTGCGAGTCTTGCCCATTGTCCATATTATAGGAAGTGTTGTTTCTAAAGGTCAATGGATTATTAAAAGCTTGGTTAAAAGGTCAATGGATTATTAAAAGCTTGGTTAATTTTGAAAATGCTTTTGAGATTAAATGGTTGGTTTTACGATTTCAAGATGGCTGTCACCAATCCTATACCTTTACCTTGTCACATCATAGTTGCATCATGAGCAAGTGTTCAACTATGTATTACTGTCTTTGTATACCCTTGAAGAGTTGTCTCTTGAGAATTGCATTGCATATTATTTTGCCGAACACTTGTCTTATCAATATCTCTTGGAAGCTTATCAATATTCAAACTATTTTTTCTTATCCCTTTCATGGCTTATGCTTTAGTTGTAGTTTTTTTTTGCAAAGATTCAACTGTTATCTTGATTTTTATCATCTTAATGAGCTACATTCGGTTATTTGGGTACATTTTTCTATGCTTATACTCAAATTTATGTGTCAATGGGCATCTCATTTTTCTGTTGAGTCACTGTCCCTTGTCAGATAAATGAAGTCATGATTCAGAATTATGGGGGAGTATGTTTAAATGAAAAGCATCAATTCTGGAGGAGTTTATCACCATTACATGGATCCTTTTTGGGAGAGTTGGATACTTACATGTGCTTACTTGCTTCACTTTGCTTGGACATGCTCATATGATATAATGCTTATTCCTTATCTGTTATGCTTTTGTTGTTCTCGCATTGTGATATGCTGCAAAGTTGAAAATTGCTATGATACTCTGCTTTGTCCTTGTCTTACCATGACAAAATAGGGGAAAAAAAATTTAGTTGTGTTTTATTACCTTGCAAGCTGGCCACCCATGATAAATTTCACTTGTTCTTGTCAAAATTTGTTGTTTTGCAGGATCCATTCCTTTGTTCACTTCTTGAGTGTGGGTGAGTGAAACTAGCTTTAGGATTGGGGTATTTTGTCAAAGAAAGCCAAAGGGGGAGATTGTGAAGTCTAGACTTTTAGGTTTGGCTTTCCTTGTCAACATTGTGAAGGTACCACATGCTTAATCTAGCTTTACGATGTTCTCTATTTATGGGTTGTGTCTACTATGAAGAAATGTAAAAGGAAGGGACGCATCTCACTTCAAAAGGTTTGTTCATGCATGTGCATTTCTGATAGGAACATATTTATGCGACTTAGTTAACTTATTTTCTTGCACTTTCATAGTTAGTTTTTGTTTATTATAGTGATTTAAGCTATTTTCACGTGTTTATAGGTCCAAATGACAAAGTTGGCAAGAAAGTGCAATTTGGAGCAGTTTTGGGCCAAGAATGGATAGCACATGCATGGAGCAAGGTGGATGGACATTTTTGAAGTTCAAGAGGCAAGGAATGTGCTGAAAAGATGAAGAAAATAAATTCAAGACAAAAAAGATAAGGAATCGGCCAAAAAGAAAGAACATTATCCAAAACCTTATCCAACCTTATCTTATCCAAACTAACCTTATCTTATCTTATCCTACCTTATCTCCAGCTGCAAAATGAGTCCTTACCCTATTCTAAATTTTTCCCATCTGAATTTAGAAGTCCTAATCCATCTAAACACATTAATTCTTTTCCTCCCTAGAATCTGATTAGAAGTATCATTATTTGTGACATCCCACATCGCCCATGGGAGTGATCCTTAAATGTATATTCCCATCCCTACCTAGCCCGAGACCTTTTGAGAGCTCACTGGCTTCGGGTTCCATCGGAACTCTGAAGTTAAGCGAGTAGTGCATGAGAGCACTCCCATGATGGGTGACCCACTGGGTAGTTCTCGTGTGAGTTCCCAGAAACAAAACCGTGAGGGCGTGGTCGGGGCCCAAAGTTGACAATATCGTGCTACGGTGGTGGAGCGGGCTCGGGATGTGGTGGACCCCAGGCGGGGATGTGACAATTTGGTATCTGAGCCTAACCTTGGCCGTGGTGTGCCGACGAGGACGTCGGGCCCCTAAGGGGGGTGGATTGTGACATCCCACATCGCCCAGGGAAGTGATCCTTAAATGTATATTCCCATCCCTACCTAGCACGAGGCCTTTTGGAAGCTCACTGGCTTCAGGTTCCATCGGAACTCTGAAGTTAAGTAAGTAGCGCACGAGAGCACTCCCATGATGGGTGGCCCACTAGGAAGTTCTCGTGTGAGTTCCCAGAAACAAAACCGTGAGGGCGTGGTCGGGGCCCAAAGCGGACAATATCGTGCTACGGTGGTGGAGCAGGCCCGAGATGTGGTGGACCCCAGGCCGGGATGTGACATTATTCCTTGATGATTTGGAGTCCTAATTCTCTTCCTACTCACCCTAGCCGTACCTTACATTCTCCCTATAAATATAAAGTGCCGCAGCACTCAGAAATTACCCACCTTCCATCACAAATTCGTCCCATACATCACTCATACACATTCATCCCATTGTGCCGCAGCTTTGCAAGAAGATAGGAAAGGAGACCCTTGGAGTCGTGCTTGCCATTCAAGACGTTGGATTGTTGGAGCGTTTCTAGGTGTATTCTATCCATTGTTTCAATGTTTAAATTTAATTATCTTCATTTAATTGCAAACATGAGGAGCTAAATGATGCGAAAATTACTTAACACACAAATTAAACCCTCTTGTATCAATTGTAGTAAAGAATGTAAGTAGGGATCGTTCTGGAACGGGGATTAGGAGGGCTTGCTAATAACCTCTAAACTGACTTAAAAACATAAAATTAAGTTTAAAACACCAAACTAGACTCAAAAGATGCAATACAAACTAAAAAGACTCAAAACTAGTTTAAAAGACTCAAAACAGCTTAAAACAATGAATTAGACTCTAAACTGACTCTAAGGGACACTTAAAAACACAAATCAAAAGAGATTTTGACTAATAAAACACTTTGAAGTAAAGGGGGATTTGATTTTGACGAATTTGAAAACAAAACAAACAGATTGTAAACTAAAACAAATTTTGGACGAATTTGGGTAAACTATGGATGATGGGCTAGCTAGAGGGTTCTTCTCCACACATGACACACTTGCACATAAACCAATTTTCAGTTGTTCTTTCGATAAATCATGAAACTCAACACCCCAGCTTAATTAAGTCCGCTTAAATTAACCTTCAAGTTCTCCTTAAGTTATTAAATTGGATGGGAAAGCGCATACAACAATTCAAGCATTCTTCAAAAGTCCTTTTTGTGAACAGCACAATAAAGATACAATCAAAGATCATTAAGCATTATGAAAACTATAAGTATTGACGAGGCATTCGTTACTATGATGAGCATGAAACTCCTGCCAAGAATTCATTTAACGCGATCGTTTATAAGCGACCTTCACTACTTGTGAATATAAGTTTGTAACTATTAGGTGAAACTCCCTTATACTCTAGCATCATATTCATGCATGCAAACTAAGTGTGCACTCTTAATAAACATACATGAATAAGTTATCAATCAAGCAGTTAAACAAATTGAATTCACAACTTATGAAATCACAACTGAAGGTAATCAATTCATATTGCAAGTATGTTCATGGCTTTGAATTCCCCCTAGCTAAGGGGAGTTTAGTTCCTCATACTTACAAAGCAAAGATAAACAAATTTAGAGATTGAAAACAAAAGAATGAAAACACCTAAAAGCGCTCCAACAATCCAACTTGAATGGCAAGCACGTCCAAGGGTCCTCCTTCTTCTCTTTGTTGCGGCACAAGGTGTGGTTTGATGGATGCATATGGATATATGGAAGGGAATGGCTAAATTTGTTTAGGTTGGATGGAGGTCACGACAAGGAAAGGGAAATGAAGGTGCATGGAATTGTGTTTTTGTTGTGGGAATTTGTAGAATGGTTAAGAAGAAAAGACTCTGCCTTGCGGCAAAATGTGTCTTCCTCCCTTTTCCCTAAATTGTCCCCACCAAATGTGTCTTTGGATGGTTATATTTATAGGATAGGGAGAGGATGTAGTGGGTGGTGGTAATGAATGGATGTAGTGGTAGGTGAATGTGTTGGGTGGTTGAAATGAGCGGATGTGTTGGGTGAAATGAGCGGATGTAGTGGTAGGTGAATGGATGTGTTGGGTGAAATGAGTGGATTTAGTGGTAGGTAAATGTGTTGGGTGGTTGTAATGAGTGGATGTGTTGGGTGAAATGAGTGGATGTAGTGGTAGGTGAATGGATGTGTTGGGTGAAATGAGTGTGCTAAAATGGTTATTTATAGGGAGAGGATGATGCACAAACTTCAAATTTCGTCCATTCCTTTTGCTCCAAGCATATGTTATCCATTCCATGCCCAAAAATGCTCCAAAATGCACTTCTTTGCCACATTAACCCTTTGGACGTACAAACACACAAAAATAGCTTAAAATACTAAAATAACTACGAACTAACAACATAAATGCCAAGAAACAAGCTAACTAAGTCGCATAAATATGCTCCTATCAAATTCCCCCACACTTAGCTTTTGCTAGTCCTCGAGTGAAACAAAACAAACAAAACAAAACCAAATAAAACACAACCTAGACCTTCCAACAATTGCCTCAGAGATTTTTAATGAAACATGACGTGTTAAAAATCATCATTCCCACAGATTTTGGTCATCCTTACACTTGAGCACATACTTAATCACAGTAACCACTTACTAGTTCACAATTAACCAATTAAAACGATGATTTGAATGTAGTAACATGCCTTAGAGAATTTGCTCAATTCCTTACAAGATACTCTCTATTTTCACACACATTTTCTGACTACACACCCTACACTAGTATATGTGAGAAGATTGATGTAAACACGAAAGATTAGGACTCACATATGTTATAACAAAGAAAGCAATTTTCTGGAGTTATTAAGCATGTTTAGATATGATCTCATGAATGGAATGCTACTACTTAAGTGCAAGAACCAGTGACAACATATGCTCATACCAATTTCGAACTCCACAAATTGAAACACACAACACTCAAGATTGAAGTCAAGGGTTGTAACAGGGCTTGGGGGTAATGGCTAACAAAGAAAGGATAAGGATAACAAACGTTCTTAAAGCGATAGCAAGCAAAGCAATGAAATAGACACTTAGAAATCACTTTAGAATGCAGAATCAACTTTTAATTACAAAGGGAAGATTTATGCAACACTTAGGGCCGAATTCAATGTTTTGAACCCTTTCTTTAACAAACAACACTTTAGAGCTCTTTTTCATACTTTTTTTTTTCAATTCTTTTTTTTTCTTTTTTCTTTTCCACCCGTGCCTTATTAAGGACTTTGGCACACACACACACACACAAAAGAATCACTTCCCCCACACTTGCTTTCTGCAATACATTGATAAAAAAGGAGTTCATTTTAAGTCATGATTTACTATGCTTCAAGAACAAGGGTATGGATGGTCCTAACACTAGGCTAGGTAAGGAGAGTGTGGGTTAACAAAGAACATAAACTTAACAAGGCTCAACGGGGTTAAACTTAAATACATAATGAAATAGGGGCACGGCAATTTGGCTTTGGTGGTCACTACACAACTTCATCTTGAATATGTGTCATGCAAATCAATAGCATGCTTTGAATGAAATAGGCATGAGTTCTAGCATTTGGAACTAAATGATGAAACGCCTTCTAAGTAGCAACCAAGCAAAGAATAATGAGATCATGCAACGACTTTAGAAAACAATGGTGCATAGATTATTAACTCTCCAAATAAATGTTTAGGCTCAAGTCTCACAAGGTTGTAGCGTTCATTTGAGTTCCTTCCTTCAAGCATGTTACAAAAACTGATTTTTCCTTTATGATTGCATATGAATTCATAAATTATAACCACAACCAAGCATACACCAAAGAGTAAATCAAATTTTCATCCATGTTTATAACTCTCTTTAACAGTCATATAATTAAAAACCAAATCCTCATCATTGTGTTGGAAGGTACCCTAAGACACAAAAACAACTCTTTTTGGGTTTTTCAAAACAATTTTTCAAATTTTTATGAGATTTTCGGATTTTTATGTCAAAACACACTAAAACACTCTAAAACAGCATAAAAACACTTAAAAACAGCAAGGAACAACACTAGAAGTAATGGGTGATAAACTCCCACGAATTTCATGCAAAACAACTTGGTTACCCCCCTCACACTTAAATCGAACATTGTCCTCAATGTTTCAAGCATAAACTCACATAAACACAAGCAAACAATCATACAAACAATGAATAAACATGACAACTATGGCAAAGTAAAAACCAAACAGAGTAGAGTTTAAGAACGCAAATATGGTTTTGGAGATGGATGATCTTATTGTCTTTCCACAACTTTGATCTCGAACTGGTTCAGAATTCTGAGCGAGAGTTCCTTGGTTTCAAATCAGACTTCTTCTGCTGGGTTGATTTGATTGTGCAGTCTGCATTCTTCTCTGCTTGTTTCTTCTGCACGGCAGGCAGGCATGAGGTAAAGGTGATGGTCTGTTTCTTTCTTCAATCTTTCTAAGTGCCCACCGCTTGCTTTCTTTCTCCTTGTCCCTAGCTGAGGATGAATTAGCACATTGTCTCCACATGCTTCGAGGTATCATTTTCACTTCCCTTATCTGTTCCCTAGGTAGATGTGGTAGACGATGAGGAAGCATAAGATGTTGAAGATGAGTACTCGAGAGCAGGGCTAGGTAAGCAATCCGGAAGGGGTTCCAGGCAGTCGGTTCCAGATCGGAAGATTGATACCAAGTGTTGGCCGATTGCTCCCTTTCTCCTTGTCCCACAGATGAAAACAACAACAAGAAGAAGGACAGGGAGAAAGCATGATATGAGATACTCTTGCTTTCAACCTTCATAATATGAAATACTTTTGCTTTGGATGAGTTGTTTGCAAAGTACCCTAAGGAATAAGGAACACTGAGTGACTCGAGAGGCTTCGTTAGGAAGGCATTCTCGGAGATGACGGAAGGTTATGTATGTCTGCCTTGCTATAGAGGGTGAAGGTTGACATTTATAGGAAATAATAACTGGTACTATTCTTTCACTCTTGTCGGCAACCGTTGGATGATTGAACAGTAAACTTCACGTGTTTTCTACTTCACCAGAAATCTTCGACAGATTGCCCATAATTTTCGCAAGGCTGAGTGTGTATGTGACAGATGCTGACACGTCTAGATAAAGCTGATGCCTCTTCGATATCTGGAATCAGCGTTTCAACAAACTGCCCGTGATTTCCGCAAAGCTGAGTGTGTATGTGACAGGCACTGACACATCTGGAAAACCAGATACCTCTCTGATTTCTGAGCTTGCCTCTTTGAGTTCTAAGCTCCGTCGAGTACAGAGGTTGCATGTGATAAGTGCGGACAAATCTGGAAAAGAAGATTGGCTCGTGGTTTCTGAATAAGCCCAGCTTTTGAGAAAGCTAACGCCTCTTCGATTTTTGAATTGACCTCTTCGATTTCTGAGCTCGCCTCTTCAATCTCTGAAATCCGGTCGAGTGCTGATTTTTATAGAGGTATGCAGTACGTTTCAAAACACACTTGAATTTCTGCTTGTAGAAACTCTCTTCTTGCACTTCTACGATCTTGACTTGTCCGACCTCTTCTTTCTTCAACACCTTTTAAAATGTCTGGCCCTTCCGACCATCGTTTTGACTTGAACCTTGGTGAAGAGGCATCCATGCCTTCTCCAGACAACATATGGCGCCCATCCTTCATATCCCTTACTGGTCCTTTTACCGTTGGGGATTCGATAATGAAGAATAATATGACCGCTGCGGTGGTGGCCCGGAACCTTGTCACTCCCAAAGATAACAGACTAATTTCCAAATGATCTGATGAGTTGGCTGTTAAGGATTCTCTGGCTCTCAATGTGCAGTGTGCAAGTTCTGTGTCCAATATGGCCCAACGCCTATTTGCTCGAACCCGTCAAGTTGAATCATTGGCGGCTGAAGTGATGAGTCTCAAATAGGAGATTAGAGGGCTCAAGCATGAGCATAAACAGTTGCACATGCTCACACATAACTATGCTACAAACATGAAGAGGAAGATTGACCAGATGCAGAAATCTAATGGTCAGATTTTACTTGATGATCAGAGGTTTATGGGTCTGTTCCAACAGCATTTGCCTTCGTCTTCTGGGGTTGTACCGCATAATGAAGCTCCAAATGATCAACCTCCGATGCCTCCTTCTTCTGGGGCTTCGCCGACTGCTGAGGCTCCGCCGACTACTGAGATTTCTCCTAAGCAGCCTTTGTTAAGGCTTTCTCTTGTATTTTTCTTCTTAATGTTCCTTTTTTTTTATGAAAATGAATGTACAATACATTGCATATCTGTCAATGTTTCAAAAATAAACCCACACCAAAAATAATTAAACAAGCAACAAATAAAAATGACAATCATGGCAAAATAAAACTGTAGAAAAGGGAAGGTTTTTAGGAATGCAAAACCAATCGTGGAGCAATTCAAAAATCTTCCTTATTTGAATACATGGGTTGCCTCCCAAGAAGCGCTTGCTTTAACATCTTCCAGCCGGATGAAACTTCCTTCTAAACTTGGATAGGGCCCATAGCATGGAATTGATCCTTGAATGGAAGGTGATACATGACGTGATTTGACATTGGTTTAAATTATAGTGTAGGTGCCTGAATCATCAAAATCAGCAAGTTAGTATATAATAAAATCGAAGTTGGAAAAGATGGCTTACTTGCTTGCTCCAACATAAACTCAATTACGAACACCATATCAGGGATATGGGACTTTGCCAGATTTGGTGTTTTGAGAGTTATGACTTTTCCCGTGAAATAAAATCCAACTTCTTTGGGAATTTTCGTCTCAAGTGGAATTCTAGACATTCCTCATCCACTTCTTGTTCTTGATTATTTGGAAAGGTTTCGAAGATACCTTTCTCACCCTCGTCTTCCTTCGATTGCATGATCCTGCAAGGAATAAGGACATTTGGTGAAACGGGGTCAGGACAAATTGAATTTAGGCTTACCTTGGTTGTAGTGGATGGCATATAGGTCATATGGTGTTGGAAATGTGCCCTAAAGCAAATCATGTGATGATACTTTACGGACATTTCACATGTTAAACTAATCTAGTTTTACATATAAAGGGCAAAGATTATTGTTTGAGCCGTCTCATATAAATGTTATATGCTTAAACGATAAAGTCCAAGGAATATGTGATTGGGAGAATGTAATCTAATGAAGTTAGATTCATGAGACCATTCTTTCGTAGACACATCCTAAACGTTCCTGATCATAGGATTGCCAATTGGGCATTGACAGTCCGTTAAGATCAGTACGTACTATGTCTTCTCTCAGGGAGAGTGATTAGTCTCGAATCATTGGTGTGTGTGACATCAAGACAAGTACGGTAGGTGCACAATAGAGAATGAGTTCACTGAACGCGATCAACGAAGAGTTCTCATATTCCATGTCACATGAGAACTCATGGTTGGGATAATGCAAAGTAGTCCTTTGACCTGAGGCATCATAGTTGTCTTGTGGTTAAGTCCTTGATCTTTGATTATGTCAAAGTCACTCCATCAGGAGGGTGTCCACGGCATCGTTGGGGTCAAGCCACTTATCTATGGAGACAAGTGAATGCGCAACAAGGGATCTCTAACCTTCAAACCGTTTGAGGGAGAATACTCTCTGATATGATTTGAATCTCTGGCCAGAGTATGAATGAGATTGGGGAATGCGTTCCAAATCACATTCAAGGTAATCATATAAGCACAAGACACACATTGGATAGTAGACATGAGAAAATAAACTATCAAACCAAACAATGTGGTCAAGAGTATTAGATTAGAGAAAGACCGTATTGCATTTGTAATCTCGAACTGAATAGGTTCTCCACCTCTTCTGATTAGCTTGGAACCATGATATGCTGCTAGGTGTCACTCATGGTTTGTGGAAGCCCTAAACGTGTGTAATCACTAAAGGGAGAATTGAAAATAGTTTCAATTCACAATCGATGTAAAATGGTTTTAATCGCCCACTACCTCGCTAAAAGGAACCTAATGGATCGCACACCATAAAAGGTAGAGATTGGAGATTAAACGGAAATGAGTAAGAATGATTAAATGGTTTAATCATTTATTTATGGCAAGGATTAATTAATATGTTAATTAATCAAACGAATAAGTTCGTTAAAGACTTCGGGATAGTTTGGGACCTTAAGGCCCAATGGGCTTCGAACGTCAAGCCCATTAACTTAAGTTGTATGACAATTTAATGAATAAAGATTCATTAAAGCCCAAAAGCCCAAAAATCCCTAAATGGCCGGCCATAGTGTATGAATTAGGGTTTTGGTTGTTTAGGTCACTTAAAGAAGTGACTATATAAATGACTTTATAGCCAAATATTCATAAAGGATTAAAAGGGTTTATTTTTGGGGAAAATTGGTGAGAATTGTCTCTCCATTTTCTCTCTAAAGAGGCCAACACCTTGGAGGGTACATCTAGCAATCCTACTACTCCAAGGTCACTCATTTCTTCTACAATCTAACCTTGGTGAAGAGACTTAGAGGTTCTCAATTTTGGGAACTTGGAGAACCTATTCTTCCATCCAAATCCATGGATCTAAGAAGCAAGGAATGAAGGCCCTATCTCTTTGGGTGATTAGCCTTTGCTTATGCAAAGAGGAATCTACAAAGGTATTAATTTCAACTCACTTTGTTTTGAGTTGATTATTGGTTCACCAATCTACTAGGCTTTGAATTTCATGGTAATGTTTTGTTTTTGAGTGCATACAAGCATGATTCCGCCTTTAATTGTTAATTGCATGCTATATGATGTTGCTCAAATGAACATGTTTTCCCAAAATAATCCTTCAAGTGGTATCAGAGCCTAGGTCTAGTAGTTGGTGAATCCTTTTGTGTTTTGTAGTTCATAGTATGTGATCTAAAAGTTGTAATTGTTACAAGCTTTATTCTTGCTTCTTTGAAAGTAAATTTTGTTGGAAAATTTGCTATCTCAAAGGTTGTAGATGTTGTTCATATGAGCATGAATATTGGAGCTAAAATTTGGTGCCATGCTTTTGGGAAAATTCGGCCAAAACCAAAGGGTGGATTTGTGGGTTCTTGTTTGACTTGTTAAAAGTGTTTTAATGTGTTCTTTGGAACCCCTAAGTACCCTAGTTTGGTTAGATGTTATTTCCCTTAAGTAAGAATGGTTTTGGAATGTTTTTGGGTGAAAAAAGTTCATGGAAAAATTTGGGTTTTTCATGGATGTTCTTCATTGTTCTTGATGTTCTTGCCAAGAACAAAAAGGTTTGGTGTTTTGATTCAAAGTTTTGATTTATTTCATAAAGTTTATGTGATATGTTTTTAAATGATTTATCATGTATTTAAAGTGTTAGATATTTGTATAAATGATGATTGAAATAATTGTGATTGAATTATTTCAAAAACTTATCTTACATACACTTGCATGTTTTTGACAAAACTCACAAATCAACACACACACCAACCTTATCCCTCCCCAAAACCAGCCACTCCCTCAAAGGGAGTACTTTTGGGGCTTTTATGCAATTACATAAAGTTTTGATACTTTTGTGTATTTGCACTTTGGCCCAAAAGTTTACGTTTTTACGTTAAGGTCCAAAAACGCTAAAGGACAAATTGTTTTGTTCCTTTAATGAAGTTTTTGCATTATTAAAAGTTTGGGTTCTAGTTGTATTTACATGAAGTAGTGACTTTTGTGTATTGTACAAAGTGACCCCAAAAGTTTTTGTTATTGCAATATGGCCCAAAAGTTGAGGTTAATTGCAAGATGGCCCAAATAGGATGAGAACAAAATTGTTTTGTCTCTTTAAATGAGAATTGGATTTTCATTTTGTTTAGCTCCATTTAAATCAATTTTATGGATACAAAAACCAAATGAAAATGTTGCATTCAATTAATTAGTTAAAGTGTTAATTAATTAAAGGGTGATTATGAACCTAAGCCTAATATAATTGAGCTATGTGAAAGGCGTTTCAAATTTGTTTGAACCATGGGAATGTGTAGATTAGATTTTGGTTGTAATTTGATTTGATCAAATGTTGTAAAAGGGCATAAGCTCTTCTTTACTTTAAAGTAATTTGTTATATGCAAATGTTGTAATGAGCATAAGCTCACCTTTACTTTGAAGTACTTCTTTCTTGCTTTATATGATATGCATGAAAATGAAGTAGTTGGGTCCAACGCCCACAAGACAACACGGCTTAATGTGATTAAACGCGTAACTAAAATCAATCTTCATTCCTAGACCGAGATTCAACACAAGGCTCGTGTTGAATCTAAACAAAGGTTCATAATCATCCTAAGGCCCTAAGGCAACTATATAGTCCATTAAATGAATGCAAAGTTTATGTTAGTAGTATCATATACTCTTGCTTTAAAAATCGTTTTATAAGCATAGTGGGAGTATTATATACAACTAAAACAATCAAATGGACCAATAGTTGTAAGAGGACCAAAATTGTTTTAATAGAGATTAAAATGAATATTTATATGTGATGAGACCTAAAACCCTCAACCAAATCAATATTAAGTTGATAAGCGAGAGATGTTTAGAATATCTCTTCGTGGCCTTCCACCGTGGTGGGATCCAATCGTTTATGACTTGTACACCGGCTTCACCCTATCATGGGGGAGTACAAAGTGCATGCTTATACTCAGGAGGAATCCATACACATATGATGAGGTGAGTGTAGGCAACGAGGATGGCCAATATCATATCATTGTGAGGCTATTCTTGAACCCCTTCATGAACTAAGCATGGTGGGAATGACTTAACTAAGTGCAATGGAACCAATATCATATCATTGTGAGGTTACATTCTCTAGAGGCCAAATAAGATGGGTACTTGCATTAGTTGCAAATGAGTAAGCGTACTCTCTCATTATTATTAATGCTAGCCGATATCGTATCATCGTGAGCTAGGCTTGGTAATAGTGAGCCTCCCATAACCTACTAGGAGTTTCATCCAAAACTCTCGAATTCCAATGAGGGATATGGAATTTGCCAAAAATAGTGGGTGGTGCTATTTTGATTTAAAGACCCGAATCAAATGGCTTAAAATCAATCAATTTATATTCGTTATGTATTTGATTACCAATATATTTGCAAACGCTATCCAACACTTGACAAATAAAAGCCGAACGTTTAGTTTACGGACTTGGTACTACAAAACCATAGATTGTCTTTAATGGCTTGTAAAAGTACCAAAGTAGTCTCATCCTCACAATCGTTCTATTGATAATGTATCATTAGAAGAATATGTTAGAAAAGGTCTATCATAAAGAGGACAACACTTTTAATGTCATAATTCTTCAATTACAAATTGTTGTATGAAGAAATAGGAGTTGCTTTGAACAACCCTTAGTCAATGCAAACACTTAGTGCTTGTTTCTTTGTTACATGAACAAGGAACTTGAGAAGAAAGCACAAAGGCATGGACACTTTAAGTGCCATGATTCTTCACTTACAATTTGTTGTGTGAAGAAATAAGAGTTGCCTTGTACAACTCTTTAAAGTTTGTAATTATGTTTAGAACATAATGGTTGGTTGACAAAAATAGTCCATTAACATGGATTTATAATGATTTTGAATCATTAAGTGTTGAAGTGATAAAACCACTTAATGAGACGGAAACTAGGCAAGGACTTCACCTTTGTTTCCCTATCCTAATCGTTCACTAAGTTTATTGTAAACTATGTAGTGAAAAATAACCACATGCTCTCCAAAATGTTTGATGTGTATAACATAATTGAAAAAGGTTTCAAGAGAGATAGTGGGAGTTTAGGGACCATGACTATTGTAGTCAAAAGGAGAAGTCAGATAAAGAAGATAAATAACTCCAAGGGAACAAACTTTCTTTATGAAAGGATGGATATTGGAAGGGGTATTTGCAAGAAATGTCTTGCAAGTGTCAAGAACACACCTTTCGAAGGTGTTGTAAATTGTTCTTGAATAGTTCAAAACAGTTGGTTCTTCTACTTGAATGCTTGATTCCGTATTAGTAACTATGTTTTACAAATCGTTGTAAAAGTGTGACTAATAAGAAGTAGAAGATATATGAGTGAAGAAAAGGTGCTTCACATTCGGAAACGTGAATCAAATATAGATCTCTGCGAAAGCAGATGGTACTTACTTCCTCATATGAACTACCAAAGAAATTGGAAAAACATAGATTGTCTTTATATTCCAATTTTAAGGAACTAAATTCCGTCACTATGTGAAATGGATAAATGTTTTGTTTGACAAAACAATGTTCTTTATTAATCAATGATTGGATTATGGTAATCTAATTAATTATCTCTATAGTAGAGATAATATGGTAGTGTTAACTGTTTAGAAAATAATGATGCTTAAAACCCAAAAGGTTGCAAGGTAGTGACTAATCCCAACTAAAGTTGTGATACCTCTAAAACATAAATTACGAGTTGGTCATAAATGGACGCTTTGGATCGTTAGATCCGGATCCAATACCTTCTTGTTAAAATTGTATGGAGGCGAAATGTTCGAATCTTTATTCTTTTGGAAAGAAGAAAGAATCACAAAGTTGTTGAGGTTAATTCACTTAGATGTTAGTGGCACTTGTCCACAAACATAATATTACTCATGTTGGATAACATTCACCGAAGATCACTCTCGGTTGGACTATAGTTTATTTTGAATAAACACAAGTCCGAATACTTTGCAAAATGTTTCAAAGAATTCAAGAAATGTAAGTTGATGAGTAAGACATCTAAACTATTTACCTCCTTAGATTTGATCCAAGGAAAGGTAACACTTTAGATAAGTTTCCTTGAAAGATATCAAGGAAAATAGCATCATAAGATAATGTATTTCTCCATTAGGAGAAGAACGAACTTGAATAAGTTTTAGTTCGTTAGATGTTATCTATTACCCATATATAGGATATATACTTCTAAAAACAATATGATTGTCAATGAGAAGATCTTCCAATATTTTCATGACTCCATAAGATGTAGTTGGAAAGAAAGACAAATCTTAAGCATGTTAAGATTTGGGGTTGTGTGCTAATAAGCAATATTTGTTAGATAACAATCTTGTAGGATATCCTTAAAATAACTTTTGGATATCGCTTCTATAAACCAACTAACAAATGTTGTTTTGTTGGGTAGTTCATTGTAATTCTACAATATGATTTGCCTAAAAGCAAATGAACGAGAGATAGAACTCGAAGAATGGGTTCTTTGAGAGACAAGATAGTAATCAACAAATATAACAACCTAGTTCCTATACCACAAGCTCCAAGGTAGTCGATAAGGATTTATAAACCGTCTCAGTTGAATGGTTTTGAACTTTATGATTACATTGAGTGCATATACGATATATACTCAAGAAAATGGTAAAGTACCATTTGACTCGAAATAATGAAACCTTCATAGCTAATTGGTAGCTTAAGGTGACTACAATCAAAGAGAATGGTTGACTTTAAAGGAACCATTTTTGACGTAGTCTTAGTTTCAATTAATTCGAAGATTGCTAGCTACAACTAAATGGTGATTCAATGTTTTGACATAATATGGGTTTCCGAAACCATTATTAAGATAGTCTTGATAATATATGTCTAAAACTATAAATCACAAGACATGTAAGTTGTAGAGATCCATCCATCATGGATGTTAGCAAGTTAGTGGGAGCTATTTGCATTTTATGAGAAAATGGATCAAATCGTTTGATTTCTCATAAAGATGTAAATGAATCTTTTGTTTACTAGTTTTACAAAAGATTAGTGGGAGTTAATCATGTTCCTAAAAAAAAAAAAAATTAAATATATATGATATATTAATTTTGGAAATGAAAAGAATACTTCTTCGTTAAAGTTATGACTTTAATACATTATATGAAGATAGAATGTATATGGGAGATATAGTCTATATACATGGGATGGAAATCTATAATGATATATTTCATGATATAATTGGATTATATCAATCCCTAATAATAGACAATGGATGCTAGGAAGTTTCTCATATGATGATAAACTTCAATAAGAAGGACGATTCTAGTGAGACTAGCAAGTTGCTCTTCTCAAAGGGAATGTACCCTTTGACTCCCAAAGAAATAATGCATAAATAGAATCCTTTATGCATACGCAGAAAGGTGATTTATGTATTTCATATTGTATGAAAAACATTGATATGAGTTGTACCTAGAACGGTACAAGACGATATCAATGCAAGCCCAGGATCAAAACCATGGCAACTGTCAAGTGAGTCCTTAAGTATTTAAGAAATACTAAAGGATAAATTCCTCAAAGACCGAGGAAGAATCAAAGTAATGTAATGGAAGCGTAAATGTATTAGATTATGAATCTAATCCATCATTGGATGTTTCTTCATTATGAATGAAGAGATAAACGAATATCTCTTTATTATGACTAAAGAGATATTTGGATGGAAACATTAAAGTAATGACTTTAGTGTGTTCCATTATGAATGCAAGATATATTGCCATATAGAAGTTTACAACAATGTTGTTTGGATGGGAAAGTTCATTTATGAACTCTCTATTCGATTCCAACCAGAAAGTGTATGACACTAATGGGGCGATAGCTCAAGCCTGGGAATCAAGGTCTCATCAAGATCCGAACTCAAATGAGAGACTGAACCACATGATTGAGAATCATGTATAATGGTGACGTCGTTATTCTCAAGGTTGCTTCTATGGATAACACATATAGATATCCACTGTCTAGGCCTACTATTCAGCCATTTATGAAATGACTACAGAAGAGGTATCATCAAGATGACCAAGCTGATTGGCTCTAGTGCAAGTGGGAGATTGTTGGAAATGTGCCCTAAAGCCAATCATGTGATGATACTTTACGGACATTTCACATGTTAAACTAATCTAGTTTTACATATAAAGGGCAAAGATTATTGTTTGAGCCGTCTCATATAAATGTTATATGCTTAAACGATAAAGTCCAAGGAATATGTGATTGGGAGAATGTAATCTAATGAAGTTAGATTCATGAGACCATTCTTTCGTAGACACATCCTAAACGTTCCTGATCATAGGATTGCCAATTGGGCATTGACAGTCCGTTAAGATCAGTACGTACTATGTCTTCTCTCAGGGAGAGTGATTAGTCTCGAATCATTGGTGTGTGTGACATCAAGACAAGTACGGTAGGTGCTCAATAGAGAATGAGTTCACTGAACGCGATCAACGAAGAGTTCTCATATTCCATGTCACATGAGAACTCATGGTTGGGATAATGCAAAGTAGTCCTTTGACCTGAGGCATCATAGTTGTCTTGTGGTTAAGTCCTTGATCTTTGATTATGTCAAAGTCACTCCATCAGGAGGGTGTCCACGGCATCGTTGGGGTCAAGCCACTTATCTATGGAGACAAGTGAATGCGCAACAAGGGATCTCTAACCTTCAAACCGTTTGAGGGAGAATACTCTCTGATATGATTTGAATCTCTGGCCAGAGTATGAATGAGATTGGGGAATGCGTTCCAAATCACATTCAAGGTAATCATATAAGCACAAGACACACATTGGATAGTAGACATGAGAAAATAAACTATCAAACCAAACAATGTGGTCAAGAGTATTAGATTAGAGAAAGACCGTATTGCATTTGTAATCTCGAACTGAATAGGTTCTCCACCTCTTCTGATTAGCTTGGAACCATGATATGCTGCTAGGTGTCACTCATGGTTTGTGGAAGCCCTAAACGTGTGTAATCACTAAAGGGAGAATTGAAAATAGTTTCAATTCACAATCGATGTAAAATGGTTTTAATCGCCCACTACCTCGCTAAAAGGAACCTAATGGATCGCACACCATAAAAGGTAGAGATTGGAGATTAAACGGAAATGAGTAAGAATGATTAAATGGTTTAATCATTTATTTATGGCAAGGATTAATTAATATGTTAATTAATCAAACGAATAAGTTCGTTAAAGACTTCGGGATAGTTTGGGACCTTAAGGCCCAATGGGCTTCGAACGTCAAGCCCATTAACTTAAGTTGTATGACAATTTAATGAATAAAGATTCATTAAAGCCCAAAAGCCCAAAAATCCCTAAATGGCCGGCCATAGTGTATGAATTAGGGTTTTGGTTGTTTAGGTCACTTAAAGAAGTGACTATATAAATGACTTTATAGCCAAATATTCATAAAGGATTAAAAGGGTTTATTTTTGGGGAAAATTGGTGAGAATTGTCTCTCCATTTTCTCTCTAAAGAGGCCAACACCTTGGAGGGTACATCTAGCAATCCTACTACTCCAAGGTCACTCATTTCTTCTACAATCTAACCTTGGTGAAGAGACTTAGAGGTTCTCAATTTTGGGAACTTGGAGAACCTATTCTTCCATCCAAATCCATGGATCTAAGAAGCAAGGAATGAAGGCCCTATCTCTTTGGGTGATTAGCCTTTGCTTATGCAAAGAGGAATCTACAAAGGTATTAATTTCAACTCACTTTGTTTTGAGTTGATTATTGGTTCACCAATCTACTAGGCTTTGAATTTCATGGTAATGTTTTGTTTTTGAGTGCATACAAGCATGATTCCGCCTTTAATTGTTAATTGCATGCTATATGATGTTGCTCAAATGAACATGTTTTCCCAAAATAATCCTTCATATGGGGCTGCGGTAAGGGTTGTTCTTCCCTTGCCGTGGCCTTGTTATTCTCCTCTTCTTCGAACAACAGCTGTTCATCCATGTTTTACCTTTTAGGTGTTTTCATTCTTTTGTTTTCAATGTCTAAATTTGTTTATCTTCGCTTTGTGAGTATGACGAACTAAACCCCCCTTAGCTAGGGGGAATTCAAAGCCATGAACATACTTGCAATATGAATTGATTACCTTCAGTTGTGATTTCATAAGTTGTGAATTCAATTTGTTTAACTGCTTGATTGATAACTTATTCGTGTATGTTTATTTAGAGTGCACACTTAGTTTGCATGCATGAATATGATGCTAGAGTATAAAGGAGTTTCACCTAATAGTTACAAACTTATATTCACAAGTAGTGGAGGTAGCTTATAAACGATCACGTTAAATGAATTCTTGGCAGGAGTTTCATGCTCATCATAGTAACGAATGCCTCGTCAATACTTATAGTTTTCATAATGCTTAATGATCTTTGATTGTATCTTTATTGTGCTGTTCATGAAAAGGACTTTTGAAGAATGCTTGAATTGTTGTATGCGATTTCCCATCCAATTCAATAACTTAAGGAGAACTTGAAGGTTAATTTAAGCGAACTTAATTAACCTGGGGTGTTGAGTTTCATGATTTATCGAAAGAACAACTAAAAATTGGTTTATGTGCAAGTGCGTCATGTGTGGAGAAGAACCCTCTAGCTAGCCCATCATCCATAGTTTACCCAAATTCGTCCAAAATCTGTTTTAGTTTACAATCTATTTGTTTTGTTCTCAAATTCGTCAAAATCAAATCCCCCTTTACTTCAAAGTGTTTTATTAGTCAAAATATGTTTTGATTTGTGTTTTTAAGTGTCTTGAGTCAAGTTAGAACCTAATTTCGTCCAAAACCATCCCTAGAGTCAGTTTAGAGTCTAATTCATTGTTTTAAGCTGTTTTGAGTCTTTTAAACTAGTGTTGCGTCTTTTTAGTTTGTATTGCAAGAACGATCCCTATTTTTAGGTGCATCAATTAATGTCATGCCATATTTTGTTTATGCATCTATGAATCTAGGAGAGCTTAAAAATGATGGTGTTATTATTCAATTAGCCAATCGATCTAATTCATATCTGAAATGAGTGTTGGAAGATGTGCCCATGTGGGCTGACTAACACATTTTTGCTGGTTACCAGCTTTTAGCCTTGGATCTACCCATATTGTTTTATAGTGTGACACGTGTCTCTTTTCTTTGCTGGCTAAAATGAAACATCCTTTTGCTTATATATTTGGCTAGGGTTTCTTTTCTCTCTTAGGGTTTTCAGATTATATTGTTTAGAGAGAGAAGTTAGAGAGACATAGAGCATTTATTCTTCCTCCTCCTCATTTATGAAACCCTAGTTGCAAAATCTTCATTCATGCATTAAACACCTAATCATTGAAGAATAAGATTGCATTGTCTTTGATTTTGCATTATATTTATGATCCAGTGTTTCTAATTTCAAATCTTTAAAACTAACTCATTTTAGGATTCTCATATGTTTCTTCCTTCAACAGTTTGACTAGAGAAACTGACTAGACATTTGAATATAGATCTACATATCATTGCCATATCATCATATGCATAGTTCGTGTGCTGGTCTCGGTGCCACAAGGTGAAGAGCTTAAAAGAAGCTAACTTCATGAAGATCGAAAGAATCCATCTTGTGTGAGGCAATGTTGCACAAAGGTAAAGCTGCTCCATAGACCAGGTCTAGGAATTAAGTTTTGCATGGTACTCTGTAAGAACCTTGATTATACTAGAGGATTAGACTCAGTAAAGAGTCCTTAAATTTTTAACCCTAGGTTTTTCCGGCATAAAATATCTTGTATTCAAAGTTATTTATAGTGTGCCACATATCTCACATAGCTACATTCTACATGTATCACTTGAGTATTTAATTAGTATGTGCTCACAATCTTGCTCACTAGGATAGCTTTTGGTATTTGAAATTGACTATTAAATCTTTGATTTATCGATTAACAATTTATCTTAGTTGACTAGAGCACTTAACTAGTTAGTCTAACAAATTATCATTTTTATATACAGGATATTTTGCTGGGTACCAATTTCAGGTATTGATCTGCTTCAGCAGGGACCTACAGAACAGACCCTGAACCTTTGGCTGAAGCCTATCGAACCCAAGTTTGTGTCTGTCTCTCTCACAATCCACTTTTGAGCTTGTTTTTACAACATATTGTAGCATCAGAGCCTACTAAGGTGTTGCATTATGCCTGAAGTGTGATCCTTGGCACCTAAGACCTAAAACTTCAAGAATAAAGGATATTATGCTCGAACCTCAACATTGCAAAATCTATTTTCGTGTCGATGGAATATGTCATTGGTTGTACACTTGTTTTTGCCCTTACCAATGTCGCTAAAGAATACCATTCTCGTAGTCAATTTGTGAGACTAATTTTGCTCCACCAAACACCATTAAAAGATCAGAATTTTGACTTAAATGTCCTTGTTAGCCAAATCCTCTTAGTAACTTTGGTTTACTTTTTGACATTTTTCTATGTTCTTGGATTCTCATTTGGTGTTTGGTTTAATTATGGATATGTTATCGATATTGTCTTCGAATATGAGTTAATTGAATCATTTTCTTGTATACATGTGACCAAATTCAATTAAATACGTGATTAGGTACGAATGTAGGAAAGTTAGTTGTCTGGATAAATGTGATACTAGGCACACTAACTTATACCTAAATCACATCTTTAACACGACTTTAGGCCTATTCAACCTAATTAAGAGCATTGGCACGCTCTTTGTTGTATAAATGGTACTAACTTACCATTTAAGAGACCTTATATTCTCCGTGTTCATGATGAACATCATTGAGTTTAAGGATATTCGAGATAACAATGGTCATGAATGAAACCACTAAAGAAAATAGACTAATATATCTTTGCACCACCTCGAAAAATGAGTTTGAAGCTTTATTTTAGGGACAATAGGCTACATATTCTGACTGGGATATGCCACGTATAGCCGGCTTAGAGCTGGGTGATTCGAGTAGTTTACATGCCTTGGCACGACCTTTTGGGACACTTAGGTCAAACAATGATGTCACGATGCATCTCTTTACCAGAAATAAGGATCTTGTGCCTATGATGCAGGGTGCAGCGGATAGAAACGAAATAAATGATAGATAGGATGAATTGGTAGGAAGTAAGACTCCCTAAGCTTTCCGATAATGGATAAATGATGTGGATTCTCTGTCTTAAAATTACATATTTTCTTACAAACTTGACTTTTGTAGTAGGAACTTGAATTGTTGTTGTTACCCTTGATATAGCATCACCCTTGAATCGAGCTAACGCTCTGATACTAACTGATACAGGGTGCAGTGGATAGAAATGAAATAAAATGACAAATAGGATGAATAGGTAGGGTCCATTATCTCTTAGTGTGAGGAGAAACCTGAAAACCCTATAAACTTTAGTTCTAGTACTAGCCTATGACTTGGACACTAGAAACAAAAACTGAACAATATCACAAAGAGAAAGGCACACAATTGAAATAGAGAAACACTCTGAGTATATTCATTAATAAAAAATGTCCAACCTCCCTACCTTTCAGCAAGAAGTGGGTTTAATCACTAATTTGTAACTTATATTTAGAATTTAAAAGGACCTTAAACTTAATAACACTGAAAATTGAAAATTACATAAAGAAAATGCTATTATCAGCCATAAAAACATCATGGCTATTATGAGTAGCCAAGAAAAGCTCCTAAGCTATTATTGAGTTTATTAAGTCATACTTAATAATGTTAAGCATTCAATTTATCCTAATGATCTATAAATGAATTAGCCATCATATATGCATCAACCTACAAGCACACTTTGCCAAGCTTGCTTATTGGGGAAATTGATTTTCTAAACCATCCCCAGCAAAGCTACAAAATAACCCTCTTTTCACAGTGGATTCAAGAGAATATATGTGGAGTACTCCAACCAAAGTGTGGACCATATAAATACTCATGGTTTTGGTTGATGAATCGACAAATTGGTCACATGTTTGTCCACACATAATGCTGCTAAACCTTCTAGCCGACTTTAAAGGCTCACCACCCTAATTATTCCAAAAAGTCTGGAAGACTAGATAATGCCGGAGAATTTATATATATGATTTTCAATAAAGTATTGCATATCTTTTGGGTTTATAATTGAACATTGAATTCCCATGTTCATCCCTAACACAACATCGCAGAGTGATCATAAGGCACAATTTCAATGATCACCTGGATCTTGGTGAACGTACCAGGCTTTCCGTTTCTGCCTAGGGCTAAGCAATCTTATACGCAGCTATGTTGGTCTGCCTTGAGACCCATTGCCACCCAACCAATCTTTGACGTTACAGTTGGTAGTATGGTACAAACCTGACATTTCGTACTTACACGTTTTATGTGTGCATTTTATGTGCCAAGTTATGCCGCCGCAACGTACCAATATGGGTTTTCAAAGAAGGATGTGAATCTTTGTTGATCATGATTCTCTTTCATACTAGCTCTCTTAGAGCCCTTGCATGTGATATTTGTACAGCTTATTTGTGGATTGTCATTTCAATTAGACAGTCTTTTAGCCATTTAACGTTCCTATAGAACGACACAAATTTGCGTGGACATTGCCCACTATGTCTCATATCGATCCCCAAACCTCACAAATGCGATGAGCAAGTGCGATGAATTCTAGCTTTCAGAATATTTCTCCTGACACATTCCTCTGATCTAGCTAAAGTGATGAGATCATATACCAGCTGCAAACTTGCCTGCAATGATAGACGTACCTAATGGGTGTCGAGTCAACATCCCTGAAGGGTATGCCGCCCCTATTGGACAGTTTGGCCGCCCCTGTTAAATGGTCCGGTACACCGACGAATAGCCAATCAATCTATCTTAGCCTGAAGCATGAAAGTTCACTCAGTTTATAGGATTCACTTCCCTATAAGAGAAAGGTCATGGCACAAAATGAATCCATAGTCGATTGGTATCTCAAATCATTTTCATCTCATGAGATTAATCCAGATTACTCCCTAGACTTGAAGTCTTGGTCCAGTATACTAGTTTGGATGAGATATGGAATAGGAATAAGATTATCATCAATGATGTTTTCACTTATATAGTAGCTACCGACATAAATGAAAAATGACAATATCGAACCGTGTTCTATTGATTAGTGACAACGTAGAACTAATTGGACAACTGAAATTACAATCCAGGTTAAATTCCTTACTAAAATGTGTTTGAACCTATCATTCCTGCACTACCAAAGGTAACCCTGCTATGTTGCAAGTGGGAAATGAAGCGTAATAAGATGAATGAAATAGTGCAAAGTAATGCACATCTAACGGTTCAAGGTTTCTCTCAAATGCTCTGTGATTAACTGCAACATTATGAAATATGGTTATGTTTCTCCATGGGGATATTGACAATGAGATTTACATGTAACTTCCCGAAGAATTAAATGGATTGGTTCAAATAGTTTTAGACCACAGAACACCCTCTCAACTTGTTTGAGGCGTTCACTTACGGATTAAAACAATATGGCGAATATGGTATACCCGTCTAATTGATTATTTGATCAGTCAGGGATATGAATGAATGCCCTTGCGTGTTAAAATATGAAGTCATATTCTGAATTGCTAGAGTTGCAGTTTATGTCAATGACATGAATCTCACTAAGACTCTGGAAAACCTTGAGAAAACTACTTTGCATCTAAAAATGAAATTTGAGATGAAGGATCTTAGGAAAACTCATTTATGCCTTCACCTAAAGTTTAAGCGTTGTTCTGACAGTACTTTGGTTTATGAGTCGAACTACACCTCAAAGGTGTTACCTTTGAGTATACCTATGATCTTCCATATGCTATATGCAAATAAGACCCTTGAAGAGGTTAGGGAATCCGAAGTTCCATATATGAGTTTAACTTTGCGCTTTGTTGTACTTAGCTTATTGTGTTAGGAAAGACATCTCATTCGATGTTAACCTACTGGTAAAGATGCAACATCACGCCTACACATAGCCACTGAATTGGGTAATAAAGACTTTTTTTCCACTTCCCTGAAAGGTACTACGAACTTGGGCTAATCCCAATGCATTCTGAGCGAATCTGACCCCCTTGTTCCTCATAATAATGCTAATTTTATTTGTTATGCTGATGCTGGTTACTTATAAAACCCTCACAAGGCATATCTCTAAATGGCTATGTCTTTATCATTAGATATATCGCAATATCTTGGAGGTTCACGATATGAGCTTAGTTGCGAAATCTTCTAATCATTCCAAGACTCACCTCACTTCACTATGCCACACGTAAGACATGGTTGAGATATCTTGTTGAGTATATTTGAAATACCTATGATGTTTTCATCCATCATTCAGTCTCAATGATGATCCATGATGACTATGCCCAATGTATCTACCTGACCAAGACATGATACATCAATGAAGTCAACGCCAAGCCATATTGGTTCTGCATCACATCAATAAAGCATTAGGAGAATGAAGTCAAGCAAGTCGATCCCAGACAACCTTTTCGACCTCAACACGACGTCACTGCCGAAGTCAACCTTCTAGAAGCTTGGTCGAGGAATTGGTATGCCTAATTATCATATGCAATGCTTGTAGTTCTCATTTGGAAGTTTTGTACTCAGGGGGAGTATCCAGAATTATACTCACTTGTTCTTAATGTACTATTTTCCCTATAATTAGGAGCATTTTTCCCATTGAGTTTTTGCTATCTAACTAAGTTTTGAAGAGGCACCCATCTTGGGCTGATTATACCCTTGTAAACTCTTCTACTTGTGTCTATAAGACGTTTAGTTTTGACTTAATACAACTTCTCACTTTTCTTCTTAGTCTATGGGTTTTTATCCCACCTTGCGTTTTACCATAATGAGGTTTTGTGAATTTTACCTTTTATGCATTCTTCCGTTGATTTGAGACTCTCATTTGCTCATTGTGTTGACGACTTCATCAACTGTACTTACTTCTATTTTTTGTTAATAGGATAATAATGTGCCTTGAATACAAATGGCATTCTTCCATTTTTCGTTAGTAGTTAGATTGCCATTTGTATTCTTTCTCTTATTATTGTTTAGGATATCCTAATCCAATTATGTTTTGTATTCCTTTTTCCCATCAGTTTTGTCTTTTTTTCTTTCTTTAATTAGGTTTCTTTTTATTATTCTTAGTAGGATTCTCTTTGGACCCAAATTACTGGTTTTGTACCAAGAGCGATCATGGGCTTGGCCAAGAGGAAAGGCCTAGGGTGCCTTGGGATATTCTTAAGGAAAGCCTACCAGAAGCTGATTTCATAATAAACATGGATATGATCAAGGCTGAGTCCTAATACAATAAAGAGTCCTTATATATCAGTGATGCCTTGAATTAAAGAGCATGTGCTGAGGACCAAAGATTGAACTAGAGGATAATAAGGTCGGATTCATAGTCTTAACTATACTAGAATTGGCCGAAGCCCATTTAGAATGGATGAAAGAGACATTGAAGAATTATAATATGAGTGGGATTCTACTTTGGCCATGTGGGGATTTATTACTATAAATAAAGAAGGAACTGCATCATTCAAACTTTCTTCAAACACACAAACAAATCTGCCCTACACAAACTTTCACTCTATACGAAACCCTCTTATTCTTGAGAAAACACTGGCCTTTCTAACTTCCTCAAGCATACCTTCAGTTAATCTTAACAGCATTATGGTTGATAACTGGCGACACCTTTAGTTAGTCTTAACAACACTGGAGCCGTAGAATCTGGCAACCAAGGAGCACCTTTAGTGAGTTTTAATAGCACTACTTTGAGATAGACTGGTTATTTATCCAAGTCTCGGCCAGTAAGAAGTCTTTAAGTCTTATTGGAAGAGATCGCTTCATTAGCCTTCTCAACGAAGTGAGGTGTTACCAGGTTACATCACTCGACACATTGAAAATCAAGGTTATTTTATGATTGGATACTTACAAGTACATTTCAGAGTTCGTCATTCAGAGGGTCGAACCACCTTTACAATAAAAACACTTATCTCTTTTTAATATGATTCATGAACTTCAAAGAAACTAGCAGCCTTGTCTTCAAGCTCTAGAACCTAGAGGCCGAGACGAGTTCATTCCTCGGCCATAAACGCAAGACACATAAGTCAACAGCACGTTCGACACCACCACAAGCACATTCATTTACTCACCAATCGAGCTCAATCATCGAGTTGGCACACACCGCATTCAACCAAAGAACATAGTTAGCTTATTAGTTACTTGGCCTACACGCCACGCAGGCTTAGTAGTTTTTAGGGTCAATAGATTCATTCTTGTTTTAGACTTATTGCTTCGAGTATCTACCGTGAAAAACATCAACATCTATCCAATTTTTCTCACATTAATCATCATCTTCTCTACGACACATCTGCAAGTCATTCCTCAGAAAGTAAGCTTGTGGAATTCGAGCCGGAGATTGAACAATGACTTAGGCAAATTCACAAGGAACAAAGAGAAGAGATGGCTTGGCAACAATTCCAACGGAACATTGCCTTTCTAGTTCTCAATTCTTAGAGTTCATACAAGAAGCCACACCAGTGGACACAGTTTAATTTAAGTTTAGGGGTGGAGATTTAAGTTTCTAATTGAATTAAAGCATGAAAAACCATTGCCATATACTTCATTTTTGCGAGTTTGAGTGTGACATCCCGTCCGACATTTATATATTTTATTCCCTAACCTAGGAAAATTACGAATATGCCTCTGATGGGCTAAATGGAAATCCTTCGTGGATAATTGAATCCTTGTTACTTTTTGTTTCTTTACACATCTTCTTAGGTAGCACATGTTCTTACAAACACATGAGAGCGAATGAGCAGTAAATCGGATAATTTATGCATGTTTCCCAATAAGGGGCAAAATGATAATTTTGCATCCTCGGGAATTTATTACTTGTTTATCGAGACAACAGTGAGTTTTCAGCATTGTGGGCTGCAGACTATAATATCAATGGCTTATTTGTTAGGTTCGTTAAGCAAATGGGCAAGTAGGCTCGTCTACATTTGTATTTGATTATTAGGCCTCATTCCTAATTAATGATTATTTCAGCATACACACATATTCTCGTAGTACTCGACGATATGAATACGTAGGTGCAAACAAAACTGAATTCACTGTCACAATGAAGATTTTATGAAACACTGAATACTAAAGACAAAGTGGTAATTTTATGTTGGGGAGATATTTAGTGTTTTGTTTTGTGAGCCACCTTAGGCCCACACCCTACTCCTCTCTTGTCCCCGTGTCCCATTCTAGAACTCTCAGACCTTTTTCTTCATTTCCATCTCTTTCTAACTCTCTCATTTCACTATCTCTTTTCTATCACCTCTCAGACTCTCCTTTCCCTCTCAACTCTCGCCCATCCTCTCTTTGTGTGGATAGCAATATAGAAGCCATCAACCTTCACCACCGACATCCATCTTTGAAGCAAGTCAAATAACACACAAAACTTAGACCCTTCAACCTCTCATTTTCGTCTCTCACCTCTGCAGGCACAGAAAGTGCAGACAGCTGAAGTTGATGTTCTTCTAAGAATCCAATGAGGCTACCACCATCCTTGGTGTTGGTAAGCCTTGGGCCACCTCCCCCACTGCACAAAAACAAATAAGGCGACCATTGTGGCCATTTTTCACTGCAAACTCCACTGTGCACAATTAGGGTAAGCCTCGGGATTTTTCAAATTCTCTTTTTAATGATGATCTGGTATTGTTTATAACATTTGTATGTGATTTGGAGGAAGGTTAATGTAGAAATGACGAAGGGGAGACTTCCCCAGTTTTCTGGGAAGTGAGATCATGGCCATTAGGCCACTTTTGGGCCATTTTTCTAGTCAACTCTAATCATTACTCGGTCTTGAAAATGTATAGATCTATTCCTTACATTCCTAACTCCACTTTGGCTATTGAATCATTGATTTTGGTTGAAAATTGAGCTAGAAATCAACTCTGGAAATCAGCCTAAAAATTGGCCAAGCCCTTGTCTTCACGAGGAAGATGAGTGTTGTTGTACTTGCAGGCGTGTGAGGCGCACGTGTAGCGCGTGGCTACTTGTGCAGCCACTTAGTGGTGGGATGTGACAGCGCGTGGAGGAACCCGAAGTCCCTCCTTAGGTTTCTTGATGTGCCGAATTCAAATTTGTCCTTCTTTTTCTGAAATTCGACAATTTTAAAATAGTTCCTTTATTAACCGTACTTTGTACAAAAATATGTATTTATGCTAGTACATTATATATTTACGTAAATAGTTTCGTTTCTAGGTGAAACGCATCGCAAGGATCTTTGATGCCAGCGAGGTAGGTTTGACTCGGCAACATGATTTGTGAGTGGGTCTTTGCTTTTAATTAGTATATATTTATTTAGTTTCCATATATATTTAATAATGAATTTTCTACGTGCCATAATTAAATTAAGGTTTACAAGAAGTGTCGTAATAACGAGAATTATGAAATCATCATAAATCGTACAGGATACCTTTGCTAGATCATTAAAAGCATTCGGAATGCTTTGCGCAATGCTTTGAAGATCTATAATTCATCATACCTCAATTTCAGACTGGGCAGTGCTGGGCAGTACAGGAATGTTAGCATGCTTATCTCCCCTTAACGACTGGAAAACTGTCTCATCAAAGTGACAATCTGTAAAATGTGCGGTAAAAAGATCTCCTATCAAGGGTTCTAAGTAGCGAACAATTGATGGCAAATCATAACCGACATAGATTCCTATTTTGTTCTCTGAGGGCCCATTTTGGAACGTAGCAGCGACGCTATTTGCACATAAATGGCACACCCAAACACCCGTAAATACGATACGTTAAGCTAGTATCCAGTGACCAACTGTAACGGTGAATGTGGTTAAGTAGTGGTGGGCCTCAGGTGGACCAATATAGCTACATGCAATATTGCATAGCCCCATGCAGATACTGGCAGTTTGGTTCTCATAACCAAAGTCTGAGTTATTAATTGAAGATGCTTTATGAAAGCTTCTGCAAGGCCGTTTGGGGTGCAAACATGGGGCACAAAATGTTCCACATTAATCTTTATTGACATGCAATAATCGTTGAAAGTATGTGACATAAACTCTCCAGCGTTATCCAGTCGAATCGACTTAATCGGATAATCAGGGTGGTGTGCCCTTAGCTTAATGATTTGAGCTAGGAGTTTAGCAAATGCGGCGTTGCGTATAGATAACAAGCAAACATGTGACCATCGTGTTGATGTGTCAACAAACACCATAAAGTATCTAAATGGTCTGCAAGTTGGTTGGATAAGTCCACAAATGTCCCCTTGAATCCTTTGAAGAAAGTTAGGAGGGGTCGTGAATGATCTTTATATGTGAGGCTTGAGTATTCAACTTCTTTAAAGAACACGCTTAGCATGGTGGAACTTTAACATAGGGATGTAACTTATGCCCGTGTGAAGATTTGAGGATACGGCGCATCATGTCACGTCCAAAATGTCCCAAACGGTCATGCCAAAACAACAAAGTGTCCTGGAACTCAGGCATAGGGCCGGCCACACTGTGGGCTTCTATGCCGTGAATTGTTATGATGTACAACCCACTCGACAGACGTTCTAACTTCTCGTGAACATGCTTCTGGCCATATATGGATGAAGTGATACAAAGAAATTCAGAATCATTATCTTCACTGGTTTCAAGATGATATTGATTATCTCGAATATCTCTAAAACTCAGCAACGTTCTTCTGGAACGTGGAGAATATAGTGCTTCCTGAATGGTCAAAATTGTACCATTAGAAAACATGATACGTGCATTTCCGTATCCTTCAATCAGGTTGGATGGGCCTGAGAGAGTTGTCAAAGAAGCTTTCTTGGGTATTAAGTTAGTAAAATAGTGTCGTTCACGCAATATCATGTGCGTGGTTGCACTATCTGCCAGACAACTAACTTCCCCACTAGATATACTTAGAAATAAATTGATTGAATTGGTCACATGCATAAATATAAGTCCATTCATTCAATTAAGCAATTTGAAAAAATAATATCCATTCAAATAACAATCCATAATTTAAAACAAACCAAAACCAAAAAATTTATTCCAAATACTTAGAAAAATTGTTCAAAATTAAACCATAAACCTAGAAAAATAGGGGGTAAGGTTGGCCACTCCCAGTGGGTTCGGCCACTAAGGGTAAACACCTTAAAAACATGTCTAATTTATTCATCCATAGGAGTTGATGCCTCCTGAAAATCCGATATCTCCATTGATATAGTTGCATCTTCCGGATGATCCACATGTGCAAAGTTAGATTCACGATGGGAATGATACTTGGCAATAGCCTCAGAGGAAGCTCGGCATACGCGTGACCAATGATCCCTTGATCCATAATGATAACACATGTCCAGTTTAGTAGAAGCGGGCTGAACAGAAGCTTTGCCCTTGTTCTTGAAGTTTGGGGCCTTAAGGGCGAGTGGTGGATGCTGCTGGTCACATTTCCTCCCTTAGGTGCGGCACTTTGCTCACCTTGTGCCCGTGGTTGTGCTTGCCGCCCATTGCCATGGCCACGACGATGCTTTTGTCATTTATGGCTGCTAGAATTGGTCGCATGCGGTTTTGGCGCAGCGTTCGAGCTTGATGATTCTTCATAAAAAAATGGTTCTGCTTTTCAGCAAGAAGTAAAACAGAGATCAAATCAGAAAACTTGGTGAATTTCTGTGCCCTATATTGTTGCTGCAGAATAATATTGGTGGCATGGAAGGTCGAATAGGTATTCTCCAGGATATCTGATTCGTTTAGTTCCATTTTGCAGAATTTCAACAATGAACCAATTTTACAAACTTCAGAGTTGTATTCAATCACAGACTTAAAGTCCTGGAAGCGAAGATGCTACTAGTCGTGTCTTGCTTCAGGCAAGTATATGTCATTTTGGTGATCGAAACGGTTGACCAGAGCAAGCTAGAGGCTTCGTGGGTCCTCCTTAGTGAGGTACTCAGTCTGTAGCGCATCATGAATGTGCCTTTGAATAAAGATCATTGCAGTAGCATTCTGAGCTTCGTCAACAGTCGGTGATAAGTGCCTCGATGGTGGCTCTAATACCCTTTGCAGTTAGATGAAGCTTCACATCTTGAACCCACTTCCGATAGTTTCTTCCAGAGAATTTTAGAGCAGAGAAATCAAGCTTGTTCAAGTTCGACATGTCCCTAAAATGAGGAAAAAAAATGTGATTAGTCATATGGTAAGCCATAGACATATATCGTAGAACATACAGGTTCTATAGACATGTATTGGTTTAATTTATGCATGAAAACTACAGGTTTCATGTGGTATGTTTTGAATGAAAACTTCAGGTTTCAAAGGCACTAAATTTGAAACTACAGGTTCAATTTAGTTTTTATGAATAATTAGTTCATAATGAGAGGTTCCTGCAAGAAACACATAATGCAATATACTAATTTAAATATAGTGGATTTGAGGTTCTTCAGGAACTCAAGCGTGAAAGCTTCGTTACTATGAAAGTATGTTATGATTCAAAGTATAAAGAATAAATTATTGAATCGTTAATGTCCAAAAGTGATCACCAGGTCAATAATTTTGGATTCATTATCAGATTAATGGACAGCATGTCACTTTTAATTAATTCAATAAATCAGGTTATACGTGGTCGATTGTAGAAGCTAAATAATATAATATTAACGGGTCGAAAGCATAGCTCCAAAAATAATTGGGCTCGAGTTGGGTGCCTTGAGTAAAACGCAGGGCCCTAAAAGCCTTGAGAGTGGGCTGCAGGCCATGGGGGTGAGGGAGAAATCCCAGCCGCAACTGGGTTTCATTGTTGGGCCTAAGGGAAGGCACGATGAAAGGCGCAACAAAAGTTGGCCTTGTGGATTCGGGTGTGCAAGGGGGAAACCCAACCTTATGAGTTGGTTGGTGCGGGCCATGGGAAAAATCCTAGCCAACTGGGCTGGATTGGATGGCTGCATGCCAGGGGCAACACAAGGCCTAGCAAGCATATGAGCTTGCTGGTAGGCGGGCCAAGGCCGCATGATTGGGCTTGGGGCTTCAGGCCCTGTCGAGGTTGATTCCAGGCTGAGGCCTGGTTGCTGCTTGCACAATGATGGTGAGGTGGTGTGCCGCACCATGTCCAATTCCCCCTTTGTTTTCGAAATCCCTTAAGGTTTGGGAAACCCTAAATTTGCTTCTAATTTAATTTTATACATTGACTCACATATTCCACATAACAATTTAATTGTGTGATGCATGAAACAAATATATATATATATATATATTGACAAATATATGAACATATACAATATATATATATATATATATATATATATATCATAAGGGAAATATAAACATAGAGGGGTTCATGCATCATGGGGAATGTTTTCATTCTTCGTGGACGTTTCAAATATCTTTTTTTTTTTTTTTAAGTGTGCCTGATTAGCAAAAAAACGAATAAGCCTTTGAATTTTGTGGAAGATAGCCTCCTCATATGATGCGTTAATTCCTTAGCTGCTAGCAAGAGCATGTTGATAACGTGTTGTAGGCGTATTTGATTGAACGATCTAGGGTTTAGAGAAAGAGAGGGGGCCGATGGTATTGAGGGAGAAGAGAGAGTGATTTAATTGTGAGGTGTGTTTGATTCACCCCATTGTGCCTTTATTTATAGTAATAGAATAGGCAAAAACCTTTCCCTTTAGGATTACAACATTTAATAGGTAATCAACTCATAATAGGAATATAAGATACATTCCTATATCCACTAGGATTTATACAATAACATTCATATTCTAATATGACCATAACAATATTAACTATAAACTCTACTTAATCAATTACAATATAAATAAAATCATATGATGTAATTTCTCTTTTCAGTCAAAAACTTTTTTATTAAAAAATTTATATGCATATGTAATAATCATATAAGAAGATCAAAAATTTTGAGGGCCCATACAAATTTGGGGCCCTATGCTACTGCACCTATTATACACCCCAAACGTCCCCTCCAGTTGCCACGAGCTAGAAATGTTTAATAAAGAGGAGAGATTTATGAGGGTGGCTAGAACATTATTATTGTACAAATAGAGGGACAGAAGAAAAAGAATTCACCTGTATAATAATATATGGCGTATCACTCTGTATTCCGGGCATATTGAAAAATCTTTCTAGAAAGAGAGGTGGTTGTTGGACCAGTTTGGTCCTTTTTTTATTTAAGGGTGCGTGGTATCACATGTTCATCAACTTTACCCATGTTTAGTTTTTGCTCCTCAACTTTCATATTAGTTTCTCCTGTTCTCCAACTTAACTCTATGTTGCATGAGTGGTCTTTCCGTCAAATTTGTCTTTTTTTTTTGTCTAATTCAAGAGTATAATGGTCTTTTCAGATTTGGAGGGTTCCTAACATGTGAATGATATCCCTTCTTGAATTTTTTTTTTCACCTAGTTGACTTCACGAATTGTTTATCATATGGACTCTTTGTCTTTTATTGATGTATAGTCTAATGGTTTATCTTATGTAATTTTCCCGCACAACCCAAAATTATCTGAGTTTAACAACAACAACAACAACAACAACAACAACAACAACAACAACAATAATAATAATAATAATAATAATAATAATAGGTCAGTACTGAAAAACAACTTGTGCCAAAGATCACTATAAGTACCAATAACATAACAAATTCAAAATGCATTATATTCCCAACATGTAAATGTTAATCTTACCATCTATTTGTACCATCTCTCTTACAAAGATGAGACCCACATGTGTTGTGAGGGTCATACGTGTACCCATCCTCGACAAATCCAACAAGTAGTGCATCAGACTTCTTGAATATGCATTTATAGAACAAGTACATATCCATGGTACCCTTAAGGTATTGGAATATGTGTTTGATGTCATTCTAGTGGTGGTGTGTTGGCGCAAAATTGTATCTTGTCAAAAGATTCACAGCAAATGAGATGTCTAGTCTAGTATAAGGGGCAAAGTATAATAAAGCTCTAATTGCACTAAGATAAGGGAATTCTGATCCAAGGATGCCTTCATCATCTTCCTTAGGTCAAAAAGGGTATTTCTTTGGATCCAAAGATCGAAAGACCATGTGAGTACAAGATGACTTTACTTCTAAGAAGTTAAGTCGATGAAACTATTTCTTATTGTAGTTCGATTAGTGGATTAAAATCTCCTTTTTACGGTGCTCGATCTGCAAGCCAATAAATACTTAGTCTTACCTAGATCCTTTATCTCACATTACTTTTTCAAATGTATAGCAGTCATTTGGATATCTTCTGGAGTTCCAATAAGGTTCATGTAATCGACATAAACTGCAATTATCGCAAAACCTAAATTGGTTGTCTTAATGGACACGCAAGAGCACAATTTGTTATTCACATATCTCATTATAATCAAGTAGTCCCTTAAACTTTGTACCACATCCTTCCAAATTATTTCAAACCATATAACGAATGCTTCAACCTAAGTGTTCCATGTTTGGAAACACATGTATAACCAGTCCTACTGGGACTTCAATATAAATCTCCATATCTAGATCCCTATAAAGATACACATTGACCACGTCCATAAGCTGCATATTCACTTTTAGGGAAAAAAAACTAAACTAATTAATTAGTGGAATGTAATAACGAAATAAAATGAAATGAGAACAGAAAATATGTGACGCAGGGCACAGTAGATATGTGACGCAGGGAAAAAAAACTAAACTAATTAATATCCATTAAGAGAGAATATGTGACGCAGGGCACAGTAGATAGAAACGAAATAAAATGAAATGAGAACAGAAAATTAGGATAAAAAGGATGGATAGGTAGGGTCCACTATCTCCTAGTGTGAGGAGAGACCTAAAAACCCTAAGAACTTTGGTTCTAGTACCAGCCTACAATGTAGACACTAGAAAGAACAAAGCAGCAGACTCTTACAAAGAGAAAGACACGTAAAAACGAGTTTACAACTCAAAATCAATATGATAATTCAAACAACTTCTCCCCTTTTTCTTTACAAATACATGAATTTATAGATGCTTAAACCCCCTCTTAATAATTACTAATACATTCATCATAGTTCATGCATCATTACTAGAGTTAATGAACTCATTAATATTAACCCCACTTTATCTACCCCACTAACATATATTTATTACATTAAATAAAGATTGAATTATTACATAAAATTCATTACCTTAGAACCCTTGTATTCCATGTATATTAGCTAAATTTCAAAAGCCAAATGTATTGAATCTTCTGATGATCTTATTTCATGTCCTGCATCATTCTCACCAAGAGAGAATTTGTCCTCGAATTTGAATCACCATCCGCTTTGGAGACAAAATATTGATATCTTCCATTCCAAACAAATAGATGCTTTAAATAAATGAGAAACTTTGAATTGCATAAAATATGATCCACAACCAAGGTCTTGATCTGGACGTGTTCCCAATAAATCTTCATATGATTAGCTGTATTTGCAAAGTTCCTTGCAATACTTGAATAGAAATTACCATCTCCAATAAAGTCAACATATTCAGAAGTATCAGTCTCCAAAATATAAATTGTGTCATGTGGTTGGACATGTGTCAAGGTTTCATAGAGAATTAAAAGATCATGACAAACAAATATTTTGGAAGCTTTGACAATGAATTCCATAATATCTTCTTTTGAGTTGTAATCTTTCTTTGTCCCTTGTTGTCTTAAAGTTGAAGTTGCGTTACAGATTTCGCAATCATCACAACAAAGATCAAGCACTGGAGGAAGATCAAGATTTAAAGAATTATGACCTGAAGAATTTTCACAACATATTGGACATGAACTATCCAAGCAACAATCAAATATTGGAGGAAGGTCCAAATTAAGATCTTCATCTAATGGCATTTGCGACATGCTGAATATAGCGTCACCCTTAGATCGAGTTGACGCTTTGATACCAACTGATGCAGGGCGCAACGGATAGAAACGAAATAAAATGACAGATAAGATTGATAGGTAGGGCCCACTATCTCCTAGTGTGAGGATGATAGGAGTATATTTGTGCGACTTAGTTAGCTTGTTTTCTTGCATTTTCATAGCGAGTTTGTGTTTATTATAGTGTTTTAAGCTATTTTCGTGTGTTTGTAGGTCCTAATGGCAAAGTTGGCCAGACAGTGCATTTTGGTGCAGTTTTGGGCTAAATTGGATTGCATGCATGTGGAGCAAGTTGGATGGACGTTTTTGGAGCTTAAATGAGGCTAGGAATGTGCTACAAATGTGAAGAAATTATTTCAAGACTTGGAAGATAAGGAATCAGCAAGAAAGAAGGAACATTATCCAAACCCTATCCAAACTGCCTTATCTTATCCAAACTGTAACTAACCTTATCTCATTCTATCATATCCTAATCTTTTCCTAACTTAATTCTTGCTGCAAGGGGGAGTTAATTTTTTATTTAAATCACCTAGAAACCTTTCTAGAAGGCCTTATCTGTTCCTACATTGGTGCTGCATGTTTTTAGGCCTTGTTCTTCTAGAAATCAGCCACATAACATTGTTTCTAGAATTTCCTACAAAAGTGGCACCCCAAACCCTTCTAGAACCCTAAAATCTGCACAAACCCTAGTTCTTTTCCCCCTTGGATTGAGGCCCAAGCCTTTGCCAAAAATCCTAAGCCTTTTCCCATCAGAATTTGTCAAAACCCTAGGCTATAAATATGTGTTTTCAGCCATAATTTCACACCACCACCCCCCATATAATTCTACACCCCTTTCAGCCGTAAAAACACCACTCACCACACAATAATTCGTTCTACACCACCACTCATTCAGAAATCCATATTTTGCCACAGTGGAGAGAAGACAAGACCTTGCTGTGGCTTCCATTAGAGAAGGAGGAGTGTGCCGCAAGCCTACCTGCATCCTTTGGAGTTTCTAGAGTTCTTTCTTCCCTTGTTTTGTTTCCATGTTTATTTCAGATTGCTTTTCAATTGTTATGAACATGTGTAACTAATTTTATTATTAGTTAGAGGTGAATTCGAAGCCATGTACATATGTTTGATATGAATTGATTACCTTCAGTTTTTGTTTCGTAAAACATGAATGTTGTTTACTTATCTGATTGATTGAGAACTTATTTGTGTATGTTGATTGAGGGTGCACACTTAATTTGCATGCATGAATCTGATGCTAAAATATAAGGGAGTTTCACCTAATCGTTATGAACTTATATTTACAAGTAGTGGAGATTGCTAGTCACAATCGTGTTAGGTAAATCCATGGCAGGAGTATCATGCAGTTCATAGTTATAATTGCCTTGTCAATGCTTATGATTTCCATGGAACTTAATGATCTTTGAATGTATCTCTATCATGTTGTTCATATAGGGAACTTGAGAAGAATAATTTGGTTGCGATGCGTTGTCCATTCAATTCAATGAATTTAGGGAAATCTGATAGTTAATTTGTGCATTCACGATTAATTTGGGGCATTGTCATTCATGGTTTAAAGAAACAATATTGGAAATCAATTTATGTTGCATATGTTTCATGTGTGGAGAAGAATGCTCTAGCTAGCTTTTCACCATTCAATTCACCTAATTTCGTGCCTAGCTTGATTTAGTTTTGCAATCTGTTCAATTTAATTAATTTCGTTCAATTCAATCCCCCCTTTACTTAGGTGAGTTAGATTAGTTTAAAAAGTGTTTCAATTTGTCCAATTGAGTGTTTTGAGTCTTATTAGTCTTAAATTCGTTCAAATAACTCCTTAGAGTCTGTTTTGCGTCAAATTGTTAGTATTGTGCTGTTTTGAGTCTTTTTAGTGTGTTTTGCGTTAGTTGAGTCATAATCTGTTTTAATTAAGTCTTTTGAGTCAAGTTAAGTTTTATTTTCGTCCAAATCAATTGTTAGGTCTAGAATTGAGTCTCTTTGATTGTTTGTTGCTGTTTTAAGTCATTTAAGTCAGTTTTGAATTTATAGAGTCTAGTTTAGTGTTTTTAAGTCTTATTTGCATTGATTAGGAGCCCTAGTTAATCCCCGGTTTAGAACGATCCCTACTTGCTTAATACTACAATTACATGTTTAATAGGGTTTAGTTTGTGTGTCAAGTTAATTTTCACATTAGAGGAGAGGCCTGAAAACCCTATAAACTTTGGATATAGTACTAGCCTACAATGTAGACACTGGAAAGAACAAAGATGCAAACTCTTAAACAAGAGAAAGGCACATAAAAACAAGTTTACAACTCAAATATCAATATGATAATTCAAACAACTTTTCCCCTTCTTCTTTACAAATACAAGTATTTATAGGTGCTTAAAACTTAAAGTGAAAAATATGAAAAGACATAAAAATAATGGCTTACAATATAACTCCTAAAAAACTAAATGATTTCATAAAATGTCATTAACCTAGGAATTCCATAAGCCGCAAATTTAAATCTAGCTACATGCATTATAACTCTAAAAATATTATAGAACTTAAATCCCAGCTGCCAGTAATTTTATATAATAACGCCTTTAGTCCTTGGCCTACATCAATATGTCTCCTTGTAATCAATCCTAGGGCCTTGTGAGAAACCTTATGCCATGAAAATGGCCTTATACAGTACGACCTCATTATTCTCATCATGATTCCTTATGAATACCCATTTGAAGCTTACGGGTTTCACGTCTGAAGGTGATGGAACAATTGGTCTGAACACATGACGTTTTGCTAAGGAATCAAGTTCGACTTGGATTGTCTCTTTCCATTTTGTCAGTCGAATCGACGTTCGCTTTAATAATGGATCGTGGTTCAATGTCATTGCTCTTTTTCTATTTCGGTTACCACCACATAAGCAAACACATGATGATCTCGTTCAATTTCCAGATGTCTTACTAACAAATATAGTTTATAGAAATCTTAAAGTTCTCGGGATCAGGATTTTGAGGTCCTACGTCCAGGACATTCCCATGATCTAGAACAATGTCAAGTTGTGGAACGAATGAGGTAGTGATAGAAGGACCAAGACTTGAGATGACTGACCATGTCTCTTCATTTGTTGTTGCTTTGCTTTTCTAGGGAAACTTGTCCTTCAAACCAATGAGTCTACCTTGTTTCAAGGAGGACTGGTTAGCCGCCAATATCATTTTTCAGGAATATTAAATCATTTTAGGGACATTTGCATGAGGAATATGTGATCTTGTGATTGTCGCTAGATTAGTAGAGGCATATGGTAGGTTCTGAGCTACACTCTGAGGATTTAGGATTCTACACACTTCGTTTTCTCATTGTGAAGTTTAGGGATCAAGATGAGTCAAAGTGGTGACAAGTGTAATACCCCGTATTTTAATATATATATATATATATATATCTATATATATCTATATCTATATCTATATCTATGTGTGTAGGTACTTGTATTTATTCCAAATGTAATGGTTTTGTTAGATTTCTTTTATACAAGAACCTATACTTTCGATATGTAAACTTGTCTCAATGTAAGATCATTTTGTTACAAAATTATTTCAAAACTAGCTAGTATTAATTCATATTCGTATTTAATTAGACATGTTTTTAGTTTGAATTGGAGAGCTAAGATTAAGATGGGATTATACAAGTTTGGCTGATTTTTCTAACAAAGGCTAAGTGGTGTTTTGGCAAACATTAGAGAATTAAGAGAAGGGGTTAGTCACTACTCTAGATAGGTTGAGGTGGGATTCTATATCTCATATAGTATGGATGTGGCCTTTGAGTATTTGTCCACATGCATAGTAATGATTATAAGCACCATTAATTACTAATGTTTCCAATGCTAGATGTCCAAGTGTAGCACAAAGTATGAAACGTATCATTGAAGGCTTAGTTGAAGATTTCATTTCTTTCTCCATAAAAGGAACTAGGGGAAGAACACAGGAACAACACCGCACCAGCAAGATGAAGTCCTTTCCTTTTGAGACTATTCCTCTTTCATCATCCATTCTTTTACCTTATGTAAAGGCTTTAAGCCATCTTTTATTGTGTTATGTAAGTCTCTCATATATAGTGAAATACAAATGAAAGCAAGCCCTAGTGGATGTAGTCGATTTGGTGAACCACATAAACCCTGTGTTGTTTATACATTTACATTTTGAGATCATTGCCATGAGAAGCACTCCCACCAAACCATAAAAAATACACCTGTACTCCACCCTGAGAATCTGTGAAAGAAATATTGCAGAAAATGCATTCAAGCTTACCTAATAGTATCTCCACCAAACTCACCATCACTTTCATCTTCAAAAGAAAGATATCCAAAAACTAGAATTCGTCCTACCTATTTAACCAACCAAAACACCATCATCCGTAGCTCAGATTCAAATATTTCGTCCATGAAAGTTGTTCATTTGCCCAGTACCTAAAATATATTCAAATTTCAGAAGAATCCAACGGTGAGATCGTCCCAAATGTGTGAAATACCAACCTAGTCTCCAATCCCGCTGAAAACTGGACAACCATATTATGAGTACCTAAACCCCAATTTTCGTAGCTCAGATCAAAACACTTACTTCAGTTTGTATTTCTTATGATCCCTGATTGAAGTATTGCCTCATTGGGCTTAATAACATGATTTCTAGACCTAGTTTGGGAGTGAGGTGCTTAAAAAAAAAGCACCCATGAAAAAAAGCTGTGAGGGTTTTAGGCGTTTGGTAAACTGAAAAAAAAGGGCTTATTTTGGAAGCCTCTATGAGAATAAGCTGAAATCAAAGGAAAAAGCTGAAGTTGCTATTTGCAGCTTTGGAAAAATGGTTTTTTTTCAAAGCACACGGAGCTACAGTGCTTCTTTAATGAAAAGACCCACTATTTGACTGCTTTTTTTTTCCAAAAGCACTTTTACAAAAAAGTTTACCAAACACTCTGCTGATTTATTTCACAGCCGCTTATTCTCACAGCACAGCCGCTTATTTTCACAGCAGCTTTTTTTCAAAGCACAGCAATACCAAACCAGCCCTTAGTTTGTTTGTTTAGGTGGCCAACTATATAAGCATGCTAGGACTCTAATGTTAGTATCATATGTATCATATGTGTAATAAGTAATTGTTATGCATGTGTACACTAAGTAGCAACTGTTAATGGTCTTAACATGTGAAACAAACTCTAGGTTCAGCAAGATTCCATGAGTACTTGTAACCCTAGTATTATCTCAGATCCTTTTTTATGTGCACTGATTATGGTTTGTTAAATCTTGCGAGCTTATGTCTTGATTGCATATTTAGAAATAGATTAAGTATTGAGCTTGTATATGCTTAACGATTAACTAAGAAAAGGGTAATAAACTACTTCGAGCTTGTGAACTAGTTCGGGATGATTTCAATCAGGTTTCTAAGGAATGTAATCTGAATACTGCATGTAATTGAATTTGTTTGGTGGTGGATAATAGGTCTTTAGTTACATCTCTTCATAATTTCATCAAAACATTCAAAACTCCCCCTTGTCACACTTTCATTATACGTTGCGATCTTGATTTTATTTTCTTTCATTCTAAGGTTTTCTTTTTGAACATTTTAGTGTATTCGGTTAATATTTACAACAATCTTCTGCGGAAAAGACCCTTGCTTCGATCTATACTATATAACGACTTAATAGTGCAAGGTAAATAGCTTGTCTATTTTAGGCAAACCAATTTTGGCGACGTGTCGCCGGGGATTGTTTTCCCTAATTGTTAACCGAAAATTAGTGTGTGTAATTTTCTGTTTTATTTTTGCTTTTTCTTTTCTTTAAACTAATACGTTAATTTTTGTTTTGAATATCTTAAGGTACTTGGGTTCATGTCCGAAGGCTTTGATCGTTTAACAAGCATTGCAGAGCGTCTTGAACGACTCAAGAAACCAATTCATGTTGAGCAAGCAGTGCACACTTTTCTAACATCTTTACATTCAAGTTCAAGCTCAACTGAAGAGAAGGAGAAACAAGAAATGGCAGCCAACGTGAACCTCTCCATGAGGCAACTTGTGGCAACTACTGGACCTACCACACCATCGTGCATCACCTATCCAACTAATAGAGGTTTTGAGCTCAAGTCTGGAATGCTTCATTACCTTCCCATATTTCATGGTTTTGCAAGAGAGGATCCTCACACACATCTCAAAGGATTTCATATGGTGTACTTAGGGATGAAGCCAGAAGGTGTGAGTGAAGAGAATGTCAAGTTAAAAACATTTCCTTTTTCACCTCTCCCAGACCCTGCGTAAAGCGGGAGCCTTGTGCACTGGGTACGACCTTTATTAGTTGATAGAGCAAGAGAGTGGCTTTATGACCTTCCACCCGGATCAATCACCACATGGGATGAAATGCAACGCCAGTTTTTGGAGAAGTATTTTCCTGCTTCAAAGGCTGCAAAGCAATATGTGGCGTTCAACAACAACATGGGGAGCTACTATGCGAATATTGGGAGCGTTATAAGAAGCTATGTGCTGCATGCCCTCAACACCAATTCACAGATTTGTGCTTTGTGCAATACTTGTATGAAGGATTGTGTCCTAATGATAGAGCTATGCTTGATTCCGCTGCTGGAGGAGCTCTAATTGATAAAACACCTGCACAAGCAAGGACTTTGATTGCTACCATGGCCGCTCAAACTCAACAATTCGGAACAAGGAGCCAAGGTTCTCACAAGGTGAATGAGGTTAGTACAAATAATGAATTACTTGATCAGATTGCTAAGCTAACTAACCTTGTGGAGAAAGCAGTTATTCAACCATAATAGGTTTGTGGTATGTGTTCAATGCTGGGGCATACAACATAATGCATGTCCAAGCTTGACAGATGAAGGAACGTTGGAACAAGTACATGCTTTAGGTCTTAATTTCCAAGGACAACAAAGACTAAGGAATGATCCATTTTCTAACACTTATAATGAGGGTTGGAAAAATCATCCCAATCGTAGATGGAGTAACAATGCTTAAGTTCAACAACCATCTCAAAACTTTCCACCAGGTTTCTATCAATTAAGGCCGCAAGCTTCTAACTATCAACAAGCACCTCAAGGCCAAGGTACGTCCATTGATGATAAGTTAAATATGATCATACAATTTTCTGCTAGCATGGTACAGTTTCAACAACAACAAGAAATCATTAATCGATGCAAAGAAGGTATAAATCAAGAGACAAAGAAGACCATTGAGAACTTGGAACGATCTATGAGCCAAATGGCATCCTCAATGCACTAATTCACTCAACAAGGAGTACTACCAAGCCAACCTCTCCCAAATCCAAAAGGTGGATTTGAGCAAACAAAATATGTGACACTAAGGAATAGTAAGAAAGCTTTGGAAAAGCCTTTTATGACCAAGAAAGCAAGGTCATTAGAGGAGGACAAGGCTGCAGCAAGCAATGAACAAGGCTTCCCTAGTTCTCAAACCGTGCAACCAATTCCTTTTAATTCAAAGGTATATAATGAAATTCCGGTTACTACTAATGTTCCTAGGGTCCCTTTTCCTCACAGGTTTGCAAAATCAAAGAAGGAGGAACATGAGAAGTTCATTATGGATACATTTCGCAAAGTTCAAGTGAACATCCCTCTCCTTGATGCCATCAAGCAAGTTCCAACTTATGCAAAGTTCTTGAAAGAACTTTACACCACAAAGAGAAAGCGTCAACAAGGTGAGACTGTTAAGGTAAGTGAGAATGTGTCTACCGTTCTTCAAAGGAAGCTACCACCTAAATGCAAGGATCCAGGTAGTTTTACTATTCCATGTACCAGGTTTGAACGCGCTATGCTAGATTTAGGTTCTTCTATCAATGTTATGCCATATAGTGTTTATGTAGCTTTAAGTTTAGGAGACCTTAAATATGATGGTATTATTATCCAACTTGCTGATTGTTCTAATGTCTATCCAAAAGGCTTGTTGGAAGATGTTTTAGTGCAAGTTGGAGAATTCATTTTTCTTGCAGATTTCTATGTGATTGAAATGGAAGAGGAGTCACCTTTCAATGATGCCACGCCCTTGTTGCTTGGTAGACCCTTCATGAGCACAGCAAGAACTAAGATTGATTTGACGGGATCTTGCTGACACCAAACAATTAGTTTCCTTAACCATTTGGCTTATGAGTCGAAGCTCAAGGAAACTGGGGGGATAATATTGAGCAGAATTTTAGACCGTTGGATGACAAAGTGGTTGAGATGATTTTCAATTATTGAGGGATAATATTGTGGTTTTAATCATGATATTATCTTTTAATATATATCAGATTATCCAAAACCTAATATTTGCTATATCCGGCTGGCTGTTTTGATATTTTATAGTATCTGATCCGCTTGCATGGAGATGATGCATACATGGCTAATTATTATCAAAGCCTAAGTCCTATCTCTGATATGGAAGTAGGTGGTACAAGTCAAATTGGATTCGAATTCATAGACTCGGTAGAGTGAATGAAGTTGTAGCACTTGACTTTATCTTGAGAAGGCAGTGTTGTTGTTTGCTCACGTCTCAGAATTCGAGTTCTTTCGGGAAGAGTCCAAGAGGAGATGAAGTTAAGTGTGCATGTACTTTCATGGGAAAGGAGTCAGAAAACTATTCTTATGCAATTCACGCATGTGTGGGATAATCAGCACAAGAATATGAGGAAAATATGGGATTAGCATTTTGGCAAAGTTGCATGTGGTCTTCCATTTGGACTGCAGCAATCGGTCTCCTATGGGATTCTATTACGTGGCAATGCCGGGTTAATCTATATTTCTTTGAGAGTTTCAACAACGCATTTGATAAGAGTTGAGCTCAGATATTGGTGCTATGGTTTAAATACAAAGATAATTATAGAGTTTTTTCAATAATTATCAAGAAGAGATCAAAAGAATATCCTCCACGTGTGCTTGGGATCGGCTAAATCAGGAGGTGATACCGTGCATACTGTGTATTGTGGTGAGGATTGTTCAAAGTTGTTTATAGCATGGGTTTTACAACATGGCCATCAAGCAAATATCCAACCCTATAAATATAAAGCAGCAGACAACGGTTGGGCCCCTTCCAACTCAACACACAAACTACCCTGCGCAAACCCTCGCTCAACGCGAAACCTCTCAACAACCTTGAGATTTTTATTTTCTTTTTTCGCCAACACATCTTTAGTTTGGATATGTTGGAAATGTGCCCTAAAACCAATCATATGATGATACTTTACGGACATTTCACATGTTAAACTAATCTAGTTTAATATCAAGGGCAAAGATTATTGTTTGAGCCGTCTCATATAAATGTTATATGCTTAAACGATAAGTCCAAGGAATATGTGATTGGGAGAATGAGATCTAAAGAAGTTAGATTCATGAGACCATTCTTTCGTAGACACATCCTAAACGTTCCTGATCATAGGATTGCCAATTGGGCATTGACAGTCCGTTAAGATCAGTACGTGTTGTGTATTCTCTCAGGGAGAGTGACTAGTCTCGAGTCATTGGTGTGTGTGACATCAAGACAAGTACGTAGGTGCTCAATAGAGAATGAGTTCACTGAACACGATCAACGAAGAGTTCTCATATTCATGTCACATGAGAACTCATGGTTGGGATAATGCAAAGTAGTCCTTTGACCTGAGGCATCACGTTTGTCTTGTGGTTAAGTCCTTGATCTTTGATTATGTCAAAGTCACCCCATCCGCGGGTGTCCACGGCATCGTTGGGGTTAAGCCACTTAGCTATGGAGGCAAGTGAATGCGCAACAAGGGATCTCTAACCTTCAAACCGTTTGGGGGAGAATACTCTATGATATGATTTAGAATCTCTGGCCAGAGTATGAATGAGATTTAGAAAAGTCGTTCCAAATCACATTCAAGGTAATCATATAAGCACACGAATCACATTGGATAGTAGACATGAATAAACTATCAAACCAAACAATGTGGTCAAGAGTATTGTATTAGAGAAAGACCGTATTGCATTTGTAATCCTAAACTGAATAGGTTATCTACCTCTTCTGATTAGCTTGGGTAACCATGATATGCTGCTAGTGTCACTCATGGTTTGTGGAAGCCCTAAACGTGTGTAATCACTAAAGGGAGAATTGAAAGTAAGTTTCAATTCACAATCGATTTTAAAGAGTTTTAATCGCCCACTGCCTCGCTAAAAGGAACCTAATGGATCGTACACCGTGTAAGGTGGAGATTGAAGAAACAATGGAGATGAGTAAGAATAATTAAATGGTTTAATTATTTATGGCAAGGATTAATTAATATGTTAATTAATTAAACGAATAAGTTCGTTAAAGACCTCGGGATAGTTTTGGACCTTAAGGCCCAATGGGCTTCGAACGTCAAGCCCATTGACTTAAGTTGTATGACAACTTAATTCACAAAGGCCCAAAAAGCCCAAACAAAACCCTATGGCCGGCCATTTAGAGGAGGGTAGTGAACTTGCTTTAATTACAAGTTTACCACTCCAATGAATAAAGGTATAAATATGACTTTATAGCCAAAATTCATTTAGGGTTTTCTTTTAGGAAATTGGAGAGAACACAATGCTCTCCTTTCTCTCTAAAGAGGCCGGCCCCCTTGGAGGGTGTATCTAGCAATCCCACTACTCCAAGGTCACTCATTTCTTCATCAATCTTACCTTGGTGTGGATACTTAGAGGTTCTCAATTTTGGGAATTTGGAGAACCATATTCTTCCATCCAAATCCATAGATTTTAGATGCAAGGAATGAAGGCCCTCTCTTTGGGTGATTAGCCTTTGCTTATGCAAAGAGGAATCTACAAAGGTATATATTTCTCAACTCACTTTGATTTGAGTTGAGTCTTGGTTCACCAATCTACTAGGCTTTGAATTTCATGGGTAATGTTTTTTTTTTTAATGCATGCAAGCATGTTTCCGCCTTTTAATTGTTAAATGCATGCTATAGATGTTATTCAAATGAACATGTTTTCACAAAATCATCCTTCAGGATAAACAGCACTGTGAAGGCAAACAACGACATCTTCAGTTTGGATAAACAGCACTATGTCTCGGCCGACTGGTTAGCTATCCAAGTCTCGGCCAAGAACGATTTTTGAGTTTTTGTTGGCAGAGGTCATCTCATCAGCCTTCTCGGCGAAGTGAGGTGAAGGGAAAATTATGAGTTTAACACATGGGATTTCTAAATGACTAGCATGCATATACAATTCAAGGTTTATATACATGAGCAACGGAAGCAATTTATCAAATAATATCAAAGCTATAGTCATGCAAATCCCCTTCAAGGTTCATAGGTTTATATATAATGCATCTAAAACATTCAAGTAAAGAACAAGGTGAAACTATAGATCTATACCTCTTGATCTTGATTTTAGACCAAGGATGGACCACCTCCAAGTCCTTTGCTCCTTGAAGTCCTTGAGCCTAGCCTCCCTCCTTGCCTCCTCCACTTTGTTAGTAAGAGTGCTCCAAGGTTCTCCTTTAGTCTCCAAAGGAGAAGACCTCTAAATACCCACACCCACTAGTGTAGTGAGATGGATGGAGGAATAACCAAAAGGGTGAAAGATTGTTAGCTAAAACACCCTCAAGGTGGCCGGCCTTTTGTGGTTTTAGAGAGATGTTTCTTTTGCCTCTTTGTTGTTTTAAAACACACAAAAAACCCTAAGGATTAAAACTCTATAAAGTTCCTTATATAGACAAAAAGAAACCTAGTCAACAACTTGACTAAATATCTCTCCCTCTCCACTTTAAAGGGCCGGCCCCTTTGTGTTGATTTGGGCTTTGGGCTTTTATTTATTTCTAGTCATCCAATGCTTGAATAAAAGCCCAATGGGTTTAGGCTCAATGGGCCCAATTAAACCCGAACGTTTCTTTAAGCCCAAAACGATCTTTTATCGCTTTTATGATTTCTTTAGACTTTCTAAATTAATCACAACACTTAATTAATCCAATTAATTATTTCCATCATCCATTAATTACTCACTACAAGAGTGTATTGGTGTACAATCATTTTAGGTTCTAATTAGCAAGGCAGTGAGGTGATTGACATCAATCCAATTGATTATATTTAATCCAATCACTTAGTGAATTAAAACTTCCTTTTAATTCACCTTTCTTCTTTGATGACTACATTTAATCATCTAGAAGAACTCACAAGCTATGAGTGACATCTAACCATATGTCATAGCTACCCAAGCTAATGTAGAAGTTGTTCGGAGAACCTATTCAGTTGGAATTACAATGTAATTCGATCCTTCTCTAAAACAATACTCTCAATCACATTACTAGGGTATGGATATATTATGTCAAACCCCTAATGTGATTATTCCTTCTTATATGATTCTTTTGAGTCGTATAGGAACGCTTTCCTTTATTACGCTCGATACTTCAGCCGAAGATTCCCGAATCATATCTTAGAGTATTCTTCCTCTCTAATCGAGGATTAGAGATTCCTTGTTGCGCATTCACTTGCCTTCATGACTAAGTGGCTTAACCCCAATTATGCCGTGGACATCCGCGAATGGGGTGACTTTGACATAATCAAAGATTAAGTACTTAGCCACAAGACAACGACGATGCCTCAGGTCAAAGGACTACTTACATTATTCCAACCATTAGAGTTACTTGCTTGACATGTGAGTAGACCTCCATGCAAGTACTCTCGTTCGATTGTGTTCAGTGAACTCATTCCCTTAATGAGCACCTACATACTTGTCTTAGTGTCACTACACAAATGGGATGAGACTTTCCATTCTTCCATTTGAAGCGGACACAGTATGTACCGGTCTAAGCATTGTCAGTGTCCCTCCGACAATCCAATGACCAGGAACCTTTTTGGACATAATGGTTATGTGAAGAAGGTCTCTGTAGTCTAACATTATTAGATTACTTCTTCAATCGATCCATTGTCCATGGATTCATTAATAAGGACATATATCGTTTATTGAGATAGTCTTAATTAGTATCTTTGCCATTTGATGTATAAGAGTCATCCATACATCGATTCATTTGTCCTGAAAGGTTTCTTCCAAAGATTGACTTTCAGGGCATATTTCCAACATGAGGTGTTACAGGTTACTATATTCGGCACATTGAAAGACGAATTTGATATTGAACTTTGCAGAACTAGCAGCCTTGTCTTCAAGCTCTAGTTACCGAAGGCCGAGACGTGTTTCTTCCTTGGCCGTAATCGCGAGATTCAGAAGTCAACAGCGCACCCAATGCAACATCAACAAATTTTACTCACTGGCTGAGCTCAGCCGTCGAGTTGGCACGCCCCGCACACAACCGAATGACGTAGTTAGCTTATTAATTACTCGGCCTACGTGCCACGTAGGCTTGGTAGTTTTTAGGGTCAACACATATAATCGGATAACAATTAACAAGTACTTTGAAAATATTCATGTCATGGCTTCACCATAAACCTTAGAAAATAACTTAGTCCCACATAGAAGTAGAAATAAAAGAAAGATAGAACCCGGAGTCCATGGCAAGGCAAGTCCCTAAGCTCTTCTTTGCAAAATGTGGCGATGGTGAATTGTGTAGTGGTGTGGGTCGATCTGTAGAGAGAGTTTAATATGCCTTAATTATACTAAGAAAACCCTAAAAGGTATTGAAGAAACTCTCATACAATAAAACAAACTCCTAAACAATTAAAGACACAAACTAGTAAAGAATTAATTTTGGCGTGGGAAACACGTCATCTGGCTTGCACACCAATTTTGGGGTCAATTTATCTTCTGGAAAAGAAACATAATATTATGTCTTATCTTTCCAAGAATTGATCGTATGCCATTAGGAAAAATCGGGAAAGGCTTACAATCTTCATTCTCCCACAGCTGAGCAATACTGTTGGGAATGCAACTCTCGCGAGATTGATTTGTGAAACTAGAATGAACGATTTATAGAAAATTATGAAATTTAGATACAATGATCTTCAACCTCTTAGATTTATTCTCCAATTGGCCTTGCATCAAAATTCCTCCGAAAAGTTAATTTATCACCAAAAACATCATAATTGCGCAGATTGGCTGAAATTAAGGAAAGGAAAGTAATAAGGCTCTTTTATAATCAATTCCATACCAAAATCTAGGGATAATTAACATGAAAATATGAGAAATAATGGACCTATCAAATACCCCCAAACTTAGTGTTTGCTAGTCCTCGAGCAAAACAAAAATAAAAGACATCAAGAAAAACAATAGACCTTCCATAAATTAGACTCGGTGAGATCTACAAAAGGTCACCAAACTTAAAAGAATTAAATACTTTTCCAAATGGAATTAACCAAACCTTACATAATATTCTCAAGTATAATGAGTGAAATAACCAATATCAATACAACTTACTCAACCCGGATAGGTATATGCAAACCAAAGCTTCCACTTCAAATCCTCCACCATGAATATCACTCGTAAAAAAGATCACACATTAAAGAGCAAAGTGTTTCACTCAAATCATGATAAGCAATATAAACCCCATAAACTTACTCTTCATATAAACTCTCCACTAATAAATAATTACAACATCAAAGATCAAAGGTCTTTACAAGGGTTGTAATATTAGGCTAGGGTATGGGCTATGAAAGAAAGGATAGGGAAAAACTAAAGCTTAAGAAATACCAAGATATATTCATTATGTAATTCGGTCGACTCCCTTTTCAAACTTATTTTCGATTATCGGTGTCTAGGACTCATGCTGTAGGAATGGAACAAATTTTGGACTCGCACTTTCTAAATTTCTTTGATACTTTTTTTTTTTTTTTTTTTTTGATTTGTTTGTTTCTCTTTTTTTTAACACAATAATATTAATAATAATATGACACATGGTACCTTAGTACACGCCACTTCTTTGATATAGAACTCAACCACTATCTCCTTCCCCATCATCTTGGCCTAAGCTATAAGGTATGGCTAATATAGGTTAAATAGGTAAGAATGACTATGGGTGATGAAAGAAAAGGCTAAGTGTTTGGCTTCAAAAGGGTAACTAGGGATAATATAATATAAGAGGTTGGTTAGAAAGGCTCAAACGATCCAAACATGGCCAAAATCATCTCCCTAATGTTGCATGACTTAGGATTTCACCTCAAGGGATATCGAAGCAAGTTCTAGTGAATCATAATGCTATCATGAAACTCACAAGGCTCAAAATCTCACAAAGGTTCAATAAGTTTTCACTTAAAATTTTCATACAATTCTCTAAGTTAAGAGCTAGTCATACTAACATTGGTTGTTTGTATAAAATAAACTTGAGAATGATCATGTAAGAATCTGATTAACCATATAAAACAACTGAAATTTCACATAAAAAGAACCAATCCAAATAAGAATGTGACCTTGACTTATGGAAGGTCTAATTAAAAGAAAACGACTCAAGAAAAAGAAAATCCTTTTGATTTTTTTGACATTTTTTTAATTTCTATAGATTAATTTTTATGACAAGAAATTTTAAAAGGTAATGCCAAAAGGCCAAACGACTAATTAAGCAACCTAATATGGACACATATAGCTCAATTTGAACAAAGAAGCCGATGGACCAAATCAATAAGAAAAACAAATTTGAAAACACGATTTAACAAATTTTGACTAACTTTGACTCTCACTCTTGTACCCACCATACATGTGACTTTGGGTCAACCAAATTCAATTACACAAAGGAAAACTGGGCACCCAATTCGACTCAACAACACACATTGATTTGGAATGTTCACCTGAACTCTAAATTGAGTTGTGCTGGCCGACACTAGAAAGGCGATGAAGCCATATAGAGTAGTGATGTGGAAAATGAGAATAAACTTAAACCTAAAAGTCACTAAATACAAGAGTGCGCATATGAGTGGGATTGAACCCATTTCACGAGTGATGTCAGAGCATAAATAAAGTACAGTAAAAATAAAATAAGAATTATACCATCAAAAGTAATCTCTTATATCAACCATTGCCAGAAATCCTCTTCGACACAAGAGCTCTGCCACTAAACCCATGAGGGGCGAAAAATAAGGGTGAGTAGGCCTACAAAATAGAGTTTTGTAAAATCCTTTTCAAAAACGTATAACCCCTCACCATAACATAAGTATAGTTTCCAAATATATATATCATACTGCGTATAATATGAGAACAACTACTATAAACATCAATATTTCATAAATGCAGTAAATCACAATATTTAACATATAAAACATATAACATTTGGTAATCACAATACCTCGCATAAACGAACATATAAAAGTTGAGTGCTCATCGACATATGTGATAGGAGCATTTTTATGCGACTTAATTGGCTTGTTCTCATGCATTTATGTTATTTTTCCTTAGTTAGTTTAGTGTTTAAAGTCATTTTCGTGCAATTTCAGGTTTTATTGTCAAAGTATGCAAAAAGGAGCAATTTGGAACATTCTAGAGCATTTTTGGGCCAAGATTGGATTGTGCAAGCATGGAGGCATGAGGAGGGACGAATTTGAAGACAAAAGAGGCTATGAACATGCTAAAAATCTGGTGAAACAAATACAAGTTGCAAGAAGGGATAAATTTCTAGAAGGATTGACCAAACTTCACTCAAAACCAAGAAATTCTTCAATGCCGTGGGCATTGATTCACTTTCACCAGAAATTTGAGTGATGATGCAATGCTTAAATCACCATGACATGTGAGTGGATGATGCAATGCTTAAATCACCATGACATGTGAGTGGATGATGCAATGCTTAACTCACCATGACATGTGAATGGATGACTCAATACCTAACCCACCAACAATTCCCACTCTTGCCATGCTCACATACTCAATTCCACCAGAATTTTGTGTTAAACAAGTCCATCATTTTCCTATAAATACCATGGCAGCAACCTCATTCAAATCATCCAGAAATTTACCATTCTCCAAGCCTTGCCTTGCCTCTCCCTACATATCTAAACTCCTTCCCATCCGTTCCTCCACATAACCAACCCTTCAAAACATCACTCCAACCTTGTGTTGCAACAAAGAAGAAGAGGAAAGTTCTTGTACGTGCTTGCTATCCAACATGGATCGTTGGAACGTTTAGTTGTTTTCTTTCTTTTGTTTTCAATGTATAATTCTATTTATCTTTGTTTTGTGAACATGAGGAACTAAACCCCTATTTAGTTATGGGGAAGTTTGAAGCCATGAACATGCTTGTGATATGAATTGATTTCTTCCAATTGTGATTTGATAAGTTGTGATTGCAATTCAATTATCTATTTTCTTCATAACTGATTCTTGTATGTTTATTAAGGATGCATACTTAGTTTTCATACATGAATTAGATGCTAGAATATAAATGAGTTTCACCTAATTGTTACAAGTTTATATTCATGAGTAGTGAAGGTTGCTTGTCACAATCGCGTTAATTGAATTCTTGACAAACGTATCATGCATTCATAGTTACAATTGCCTCGTCAACACTTATGATTTTCATTGAACGTAATGATCTCTGATTGTATCTCTATTATGCATTCATATAGGGGACTTTTAGAGAATAATTTGGATTGTCGCATGCATTCATCCAATTCAATAAGTAAAGGAAAATCTGAGGGTTAATTTGTGCATCACGGTCAATCTGGGGTGTTGAGCATCATAGTTTATTGAAAAGCAATTGGAAATCGATTCATGTACAAGTGTGTCATGTGTGAAGAACGGACCTCTAACTAATCCATCCATCATCTTATTTCTCAAATTCGTTTTATAATCTGCCTACTTAAAAATCTATTTAAGTTTTAGTTTATTTGTTTTACTTTCAACTTCACCAAACCCAAATCCCCCTTTTACTTTCTTGTTTTAAAAGTCTTTGGTTTACATTTTTAACTTTGTTTCTTTTTGTTTTTGAGTCAGTTTAGAGGTTTTAGCAAGCCCTCCTAATCCCCGGTTTAGAACGATACCCTACTTACATCTATACTACAATTGTCAAAAAGAGGGTTTAATTTGTGTGCTTATAATATTTCGCATCAATATGCTAACACATGAGCTCATGCAGAGATATTCTGACATGAACAAGATTAGGTGTAAAATAATTTACGCTATAGTACTACAATCACGTAAAGAATGGCGCTATGTGCGTCACATACGAGTCCTAATTTCCTATAGCAATATGGGAGAACTAACATCTACAATGGATCCAAAGTAAGCGTATCGGTGCGATGTGAACATACACATGAAGGCTAGCCCTGGCCTGGACGAGTAACTCTAGTGTAGCATGCTCAACAACCTACCTGGGAAGGTCGGACAGTCCCTAAAGGTGGGGAGGCCGCACTTTCCACGCGGTAAGGTACATTGGTGGCTAGCCAATCATCTGCTCCAACCTTGAAGCTTGGCAGACCCTTTGGTTCAAAAGATTCACAACCCCAGAAGAGGAAAATGGCACCAACTAGTGACCCTAGTTTGAATCTGATCATCGTTCTCTCATCCATTCCAATGTATGAGGTTATTCTAGATTACGGTGATGTTTTAGATGAAACATGCCGACCTCCCGAGAATCGCAAGATTTCGGTCCACTTCACAGTATTGGATGAGGTTTGGAATAGGAATGAGATGATTGTCGATGATGCATTCGCGTACTGAGTAGCTACTGACATCATGCTTAGCGATGACATTGAACCACGTTCTATCAATGAATGTCGATGTATAACTGATTGGTCAAACTAAAAACAAGCAATCCAAGTCGAACTCGATTCGCTCACGAAACGTAAAGCGTTTAGACCTATTGTTCCTACACCACCATGCGTGAAGCCCGTTGACTACAAGTAGGTTTTCGTGAAAAAGCGTAATGAGAAGAATGAAATAGTGCGATACAACGCACACCTCGTAGCACAAGACTTCTCTCATCGCCCTAGGATTGATTACGAGGATACGTATTTCCCTGTAATGGACGTTATAACGTTCCACTACCTAATCAATTTGGTAGTCTCTGAAAAATTGAATATGCAGCTTATGAACGTGGTAACCGCGTATCTTTATGGGGATTTAGATATGGAAATTTACATGAAAGTTCCAGAAGGACTTACATTGACTGGTTCAAATAGTTCTAAACCACAGAACACTCTCTCAATTAGGTTGAGGAAGTCACTTTACGGATTGAAACAATCTAGGTAAAGCTTGAGGAAATTGCTTTATATAAAGAAGTCACATTCTGAATTTCCAATCATTATAGTTTATGTCGATGACATGAACCTCATTGGGACTTCTGTAGAGCTTGAGGAAATTGATGCACACTTGAAATCAAAATTTGAGATGAAGGATCTTGGGAAAACTCGATATTGTCTCAGCCTGGAGATCGAGCATTGTTCGAATGTGATGTGAAAATTACTTGACACACAAATTAAACCCTATTGAATATGTAATTGTAATATTAAGCAAGTAGTGATCATGCTAAACCGGGGATTAACTAGGGCTGCTAATCTACTTAAATTAAACTCTAAAACACAAGACTAGACTCTATAGACTCTAAACTGACCTAAAACACTCAAATCTGCAAAACTAAGTTAAAAAGAGTCAATTCTAAACCTAACAAGTGATTTGGAGGAAATTAAAACTTACATTAACTCAAAAGACTAAAAGAAAACATATTATGACTTAACTAACCCAAAACACACTTAAAAGACTCAAACAGCACAATACTAACAATTAGACTCAAAACAGATTCTAGGGAGTAGATTGGACGAATTTAAGACTAAATTGAGACTCAAACAATGTTTATAGACTAATTCTAACCTATATTGACTCAAAACACTCTAAAGAACCTAATTAGGACATATTCTGACCTAAAAACACTAAATAGAAAAAGGGGTTTGGTTTTGACGAAATTGAAGTAAAACTAAACAGATTGCAAAACAAAGTAAACTAAATATGAAATTGTATGAATTGAATGGTGAAAAGCTAGTTAGAGGATCATTCTCCACACTTGAACATATGCAACATAAATCGATTTCTAGTATTGTTTCTTTAAACCATGAACGACAATGCCCCAAATTAATCGTGAATGCACAAATTAACTCTCAGATTTCCCTAAATTCATTGAATTGAATGGACAACGCATCGCAACCAAATTATTGTTCTCAAATTCCCTATATGAACAGCATGATAGAGATACATTCAAAGATCATTAAGTTCCATGGAAATCATAAGCATTGACAAGGCAATTATAACTATGAACTGCATGATACTCTTGCCTAGGAATTACTTAACACAATCGTGACTAGCGACTTTTACTACTTATGAATATAAGTTCATAACGATTAGGTGAAATTCCCCTATATCCTAGCACCAAATTCATGCATGCAAACTAAGTCTGCACCCTTAATCGACATACAAGAACAAGTTCTCAATAAATCCGATAAGCAATCCACATTCACAATTTATGAAACAATAATTGGAGGAAATCAATTCATATGAAACATATGTCCATGGCTTCGAATTCACCTCTAACTAAAAAGAATTTAGCTCCACATGTTCATAACAATTGAAAAACGAATTAAATTAAACATGGAAACAAACGAAGGAAGAAAGAACTCTGAAACTCCCCAATGGATGCAGGTTGGTTGCTGCACAACTCCTCCTTGTCCTATGGAAAGCCACGACAAGTCTCTCCCCTTCTCCTAAGGCTGCGAGCAGAGATGTATGTTGGTGTAGAATGATGCAGAATGGTGTATAGGGTACGGCAAAGTGTGTTTCTGAATGGTATGAGGGGTGGTTACAAATTTTGGCTTAAAACACATATAAATAGGCACATCAAGGCTAGGGTTAATCAGATTAGGGTTACAACTTAGCAGATTTTAAGGATTAGGGCCCTAGGGTTCAACACAATTAATGAAATCCACTAAGGAAAAGGTTTGGCCCAATTAATTTCTGAAAAGGATTTGTATAACCCAAATCCACAAGGAATAAGGCTAATATAATCAGAATCCAAGGGGATTTAGGTGGGGACAGGTGCGGCACACATTGGAGGGAAAAGGGAATGGCTTGCAAGGCAAGGCAAAAGCCTTCTAGAAGGGAATAGGCGCCACTTTTATAGGGTTTCTAGAAACAATGTGTTTTGTGGCTGATTTGGGACTTCTAGAAGGGAATTCTTCTAGAAATAGGTTCTAGAAATATATATTTAGGTCCCCTTGCAGCTAGGATTAAGGCATGATAAGATTAGGATAGGATAAGATAAGATAAGGTTAGTTTGGATAAGATAAGGTTGGATAAGGTTGTGGATAATGTTTCCTCTTTTGAGCTTATTCCTTATCTTCTTCATCTTGAATTTAATTTCTTCATCTCCTTATCAGATTCCTAGCCTTTTGAACTCCAAATTCGTCCATCCATCTTGGCCCATACATGTGTTATCCATTTAGTGCCCAAAACTGCTCCAAAATGCTTCAAAATGCACTTTCTTGCCAACTTTGTCATTTGGACCTACAAATACATGAAAATAGCTTAAATCACTATAATAAACACAAACTAACTATGAAAACGCAAGAAAACAAGCTAACTAAGTCGCATAAATATGCTCCTATCAGAATGGAATCCTAATACATCAATCGAATTACACCCAAAAGGTGTTATGTCGTTTTAATGAGGATAAAGTGAAGCCTTCAAGCACACCCATGGTCGTTCGGACTCTTGATGCTAAATGAGATCCCTTCTGTCCAAAGGAGGATGAGGAAGAGATTTTGGAACCCAAAGTTCCTTACCTAAGTGCAATTAGGGCTTTATTGTACTTGGCTTAATGCAATAAACCCGACATCTCCTTTTTTGTTAATCTTTAGGCAAGATACAGCAATGGGCCCACACGTAGGCACTGGAATGGTGTTAAAGACATTTTCCGCTACCTCAAGGGTACTACGGATTTGGGCTTGTTCTATACCTGTGAATCTTCGAGTGTTGGCCCCCCTGTGGTCCTTGGATTGATTCTTAATGTGGTATAAACTAACATACAAATTAAACCCTATAAATTATGCAATCGTAGTATGAGTAAGAATGGATCGTTCTATTCCGGGGATTAGAAGGGATGCTAAACAACACAAATTAAACTTATAAAATTGAAAATTAAGTTAAACTAACAACAAAACAAGACTGGGGGGATTTTGGACAAATTTAATTAAAACAAAAGTAAAGTGCAGCAAGTAAATTAAGTTGTGAATGAAATATGGATGAAATGATAGCTAAAGGATTCTTCTCCACAAATGAAACATATGCATACAAATCAATTTTCAGTTATTCTTCCTATAAACCATGAATGACAATGCCCCAAAGTAACTAAGTTCATTGAATTGGACTCAGCGATACAACCAGATTGTTCTTCTCAAGTTCCCTAACTATGAAAAACATGATAGAGATACATCTCAAAGAGCATTAAGTTATGTGAAAATCATAAGCATTGACAAAACATTCGTAACTATGAAAAGTATGATACTCTTGCCAAGACTTTACTTAACTCAATCATGACTAGTAACTTTTCCTACTTACAAATATAAGTTCATAACGATTAGGTGAAATTCCCTTATATTCTAGCATCATATCCTTGCATGCAAACTAAGTATACATCCTTAATAAACATACAAGAATAAGTTCTCTATAAAGCAAATAAGTAAATCGCATTCATGTCTTACGAAACAATAACTAGATGTAATCAATTTATATAAAACATATGATCGTGGCTTCAAATTCACCTATAGCTAAAAAGAAACTTAGTTATACATGTTCATCATAACTGAACAGCAATCTAAACTAAACATTGAAACTTAAAACAAAGATAGAAAGAACTCTAAAAATTCTAGCAACTTCAATGGATGAATGGTAGGCATGGCACACCTTAAAACGCTGCAGGAATTTCATATATATATGGGGAATGGCTGAATCCAAGGAGAAAAAGGATTAGGTGTTTTGAGTTATTTTAGGACTCTAAGAAACAAGTGGAAAGTGTTGGAAAGTGATTTGGATTTCTCCTTGCAGCTGAAGATAAGATAAGATAATGTTGGATAAGATAGGATAAGATAATGTTCATCTCCAACTAGGATTCCTGTTTCTTGTGTAATTCCTTGGCTTCCAAGCCTCAACTTTAATTTCTCCAGATTAAACACCAAAAACGTCTAGCCCATATGTTATCCACACATGATATCTGTTGGAAATGTGCCCTAAAACCAATCATATGATGATACTTTACGAACATTTCACATGTTAAACTAATCTAGTTTAATATCAAGGGCAAAAATTATTGTTTAAGCCGTCTCATATAAATGTTATATGCTTAAACGATAAGTCCACGGAATATGTAATTAGGAGAATGTGATTTAAACAAGTTAGATTACTGAGACCATTCTCTTTCGTATACATATCCTAAACGTTCCTGATCATAGGATTGCCAATTGGGCATTGACAATCCGTTAAGATCAGTACATGTTATGTCTTCTCTTAGTGAGAGTGACTAGTCTCGAGTCATTGGTGTGATTGACACCAAGACAAGCATGTAGGTGCTCAATAACAAATGAGTCCACTGAACACGATCAATGAGGAGTTCTCATACTCATGTCACATGAAAACTCATGGTTGGGATAATGTAAAGTAGTCCTTTGACCTGAGGCATCATAGTTGTCTTGTGGTTAAGTCCTTGATCTTTGATTATGTCAAAGTCACTCCATCAGGAGGGTGTCCACGGCATAGTTGGGGTTAAGCCACTTAGCCATGGAGGCAAGTGAATGCGCAACAAGGAATATCTAACCTTCAAACTGTTTGAGGGAGAATACTCTATGATATGATTAAGAATCTCTGGCCAGAGTATGAATGAGATTTAGGAAGTCATTCCAAATCACATTCAAGGTAATCATATAAGTAAATGAATCACATTGGATAGTAGACATGATTAAACTATCAAACCAAACAATGTGGTCAAGCGTATTGTATTAGAGAAAGACCGTATTGCATTGTAATCCTAAACTGAATAGGTTATCCACCTCTTCTTATTAGCTTGGGTAACCATGACATACTGCTAGGTGTCACTCATGGTTTGTGGAAGCCCTAAACGTGTATAATCACTAAAGGGAGAATTGAAAGTAAGTTTCAATTCACAATCGATTTGAAAGTGTTCTAATCGGCCACTGCCTCACTAAAAGGAACCTAATGGATCGTACACCGTGTAAGGCAGAGATTGAAGAAACAATGGAGATGAGTAAGAATAATTAAATGGTTTAATTATTTATGGCAAGGATTAATTAATATGTTAATTAATCAAACGAATCAAGTTCGTTAAAAGACCACGGGTTAGTTTTGGGCCTCAAGGCCCAATGGGCTTCGAACGTCAAGCCCATTGACTTAAGTTGTATGACAACTTAATGACAAATAATTCACAAAGGCCTTAAAAGCCCAATGAAACCCTATGGCCGGCCATTTAGTTAAAGGAGTGGGTTTTGGACTTAATTACAAGTTTGCCACTCAAATGAATGTAGGTATAAATATGACTTTATAGCCAAAATTCATTTAGGGTTTCTTTTGAGAAAATTGGAGAGAACACAAAGCTCTCCTTTCTCTCTAAAGAGGCCGGCCTCCTTGGAAGGTTTAGCTAGCAATCCTACTACTCCAAGGTCACTTATTTCTTCTCCAATCTAACCTTGGTGAAGAGACTTAGAGGTTCTCAATTTTGGGAACTTGGAGAACCATTTCATCCATCCAAATCCATAAATCTAAGATGCAAGGAATGAATGCCCTCTCTTTGGGTGATTAGTCTTTGCTTATGCAAAGAGGAATCTACAAAGGTATAATTTCTCAACTAACAAATGTTGTTTTAAGTTGAGTCAAGGTTCACCAATCTACTAGGCTTTGAATTTCATGGGTAATGTTTTGTTTTTTAGTGCATACAAGCATGATTCCGCCTTTAAATTTGTTAATTGCATGCTATAGATGTTACTCAAATGAACATGTTTTTCACAAAATTTCCTTCAATATCCAATCCAAGTCCAAAACTGCTCCAAATTGCTCCATTTGGCTATTTATTGTCATATTTACCAACTGGACCTAAAATAATTCGAAAATAACTTAAATTACCAAAATAAATGGAAATTAACTTAAGTAAATGCAAAGAAATAAGATAACAAAGTCGCATAAATATGCTCCTATCAATTCTCACCTTGTTGGTTACGCAGATGTTGGATATCTGTTTGACCCACATAGGGCACATTCTCAAACGGGTTATGTATTTACCATTCAAGACACCGCTTTATGTTGGAGGTCTACCAAGCAAACGCTAGTTGCGACTTTGTCGAACCATGCTGAGATTCTAGCCCTACATGAAGCATCGCATAAGTGTTTTTGGCTGAGAGAAGTTATGGCACATATTCGAAGCACTAGTGGTCTTACATCAGTCGTTGACCTTCTTACAATGATCTTTAAAGACAATGCAGCATGTATAGAGCAGTTAAAGAAGGGATACATCAAGGGAGACAACACCAAGCACATAGAATCGAAGTTCTTTTACTCACACCACCACCACCAGCATCAGAACATTGAAGTCAAGCAAATCTGTTCCCAAGACAACCTAACCGATCTCCTTACTAAGTCGTTGCCCAAGTCTACTATTCAGAAACTCGTCCAAGGAATCGGTATGCGTAAATTATCTAAATTGAATCGCTTGTAGTTCTCTTATTTAAAAGTTATGTCTAACTCAGGGGAAGTATCTAGAAGTATACTCACATGATCTTAATGTACTCTTTTTCCTACGATTAGGAGCATTTTTTCCACTGGGTTTTTACTACCTAACAAGGTTTAATAAGGCACCCATCCTAAGATGATCATACTCCGTTGAGTTCACTACCTTCGTCTTGTTTGACGTTTGTTTTAGACATTATGCATACTTCTCACTTTTCACCTTAGTCTATGGGTTTTCCCCATGCCTTGGGTTTTACCATAGCGAGATTTTGTGAATTTTACTACAAATGCATACTTCAATTTAATTTGAGACTCGCGATCACCCATTATACCGGTGACTTCATCAATTATTCTACCTTATATGCTGAAGATCTGATGCGATGGTTTGTTGAGTATTTACACACTCAAGGGGGAGTGTTATAGTCATATTTAGAATAGGAATGTGATTGTGTAAATCCTAGTAGATATGGGAATGTATCTTATATTCCTAGTAGGAGTTGATTATCTATTAAATGTTGTAATCCTAAAGGGAAATTTTTTACCTATCCTACTACTATAAATAAAGGCACAATGTGATGAATCAAATACACCTCACAATTAAACCACTCTCTCTTCTCCCTCAATACCGCCGGCCCCCTCTCTCTCTCTAAACCCTAGATCGTTCAATCAAATAGGCTTATAACAAATATATTGATTTTTCCACTTTTTTCTAGTAATAAAAAACTTATGTATTACTTTCTTCAACTTTTCTTTAGCAATAAAAAACCTAACTTATGTATTACTTTTTTTACAAACTCAAATGTATTTCTATAGTTCTCTTTCAGTCGTGCTGCATTTTTTTTATGAATAAGCCCCTTTAGGCTCGGCCAGCCTGTAGAGTCTTTAGGGTTTTTCGACTTTGATTGACTCAAGTTCAGGGTCGTTACGAATAGGACAAATATACACCAAGCCTTGGAAAGATTATTCAATTAGTAGTAGTGATGTGCTGATTTTTTTTTTTTTTTTTTTTGTATTATTTATAGGCTTGAACTCTAAATCATAATTTCATGGCAATTGAAGATTATTCAATTAGTACTAGTGAGATGTTAATTTTTTTTTTTTAAACAAGCGATATTATATACATTAAAGGCGATAGCTTAGCCTCACAATAGGTTGCAATAATATAGTTCAAATTCATCTTTGGTAATAATCGAATCTAAGACCTCTCACTCATAAATAAAGAATAATTACTAAATAGGTAATTAAATGCTCATTTTAATTAAGTTTGAATATTAATTGTTGATTTATGTATAATACATTGTCCAAAAAATATTTTTTTTCTAATAAAGATCTTTTTATTAAAGGATAATACTAAACATACCAAAATTTTGAATCAAATGTATAAACCAATATGTCACTAATAAGCAATAACAACGTTAATCAACCCTTTAAGAGTAATATTCAAATGTCAGTAACGGCCCCATAGCAACTAGCTTTCAAAGTTCAGTTTATCGGATTGAAGATAGATAGAGGGATCCTCTGTCAGCGTCTTTAGCCATCTCTCTCCTACAGCCACCTCTCTTTCTGAAGCATTTCCAGCTCATGGCTTCAACAATTGTTAACGTGGGACCCATCCAGGGTCTGGATGGTCTCAGACCCGCAAAACCTCTGAAACTAAATTCGGGTCGGATCCAAATCAAGACCACCCGCCCACAGCGCCTGTCCACCATAAGAGCCAGCGACAGCGACGGATCTCTCGGGAAGACCGGGCTCAGCGACGCCGAGTGCGAGGCCGCCGTCGTCGCAGGAAACGCGCCACAAGCACCGCCGGCGCCTCCAAAGCCCGCCGCTCCATCTGGAACTCCGGTGGTGTCTTCACTTGTGAGTAGCCGAACCTTCAAATTGCGAAACTTGGGTTGTGGGTTTTGATTGTTTTGCATCAAATTTTGATATAAAAATGTGAAATTTGGGTTGTGGGTTTTAATAGGTGTTGATTTTTGTGTCAGCCGATAGGTCGGAGACCTCGCCGGAACCGAAGGTCGCCGGCGCTAAGAGCTGCGTTTCAGGAAACAAGTTTATCTCCTGCTAATTTTGTGTACCCACTTTTTATTCATGAAGGTTTGTGCTTGCTTGCAAACCATTTGTTGCCATAAAGTCTTGCATTTTACAATGTGTTCATGTTTAAACCTCTGTCAATTTTGCAATTTTTGTGTAAACCTTTCAGGTCAGGACGACACGCCGATTGGGGCCATGCCAGGATGTTATAGGCTTGGTTGGAGACATGGACTTATGGAAGAGGTGAAGTAGCTTGGCTCTATCTGTTCTGTTTAAGCTTTTTGGCACTGGCTCTGAGTTTTTTGTGGATATGATGTTTTTATTGGAATTGGGAATTACTGTTTCTAAGTATGCCTTGTGTGGAGCAGGTTGCAAAGGCTCGAGATGTTGGTGTCAATAGTATTGTGCTTTTCCCCAAAGTTCCAGATGCTTTGAAGGTTTTACTCTTTATCTCGTGCTTTTTGCTCAACTGTTCTGTAGAATGATGTGGTATAATTGGATAGGTTTCTGCCTTTTAGAATTCAACAGGTGACGAAGCCTACAATGATAATGGTTTAGTGCCGCGAACAATACGGTTGCTGAAGGACAAATACCCTGATCTTGTAAGTTTACGTAGCTCATTTAGTCTTTTAAATCAAGTTGGCCTTATGTGTTCTTATGTGTGGAAGAATGTCATTTGGCTTAATTGTCTCGTTCGTCAGGTTATCTACACTGATGTTGCTTTAGATCCATATTCCTCTGATGGGCATGACGGTATTGTTAGAGAGGATGGTAAGTCATATATGCCTTGACTCATGAGAAGTGCTCTTTCTAGAAGAGGTTATGTTTCGTTCGTATAGATCGTAAAACTTATTCTTGTTGCTGTAGGAGTTATTATGAATGATGAGACGGTACACCAATTATGTAAGCAAGCTGTTTCCCAGGTAATTGTGGCAGTCCTATATATGTAATTTCTCAATTGTAAATTTTGTTCAATCAAGATATATCAGTAACATACTGTTTGCCACATTTACCTCTTATCAATAGGCCCGAGCTGGAGCAGATGTTGTCAGTCCCAGTGACATGATGGATGGTCGTGTGGGAGCCATCCGAACTGCTCTTGATGCTGAAGGTTTTCAGCATGTTTCTATCATGTCTTATACAGCAAAGTAATTCGATCTTGTCACTACACTGTTTCTTTTGTTGATCATTAAAGGAAATTTCATTATTTTTTAAGAACCCACAAGGCATGCACTTTTAGGCATTTCTTACATGAACTTTCTCAAGTTGCACTAGGTAAGATTTATACTTGGATTGAAGAATGTCTTTGTGTTGCGAACAGGTATGCAAGTTCATTTTATGGTCCATTTCGGGAAGCCTTGGACTCGAATCCACGTTTTGGTGACAAGAAAACGTATGTAGCTAATTGGAGTTAAAACTTATGCTAATTTCATTTATATTTGGGCTATTGCTGACTTGGCATATAAAATGTGGCTGGAAAAACAAAAGTTATCAGATGAATCCCGCAAATTATAGAGAGGCTATGGTTGAGGCAAATGAAGATGAGTCTGAAGGAGCTGATATCCTCTTGGTTAGTGTTGCTTTAAATATTTGTGTGAAGCTACTTAATGGCAGAAACTCTAGTTCTAAAACTATGGAATAATTCACAGGTGAAGCCTGGTCTACCATATTTAGATATCATAAGATTACTCCGGGATAACTCTCCTCTGCCAATAGCTGCATATCAGGTGAGTCTTGTCATAAATGACCTCCTTATTGTATTGTTCTTTCCCGAACAAGAAGTTTTTTTACTCCATATTAAGCTTCGAACACACAATGCACTCTTCTTGAATCAACACATATGCGATTGATTAATTAGTAGTAGAAATGTTATCGTTTCCTGTAATGTACTGATTGATTAATTAGAACTCCACTCCTGGCCTGTCTGTAAAAGTGTGCTTATTTTCTGTAAAATTATCAATGCAGGTTTCCGGTGAGTATTCAATGATCAAGGCAGGTGGGGTTCTGAAAATGATCGATGAAGAAAAGGTTATGATGGAATCGCTCATGTGTCTCAGAAGGGCCGGTGCTGACATAGTCCTCACATATTTTGCCCTGCAAGCTGCCAGAACTATATGCGGTGAGAAGAGGTGAGACTTGTAAACTAGGAAATGTTTGTCGAGGAAAACCACGGAAGATTTCTGGAGCTTGTTTTGTAAGTCGTAGAATGAAGTTCGTTTGTAAAAGCATGATTAACCAGAGTTTGTTATTCAGACAATAAAGGAGTAATAGTAGATTGAAACTTGGGTGTTTTATACCTTGTTCATTGTCTCAAAGTTTAATGTGCACTACCAATATCACTACCCTTTTAGCATTTAGTGTAAAAAGAACAAAAAGAAAACATATTTGTTTACTTGGTACAATTTCACGTAACTTTTAAGAAAAAAGAGATTTTTTTCCGAATGCGTTTCTCCTGTTTATGTCTTATCTTTTGATTTATTTAATCATGAGTCTATTGATTATCTGTTTTCCGGATGCGTTTCTCTTGTTTATGTTTGCTCATTAGCCAATTAACGTAGACATGGTTACTGAGAAAGAATGGATACGAGATAAACATACCTCTTGGTTATTTTGTACCTTCATTTTTCATGTATGCGATACCTAAAGTTAATGAGATTCACCTACTTTTTCGTTCATTTGGTTGTTGATAAAGCACATTCAAATCGTACTCATTTCTTCCCTTTTCATCTCTTATAAAGTAACATGCCCTTGTTAGATTTGTGGTGATTTGAGTCATTTAAACCGTTGGTGGTTTGAGTAAAAATGCAATGTGTAAAATTCATGGCACTGGTGAGATGTGACATTGGATCAACTTTGTGAGTGTTAGTGGAGTTTGGTGTAAAAAGAGATGATTTAAGAGGAATGCTACTTAGTATAACGGTTTGATTGTATTCTTCTTCACTTATAAGTAAAAGATTTTAAGTTTGATTCTTCCCAAATACGAATTTGAACCACATTATTATAACTAACCTAGTGTGAGACTTAGACCACTCTCACCCTCTTAGTGTAGATAACATCGTTTATTCAAAAAACCAAAAGAGATGAATAATGACTCCCCTAAAGTATGGAGATAGGCAAACCTAAAAGTTAACATAAATATAGGAATGTGTTGTTCACGCTCTTTTTTACTTTTCACACATCCTTTGTTAATCTGTCATTTGATCTTCTTTAATTCATTTGATCTGACAGTCGAAAGTTAGAAGGGTGTTTGACAAGTAAAAAGGGATATGTGGATATTACACTCCTAAATATACTACAACTTACAAAATTATTCGGCAGAACATGATTCTTCTACTAGATACCTTTACACCAAAGAAAAGAGGGACAAATCTTAATCACTGATTCCTTGTGCCTAATTGAGACAACAACATCATCAATAATATTTGACCTAGCCGCTCGATTTACTTAAATTCACCCGTCTGTGATCACCCGCGACCGCTCGTTGAGGTACCTTTCTGCAATTGTGGCATGAGTTGCAGCCCCAATGGGCAAAACATCTTCGTCAATGAAAAAATAAGGAGAGTGACCTGTGTGTGTGGAACCCAAGGTCTCGTTCCTGATCCCGATGTAGAAGAAGCCGGCAGGGATGACCTCCGAGTAGAATGAGAAGTCCTCCGCCCCCATCATGGGTGGCACCACCCTGAAGTTAGTGGGGCCCAGCAAGTCGACGGCCACTTTGGTCACATGCTCATGCATTTTCTCATCGTTCACTGTTGGTGGGTATATGGTGTTCTGGTTTTTGAAGAAGTCTACTGTTGCTGAGCATCTGTAAACGCTTGCTTGCTCCACAATTACCTGTTTGTCAAAATGCAGATTAACTGTGTCAACTTTGAATCGATGCCAATGATTAAAGATATAGAAAATGAAGTATCTACCGATTAGAATTGAACGACCTACTTAGATTGCGTTTCCTAGCGTAGAAGAACTTCCATGCAACTATAACGTCGTGATTATAGTATGTCAAGTTCATTAGATGAGAAAGTTAAATATGATATTATGTGATTACTCAAAATACCATCATTATGACATCCCAAGTATAAGTTTATCTCTTAAGTAAGTAAAAAAAAGCCGACGTTGAATCTTCATATTATATTATCCTTCCAATTTTTATAAGATAAGTAGAGAAACATTCATGTCACGGGATTACTCCACGCTTGTCATTTATCTCTCTCGTATGCCTAAAACCAAAATTGAAGATATAAAAAGTCACAAACCTCTTCAATTCTTTGAAGAATTCTGTAGAAACTTGTGTTGGAGAAAGCCCTGAAAGTACCGCCAAGTACCACAGTGTTTGGTATCATCCCAAGATCATCGCCTCCATTGAATGCAGTCACAGAAACAACCTGAGTGCATGGTAAAACGACATATGTTAGGGTTTGTCACAGTTTTCTTCTCAAATTAACAGTTTTGCCATGTCGAAAGATAACTTAACGTACCTGAGAGTCCAAAGGGTTTGATTCGCGAGACACGATGCCCTGCAAGCTGATGACAGCTGCGGCAGCAGCCAAAACAGGGTCAGTAGAGATGGGGGGGCTTTCAGCTTGGCCTGTGGTTCCACTGATAACAGCTCGGAAGAAGCCACAGCCGGCTAGGAGAGGTCCAGCCCTTGATCCGATGACGCCAGTTGGGTGCTCATGGGATACATGAGCTGCAAATATGGCCTCCACATCCTCCAAAGCGCCATCTCCGATCATTCTCTTTGCACCATTACCGGCTTCCTCCGCCGGCTGAAATAGCAATATTACAGTTCCCTGTGTTTGCAACGGTGTAAATTGTCAAACAACATGTCAAGTCGAATGACTCGAATCAAACTTGTGACTAGTATAATTCAAAGCATTAACTGCTTCAAGAATACATTATGTAAAAAACCCAAAAATTGAATAATGTTAGAGAACGGTTTATGTGTTAGTTAAAAGTTGACGATAATAATTAAAATAAGTATATCGCTTGTATTTAATAAACATAAATAAAAATTGCCAATAATAATTGTTTTTGTCTAAAATAATAATATACTAACATAATAATTAATAATCCAGTTAAAATATGAGATATAATAAAAAAGTGGTGTTTAACTTTTTTTTTTTTTGAACAAACAATATTTTTCACACTAAGAGGGTGAGGAGGTGGGTTAAGCGTTGCAATGAGCTAGCAATAATGTGGTTTAAATTCATTTTTTGCGAGAATTGAGTCTAAAACTTCTCACTTGCAAGTAAAAATGAATATTACCATAGTACTAAGTAGAAAGTAGTGTTTAATTCTAACTTATGTCGTCTTTAACCGGAACGTTTTGTCAATCATCACTGTTATGTGACAACAAACAACCCACAAAAGTTTTTCTTGGTCAAAAAATGTGATTTCAGTCCACAAAGTTAGGGGAATCCAAGGAATAGGTATACAAAGACTGCTAACAACTTAATTTATTCTCCATTAGATCTAAAGAACAAGCATCTTGACTCAAATTATCAAACATATTATTGTCTTAAGCAGTTGTTTAAGCCAAAGCCAAATGGGTACGATTTTTTTTATAACAAAAATATGGTTACGTTTTAAATATTGGTGTAGTTTACATATGACAAAGTGGTATATTTTCTTTCAAAAAAAACATTTGCTACATTATATGAATGGGTACAAATAAAAGTTTAAAATATTGGTACCAAAGAAATTAAATATATGGGTACGAATTCAAACTAAAAAGAAAATAGATACAAATTTAAAAAAAAAAATGTTGCAAATTAAAATGAGTACAAGTTAAAAATATAAAAACATATAATGCAAAATTTAACTATAAATATAAATATATCAAATTCAACGTTTCTAACACTAAATAAATGTATTTAAAAATGATTAATAACTTTGTTATATATGTACACATGCATGTTATATGATTCCAACATTGACCCATCAGCTAGCCATCGGTTAACAATTAAAGTCGTATTATTAGACCTAAGACCAACGACACCAGACAGGGATAAGGATTATTATATCTCAATCGATTTCATATCTTCCTTACATGGACAGGCACACCTTAACTGATCCACATGCTCCACCCACACTCCAACACAAAAACAACTGCTAATCACTATTTATTACGGGAGCTTTTTTGCTCACCATCATAACTACAGTGTATGTGCACCATAAACTTAATCTTTTGTCACATATCATTTCACTTAACTCTAATTAATTTTCACATTAAACATTACTTTTTGAATTTTGAAAAAAATTAAACGAGGTTAAGTGGAAAGACACGTACCAAATGATTAGGTGTATAATAAGCATACACCATAATTTATTGTGGTGAGTAAAAATGCTCCCGTTCATTATAAATTAACACTTTATATTTTAGAAATTGATCTCATGTGTTCTATCATTACATACTAGTCGATAAGCACATACTCTCTGTGTGTGAACAAATTTTTTTATTTTTTTATTAAGGAGTGATTAGTTTTTAAAATTTTAAAAAGTATGAAAAAATAATAGTGGGACAATTTCTCTTAATAAGTGCATATTTTATCTTAATATTACATAATTATTGTTTCGTCCTCCTTATGTAAATATTGTGTATCAAAAGTGAGGGTAAAATAGAAAAAATAGGGATATGATTGTCATTTTCTCAAAAGATACAAAATTACTGTTTTGCCCTCCTTATGTAAGTATTATGTATCAAAAGTGAGGGCAAAATTGAAAAAAAAAAGTGGCAAAAAGTTGACAAGGAAGGTTCTCTTAATAATAGTATAGATAAGGTGCTTTCCATACTTAAAAAGTCTAATATACTTTCATATTTCTTTTTTGAACAAACGATATTATCTTTACTAAGGGAAAGTAGGTAAGTTAAGCTTCACAATGGGCTAGCAATAATATGATTAAAATTCGTCTTTGACGAGAATCGCACCTAAGATCTTACTTACAGATGAAAATAAATATTACTAAACCATAGTACTAATTGGCCTCTCATATTTATGGAAATAATTATTAAACTACATGCATAAAATCACAAAAAAAAAATTAAAATTACAAGGACCAGAGCGTCCAAAGTACACAGACCAAAACTCATAAGTACCTTATTTTCTGCTCCTCTTAGGATACATGCGTGTACATGTTATGTACAAGGGAATATTTGTCCTTATGTCAAATTTCAAACCAACAGGAAAGGGATGATATGTGTATGATGTTATACCCAAAATATCGAAGTAAAAACAACTTTAAGGACACACCCAACTCCACAAGGAATCTTAAAACCATCTGAGTGATCCTTTGTAAACCAATATTGTCCATAGAATTCGAATATGTGATTTATTTCTAGTACTCTTACTAAGATTTTATTTTGGCCATAAAATCGCCCACATGAGGAAAGGAAAAGGAAAAAGTAAAAAAAAAAGAACAAGATTAGTTTGCTACGTGTTTAATAATTGAAAACTAGTACAACATCTATAATTATTCCACTAATTAAGTGAACGTTTAGGAATAATAGAAAGAAAAGAAAAAACCCCTTAAGCCAATAAATGTCAAAATGTAGGGTTTTTTTTTTTCTTCTCAAAAGTGAAATTCATTTATATTTAACAACGTGAAACGAATTAGAGTACACTAGATGATATAATATCAGATAAAAAATAATGATTTCTATCCAACTCAAACATGAAAATCATGATATGAAAGTGCAAGTTAAACTAAAGGATTTATGTGTTGCTTGATTACAATCACGTAGATTATATTAACAAACAAACATAAGGAAATTAAGAAATGAAATGAAAGAGAAAATGCAATAATACAGTCTAGTAATATTCATTTTCATTTGTAAGTAAAATGTTTTAAGTTTGATTTTCGTCAAAAATGAATTTGAACCACATTATTATAACTCGTCCATTGTAAAGTTTAACTCTCTCCGCTACCTCTTAATATCTCTTGTTCGAAGACAAAAGATAACTTGGAGAGAAAAGTAATTTTATCATTTCCTTTTTTTTAAGATTTAATTTCATCTATGGAAGAAGAACCAACAAAAAAACCTTTTGAATTGAAGCACGTGTGAAAAACGAGCAAGTAAATGACATTGGGAATCGAGTTCATGGCCAGATTGTCTAGGGCAGCCCTACCCCCTGGCCTTTAGCCCTACAACTGTAGTCAAGTAAAACAAGACAAATTCTGACATATTTGGTTTTAACAAATTATTAAAGGTTTCATCTGATATAATTTTAATTTTTAACTAATTAAGGATTAAGTACGCAACCCAAATTACCTTGAGAAGGTGCTCACGGCTCTTCAAGATCTTGGCAGCGCCAATTAGCATAGCCACATGCGCATCGTGCCCACAAGCATGCATTTTGCCGGCTACTTTGCTCTTGTGCTCCCATTCCACAGCCTCCTACAATTATATGATTAATATTCCCCACATTAGATATATTTTTTCTTCACAATCTGTTAGGTCAAGACGATATTTCAAACAAATTGCATTCGTTGACGAACATCATATCTTTTTTGTATTTTTTTTCTTTATCTCTTAATCATATATCCTTTACTATCTATGTACTTCTCTGACACAAATATCTAACACAAAAATTTAGAACAAGTACATGTGTTTTCTTTATAAAAAAAAAAAATATGTATAAGAAATGGAATAAAAAAACATTTGTAAGATCTCCGAACATTTGTTTTCGCTTCAGCATTAAAAAATAAAAATAAAAACCTAAATACATTATGTTATATTCAAGATTTTAGCCTATGATGTCTTAAGAAATTGAAATTTGTATCTCTTTGTCAAAATTTAGAATTCAAATGCAAGTGTATCGCATGCATAACCAATCTAAGAAATACTCTATCTAATTCTTTTCAAATTTTGAAATTAAAAAGGATTTTTTTTTGGCTTTTTATGTTTTTTAGGGGGAAAAAAAGAGAGAAACAGAAAGAAGAGTTCAAGCTTCATGTACGCTGCAGATACCTGTAAGCAGCTTCAAGTCGAAGCGAAAAGCATAAAAAATAAATAATAATAAAATACCTGAATTGGAAGAGCGTCCATGTCAGCTCTGACGGCGACAAACGGAGGACCGCCGGTTCCGATCCAAGCTCGGATTCCGGTCTTTGCCAAAGGAAACCGGTAACCGATGTCCAACCGGTCCAACTCATCCCGAACCAACCGGCTCGTCTCGAACTCCTCGAAAGCGAGCTCCGGATGCTCGTGGATCCTCCGCCTCACCGTCTTCAGCCACTCCATGTTCTCCGGTAGCTTCGCGAAGCTCAAAACAGCTTCCGAGCACGCCTCAGTCCAAACCTCGCAGCTCGGCCGAGGAGGCGGAGACGACGTCGAGGGTGACGGTGGAGATGTTAGCCCGTGGAGGCTCAGATTCTTTCGAGCTTCGGGGCTTGGCTTGCATCTGGGGCAACAGTTATCGAGCTCGACGAACGGGTGGCTGTGATCGCCGGACGACGTCGGTTCCGCTGGTGAAATTAACGAACCGAGGAGGAAGACGGAGATTATGAACACTGAATTTATGGAAAATAATTTTATTTTTATTTGATTAAAAATCATTTTTTTAGAGAGAGAGAGAGAGAGAGAGAGAGAGAGAGAGGGCTTGGGGATGGAGTTTATGGAAAAATTATGTGAGAGAAAGAGAGATGAGGAGAGTTGAATTCATCGGTGGTGCGGTGGGGGGAATTTGAGCACGTGGGGATAAAAAAGGGCAAATGAGGGAGGAGGGGAATTTGACCACGTGGGGTCGGGGGGGGGGGTTTTATTCTTTAACGAAGGAGCTGGCTCCTGAGGAGTGAGTGTGGCGGCCAAACTGTCGGGGCCACCACTTTCGGGATCGGTTAGTCTCGCTGACGCCCAGCTAGCTACCGTGTCTCTCTTTTCTACTGTAACTTCCACCGTTGCAACTTTTCGCACCAAAATGTTTATCTCAGGCCATCTTAAAAAAAGATGTTAAATTTTAAATAAATTTTTAATTTAACAACTTACATAACACTTTGATATTTTTTTTATTTTTTTTTCACGATGTTAAATTTTAAATTATTATAAATACCTTAAGTTAATAAAAAGCACGGTCAATGAACAATCACTTACAATAAATGTTTAAAGCAATAAAAAAAACTAATAAAAACAATTTTTTTGGGTTTAAAGTAAGACATTCATTTATAAAGGATTTTGAAATTTGTACAGTACATGAAGGATATGGTGCAAAATAAATGGCCTCAATAAAAATCTTGCTGGAGATTTTAATCCTGTCGAAGAAAAAAAGAGCGTCACGTACCTTAGTTACAAAGATAAACTATCCTCCATAAGAAGATCTCTAATGATATCAGGGGATTCTTCAAACCACACTCTTCATTGCTCACTTCAACGTCCCAAACATGCCAATCGATAAGCCACTTTATTGGCCTCTTTTCGGGTATGGAGAACTCTTGTTTGGGGGAGTAAACAAAGAAAATGTCTTGTCATTAATTATATGCCTCATTGATGTATCATCATCTGCTATCATTTTACAACAACTCCTTTACTATCACTCCATATCATGTCAAATAGGAATTGCCATTTCGGTTGGAAAAGTATTACATGAAATAAAAGCCCTTGGGAAATCCAAATACAAACATGGCCCAAAAGAAAATACAATAGAAATGGCCAAAAAAGAGCAAGCTCACAGCATCAAAAACCTAGATCTAGAAGACTGCTGACACAAATTTTGTGTTTCTTTAACCAAATTGTCAAATATTATTTTCTTATTAATGTAGAGCTTTACATGGTTGTATTTATTAAAAAAAAATCGTTGAATTAAAATTTTTATTAGTTGAAATGTTAGTGGAATAATGAGAACTTCCTAGGAAAATCCATTAGGTAAATTGGTGGCAAAATTCTGGTGGAATGGGGTCGACGAGGCTAGGAAAATCCATTGGGTGGCCTAGGATAAACTCTGCTTACCAAAAGCTAAGGGTGGCTTGGGTTTCAGGAATCTCAATGGTTTCAACCTTAGTTTACCAGCCAAACAAGGTTGGCGGCTCGTTCATGATCATTCATCTCTAGTGGCTAAAGTTCTCAATGCCAAGTATTTTCCCAACTCTTCCTTCTTGGAAGCGAAGGTGGGTAACAAGGCATCTTACTGTTGACGCAGTATTTGTTCAGCTAGATATATCATTAAGGCGGGGTCCATATGGCAAATTAGGACGGGAGTGGATGTTGACATTTAGGCTAATCACTGGGTGCCCCTCCTTCCAAATTTCGGGGTCTTTCCCCTAAGCCCAGCAGCTGCCTTCTTCGGTTGGTTGATCAGCTTATTGTGGCCTAACAATGGAGATATCAGCCTTCTCCGCTCCCTGTTTTTGGATGTCGAGGTAGAGGCGATTCTCTCCCTCTCTTTCAATGTTCGGAAACCCAGTGACTTTTTAATTTGGCATTTTGATTCCAAAGGCTTATTCAAGGTTAAAAGGGCGTATCATATGGCGCTGAACTGGATCAACTGGAATTCCTCGTCCTCTATGGGGCCCTCGATTGGTTCTAGCATGTCAAAATTATGGAAATGCATTTGGAATGCTAAAGCCCCCCCTAAAATCAAGATCTGTGCTTGGCGAATCTGTCACAACATCATCCCCACCCGGGCTAACCTCGTTCGCAGGCATTTTAGTTTTGATTCGTCTTGTGTTTTGTGCAGTTCCCCTTGTGAATCTTCCCTCCATCTGATGCTGGATTGCCTATTTGCAATCTACACTTGGATGGCTACCCCACTTGGTCATCTTCCCGTGGATCTACACACTTTGTCCATTTATTAATGGGGTCTTTCTCTCGTTGCAAACCTCAGTAGAACCAACTTTGATATTGTTCTTATGATTTGGGGGGCCATCTGGGGGGCTAGAAACAACCGGCTAGGAAATGATGTTAGTGATTACCTCGACATTGTAGCAACTAAGTCACTAAGCTACTTGCTATGCTCTGTCAACTCCACTGTTTCTCCCCTATCTTCTAGCTCGGAGCTGCCGTTTGTTAGATGGTTTATTCCTCTCTCGGGTACTCTCAAGATTAATGGTGATGGTGCTTGGAGTGAACAGTTGAGATTGGGTGGTGTGGGTATTATAATCATAGATGACTAGGGGGTTTTGTTGCTGCACGGGCATTGCGATTCCACTTTATTTTCTCTCCTCTTCAAGTGGAAGCTCTTGCAGTTAGAGAGGGTTTGTCTTTGGTGTGGAAAGGTGTCTCAATGCAATTATTATTAAGAGTGATTCTCTCCAGATCGTAAAAGCGATGCTCGAGAGCTCGACTCATATGTCCACTGTCGGTTACATTATCGAAGACTCTAAGGTGGCTTTTCTTGGGATCACTAGAGCTTCAGTTGCCCATATTCGTTGCCAAGGCAATGGGGTTGCCCATTGCTTAGCTTGTTTTGCTTTACCTATGGAATCTACATCTTGCTCCTGGTTTGAGGAGCCACCAAATTTCATTAGGAACTTGGTAGACTCTAAATGTTTATGATGCGGCATTTTTTGCCGGCCTATACGATGTAACCTCGTTCTCCTATATCAATGAAAATACTATAGTTGCTTTCAAAAAACAAAAAAAAAAAAAAATCTTAGGAAATTATGTGTGGTGGATTGCCCAGCAGGTGGTTAAGGCTTTACTTTTCAACTTGTGTCTCGTGTTTAAACTCTCATTTTTTTCGTAGTGTAATTATTGTAAAATATGACTTGTATTAAAAAAAGGCAATTATTATTAACATTCCAAAATTCTAATTTTTCACTCCAAAATTTCTATATTTAAAAAATACATTTGTGAAAAGTGTAAAATGAAATTTTTAAAGTGTCAATACCAACTCTCCAAAAAGTATTCTAAAAATATCATGTTGTAGGTTGGGTAATAATAAAAGTTGCCCCTATAGTACCATGCATAGGCGTAAGGTAGCCCACACATATACAATGGTCTCTTCATTTATATAGCAGAATCACATTTAAAAGCCAATAACTCGTATAAAATGTTTAACTGTAAATCCATTTGACAACTTGTGAAATTGAAAAAAAAACCTAACTTCCTTAACGTTGCGATGATTTGTCACTCGTGAGGACCCATGATCACTATATTTCATCAACTCAACATTTGTGTAGAGCTCAATTGCAAGGACAAATTCAATGACCCATGAATTGGAAACCAATGAATTTAAAAAACATGACTTTTAAGATAGATGAAGAGAAAATGCGCCCGCGCGCCTATGCGGCCAAAAAAATTGCTATGTGAAGTTGGACCGGAGCTAGAGGCGACAGTGGTTAAAATTTTTTTTATTTATTTGATTGTTAAATTTGAAGGTATTTGTGTCTATTTAAGTGAAATTTTGAATATTTTTTTTAATAAAAAAATGACATTTTTGATATTAAAAATTAATTTTTGACTATGTTTCATAAATACTCTTTATATGATGTACTAATCCAAAAATTTCAATTAAAGAACATTAATAGCAGCTATCGGTTGATACAAGCCTCATATCAATGTCATTCTTATCCGGTAAAGAATTCTTATTCGTATTATCTGCAAGTGTTTTCATTGTGTTTTTGTTTATTCTGGCATCTGTTTCTTATTTCTTTCAATTCTTGACCCTACACACTCAATCACATGATTGACTATATATCTATAGTTACATGTAAAAGACAAACAATTACAGATAAAAAGTAGGACAAAAAATAAAGTAATAACGGAAATGTTTTTATTCATGAAAATACTTCTATGCTTTGATGTATGAGATAGACCAAATAAATAAAAGATTGAATGTGGATATGCAGGCAAGAATGCAATGAGTAAAAATTCAACCCTGTGTGATGTGTATAGATAGTAGAAAAACTCTTCCATTAACGTTTAGAAATGAGAGTGAAAAAGAGAGGACCATATGGATGGAACAGGATCCTATTCAGATCTTCTTTGTGAGGATCTTAGCATGGACCAGTTTATCATATTCCTTCATCAGTCATCCTGTGGCCATTAATCATTTTAGATTTTATTTATTTAAAATTTCACACAAATAATACTTAACAAAAGTTGGCTGCACGATGTAGAATGAACAACTAAGATGAATTGATCCCTAAATCCTCATCCATTCCAGTGCTTCTATATGAGCCACTGAATCACTGATTAAGAGTCAGGCTGGCTATGGTTGTTTGAATGCTATATATATGGTAATACAAACCATTTATAGAAAGCTAATCTACTTGATCTGTGAAGGTGACATCAAACCCTACGCAAATATAGAAACAATAAAGGCTACAATACAAAAACCAATTGTCTTGTTTTGCTCCAAATGTTATGCCTTTTCATCAAAGAAAATTAACTACAAGGAATCCAAATGTGCATGTTGGCCTTTGCTTCTCCCTTCATTTCGTTCTCCCTTCGGAACCATTCTTTCAAGTTTCAATATCGATCGAATGAAGTATTATGGATAACTAACCTTTGATACATGCAATTTTAGGTATTAATTAAAATCATAAACGACGACATGTATTAAGTAAACTCGTGTGTTTTATCAATTATGAATGTTTATGCTTGAATCTTAAAATATACATTTAATTTCATGCAGTTGTGGAGTTATAAATTTTTTCTCAGGTTGGCGAACAAATAGACTTGACAAATTATCACTCAACAGTTGACCCAATTAACCCATGAATTTCGATACCACCACTACCCTCACTCCCAATGACAAATGAAAGTTGAAGTTTCACCATAAAACTAATTGTCAATATGAAAAGGAACACAACTTATTTTTAAGCCCTTGTAAGATTTCTCTTGTCACCAATTTGAGACTCTTTAACATTCACATCCTTACACGCCCCTCACATATGGTGAATTTTCGAGCTAAACACATGCACAACACAATTTGCATGATGTTAAGCATGTGTGGCCATAGGATATTACATGTGGGCTAACCTGCTCGGATGCTATAATAACAATAAAATAGAGATATCAAGAGAGAAGCAGTTGAGAGTATTGAGAGAGAAAGATTGTGGAGCAAAAGATAATATAAAAAAAAAATCCTTAAGATAGCACATGAACTTTATCTCAAAGAAGACAAGATTGCTCTCAATAAATTGGCAAAGCACACAAATATTTCCACATGCCACTCAATACCCCAAGATGTTCATGCAGTGAACTACGACTGGTCAAAGCTCTCATGCTCGTGGCATGAAAAAGTCAAAGGTATTAAAGCTAAGATTATTTACTAAATCCTATTTTTAATACATTTCAAATTAAAGATCAATTCAACTAAGTAAGGAATCTCTACCACAATCAATCATGAATACTTCCATCATCATCCCAAGATATTATTTCCGAATTAATATTTTGGAAATATTTTTTCCTCTTTCATCCTACCGATGACATAATCTTGACCAATGAGAAGTCGCCGCGTGTAGGGCAAAACCCTACTATGAGGCCAGCCACCTCCCTGGATCCGCGCCCCTAGCACGATTCAACTGAACCACCGGCCGGCCACCGGACCAGATCCAGTTTTGACCAGATCACCGATTCACGGGCGAACCAAGAATTTTCTGATAAAGTTCCCAACTGTTTTTCGGTGTTCTGGACCCTTTATGCAGATTTTGCTCAATGAAGCTCAAATTTCATGCCCAATGTCCACTGCACTTCGTGCCAACAAGTAGTGCACTCTTGACGAGGTGTCTCGAAGATGACGATAATCTTTCCAAATGTGTCCTAAGCAGCCGCTCAACCTGCCATAAACTAGGCGTTCTGACAACATGCACTCCCTCGTAAGCCCCGTGGACATACTTTTTTTTCCCATACAGAAACAGACTCCACGTGTTATGATGCATGTTGGCTAGCTTTTCATCAAAGAAATTTATAAGGTATCCAAATGTGCATGTTGGCTATATTTCCCCTTCATTTTGTCTTCTCTTCAGAACCATTCTTTCAATACGTGCAACTTTAGGTTTTAATTAAAAACATAAACAACACGTTTTAAGCAAACTCATCTGTTTTATCAATATATGAATATTTAATATGAACTAATTAAAGTTTCATCTATATCAGTGGCGGAGTTTAGGAAATTTTCCTCAAAGATTAATAGGCTGTCAAACATTGATTTTGAAGACGAAAGTTTTAAAAACCAATCATCTTTCACTTTTGTTTCAAAAAAGGGCCACAGGCAAAGGTGATAGGAGAGGTGAGAGGAGATATCATGGGGTTGACATCTTGAGAAAGACAAACAATTACAGATGAAAAATAGGACTAAAGTAATAATGAAAACGTTTTCATTCATATGAAAACTATTCTATGCGTGATGTATGTGATGCACTGAATAAATGAAGGTGGAGAAAGACACAATTACAGATGAAAAATAGGACCAAAGTAAAGTAATGATGAAACGCTTACATTCATGAAAAATCTTCTATACTTTGGGGGTCGAAGGATAGAATAATACTTGGTTATTCAAAAAATAAGTAGGAGCTCGCTCTTACTCAAACCTTTTGGTTTTTGGTTCATAGAATTTCGTGTTTATGATCAGAACCGTTCATATTATGAATATTTATAAAATCATATATGCAGAAAATCAATTGATTAACTAAACAACCTTAGTATTAATTTATTTTTTGCATAGATGATCTTTATATAGTGACTTATAATAATGGTTCCAATTATAAACACGAAGTTTTGTGATCGGACACAAATAATTTTGAGGAGTACCTTCTGATCATCCTTAAGTAGCTAAAGCATTGTTCCAAGGGATATTCCAATCCTCCACTATGAGCCACTGATTCACTGACATTGAGGGTCTATCTGGCTATGGTTGTTTGAATGCTATGTATGGTAATATATATCTGTCACGCTCCGGACTTGAGGTCGGCGAAAAAATAAATAAATCCTGCACCCGGTACGTGAGTAAAAGTAAAAATAAAAGAAAAACGAAACTGCTCTTATAAAAATAAATCTTGAAAATTCTTACAATGTGTACAAAAATAATAAAAATCCTAAAAACTTTTAAATCCCTCTTTTAACACAATCTCAACGTGTCTAGCACTTGTCTTGCCAAATAAATCATCTGAAAAATAATAGCAACTACCACTATCGCCCAGTGAGTAAAATATGTCATATGCTAGTTAAACGATGTTGTTTTACACACTCTAGAAAATACAATAATAGTATTAAAGTTTTAGCCACGTAATTCCATCATCCCTTCATACGTTCATTATATCCTTCATAAATTGTAACCCATTACGTAACCCTTAATGACCTTCCTGCCCTAATGTTCCCATGTGCAATTACATTTATTCCTCGGATTAATGCAACACTAAAATTCTTATGCTCCATGAACAATCTCAAGTAATTCCATATAGATTGGATATATCCCATTATAAACATTTACACAAAATCAAACATGCATAAATTGAAATAGAAAGATATTTAGAAATAGCTCAAAACCCATGATAACTCATGAATTTCACTTATCGAAAATAAGAACATTTTATAACACATTACATAAACCACTCACCTCGAATCTTGGCAAGATAACTCACTAACAATCTGCCCGCAGCAAACCCTAACTCCCTCTCTCTCTACGTGGAACATGCATGCTCTGCATGCTGCCTTCTTTTTATGTTCCAAAAACAATGGAGCAAAGCTCCTATTTATAGGGCAAAAGCCGGGTCCAACTTCCTTCTAATTGGTGGTCTGGCGGCCAGACAATGGTGGCATGCAAGGTGTCAACCAAATAAGGACACAATGATACGGGGCAGCCACCTAAGGCTAATTGAAGCCACGTCCAAGTTATAGCTTCCATTAGTCAACAAATAGAGTGCTCATTAGGCACTTCTAGCACAATCTAATGAAAGATAGGAAAAAGGTTGGAAAGAAAACCATACGTTTAAAATGTATAGGTTAATATATATGTATATATACACACATATATTTAAATTATATAGTATATATTAAGTTGAAACAAAATATATAATTGAAAATCAAAACTAATTTTGTAAATAATATTTGTTGTAAAATATATTTTCAAAATGCGGGTTCTCACAATATCATTTATGGTAAGTTGAGCTAGGGCTAGTTTCGCTTTGGTTACAGAATCGAAAAGTGATTACCGAAAATCGAACTAAAAATATCGAAATAAGAGAAACAAAACCCGATCTTGAATTGAAAATTTTTAGTTTACCGAAAAATCAGTAATCTCAAATTTCTTTCGAATTTTTTAGGTTTGGGAAACCGAAATCCCTTAGGCTAAATTCGAAACTGATTCCCCAATTCTGAAATTCATCCCTCAATTCGAAAATAAATAACCCCAAAAATTCCCCCCAATTTGAAAATAAAAAACCCTAAATCTTGAGAGAGAGAGAGAGTGAGTTGCAGAAAGATATAGGGGGGAGAGAGAGAGAGACGGACAATGATGATTGAATCGAGAAAATTGATTGAGAATGGAAGGAGCTCTACGTCGACGGCTGAAAGGAAAGAGGGTTTCGTCGAGCTGTGGGCGGGCGAAGAGAGGGAAGTGGTCGACGACTATCTGATAGAGGAATGGATAGTGGAGGGTCGAGAGGGAGAGAGAGCCCGTGCAAGCCGAAGGTAAAAATGAATTTGGTGGAATTTGACGGTGCGATGTCGCCGTAGAAGATGAATTTGGAGGTGTCGTGTGGTCTCTAGTGTGGCGAGAAGTCGGCGGAGACGAAACAGAGAGAGAGGGTCGGAGTCATCAAAGAGAGGGCTTTGGTTGTCTGGGAAGGTTTTGAGCGAGAGAGGGAGATTTATATTTTTAGGAACGGTTGAGATCTAATGATCAATCATATCTAGCGATATTTCAAATACATATTAAAAAGTTTATATATATTATACAATTATATTTGGTTTGGTTCGGTATTACAAAGACAAACGGAGATATGGTCCTGATCCCCGTACGGAAGTTTCGCTAATTATTTGGTTTTTGATACCGAATGGTTCGATATTACTCGATTCAATGTTTTCAGGTCAAGTTCGGTTGGTTCAAGTCGTTTGGTTTTTTCGATTTTTTTTATATTTTATTTATTTTTTTATTTTTTTCAGCCCTAAGTTGATCTACTTGCTTTGTAAAGGAGACATCATAGCCCACCCAAATCTAGAAATAATAAAGGGTCCAATACAGAAGCCAATTTGTCTTGTTTTACTCCATATGTGATATGCATGTTGGCTTTTCATCATTAAAGAAAGATGAAATTGTACTAATGATCGTTTAATTAAAAATATGTGATCATTAGTTCTTTAACTTATCAAAACGTACATCTATGATCATTTTTGTTAACTTCGTCAGAACTTCCGTCAAAATGAATCACGTGCTACAGACATGAGACTGAATCAAGAATCAAATATGGAAAATTGTAGCACTAGTCCCTTAACTTTAACTCAGTTGTAGCAGTGATCTCAACTTTAATCCAATTATGGTCCATCAACTTTAACCCAATTATAGCAATGGTCATTTCATCATAACGCATTTTGACGGAAGTTAACAGAGTTGACTAAAAGGAACATACCTGGACGTTTTGATGAGTTAAGGGACCAATTTTCACTGATTTTTAGTTAAGGGACCATTACTCTAATTGAATTAAAGTTAAGGGATAATTGCTACAATTTTCTCTCAAAGAAACTACAAGGGATTCAAATTTACATGTTTTTTTTCCCTTTTCATTTATTTTCCTCTTCGAACCATTCTTTCAATATCGAATGAAAGATTACGGGAAATTAAGCTTTGATACCTGCAAATTTTTAGGTATTAATTAAAAGGATTAAGTATCTAAAACGCCAAAGCTTTTAGTTTCATTCCGATTTTAATATCAATCTTTTTAAATATTTCAAACAAGTATCCAACCTATTGAAAATGTCACATCCATTAAGTTGTAATTAATTTTTTCCGATACGTGTCCATTTAACAACAATGAGTCTCACTTTTTAACTTACATGGACACCAAAATAATAATAAAAATAATTTAAAAAAAAAGAAATGAAGATAAAAATAAATAAATAAACAATTCAAAAATAAAATGAAAAACAAAAATAAAAATCGGGAAATATCAAGGCCCCGCTGTGTGACAGCCCGTCCTGAAAGATATTCCTTGATTATGTGAAATGTCTAGAGTACCCTTGGATGTTGAGTACATTGTGTGTGATGTTGTGGTTTGAGTTTGGGTTTTAGACTAATTTAATTAGTTCCTAAGTTTTTGGAACTTAAAATTTATGGTTGTTGTTTGTTGTGATTGGCTGCAAACTGGACCACACACACACACCAACCCATTCCCTTACCCGTTGACCTTTCTCTCTCCTCTCTCTCGCGGTTTTCTTCCATTTTTCATACAAGCGTATGGACAAACTTCAAACCCTCCATTCCAGTCACGGATTAAGGCTGTGAAGGTGGTCTTTGTGTTCCTTGTGAACTCAGGAACACATAAATACCAATTGTAGTATGTGAAACCTTTGAAAACCCAAGAACCCCGATTTGGAGTACTATTCATGCACTCGTAATCGTGAAGTTTTCAAGGAGTTTTAAGGTTATAAGGAGCCTTAAAACATCTTCATGAAGCTCGGGGAGTAATTTTGAAGTGCTTTGGACGTCGGGAAGCCTAGGTTTAGCGAGTTGCAGGTTTGGCTAGAATATCGAAGGTTTTCAGGCGAATTTCCGTTGTTTTTAGGTCCCCAAAGTGGTATGAATATGTTCTTCTCATCTTAAGCTTCAATTTGGTTCAAATGTTATGAATTTTGGTTGAGAGAAGATACTGAAGTTCTAAGATTTTCCAGTTTCCGGTGATCGCAGCGGCACCGGCGCCGGACTCCGGCGAAGCAAGGAAGAATGAGGAGAATATTCTGTCAAAGTTGACAGAATATTCTAGCGTCGTCAGGTATAATTAACGGCATATTCTAGTTTTTAACGGAATATTCCTTAAATGGCATTAACTATTCCGTCCCCTATGCCAGGCACGTGCCTGCATGTGGGCTGCGCGTCTGGCAGTGCCTTGCCCGGCGCGTGGGGTCATGAAATTGGTCATGAAATTTTTTTCTAAAAATATGGAGATGTTCCTGAGGTTGAGTATGTCATGGTGGTATATTCAAATACCCCATTTGAGCAATATATGAGAAGTTATTTCCTAGTTTTGTATATATGCTTTGAATAACGTTTATTCAATTATTTCCCATATAGGTGAGACCTATCTTGAGGACGAGCGCCATCAATCGAGGCTCGGGGGCTACGATCCTTTGACATATCAGTAAGTGGGCTTTTGGTTTTCCGTATATACCTATATATTTGAGATTTTTCCCATAAAATGAATTTGAATGATTATACATTTTGAAATGCCATGCAAAGTATCTGCCTATTTTATTTATGCATTAGTAGTTGCATATATTTATGATTGGTGTTGCGGATGCACAGGTAATTGCCAGGTAAGTTCATAAATTAAAGATATAAGGTTACTATAGTTATGTGAGATATGATGTAATGTATTGAAAGCTCATAAACCTGCACCCCGGTGTTAGTGCTCTTGCCCAAAGCTAGGGCACAGTCCTTCACGTGATGTTCACCTCCCGCATCATATACTCACCTTGGATCCAAGCTAGGTGCACAGGCTTGCCGTACAGACCACTATAGGTGGTTCCAACTCGTAGGTGAGCCGCGATCATTCACACAATCTTCACGTGATCATAGCACTAGAGCATATTTATTTTACATCTAGTCTTGTCGTACGGATCACTTTAGGTGGTTCTAACTCGTATGCAGGATTTGATATGATTGAGATTGGTTATGAGCTATAGACTTAGCCGTACAGATTGAGTTAGAGGGATTTGACTGATGCGATATCTGACATTGATATATTTTGTCTGGATTATTTATGGCATTGCATTGAGATACTTTGGCATGGTATACTTCTATGGATTTTCATCTTGAGTATGATTTCTGATACATCTTATTATTATTATTATTATTATTATTATTATTATTATTATTATTTTCTGGGAAATTATATAGATTTTACGGCGAGGGGTTCGAACTTTTGAGAAATGAAATGATTTCGAAAAGCTTTGTTTTTGCCAACTCACACTTTCTGTTTTGCGCCCCTCCAGATTTTAGGTAGAAGTGCTTTGGTGGCTCATAGGGATTTCGACGGTGGTTCTGACAGAACATCATAAATGTAGGATCACCCTTGGGTGTTGTATAATTAGTACTTGTCCTGCTTGACTGCACTTAGGCTATTTATGCTCTGATTGTGTATTTCACACTTCATCTTACACTTACACCTTATCTTATCTAGTACTCTAGTTGATTTTGTTTTTGTTTATTATTAAGTCCTTATATCTCTATTGCTTCTGCATTGTGCACATGGCTACATCACCCTCACACGACGGCCAGCATGCCCTAATTTAGGTCAGGGTGTGTCACGCTGCCTCCATGCTTAACCTACGACCACCAAAACCCCATCTCAACCTTTATATTCAAAACCCACCACTAGGTATATCACAGTGAATATTAATATTAGTTGCCTCAAAATTTAAATTTCAAACGCAAATTATACAATATGCAACACAATGATTAAAGAGTAAATTCAATATAAATCCAATTTCATGAGCAATCATTAGAAATAGTCCACTTTTTAAAAATAGGTCGAATGATTGTTATCTTTTTGTTTAGTTTGTGATAAAATTGAAAATTTTAAAGAATTTTAAGATCCTAAATCATGAGTTAAATTCCTTCAACCGTGTTGCATTAAGTCTTTTACTCATTTAATATACCTCTAGCATAGATTTTTTTGCCAATAATCTACCTATATCACAGATAAATCATTTTTAGCTACCTATATTATAGATATATTTTGCTTGTAATCTACCTCTTCATAATTATTCAATTATATCTTAAATATGTTTTGCTTGAGAAATTTTGCAGTCTTCTTATGACATAGGTATGTTACAATTGGACTCAATTTAAAAAACAAATTGAATTTCTGGACCTGGAGCTAACTGCCCCATGATTAAACGGGTATTGAATTGAATAAAAAATGGACCATAATTGAATCTAAAATGGACCCAAATTGAAACTACATTAGGAAAGCAATCTCCTAACAAAGAAGAGGGTTAAGAATTTAGATATGGTTTCAAGGAGCTTGCATTTGCTTATGTTATTTCCTCATTTGTCGATTCTCGGCTTGTAAACCTTCCAGTTCTTATTTGTGGTTGGTGAAGGTGGTGGTTGTATCATGGCAATATCCATACCATTTCAGCAACATCTATGACCTTTTTCTCAATGTTGGTGGCTTGACTTGTAGGGTGGAGTTGGTGATTGTACATTGGGTTTGGAGGTGATTGTGCGTTGGGTTTGGAGGTGATGGCCTTATAGAGGTGGTGGTGATTGTTAGTTGATGGAGGCCATACTTCCATGACCTTTTATTGATTTTGGAGAAAAAATATGTCTAGTTAATTTAATAGAAATTTAATTGGGGCTCACAAATATGACATTTTCAATAAGTTGGGTACTTGTTTAGAATTTTTGAAACGGTTGAGACCAATTTAGAATAACACTAAAAGGTTGGGAGATTTTAGGTACTTAATCCTAATTAAAATCATAAATGACACATATTAAGCAAAATTGTATCTTTTTATAAATTTTGAATATTATAAGTTGATCTAAAATAAAATTTACATTTTGAGTTTTTATCACAAAGGGTTCCTGAAATTGACCCTCACCATCAAGGTGGTCCCTGAAATTGAAAATCAATTAATGTAGATCCTGAAAATAAGTGTTGCAAATCAATGTTGTCATTTCGTTACAATTCTGTTAAAAAATCAGTTAAGTGCTGATGTAGCACATAAATGGGCCCCATAAGTCCTTTTTTTTCTCACAAATAGTCTTTGAAATTGACTTACGACATCAAAATGGTTCCTGAAATTGACCCGCGACATCAAAATGGTCCCTGAAATTGAAAATTGATCAATTTAGTCCTGCAAGTAAGTGTCTCAAATCCTGGTGGTCTGGTGATGCAAAGAACGACGAGGTTTGCCTTGAGATAATGAGGTTATAACCAAGGTGCGTCCTTTGTTGGTTGAAAACTATTTCCACACCCCCTCTTAGGTCTTGGTTAAGCCTTGTGCCTTTATGAATCTATGGAAATGATCTCTCTTCGGAGTAGGCCCTACTATAAGAAAAAATAAACCATTGTGCAAAAAGGTATTTATACAATTTTTTTAATTAATTATTAAACCCATATCAGCATATAACAATTTTTTTTTATACAGAATTGTGGCGGAAGGATTATATTGATTTGCGACACCTATTTTCAAGAACTACATTAATTGATTTTTAATTTCAATTTCTTTGTTGTTTATTTATTTATTTTAAACACATTTATTTTTTTAATTAAAAATAAACTTTTTTGTCATCCACATGGCATCATATATTGGAGTGTGGGGCTCATAATGTGCCACGTTAGCACACTAACATAATTTCTAACGGAATTTAAATGGAAGGACGACATTGATTTGCACCATTCATTTTCAGGGACCATATTGATTGATTTTCAAATTCAGGGATCATCTTAACGAACTAGGTTAATTTTAGGGACAATTTGTGATAAAAACTCATACATATATATAATAAATGAAACATTGCAACACAAAAGATTAATTGAATCAATGATGCAATTCAAAAGCGACACAAAATTATACTTCTTCAAAACTTATGTAATTTTGCTCTCCATCACTTCAGTTGAAATCAAAAGTGTTATTGTGTTGATAACATGTTGGAAATAAAGTGTAGATAAGAAGAGAACAAGAGAATAGAAAGAAACAAGAGAGAGATTGGGTGGAGAAATCAAAAGTGTGTATTTTCATTATCATTAAACTTTTTATTTAGAGTATAGATAACTTAGAGGAGAAACCCAATTGTCTCTAATTTACCTCAATGGTCAACAAAGTATTAACTAAACAATTTCGAGCTACATGGGTTTATGGAACCCCATATCGAGCTGAAAAGGAGGATTTTTGGAAGTAGATGATAATTGTCTTCAGTCCTTGTGATTTACCATGGATGTGTAGAGGAGACTTTAATGAAATCTTATGGGAGGATGAAAATTCAAGAGGAAGAGAAGTTAGATTTAATCGTCCCATATGTTTACAAAGTTTTATGAACAAGATTGAATTGATTGATTTGGGTTTTAATGGACCCAAATTCACTTGGAGAGGAACAAGTGGATGACATATTGTGGAAGAAAGAATTGATAGGAGTCTAATTAATGGGAAGTGGTAGGAATGGTGGCCAAATACTACAGTTACACATGGGTTGGTAATGGGATCGGATCATTGCCCACTTATTGTTAATTGTGAACATGAGACTGGTAGAGGTAAATGTTAGTTCAGATTTGAAGCTTTTTGGACGAAAGAAGAAGATTGTAGAGATATTGTTAAGTGTTGGGAAGAGGAGTGTGAAGGTGACTAGTTGTTGAAATGGCAAAAGAAACTCAACCTATGTCGAAGTAGGTTGAAGGAGTGGAGTAGAAGAAAGTTTAGACAAAGAAGGGTATAAATAGAAGAGTTAACACGGCATCTGGGCAACCTTCAAGTAAATTGGAAGGAAAATGTTGATCAAATTCAGGCAATTTCTACATAGCTTAATAGATTATGGGAACAAGAAGAGAGTTATTGGCAGCAGGGATCAAGAATTAAATGGCTGCAAAACGGTGATGCTAATACTTCTTTCTTTCACTAATCCACGGTGCAGAGAACAAGGCAAAACAAGATTGTGAAGATCAAGGATGGTAATGGGCAGTGGGTTGAAAATACAATCAAATAAGAAGAACTGTAAAGGAGCACTACAAGTCTTTGTCTGTCTCAGAAGGGCTGAGGGATTGGGGTACACTTCTAGCTTGCATTGAACAAAAGGTAACAACGGAGATGAACCTCACTCTTACTTGTCCGATAAGTGATAGTGAGGTTGAGGATGCTATGTTTCAAATGGGGGGAATGAAAGTACCTGGGCCTAATGGATTTCAAGGAATATTCTATCAATGCTATTGGGATGTAATATCGTAGAAAGTCAAAGGAATTGTCAATGATTTTATGAATTGGGAGGTTAGCCGTAAAAACTTAAACTCTACACAAATCGTCTTGATCCCCAAAGTTTCGAACCCGGAGATTGTTGCTCAATAAAGACCCATTAGCCTGTGCAACTGTAGACATGTAAATTTCTTTACATGCAAATGATACATCACAAAGCTCCACGTGGCATATGATTCATCACAAATGGACAAGTCATCAATGACATGTGGCACAAATAAAGCAAAGGAAGCTAAAAAACATTCCTAAAATGCGGCAAAGGGGAAGAAATCTCCTTAAAATCAGCAAGGGGCCCAAATTGCTACCAAAACTGGAATGAAAGCTAAAGCATCTTCACAAAACAAGCAAGACTTGAAGATTACTTGCAAAATAGGCAAGAAAGCCTTATAGATTTTGGCCAATCAAGGGAAAGTGGTTGAAAATAAGACATAATACATGCCTAAATTCTCCCATGGATGAATCAAGACACAAATCAAAGCCAAATCCATCCAAATGCAAGCTTTGAGAAGTCTATAAATACAAGGTCATCAGATAAGCATAAAGGTCGACAATTTCTACTTTGAAAGGCCGAAATTCTCACAAAAGGAAAACCTCAGCCAAATCTTTGAAGACTATTACGTTGCTAAAGCTCTCTTCAAAGAACGTACAACCAAAGTCGAAGCTTTCTTTCAACCAAAGCCGAAGCATTCCCTTGAAGAATCAACAAGCACTTGTGCCGATTTCTTCAAGAATTTGTTGCAAGCTTAAAACTTGTAACGACATTTGATTCAAGATCAAGTCACCAAGACCCTTGAATCAACAAAATCCCACATCAACATCACATTTGCCGCAGGTCATACACAAACCTAGAGGTGAAGACTATCCACGCATTGTTTCAAGCTGAAAACTTGAAGCAATAGTTCAATCGTTCGTTCGAGATTAAGTCATCGCGACCCTTGGATCAACAACCTATGCATCTACATCAAATTTGAAGACTAAATTAGAGGAAAGTTGTAAACAGAGATTGTAACCCTACAAATTCATCAATACAAATCTACTTTGTACACGTGTTCTCGTTTCATTCGTTACAGAATTTTCGTGTTTACAAATTTGGCATACCTAGTGGGACTTCTCTGCCTCTCATCTTTAGCTTCAAATCCACAAGAAACGCACATGGCATCAAGAAAGGATCAAGCTGTTCCTACAACCAATGTGAAGAACAAGAACATCCTTGTCGCAAGTGGTGGCACTTTGGGTGTCACAACTTGAAGCAAGGCAAGGGGATCTTTTCTCACCCTATCTATTCTTGTTTGTAAGTGATGTTCTTTCTCTGCTCATTTAAAAGCTGTGGATTTAGATTATGTTAAAGGAATAAAAATTAGCTCAAATAGTCCAAGTATTTTGCATATGTTCTTTGCTGATGAAACTTTGATTTTCCTCCAGGCCAATCAACAAAATTGCAGGAATATTGTTCAGATTTTAAATGCTTATTGTGCTGCTTCGGGCTAGCAGGTTAGCCTCAATAAATCAAGCATTTATTTCAGTGCCAATACCCTAAGAAATGTAATGGAGGAGATGGGTGAAATTCTGGGAATGCCAATTGTAGATAATCCTGAAACTTATCTCGGTTTGCCAACAATTTGGGATAAGTCTAAACGCCAAGTTTTTAGGTATATTAAAGATCGTTTATTGAGGAAAATTCAATGTTGGAAACAAAAGCTTCTGTCACATGTGGGCAAGGAAATGCTTATCAAAGTTGTTGCTCAAGCTGTACTAGTTTACCCAATGAATATTTAAAAATTTCCTGCAAATATTTGCAAGGAATTTGACTCTCTTGTAGCTGGGTTTTGGTGGGCTTAGAATAACGATGACAAAAAGATTCATTGGGTTAGCTGGGATGTCTTAAGCTTGTCGAAACAAGATGGAGGTTTGGGGTTCAGGAATTTACAAGAGCTCAATGTTGCTCTATTGGCTAAACAATGCTAGATAATGGTAATGGAACCAGATTCTTTGTGGGTTAGATTTATGAAAGCAAGAAACTTCCCAAATTCTTCATTTTTGGAAGCTAAAAAAGGAAGCAGAGCTTCATGGGCTTCGGCAAGCTTACTGGAAGGGAGAGAGATTTTATTGAGAGGTGCTCAATGACAGGTGATGAGTGTAATAATATAAGGTTATGGGTGGATAGATGGGTTCCTTACCTGCCAAATGGCCATGGCCACAAGGTTGGATCTTTTCAAAAGACATGTTGCTACCTCACCAATAAGCCCCATTTGCAACGAGAATGGCGAATCTGTGGAGCATATGCTCTTGCTATGCCCATGGGTTGAACTTGTCTGGTTTGGAGGACAACTCAACTACAAGGTGAATAAAAATGAAATTGATACTTTTGGTAATTGGTTGCATTCTTTAATTGAGATTAATATGGGGAACAAGCAGGCTAAAACACGGATAATGTCACAAGTGACGTTCACTTGTTGGAATATTTGGAAAGAGAGATCCAACTAAAAAAAGGAAATGTTGCCATGGTGATTAGAGATTCAAATGACAAGTTTGTTGCTGCTAGGAAATCAAGCATAACGGCTTTAAGAGTTCAAGTTGCAGAGGCAAAGGCAATTTTGGAGGGGTGTAAGCTGGCTAAACATATGGAGTTAGGCAAAGTCATTATTGAATCAGACTCAAAGGAGTTAATTTTAAGCTTATGTAACTCCATATCCATTGGTAGATGGGAGACTTTTCCGGTTCTAAGGAAAATTATGCAAATGAATGAATCTTTCCAGCTTTGTCGTTGGTCCTGGGTCCTTAGATCAACCAACATGGCGGCTGATTGGTTAGCATCTTTCAAGAATTCGGAGATGAACGATTATACATGGGTCAATAAACCTCCATCTTCGATTGTTCATATACTCAACAAAGATGGACTACCTTGCCAGTTTTGCTTCTGTTCGAGTGATTAAGGGTGACATGATGTTGCTGTTTGTGTCGGTTCTTTGATCCCTTTATCACTCTTGTGTTGTTTACCCTCTATTTTTGTTGTCTTGTTGGTCCTCGGTGTGGACTTTCTTATAGTTTTTGACTTTGATCTGGTTATATAAATCCAATTAAAAAAAAAAAAAACCAATTGGTTTCAAAATACTAACAGTCGCATAGTATTTACACTAATGACTCATATTTCTCACATCGAAGTATCAACCATATACTATTCTTTTTCTTTTGTATGAACATATACTCTTTATAGGTTACACTACTGAAATCTAATTAAGGAGGGAAAAAAACATATATTGAACGTATCAATATTCGACCAACAAAAAAGAACATACCAATATTGTAATCAACACATGGATAACGATGGCGGCTGTTGTTCTCTTAAATTATTGTACGATAGAAAGTGGTGGTGGCTAAAGAGTTGATGAAAAAGAGAGACCAGTAGTGACAGTTACTTGATAGGACTTCGCAAAGCTAAAGAACAATAACAGCATATTTGATGGCACACGTAAAAGAAATCAAATCAAAACAACAACAAAAAATTGCATCAACCAATCGTACGAGAATTAGGTGTTTGAAAACGAGACTTAATTCGGACTATTCCAAGGTGCAATTTGATTTGAGGAAATTATAGAAATAATCATTTAATTTTAATTCAATTAGATTAATGATCCCTCATCTAAATATTTATGACTATCGGTTTCTTAACTTATTAAAATATGCAACTATGATCATATTTGTCAACTTCATTAGAACTTCTGTCAAAATGAATTACGTGTTACTCATGTGAGGCTAAATCAAGAGGCAAATATAGAAAACCAAATAAGAAAAATTGTAGAAATCATCTCTCAACTTTAACGCAATTAGAGCAATGGTATCTCAACTTTAACCAAATTATAGTAATGGTCATTCTGACATGACTCAAGTTGACGAAATTGTGATGGAGTTGATGAAAAAGACCATAATCACACGTTTTGATGAGTTATGAACCATCGGTTATAGATTTTTAATTGAGAGATTATTGCTCAAATTGAATTAAAGTCGAAAGACCATTGCTACAACTATCTCTTTTTTTATTTTTTATTTTTTATATATATTTTTTTATTTTAGGTGCCCTCTCATTCACAACTTCCCTCAAAGTGATATAAGCTCTTGATTTGGATTGGAAAGGGTGCCGTATACTTAATAATATTTTTCTGCTTAGTTATCTTTGAATATGATGAATCATTGATGCAATCATGCAAGGGGAAGGAGAGGATGTCGGTATTGAAATATACAAATTTTCATGCTAAGAAGCTATAAACATGCTTTAGAAGCTTGGAACAAGGTGTCTATGTTGAGTTATTACGTACCCGCAGTAGCAAACTCTAAAGAATAAATCATGTCTCAAATAAATCAGTCTTAAATTGTTATTGTGACATTGCATATGTGACAATCCGTCTTTAATTTTACGACTTTATAAATATTAAAAGTGTGAATTGACGAAAATGCCCTAGAGACGAGATTGTTAACTTTTGTTGACCGCCTTTGTGAAATCTCATCCCTGAAATTTCACTATTCATTATGTATCTCATTATTTAAATTCATATTTAATGTTTACGTTATCTTTATTAGTTAATTTTAATTCCATTAACTTGAGGAGTTAAATCGAATGATTATCGGGTTTGAATTTTCATAATTAACCTTTAAAATTCGTTGACCTATCGAGGTCACAAGTAATGTTTTCGAATAGATATCAAAACCACGAACGCATAGGCGAAAGCTGTTTGCGAGTCCGGATTATAACGGTATAGTTACGGACGTTTGAAATCGTTTTACTAAACTATAGGTTTTGAATTAATTAAACTCCCACTATGTGGGAATGAGAACCAATCAGAGGCTTGGTTTCGGCCCAATCAGGTATGTGTTATTGAAGGGACCAATCAAATTAAAAGGGTGATGGACCAATCAAAATTTGAGAAAAGAGGGCAACAACCAATCAGGAAAAAGGGATCCCTCCCCCTCCATTCCCGTCGACCCGTGTACCCACGACTAACTCGATCTAATTTTGGGTTCCTCCTGCCATTTTTTCCATTGAAACACCACATCCTCCACTTGCAATCTCTTCCACAACCTCCCCTCTACCTTTCCCGCTCAAGATTGAAGGGTTTTAGGTCCAAAATCGGGAAAACTTCACCGGAGAACCCGAAGGTGCTCGACGGCAATTCTGCCATTCTGGTGAGTCTCACCACCCACCACCATCCTTAATTAACTCCGCTTGGACCTAGGAATAAGACTCAACCAGTTGTAGGGGCATTGGAACACCGAGGAAGTCGAATTGAAGCTTATCCATTCTAGGGTTTCTGACGGGTGCGAGCCAATTTAGGGCCTTTCCCAGCCAAATTGGACTTCGCCACAGGTATAAAACTTGCTCTACTCATTGAGATCTTCATTTCTGTAAAATTTGAGAATTTTTTGAAATAGTTAAATTTTCTGGCGAGTCGGGGCGGCCGACCGCAGCATGCGGCGGCGCGTGGGCCGAGAGCCCACCTGACCTTCCTAGGTTAATTTGGACGCCCCGATTCCATATTAGACATCCAATTGACGAAATTCCATTGTTTGGTTATATTTCCGTTAAGGGCCGCCACTTGGTTATTATATGATTCGACGATCCGACCATTGGATTGTCACCAAACTTTAATACGTAATAATACATAATATTTAAGGATATTAGGAACTGACGGATTGGGAATTTGATGTACGTATCTTCCCAGATGGATTTTCTAAGTTTGTAAATCTAAATGTCGGCCTCCACTTAATGTTAGCGATTGGCGAAGATTCGACTATTGGATCATTCTGAAACTTTAGGATGTTGTTCTAGAAGCTCATTGAAACTCTTTGGATATTACGGATCGGATATCCGAGGTGCGGATCTTCCGGATCGAGTTACGTAGGGTTGTGGACCCTACCGTTGAGTTTTGACTGACGATTGACTTTTGGTCAATGAGTTACTAAACATTATAGAATGTCATTAGGGATGTATTTTATGTAAGTTACGTGTTCTATCGATAAGAATTATGAGATATGATTTGATATTTGTTCTAGGCGACGATCGTTCGTGACACTTCGATATTCGTGCTAGGGAGTTGTAGCACAAATTTCAGGTGAGTGAGTCTTTTCCTTTTTTTATAATATGTATACACACACACACACACATATACGATTGATAGTTTCGATTTATGCATTTGGAAGAGAATTTCCTACGTACACCTGAATTAGACTAAAGTTATAAGAATTAGAGAAATAACGGAATTTATGAAATATGCTACATCCTACGGGATGCACATGTATGTCCTACGGGATGCACATGTATGCTTATAATCTTTGATGCCATAATTATATCTATGGCTATGAATGTTATTATGTTGATTAGAATATATTGAATCGTTATGTTATTATGTTCACCTTTGCATCGCACGCTCACCTTGGATCCAAGTAGGTGCCAGTCTTGTCGTACAGGTTGCATTAGGCAACTCCGACTCGTAGATGACCGCGAATAGCACCAGTCTTCATGTGATTGTAGCACTAGAGTGTATATTATGATTACACCTAGTCCTATCATACAGGTCACATTAGGCGACTTTGACTATTGTGCTAGCATAGATTGATGAGCATCAATTCAGTCGTACAGGTCGTATTAGGCGACTCCGACTTGTGTACTAGTGTAGATTGATGAGCACCTGATTTTACTTATATTACTGTTGAGATTTTGTGATCTTGGATGTCCTGCCCTTAGTTATGAGATATTGTGCCGTAATGAATCTTGAGATTTTGCAGGCTTCGGTAATTAATTTTTATAGTATACGTAGTAAGTATATTTTGGAAACTATACTTGTTTTATGGCGAGGAGTTACAATGTTTTCATAAAGGTTTTTATAAAACTTTATTTTCAGGCCCCACTCACCCTTGTTTTTCGCCCCTTTAGGTTTTAATAGCCGAGCTTTCTTATCAACGAGGATTCGTGAAAAATCTTAGTAGTGGAGATTACCTTCGATTGTATGATTCTCAATCCACTATACTGTACTTTACTTATGCTCTGACATCACGGGTGAAATGGGTTCATTCCCACTCACAGTGCACTCTTATATCTAGGCACTTTTAGGTTTAAATTTATTCACATTTTCGACTACACTACACTTTATAGCTTCGTCACCTTCTAAGTGTTGGCCAGCACAGGTCGATTCGGAGTCAAAGTGGGCATTCTGAATCGGGGTGTGTCAGTTTGGTATCAGAGTATAAGTTTGGGCAATATTGCATTTATCACACGCGTGAAGTAAGCATTCTCAATTCTTAAGCCTAAATGTTGAATTTTGCCACCTCATTGACTACCAAAAACATGTTAGGTTTTCCTAAATTTTGGGCAGATTAGGCGACTTATTGACATTCAAGAAAATTGTTTTGGCAACTGACCCTAGACTATAAACGACGAACCTCCATGCTAAGGAAAATTTTGTTTTGGAAATGAGTTGTTAGCCTTGCAGCCAGACTAATGTATCGATAGTTGTGTATCACCAGAGAATTACCAATCAATCCATCACTATTTTCCAGCCATCATTACCAAACCTTTCCAAATGGGGAAACCCCAATTAGTTTTGATTCTTTGGCAGTACCTGTTAATATATCACTTATTGGAAATCCTAACGTAAGTTTTTCTTTTCGAAGAAATTTCTAGAAATGTCTCATGTGACAACCTGGTACTAAAGTGGTAGCACTCGACAGGAGGAACATTCGGGGGAACATCACTTTTGGTCCCCGATACCACTAATCCTCTCAAGCACGTTAGTTATAATTTAAAGTCTTCAGGAGGAAGATCGACTTACGTTAAGTCCGTTCTAAAGTGGATTACTGGCAAATTCTTTTTTCCGGCCTTAGGACATTCCAACCAGCATTAGTTCCTAAATTTCCTTTCGATGTTGTACTCGTCATTTCGATGAGTATAGGCTTGTGACAATAAGTTGTTATACCTATAGTTAGTAGAAATCCTCGAAGTAGTAAGTATTTTCTCTAGAATTAATGAAACCACATCACCGGACCAGTTCCTTACCAATCGTCCAAAACCATCCACCTGAGCGGGTTCTAACCTGTAATCAGCCTACAGTGGCATTACTAATTGACAATACCGTCTGATATCCAGGAACTGTTAACCAATATTCAGGAGGTATGATTTCTGATACAGGACACAAGTACTAGTATCTGGGAGTGATACCTTTATGCAAGAACGCCGATTCACAGTTTCAAGATAACGAACAATATAAAAAAAAAAATCGAAAATATCAAATGTGCGTTAATTAGTGGCACGACTAATAGATTGATTTACAGTTTGAATCGAAGAAACTAGACCTTGGAAACTTAGGAGCAAGCCTTTTAGGAGGAAAGTAAATTCATGGTTATGTTAACCAAATTACCTAGTTAGGATACCTGAACATTCTCAACAAGTCATTCTTGTGGTCACATCCACCGACAAACATTAGAATTGGGGAACGAGTTAACTTCCCCTGTAGAAACGATCGAGTATCGAAAAAGTTGTGAAGACCTAGTAGCACATGGCATATTGGAAGGAAGTAGTGTGATACATTTTGAGGAAGTATACCTTTGGCGTAAATCCTTAAACTTTACCTAAGATATCACTAAGTGGAAAAGTAAGGTACACTATTGATCCATTTTCTCATACTACACTAGTTTTCTTGCATCTTTCTTAGCAACTCCTACACCATTTGAAGAAATTAGTTACTAAAGCTTACCGATTAGGGATTTACCTAACCAAACATTTTATCTAGGGAACCTTAAAACCTATCCGCGAAGGTGAAAGAATGAACCATAGGATCGTACCTAGATTTTAGCAACTCAATCGGGTGATGATTAAAAACCATTAACCCCTACTTCAAGTCGATGGTAACTCCAACAAACTTTTGGAACTCAGAATTTTCTCCTAGCTTGTCGAGTTCGACGTGGTCTTACTGATGACTTTCTCTCCTACCCTAGTAACGAGAGTAAATTTCTAAACACCGGCAACCAGTTTTATACCAAAGTCCTCAACTGTCAACTTTGATTAAATTGGTACTTTTCTCGAGATATGTGATTTAAGCAGACGATGTTCTTTTCTTTTTCCAGAAAAGATTGTAGCGGAAGAAAGTTGTAATTCTCACAAGGTGTTGTGAATTTCGAGACAATCTTTGGTCTTGTCGACCTTATTAACAAATTGTTATCGATTTTTCAACTATAGTGTTTTTCCTCACTTATCGACTGAGGACGGTTAATTTAGTTGAGATGTTGAATATGAATAAAGTTTCTGACAACCAAACAGTTGTCTCACCTCACCTATGTTTTATACCTTTCGATGATATTGATCATTTTGAAATCTATGATGATGTATTCTTTAGATGTTTCGGTTGTGTAGAGACAGCATGGCATATTATCGCTTATGTTTCCCAATAGTTAAAACCGTTCGAAATGAATCATCATATACATAACCTAGAGTCAATATTTACCATCTTTACTTCAGAACCGAATGACACTTCTCTGTAGAGAAACGTGATCTTTATCAATCTTAGACCTCGCAAGTACATATCCATTTGAAAAGAATTAGATTTCTGGCAATGGCGATAGAGGAACCAAATCAACATCTACGATTACACAATTGTGTATCATCCCTGTTGTGTAAACGTAATTACTTTTTACCATAGCAAAAGACATTATCTACTCTCGAAATGTTTTCAGCCTGTCCTATTTCATTTTAGTTAGAACTCACGAGCATTGGGTTGATGTTACTTATGAATTATCAAGAAATTGTTCGAGTGGTTATACTCACTTTCTGTATTCGAATGGAGATGGGAAATATCACCACAAGCTCTTGGTACGAGGTATCTTGTACATGTGGATATTATGATGATATTTCAGTGATTATAGATCGACTTAACAAGTCAGCTCACTTTCCACTAGTCCAGAGGGACTACATTTCTGGCCACTTAGTAAAATTTCTCATTCTTGAATTTACCAGAATTTTTTACATTTCGATCAATATCTATTCTGACTATGATTTCATATTCACCTTTTATGTCGAAAGGCATTCCAGTCACTCTTGGGTATGTGTCTACCCTATTGCACTTCGTACTAATTTTGAAGCAAATAGACTGTTTAGTTGAATTGCCCGAACATTTAGATTTTAAATGTGACTATTAATTCCTCAATCAACCAACAAATACTATGATAAGCGAATCTTTACCGTTGGTGATTGAATGTTCCAGAAGCTGCCGTTATAGTAAGATGTCATGCATTAATTTCAATTACCTTGTATTATAGATTTGATGGACTTGTTTGACCCTCAAATTCTTGATTGTTCTTCTTGGCATAGTTTTGCTAAACTCGAGGAAAATTCAATATGAACTTGCTCATTATGGCGTTATGAATTGCATTGTTTGATTATATGGTGTGTGTGTGTGTGTGTGTGTCACTACTATATCTCACCATTACATATGTTTCATTTCCAAGTCTTCGGGAAGCCTTCTTGAAGGCCATGTGTATTAAGCTTTGTCATGTACCACATTTCACCGCTCAGACTAACGATTAGTCTGAAACAAGCTACTCAAACCTTAGTGGACATGTTGCATTTTGTCCGTTCTACAATTAGCATGGTTGTAACACATAGTTATCTTTATTTTAGTTGCTTGTAACTACGGTTACAATTTTTGGTTTTGGGTATGGCATTGTTAAGGCATAGTATGGAAATTTTATGCATAGCACATGATTGACAAAAGAGTATTGTGAATAGGTAGTTGAATGATCGAGATTACAATGTAGCAAATTGTGTGCTATTTGCGTTGTTGCCCAAGAAGGCAGTACGTGAGTGCGATTGAGGCGCTAATTGGATGGTTTATGTGTATTTCTCAATGAGGGGCATGATGGTAATATTGCACAGTCAGGAATTTGTTACTTACTTATCTAGACAACTGTGAGTTGTCGATAATACGGGTTGCAGACTATAATATCGATAACTTATTCGTTTGACTCATTAAGCACAAGGTTCTAAAAAACGCTAGGTGCTAGTCGGACAGTGGACTAGGGCCTAGCGCCTAGGCAGCTTGGCGGACGCCTAGGCAGGCTAGGCAAATTTACTTAAATTTATTATAAATTAATTACATATTAAAAAAAAACATGAAAAAATATGTTATTTAAAAAAAATAGTATATATGATGTTAGAGTTTTAAGTCCATAGTTTGGTGTGGTGATTGTGGTCATAAAAAGAGAGAAACTTTCAAAATATCAAAAATTCTCCCTCTCTAATTGGGATTTCCAAAACAAAACAATCTAATTTTTAAGAATAAAATAATATAAGATATTTTGAATGAATTTTGTATTTGTATTTAATGTTTTTCTTAAACCACGTGGTGACCCTCCACCACAAGCCCTTCACATCATTCAAGGTCCCAATCATATATCAAACATAAAATAGTGTAAAAAAATTAAAAGAAAATTTAATGATAAGAGTAGTGCTGCGTGTAGGTTTGACGCATTGGAAAGCGGAAGGCAATTATTTAGGGGTTTTCATCCGTTTCCTCTTCCTCCTCTCACTTCATCTTCTATTTTGTTTTTGCTATTTATTAGGGGTTTTCAGCCGTTTCCTCTTCCTCATCTCACTTCATCTTCTATTTTTTTTTGCTCTGTAAATTTTCTCCTCATTCGACGTATTCCAAGCTTGCAATCTAAATGTTCTCTTTCTCCCCATACTCCTTCTCTTCAGATCTACAATTTTCTGCTAAAAATACGACGACGAGTGAAAACGAAAGATGCAACGCGCCAACAGCAACTAAAAACCAAAGAGCTAGTATGCCGGAAAAAAAAAATCATCACCTTGCCCACTGCCTAGGTCGCCTAGACCGCCTAGAGAGCATCTAGGCTGGTGCCTAACTCTTACCCGATTTGGCTGGACAATTTGGTTCAAATCGCGGTGGCACTCTAGTGCCTATGCCGATTTTTAGAACATTGGTTAAGTAAGTGAACAATTAGGCCGTTTACGTTAGTTTATTTATTTATTGTTTGGGCTCGACCCAGAGCTACTACATGCTTATTCTCGAAGTACGTGACTCTACAAGTGCGTAGGTGAAATTTTTCTATGTTCAATTTTGACTTCAGTACAACTATTTTAAATTGTACATTATATTATATATGTATTTTGACTATATGTTACTATATGTCTATTTTGACTAGATGTTTCCATAAAGGATTTTATAATGTAGTATTGTATTGGAGGAGAAGGAAAGTTTGAGTTTGGAGACATGAAAGAGGAATCACTGCACTCTGATCGCGACGGAATGACATTCTCTTTTATTCAACCACTCTAACTTGATATCTTCTTTACATATTTATTTCCCTACTGTCTTTTCACTACTTTTGTATAGCAAATGATTTTAAATTTTTGGGACAAAATTTTTTAAGGTGGGTAGATTGTGACAACTCGTCCCTAATTTTACGACTTTATAAATTTTAAAAGTGTGAATTGACAAAAATGCCCTAGAGGCGAAATTGTTGACTTTTGTTGACCACTTTTGTGAAATCCAGTCCCTGGAATTTCACTATTCATTACATATCTCATTATTTAAATTCGTATTTAACGTTTTTGTTATCTTTATTAGTTAATTTTAATTCCATTAATTTAAGCAGTTAAATCGAATGATTATCGGGTTTGAATTTTTGTAATTAACCTTTAAAATTCGTTGACCTTTCAAGGTCACAAGTAATGTTTTCGAATATATCTCAAAACCACAAACGCATAGGAGAAAGTCGTTTGCAGGTCTGGATTATAACGGTATAGTTACAGACGTTTGAAATTGTTTTACTAAACTATAGGTTTTGAATTAATTAAACTCCCACAATGTGGGAATGGGAACCAATCAGAGGCTTAGTTTCAGCCTAATCAGGTATGTGTTGTTGAAGGGACCAATCAAATTAAAAAAGTGATGGACCAATCAAAATTTGAGAAAAGAGGGTAGTAGCCAATTAGGAAAAAGGGATCCCTCCCCCTCCATTCCCGTCGACCTATGTACCCACGAATGACCCGATCTAATTCTGGGTTCCTCTTTGATGTGAAATTTATGTTGACACACAAATTAACCCTCTTTTTATCGATTGTAGTAAGTATGTAAGTAGGGATCGTTCTAGGCCGGGGATTAGGAGGGATTGCTAAATCACTTGAAAACTGACTCAAATACGTAAAAACAAGTTTAAAACACTAAACTAGACTCAAAGAATGCAAAACTAAACTTTAAAACACCAAAACAAACCAAAAGACTCAAACCAGCCCAGAAACACTCAAAACTGCCTTAAAACCACAATCTGGGCAGTTTCTGACACTAAGGTAGAATTTGGACGAAAATTGATTATAACTTGACTCAAGACACTTAAAAACACAAACTAAATTGATTTCTAACTAATATGACTCAACAAAGAAAAGGGGGATTGATTTTGGACGAATTTAACTTTTAAAACAAGAACTTTGAAAACAAACTTGACAAAAACGTTTTTAGGTAAATTAAGATGGTGAAAGGCTAGTTAGAAGGTTCCTTCTCCACACATGAAACATATGCATACGACTCGATTTCCAATTACTCTTTCAATAAACCATGAATGACAATGCCCCAAATTAACTAGATTGACCAATTAATTCTTAGATTTCCCTAGATTCATTGAATTGAATGGGATACGCATTACAACCAAATTATTCTTATCAAGGACCCTAACTATGGAATACGCATGATAGAGACACATATCAAAGATCATTAAGTTCAATGGAAATCATAAGCATTGACGAGGCATTCATAACTATGGGATACGCATGTTACTCTTGCCTAGGATTTACTTAACACAATCGTGACTAGCGACTTTTACTACTTATGAATATAAGTTAATAACGATTAGGTGAAATTGCCTTATACTCTAGCATCAAGTTCATGCATGCAAACTAAGTGTCGACCCTCAATCAACATACATAAACATGTTATCAATCAAATAGATAAGTAAACCACATTCACGATTTATGAAATCATAATTGGAAGAAATCAAGTCATATAAAACATATGATCATGGCTTTGAATTCCCCTCTAACTATAAAGAAATTAGTTCCTCATGTTCGCAAATAAACAAAGATAAATAGATTTAAACATTAAAACAAAGATAGAAAACACCTAGAAACGCTCCAACAATCCAAGCTCCTTGAATGGCATGCACGGCTCCAGATTTCTTCCGTCCTTTCCTTGCAAAACTCACGGCACAAGAGGGGTTTTTAGGTGAATGGTGTAGTGAAAATATGGTAGAGGATGGTGACTAAATGGTGCAGCAAAGGGTGGTATTTATAGGCTGAAATTCGCAGCCCCTATGTAGCAAAGGAAAAGGATTTAAAAGCCTAATTTGTATAGGATAATAACACACAATCCTTGAAGGAAAAGGCTAAGGCTTTTAGAAACCAAGGGGGAAAGGAATAATCAGGTTTCTAGGAGTCCTAGAAAGGTTTGGGGCGTCACTTTTGTAGGAGAAGGGATAAGGCCTTCTAGAAAGGTTATTTTGTGGCTGATTTCTAGAAAAACAAGGGATAAGGTGTGGCACCTTTGTAGGAAAGGATTAGGTCTTCTAGAAATCCCATTTTAAGCATCCTAATCTAGTTAGAAACCCTCCTAAGTGGCTAGAATGTGGATAATTTAGGATTAGGATAAGATAAGATAGGATAAGGTTTGTTTGGATAAGATAAGCTAAGATAAGGTTATGGATGAGGTTTTGGATAAGATCCTTCTCTTGAGTTGATTCTTTGGCTTTAATTCTTCTTCTTCATGTAGGAATACTTGCTTGAGTAGGAAACTTCATTCGTCTAGGAATCCATCTTCAATTAGGACTCCTACATTGATTAGGAATCCTTCTTCATTTAGGAATCCTTCGTTTAAGCCATTTCCTACTTCAACTAGGAAACTTTGTATCTTCAATTCTTCAACTTTGAAACACCTTCCTAGCTTCATCAATTCCTCAAATTCGTCCATCCCTTGTGCTTCATGTGCATGAACTCCATTCTAGCCCAATTTTGCTCCAAAATGCTCCAAATTGCATCCTTTTGCTCACTTTGTCTCTAAAACCTGAAAACACATGAAAATAGCTTAAAAGACTAATTTAACCAAGAAAACACAACATAAATGCATAAGAACTAACTAACTAAGGCGCATAAATATGCTCCTATCAAATTCCCCCACACTTAGCTTTTGCTAGTCCTCGAGCAAAACAAAACGAAACAAAGTAAATAAACGAAACAAAACGAGTAAAACACAACCTAAACCTTCCAACAATCGCCTCAGGGATTTCCAATGCACATGACATGTTAAAAATCATCATTCCCACAGATTTTAGCCATCTTTACGCTTAAGCACATACTTAATCATAGTCACTACTTATTAGTTCACAAATAACCAATTAAAACGATGTTTTGAATGTAGTAACATGCCTTAGAGAATTTGCTCAATTCCTTACTAGATATGCACTCAATTTTCACACAGAATTTCTGACTACACACCCTATACTAGTTATATGTGAGAAGATTGATGTAAATATGAAAACGAATGCTCACATATATGTATGACAAAGGAAGCACTTTCCGGAGTTAACAACATGTTTAAATATGATCTCATGAATGGAATGCTACTACTTAGATGCGAGAACCAGCGACACCATATGCTCATACCAATGTTAAACTCCACAAATTGAAACACATAACACTCAAGATTAAAGTAAAGGGTTGTAACGGGGCTTGGGGTATTGGCTAACAAAGAAGGGTAAAGGATAAACAAACGTTCTTGAAACAATAGTAAGCAAAGCAATGAAATTGACACTTAGAATTCACTTTAGAGTGTAGAAAACAACTTTAAACACAAAGGGGAATACGCATGCATATTTAGGGTCAAATGCAACTTTTTGGACCCTTTCTTCAACAATCAACACTTTTAGAACTCTTTTTCACATCTTTTCAACTCTTTTTTCATACTTTTCACATTTTTTCTTTTTCTTTTTCTTTTTCCACGAATTTCATTTTCTTTTTCTTTTTCATGCCTCATTCAAGACTTTGGCACACCCACAACAAAACTCACTTCCCCCACACTTATTTTCTGCCAATAATGACCAAAAGGAATTCATTTTGAGTCATTTATTACTATGCTTCAAGAACAAAGGTATGGATGGTCCTAATCTAGGCTAGGTAAGGATAATGTGGGTTAACAAACAACATAGGCTAAACAAGGCTCAACGGGGTTAAACCTACAAAAACAAATGCATGGAATGAAGGCTTTTTGGCTATGGTGGTACTACTAAACAACTTCATCTTGAATATGTGTTATGCAATTCAATAACATGTTTTGAATGACATTGGCATGAGTTCTAGTGTTTGGAACTAAATGATGAAACGCCTTCTAAGTAGTAACCAAGCAAAGAATAATGAGATCATGCAACGACTTTAGAAAACAAGAATGCATAGATTTTAACTCTCCAAATAAACATTTAGGCTCAAGTCTCACAAGGTTGTAGCGTTTGTTTGAGTTCCTTCCTTCAAGCATGTTACAAAAACTGATTTTTTTCTTTATGATTACATGTGAAGTCATAAGTTATAACCACAACCAAGCATAAACCAAAGAGTAAATCAAACTTTCATCCATGTTTATAACTCTCTTTAACAATCATGCAATTACAAACCGAATCCTCATCATTGTGTTGGAAGGTACCCTAAGACACAAACAAACACACAAAAACAACTTTAAACCGACTCTTTTTGGGTTTTTTCAAAACTTTTTCTAGTTTTTTTTTTTTGAATTTTCGGATTTTTTTGGTAAAGCCACATAAAAACACATCAAAACTTTCTAAAAACACTTAAAAACAATGAAAAACAACCTTTGAAATGTTAGGTGGTAAAATCCTACGAATTTGACACAAAAACACTTTGTTTACCCTCCCACACTTAAACCAAACATTGTCCTCAATGTTTCAAACATAGACTCACACAAGAACAAGCAAATATCACAACTAGCAAACATGACAAATATGGCAAAGTAAAAGCAATAAAGAGTAGGGTTTAGAAACGCAAATCTGATTATGATGCCGGAGCTTCCTAGGTCCTCTTTATTTGCATGGGTTGCCTCCCAAGAAGCGCTTGCTTTAACGTCTTCCAGCCGGACGATGCTCCATTGAAGGTTTATGGAACCCCACAGCATGGAGGGGTGTTTCCACAACCTGACCTACGAAATACTTCATTCTTTGGGGCCTTGAATGGGATGGGATAATGATCCTTTCTATTTGTCATGTTTTGCTTCTCTAAATCAACACGAACTCTCCAACTACGTTGTCTTCGATTTGGTACCTGCACCATACAAGGTAACAACCTATTAGTTGAAATGGGAATCGAAAATTGAATAGGTGGCTTACCTTTGTACGGCAAAGAAGTGGTAGCACTATGGACAAATGCACAAGGGTTGCACTTGGGCAGATTTGATGATTTCAAGGTTGGGGCCGTGCACTCTTTGTTGTTCACTTCGATTCCTTCCTCGATGGTGGGTTGTGGTACATTCTTGTTGACTAGTGTTGAACATTCCTACCCTATATTATCAATTACATTAATAGCACAACAAGAACGAACATCATTAGTATTCTCAACCGATTCAGAAACCTTAAAGTTAATCATATCACCACCAAAGGCCATAGTTACCGCTCCCTTGGCCACGTCAATCTTGGTTTGAGCTATTTTCATGAAAGGACGTCCAAGTAAGAGTGGTGATGATGGAGATTGTACCGAATTTTCCATGTCAAGCACATAAAAATCTGCAGGAAAAATCAAATGGTCTACCTGCACTAAAACATCCTCCAAAACTCCTTTCGGATATGCATTAGATCGATCGGCTAATTGAATAATAACACCATCATGTTTAAGCTCTCCTAGATTCATCGATGCATAAACAGAATATGGCATGACATTGATTGATGCACCTAAATCTAGCATAGCATGATCAAACCTCGCATTGCCAATAACACAAGGGATAGTGAAACTACCTGGATCTTTGCATTTAGGTGGTAACTTTCTTTGCAACAATGCAGATACATTCTCACTTACGTGTACCACCTCTTTCTCCCGAATCCGATTTCTTGTTGTGCAAAGCTTCTTCAAGAACTTAGCATATTTCGGGATTTGCTTTATTGCATCGAGGAGTGGGATGTTGACATGCACCTTCCTAAACGTCTCCAGAATGTCTTTTTCCTCCTCGTCGTTCTTGGCTTGCATCAACCTGCTAGGAAAGGGCACGTTTAGTGGAATAGAACTTGATTGGGTCGAATTATGACTTACCTTAGGTGTAGGACACGGCAAAGGTGCAATAGGAGGCTGCGGCATTGTTTTCTCCTTCCTTGCCGTGGTTGAGGTTTGGGGTTCTTCCTCAAACAGTAGCTTTTCATCCTCTTTTTGACTTGAATTGGATGCTTGGGGTTCGATTCCAACTTGTTTGCCACTCCTTAATGTAATTGCTTTGGCGGTTTCGAATCCCCCTTTTGGATTTGCAACGGTTGAACTAGGGAGTCTTCCTTGGTCTCGAAACTGTCCTACAAACTCCGCAATTTGCCCAATTTGTTTTTCTAAGTGATCCACCCTTTTAGCTTGGCTTTGCAATGCTGCGGCTTGATTCTCTTGCCCCTGAGACAAAGTGTTAAGTAATTTAAGAATTGCATCATTATCCAAGGACGTACCTGAATTTGTTGGGGCAGAATGTATTTGAGTTTGATTTAGTGCGAATGGCTTTTGATAGAAACCCGGGGGTTGTTGCCGAAATGTGTTTTGTTGTTGGCCTTGTTGGGGTTCCCGCCATTTGAAATTCGGATGATCACGCCAACCGGGATTGTAGGTGTTAGAAAATGGATCATTCCTTTGTTGGTATTGCTGCCCAAAGCCCACGGCATTGAGGGTCTCCCACCCTCCGTTCTCGATCAATTGTGGGCATGTGTCCGTAGGGTGTCCTTGCATGGAACATACGCCACACGCACTTACATTTTGAACTTTTGGCCCTTCCACAACCTGAGAAAGCAAAGTAGTAAGGTTAGCCATTTGGTTTTGAAGTTCGGTTATGGCACTTACCTCGTTCACTTGGTGTTGCCGTGGGGTGCCTCTTTGGCCAACACCTTCGTATTGTTGAGCGTTCAACGCTCGATTAGCAATCAAAGTCTTTGCTGCCGTGGGAGTCTTGTCCACCAAAGCTCCTCCCGCCGAGGCATCTAGCATTTGTCTTTCGATTGGTAGAAGTCCCTCGTAGAAGTATTGTAGAAGAAGCTCCTCCTTCATTTGATGCTGTGGACAAGAAGCAACAAGAGATTTAAAACGTTCATAATATGTAGGAAAAGACTCACCTTCTTCTTGTTGAATTCCACTTATCCTTTTTCGTAGGAGGATGACTCGAGAAGTTGGGAAAAACTTCTCCAAGAAAGCTCGTTTCATGCTCTCCCAAGATGTGACCGTTCCGGGAGCTAATTCGTACAACCAATCTTTCGCCTTTTCCATGAGAGAAAAGGGAAAGGCCTTCATCTTCAATATACTCCCGTCGACATTGATTGGAGTCATGCTTGAACACACCACCTCGAACTCTTTCAAGTGCTTGTTAGGATCCTCCATGGACAACCCATGGTACTTCGGAATATGGTGTAGCAAACTTGACTTTAACTCGAATTCCTCGGTCTTTCCTTGGGCAGCCGCCGGATATTGAATACATAGAGGTGCGGCATTGTCTAATCCCGAAGCCGAGAGCTCCTTGATTGTACGATTGTCTTGTGCCATGACTGTCTCAACTTCACCCACTTTTGCCGTGGGTTCCTCTTCCTCAATCTCAACTTCGGCTTCCGAATTTGAACTTGATTCACTAGGTTCTGGATTCTTCCTCTTTCGTCTCAACTCTCGTTCAAAATCGTCGTCAAAGTTCAAGATGTGTTCACGAACCGGATGAGAGCTCCGAGTCATAAACTAGTACCTAAAAACAAGAAACAAAAACAAAGTAAGAATCTGGACACAAATAAAACAAATTGAAATAAAACAATCCAAGGGATTAGCAACTTTGCTAATCCCCGGCAACGGCGCCAAAATTTGATGTGAAATTTATGTTGACACACAAATTAACCCTCTTTTTATCGATTGTAGTAAGTATGTAAGTAGGGATCGTTCTAGGCCGGGGATTAGGAGGGATTGCTAAATCACTTGAAAACTGACTCAAATACGTAAAAACAAGTTTAAAACACTAAACTAGACTCAAAGAATGCAAAACTAAACTTTAAAACACCAAAACAAACCAAAAGACTCAAACCAGCCCAGAAACACTCAAAACTGCCTTAAAACCACAATCTGGGCAGTTTCTGACACTAAGGTAGAATTTGGACGAAAATTGATTATAACTTGACTCAAGACACTTAAAAACACAAACTAAATTGATTTCTAACTAATATGACTCAACAAAGAAAATGGGGATTGATTTTGGACGAATTTAACTTTTAAAACAAGAACTTTGAAAACAAACTTGACAAAAACGTTTTTAGGTAAATTAAGATGGTGAAAGGCTAGTTAGAAGGTTCCTTCTCCACACATGAAACATATGCATACGACTCGATTTCCAATTACTCTTTCAATAAACCATGAATGACAATGCCCCAAATTAACTAGATTGACCAATTAATTCTTAGATTTCCCTAGATTCATTGAATTGAATGGGATACGCATTACAACCAAATTATTCTTATCAAGGACCCTAACTATGGAATACGCATGATAGAGACACATATCAAAGATCATTAAGTTCAATGGAAATCATAAGCATTGACGAGGCATTCATAACTATGGGATACGCATGTTACTCTTGCCTAGGATTTACTTAACACAATCGTGACTAGCGACTTTTACTACTTATGAATATAAGTTAATAACGATTAGGTGAAATTGCCTTATACTCTAGCATCAAGTTCATGCATGCAAACTAAGTGTCGACCCTCAATCAACATACATAAACATGTTATCAATCAAATAGATAAGTAAACCACATTCACGATTTATGAAATCATAATTGGAAGAAATCAAGTCATATAAAACATATGATCATGGCTTTGAATTCCCCTCTAACTATAAAGAAATTAGTTCCTCATGTTCGCAAATAAACAAAGATAAATAGATTTAAACATTAAAACAAAGATAGAAAACACCTAGAAACGCTCCAACAATCCAAGCTCCTTGAATGGCATGCACGGCTCTAGATTTCTTCCGTCCTTTCCTTGCAAAACTCACGGCACAAGAGGGGTTTTTAGGTGAATGGTGTAGTGAAAATATGGTAGAGGATGGTGACTAAATGGTGCAGCAAAGGGTGGTATTTATAGGCTGAAATTCGCAGCCCCTATGTAGCAAAGAAAAAGGATTTAAAAGCCTAATTTGTATAGGATAATAACACACAATCCTTGAAGGAAAAGGCTAAGGCTTTTAGAAACCAAGGGGGAAAGGAATAATCAGGTTTCTAGGAGTCCTAGAAAGGTTTGGGGCGTCACTTTTGTAGGAGAAGGGATAAGGCCTTCTAGAAAGGTTATTTTGTGGCTGATTTCTAGAAAAACAAGGGATAAGGTGTGGCACCTTTGTAGGAAAGGATTAGGTCTTCTAGAAATCCCATTTTAAGCATCCTAATCTAGTTAGAAACCCTCCTAAGTGGCTAGAATGTGGATAATTTAGGATTAGGATAAGATAAGATAGGATAAGGTTTGTTTGGATAAGATAAGCTAAGATAAGGTTATGGATGAGGTTTTGGATAAGATCCTTCTCTTGAGTTGATTCTTTGGCTTTAATTCTTCTTCTTCATGTAGGAATACTTGCTTGAGTAGGAAACTTCATTCGTCTAGGAATCCATCTTCAATTAGGACTCCTACATTGATTAGGAATCCTTCTTAATTTAGGAATCCTTCGTTTAAGCCATTTCCTACTTCAACTAGGAAACTTTGTATCTTCAATTCTTCAACTTTGAAACACCTTCCTAGCTTCATCAATTCCTCAAATTCGTCCATCCCTTGTGCTTCATGTGCATGAACTCCATTCTAGCCCAATTTTGCTCCAAATTGCATCCTTTTGCTCACTTTGTCTCTAAAACCTGAAAACACATGAAAATAGCTTAAAAGACTAATTTAACCAAGAAAACACAACATAAATGCATAAGAACTAACTAACTAAGGCGCATAAATATGCTCCTATCAAATTCCCCCACACTTAGCTTTTGCTAGTCCTCGAGCAAAACAAAACGAAACAAAGTAAATAAACGAAACAAAACGAGTAAAACACAACCTAAACCTTCCAACAATCGCCTCAGGGATTTCCAATGCACATGACATGTTAAAAATCATCATTCCCACAGATTTTAGCCATCTTTACGCTTAAGCACATACTTAATCATAGTCACTACTTATTAGTTCACAAATAACCAATTAAAACGATGTTTTGAATGTAGTAACATGCCTTAGAGAATTTGCTCAATTCCTTACTAGATATGCACTCAATTTTCACACAGAATTTCTGACTACACACCCTATACTAGTTATATGTGAGAAGATTGATGTAAATATGAAAACGAATGCTCACATATATGTATGACAAAGGAAGCACTTTCCGGAGTTAACAACATGTTTAAATATGATCTCATGAATGGAATGCTACTACTTAGATGCGAGAACCAGCGACACCATATGCTCATACCAATGTTAAACTCCACAAATTGAAACACATAACACTCAAGATTAAAGTAAAGGGTTGTAACGGGGCTTGGGGTATTAGCTAACAAAGAAGGGTAAAGGATAAACAAACGTTCTTAAAACAATAGTAAGCAAAGCAAAGCAATAGTAAGCAAAGCAATGGTAAAGGGTTGTAACGGGGCTTGGGGTATTGGCTATTACTGTTGAGATTTTGTGATTTTGGATGTCCTGCCTTTAGTTACGAGATATTGTGCCGAAATGAATTCTTGAGATTTTGCAGGCTACGGTATGTAATTTTTATAGTATACGTAGTAAGTATATTTTGGAAACTATACTTATTTTACGGCGAGGGGTTACAATGTTTTCAGAAAGGTTTTTATAAAACTTTATTTTTAGACCCACTCACCCTTATTTTTCGTCCCTCCAGGTTTTAATAGTTGAGTTTTCTTATCGACGAGGATTCGTGGCAAATCTTGGTATTGGAGATTACCTTCGATAGTATAATTCTCAATCCACTCTACTGTACTTTACTTATGTTCTGACATCACGTGTAAAATTGGTTCATTCTCGCTCACAGCGCACTCTTATATTTAGGCACTTGTAGGTTTAAATTTATTCACATTTTCCACTACACTACACTTTATGGCCAACCCAGCTCGATTCAAAATCCAAGTGGGCATTCCATGTCAAGGTGTGTCAGCATAATTTTGAACTTATTAACAATTATTACTATGCAAGTTAATTTATTAAGACGAGACCTAAAGATATTGTAACTTATTGCAATATGGAATTTATTTCATGCAACAAAATATGTTTCTAAAGTACGTTTGACGGCTAAAGCTGAAAATGTTAATGGGTTAGAAAATCACATGGAATTAGATTATAAAAGGGTTTTCACACAACCATAAGTGTTCCCGAAAAATGTTTGACAAACATTAAGTTTCGTATTTATGGGTTTAAAAAGTACATAAAATTAGGTTAGAAAGGACTTTGAGTATAGTTAAATGTGCATGTGTTCTTCTCTCAAGAAGCACTAGTTCAAGACTTCAAGTGATATGTGCTTCATATGAAAGCACTTTCATGTTTACCAACAAAACTACTTTGTAAAATAAGCATTCCAAATGGAAATCTTTACAATGTAAAAATCAATTAAGTCCAAGAATTTCGTCTATATTATCTCTCTTGTCAGCTATACGTGAGTTAAAATTTGCTAGTCTACAACATGTTCTTTGCATTACAAAACAATAATTTAGTGCTAAATGTAAAAATTTAATTTTTACATTGACATAATCAAGGTCTAAAATATCGATATTATCCCGATATTTCCATCGAAATTTCCGTGTTTTTGGACTACCGATATTTCCGATATCATCGATATTTTAGACCTTGATAGGAACTCTATGTGGTACTAAGTCACTCATGTATCTTACCATGCAATGTATAAAGTGTAAAATATTGTACTAATTCAATATATATAAATGATTATGGTGTGTTTAAACTTCTTTCATGAATTACTACATATTTTCTACACTCATAATGTTTGCCAGCTCGCTATATAATCAACTTAAATCAGTTAAATTCATCATGCAATGCATTTCCTTCCAATTTTTGTGATAAACTAATAGATAATTGACTAAATAAACATCCTGCAAAGTTTCAATAAAAATTACCAAGTTTTTCTTACAATTTTCGTGGTTTTTATTCAATTTTTATTGATATCAATAATATCCCGATATTTCCATTGAAATTTTCGTGTTTTTGGACTACCGATATTTTCGATATCATCGATATTTTAGACCTTGAACATAATTGACTTTATAATTAACATCCAATATATGAAATTTCTCTCATGAGTCACTGTCCTTGTCACATCATCATTTTCTGTTGTCACTACCCCATTTGTCATCGAAGTTGAGATTTCATTTTCAAGGATTCTATTACGCTGTTGGGCATGTATGTAAGCAATGCTCATTAGGGGTGGGCAGGGGCCGGGCCGGGCCCAAATTTGAAGGGACCGGACCGGACCCGTTTTAAAATGAAACGGAACGGGGCGGGCCGAGTATAGTGTTTCTGATTATTGGAACCGGCTTTAACCCGAACTGTTTGAAACGGGTCGGTTCCAATTCGGGTACACGAGGCCATTTGCTACATTTATTTTTTCAAAACCGGATTAATAATTTATTATCATCCATTACTTAGTCAAACGAAAATTCCGGTCAAGTTCATCCATAAAAACTTAATTCAAATTATGCAGCAAATTTGGGGAATCAAAGAACGAAAATCTGGAAAGTTTAAATCTAATTCCTTTTAACAATAACAATTTCTTTAAATGCCCAAGTTTGTTGCCTAATTGAGAATTTTCTTGGTCTCAGATTCTTCTCTCTCTTGACAGAAAAGTTATAGAAGAAATCATCAATTCTAGAACGAATAGAAAGAATTAAGAACCCTAAATTCCTAAATAAGAAAGAATTAAGAACCCTAAATTCCTAAATAAGAAAGAATTAAGAAACCCTAAAATTCGAATTGCTATTGAAGCTCCGAAATTGAACAAACTAAAAACCTTAAATTCCCAAATCACAAAGAAACCCACATAATTCAACAACCTTAATTCATAAATTACCTTGGGATTTACAGGAAGATGGTAAGGTGATGCCGTGTGGTTGCAGCAATCTGTGATGTCGACACAATCGAATTCGAATCGACTCAGTGATTGTCAAGAACGAAAAATGATAAACATAGGTGAAGGGACAACAAGAAACGAGTCGAATGAGTCGAGTCGAGGCTTGAGGGTGGGAGAGACTAGAGAGAACGAGAAACTTAGTGCAGTCTAAGGAGTGGGAGTGGGGGAGGGACTGAAATTCTGAAAGTCTAAAACCATTAGGCCCTGTTTGGCAGATCGGATAGAGGATCGGATAGGACTAATTATACGGACGCGGGTGTTTGGCGTTCACTCGTACTAAATAAGCGCCGGATTAAATTAACCGGTGTGCTTATTTAGCACGATATACACCGGACTAATAAAACCAACAAAAGGCCGGGATTATTAGTCGGCCCTCTCTCTCTCGCCTGCTCTCGGCCCTCTCTCTCTCTCTCTCTAGGCGTCGTCGTCCTCCCCCCCCGTCACCTTCTCTCACCATCGTTGTCCTCCCCGTCGCCGTCGTCGTCCTCCCCTGCAATTGAATCTTGCAAAGAAGCATGCACTCTTTTGGCCGGCATGGTGTCTGGGAAACCTCTCTTCTCAAAACGCCAACAAACTACTCTCCTTCTCTCTGTCAAACCGCCGCCAGTCCATTCCACTTGCGATGCTGCAGTGCAGGAGGTAACATTGTCAACAAATCGTTAGTTTGTTTCGTTTGTTGCATCTTGATTTGGGTTGATGTGGATCTGATGACTCATGGTTACTCATCAGATGTGCAGGCAGGCGGGGAAGAAGAAGGGAGAGAGAGGGAGGGCGTTTGAGGGGTGCGGCGGAGAGAACGGGGAAGAAGAATGGATGGTTTCAGATTTTATTTTTATTTTTATAAGTTTAATTTAATTTTAAATTTGATTTAGCCTATCCGGTATAAAACCAAACACAGTATAAATAATACGGTTATTAGTCCGATACTGCACCAAACGCCCGACTAATTTAGTCAGTACTATCCGGTGGCTATTTATCCTATCCGACAGAAATAGTCAGTACAGTCCGAACTGCCAAACGAGGCCTTAGAAACCAAAAACCTTATGTTAAACGGGCTGGTCCAAGGGTCCGTGGTTCTCAAGTTATGGACCCGCACTGCCCCGTAAGTACCCTCGCCCCGCCCCATTTTGTCTTTACTAATTTTGGCCTCGCCCCGAACCTACCCCGAACCGACAATACGCGCCCCTACCTGCGAGTCCAGGACCCGTTTGCCCACCCATAATGCTCATCTCTTGTTTCACGCATCAAACCATACCCAATGCTTGAAAAAACACAAAACTTTCAAGTTTCCAACAAAGAAATGCTAAGGGGACTTTATCAAAAGTGAAACTCTAATAATTTTTGTACAATTATCAGAGAGATGGCCACATAACTACTTTAAAAAACATTGATATTGTCTCCACCTTGATGGTAACTAATATTGTCTCCACCTTGATAATTACCATCTACACAATTCATCAGGTGTGAGGTTTTATCATAAAAAACCTCAGTATTAAATGGAATCAGATTAAGGATATTTAAACTCTTATTTTCCCAGAAATACAATCGGTGTGGGATATTTCAACAAATCTCTTCACGTGGGACCTAATTAGTGGGTCAAACGTGGGATCCACATATCAACAACCACGTAGAGCCAAGGAGACTCACTCTACATGCAAGGCCAAGAGAACCCACCCATCACGTGGTAGTATGGGTCCGCTTCCTGACTCTGATATCATGTAGAATTATCAACAACATCGATATTGTCCTTAACTTAGTAATTATCACATGTACAATCCGTTATGTGTGAGATTTTATCACAAAATGAGTCGATATTAATTAGAATGAGGTTAGAATATTTAAATTCTTATTTTCTAAAAAATATAGTATATTTTTAATATTTTTTACATCATATTTTATAATGTTATCATAAAATTTAATATTAAACTATGAAATATTAAAAAATCTATAAAAACACTCATTTTGAAGTAGTCTCTCCAACCTTTCTCTTCCAAGTTCCAACTAAAACCCAATGAACGCAAAACACATACGTTTCGAGAAACGATTTACGGAGGAAATCGAATTAATTTTCCTGTAAAAAATTTTGGTTCAAAACGGATTTATATTACTATTTATTTTTGACTTATTATTTTTATAAAAAAATAATATAAAATATTAACGTAATTTAACCGTGATCATATAAAATATGAGAATATGAAAAGGTACAGGAAGTAGGAGGACAGATAATCTTTGTCCAACCAAGAATAAGGTGGAGCTAGCCCAAGGTCATTTCAAAAACGTGTGCAAAATATTTTGTATGCAGTCACGTCAGGTCAAGGCATCTCTGACGTGGGGAGACAATCGTACAAACCCTAAAAAGCCTAATCCAACGGAGGCATGGCAGCTCTACACACAACAGTCGAGAAAAATCAAGAAAACAAATAAATATCTACTTTGATCTGTTTAAGCAAACTTGTTCTGTGGTTCCTCTTTTCATTGTGATTAGACATGACAAACAAGTCGTGTATGTCATTTATGTATTATATATACTATTTAAACGAGTCTTGTTGTATTAAATTCTATAAGAAAAATAGGGGTTGCCCTACGAAACTTGGCTTGACGAAAACAAATTGGCTAGGTAACAAACATTTACCCGACGAAAAGGCAAGTTCGTAGGGCGAATTTGGTCACAGTAAGGGTTTTCTGCAAAACTCTAGGAGACAGAAAATTTTGGTACTGCAAGACGTAATCCCTCGGTCAGGGTTTTATGGGCCAAGAAAAAAATTGGCATGAAATACATTAAGGGATGAATACATAGTTCGTCGGCTAAGTACACTTTGCCTGGCCAGTGCTTCTCCACGCTTCTCTCTCGCTCTTTCTTTATGTCCTCTATCTCTTCCTTTCCTTCTTAATTGAAGATTAGTTTATTTTTAGACTTATTATATTAACACTTCACATAGTGTTTAATACACCTCACATATTTAATATACCCACATTTATTTTTTTACTTAAAATAATCTTAATCCACCTCACTTATTTTTCCATAATACGTTCACACTATACACTCTCAACATACACCTTATTTTCTACTTACACCCTACATTTTCTACATAAACTTTGTTGGATTTGGCATTTAATCAACATGCCTAAACTAAAAAGGATTAGTATATCTTGGACGCAATATATTTTGATTTGTATTTCCTCGTTGGTTTGGGATTTGGTTTTAGCATAGGATTTGGTTTCCTATATTCTAGGGACTTTGTGTAAACCTATGACGTATATTAGTATAAATAGATGGATGTGGGATAGAGTTTTGTGTATGAAAGTTGTGAGAGGCATAAGTTTGTATACTTGAGAGCACTTTGTGTTTGTGAGTTCTCTTGTATTCGCTGGTAATCAATAAAGCTTATGTTGTTAGAGAGGTACTCCTATATTGGAGGAACTCTGAAATCGTTGTGTTTTGTTTATTGCTTGATTGGTTTTTGGTTTAGTTTACAACAAGTGGTATCAAGAGCTTAGGTTCTTATGTGGGTTGTGTCTATCAAGTAATGACGAAGATTGGTGATTCTACCAGTGGTGATGATGTTGAAGAAAAGTCTGGCACTAGTGGAACCAAGACGACGATTCAGAGTGCTAGGGTTGAAATTGAGAAGTTTGATGGAACAAACAACTTTGCTATATGACAATGTGAGGTTCGAGATGTCCTGATACAACAACATTTGGTTGTTGTGTTAGGAGACATGCCATTTTCGATGAAAAAAAGAGAATGGGAAAGATTGAATGCTCATGCATGTTTTACGATTCGGCTATGGTTGGGAAAGCAACAGAAGTATGATGTGATGAACATAACTTCTGCGAAGGAGTTGTGGGCTGTATTGGAGACAAAATATATGAAGAAGAGTGCAGAAAATCAACTGCATCTCAAGAGCAAGTTGTACAGGTTCTCGTACAAAGAGGGCACAAAGATTGTTGCCCATCTAGAAGAGTTTAACAAGCTTCTAGATGAACTGACAAATCTTGAAGAGATAATCAAAGATGAAGACAAGGCCTTGATCCTGATGAACTCATTGCCTAAATCTTATGAGCCTTTCGTGACTACTTGGATTTATGGCAGGGAGACAATTAAGTATGATGAAATCTCAAGTGCTCTTATGAATCATGAGGTGAGACACCTTGACAGGCAAGAAAGAAATAACTCTGAAGCTTTGATGGTGAGAGGTTGATCGAAAGAAAAGAACGGTTCGTACAGGAAAAATAATAGGTCTTGTACTAGAGGAGTCTCAAAGAATAGGAAGTTCTTGGACAAAGATGAGTGTGCTTTTTGTCATGAAAAAGAACACTGGAAGAATGAATGCCCTAAAATCAAAGAAAAGACTAGAAAGAAGAAGGATGACTCAGAAGCAAATATGGTTGAAGTCGAACATGAGGAATTTGTCTATGCCTTAACTGTATTGAGCATTGTGGATTATATGAAAGAGTGGGTGCTCAATACAGGTTGTACCCATCACATAACTTCTCAACGGCATTGGTTTTCAAGCTTCAAAGTTATGAATGAAACTGTGCATATAGAAGATGATAACCCATGTACAACTCAAGGAATTAGAAGTATCAGGATCAAGCATCATGATGGTGTGATTCGAGAATTGCATGGTGTAAGGTACGTCCCAAATCTGAAGAAAATTATGATCTCACTAGGCACTCTTGAGTCACAAGGCTACAAGTTTTACTCTGATAACAACATGCTTAAAGTTGCTAAAGGAGCACTTGTCATAATGAAAGGGCCTCAGAATAGCTTACTTTATATGCTACAAGGAAAAAATTTGAAAAATGGAGTGGCTATGGTAGGTGATGAAGTGCAAAGTGATAAAAGTGACTTGTCTGCATTATGGCATATGAGGTTGGGACATGTAGGAGAAAAAGCATTGCAAGGATTGATCAAGCAAAGGTGTTTAAAAGGAGAAAAAAATGGAGATACAGAGTTCTATGAGCATTGCGTTCTTAGCAAACAAACAAAGGTGAAATTTGGCTCAATTGTTAATCAAACGAAAAGGATTTTGGACTATGTTCACTCTGATGTTTGGGGGCCTGCAAAGAATGCTTCTTTAAGTGGAAAAAGATGGTTTGTATCTTTTATTGATGACTACTCTCACAGATCATGGATATATATGATAAAACGAAAAGACGAGGTTCTTGGCATTAAATCAACATGCCTAAACTAAAAAGGATTAGGATATCTTGGACGCAAGATATTTGGATTTGTGTTTCCTAGTTGGTTTGAGATTTGGTTTCCTATATTCTAGGGACTTTGTGTAAACGTATGACATCTATTAGTATAAATAGATGGATGTGGGATAGAGTTTTGTATGTGAAAGTTGTGAGAGGCATAAGTTTGTGTACTTGAGAGCACTTTGTGTTTGTGAGTTCTCTTGTATTCGTTGGTAATCAATAAGGCTTCCGTTATTAGAGAGGTACTCTTATATTGGAGAAACTCTAAAATCGTTGTGTTTTGTTTATTACTTGATTGGTTTTTGGTTTAGTTTACAATAAAATCTACCATATACACTTACACTCCACATTCTTCACAACTTAGGTGCAAATGAAGGGGGAAGATCATGAAAGTATCCAACCCCTATTCATTTTAAGTAAAGAATAAACATGGAATTATAAAAAAAAAACATGGAAGTATCCTACTTGTTCTAAAGATCATGTGCCTAGAAAATGATGTGTGTGCCTGCAAGAGAGATATATGGAGATATCCAGAAGAGATGTCTAGCTCTTGGGTGCTAAACAATTCCTGTATGTATTTTTTATGCATTTTAAATCATATATAAAATAAAAAGGGAATTTTAACGAAAAGCTCCCGGTACTGTTCACTTTAACGAAAAACCACATTTTTACACTGAAAAGTCAATCCTGGTACTATTCATTTTACTCTTTATTTTGTCCTTATCGTTAAAACTCAAAGTTTTCAAGCCATTTTTACTAGTTTTCCTAATAAAAAACTCATGAGTAAAAAAGGGGAAAAAAGTACAAAATTTTGTCTTATCTAAGATATGCCAATTTCGTAGATCCACAAAAACAAAAACCCACGAATCTGATCTTACTTTAAATTCTCTCTATCAAAAGACTTATCTCTCACTTTGTGTAGGGAACAATAAAAATAATAAAGTCTTATATTCTCATTTGAAGATTTCAAACATCAATTTTTTATTCCATTCATCAATAAGTTTTCTCAATCAATCTATTTGCAGTTTAATTGGTTAGGATTTTGCTCTACAATGGAGGGAGGGTAACATGAGTTTTGAGAATTAAAGAAGATAAATAATACGTTAAAAGTAATTTAGGGTGTATTTAGAATTTTTTTTTCTTTTTGAAAACCTTATAAGGTCGAAATTGTCATTGCATAGTAAAATATATAAGTAATTTAATATTAAACTTTAATGTGAGGTGCATTCATCGTTATGTGGGGTGCTAATAAAAGAGGCATTTTATTTGTTGATTAATTTTGACTTCGAGCCAAAGAAAGAAAAACTTGAAAAAGTAATAGCATGGAAAATGTTACCTTCCCCCTATGTGACCTCAAAGAACCTCAATCAAGAATTCATAATAATCAAGAATTTTCGTAAACACAAAATAAGTGAATCAACCATATTCTAAGTGTTAACAAAAACCTTTCAATCATCTCTATGAAGAGTATTGTCACATCCCGGCCCGGGCCCCCACCACATTCCGGGCTCAACTCTATCGTAGCACGATATTGTCTGCTTTGAGCCCCAACCACGCCCTCACAAACACGAGAACTTCCCAGTGGGTCACCCATCATGGGATTGCTCTCGCGCGAACTCACTTAACTTTGAAGTTCCGATGGAACCTGAAGCCAGTAACCTCCCAAAAAGGCCTCATGCTAGGTAGAGATAAGAATATACATATAAAACTTACAGGTTCCTCACTCCTCGACGATGTGATATGTTACAAGTATTGTGTGTATAACCATGCCAATAAAATTTCAAGCTTCTTAAAATCATGATATGCAAACAAATGACCTTCTCACGGGGCATACACTCACTCACACATATTTATGTGTTAATGTGTTTCACTCAAATTATCTCATGACGCCATATGCTTGCTTGTCCATCTAACTCAGTATCAATTTCAAGTAATTCCTTGGAACAAAAGGTCTTTAGTTGGGTTATAATGGAGTTACGGGTGATAGGCTAAAAAGAAAGGATATGAGAGGCCTTCCCATGAGTAGCACAACAATAATCACTTCGACAAAGCATCAAACATTCATTACTCTTTTCAATGTTCTACCAATTTTTTTTTAAGGAAAACTAATGAAAAAGACTTGAAAACTTTGAGTTTTAACGATAAGGACAAAATAAAGGGTTAAGTGAATAGTACCAGTTTTGACATTTTAGTGTAAAAATATGATTTTTCGTTAAAGTGAATAGTAATACGAGCATTTCGTTAAAACCCATATATAAAATCAGAACACACTTAGCAGAATGGGTATTTCTCTTATATCTATCATTCACATGGAATTAAGAATTTGACATTAAAAATCCATGTGTCCCTTATTCCAAATTGTATACTTGCAGATCCAAACTTCGCAAATGTAATAATATTCAGCACTGAAATTATACATCTGACATAACGCAGTTTCCATATCTTCTCTTTATTCAATTTTTTTTTTTTAATGAAAATCCCTAACTAAGGTAATGATAATTCGATCCCAATAACAAAAGTTACGCAGCCGTGATGTGCTGTCTGACATTAAATTGACCATATGACCTAATCTGGAGACGACGGCACAAGCTAACTTAATAACGAAGCCATAGCAAGATATTTATGATGTGTAAGAATTTGAACCAAATGTTCATTAAATATACATCCAAAGCTGCTACAAGAAAAGTACTTATCATCCTTCCCACTTGGGAACACAAATTATCTCGGGTTTAGCCCTGTTATTATCACATCACATCAGAGCAGCTACAAGTTTCACACAACAGTAAATACAACAGTGCAATGCTATGCATAATCAAAAGCACGATCATGCCAATATTATTACAAGTTACAACTAAGATAAAACTGTAGTAAATGAGCCATCACCCAAATTCCAAAGGATGAAAGCCTCACTGCCAAGCCCACTCATCCCCATCGATGTTCTCCTTATTCTCGCTACGTCCTGAAAGGGTCGATAAAACAAAACATGAGTGGACCAGTTTTATCACAATTATAAAATCATTGTTAAACATAATAACCCCTATTTTGAAAACATAAATAATGAAAAACTATATAATACAATACTAACATAATAGTAAAAATCTCATTCATCAATCTCATCGAAAAACAATCAAGTCCAAAATCATACCTTCCATCAACCAATCATGCTAGCATTCATTAACATAAGTACAACAAGCAAGAAATATACTAGCATCAATTAGTTAATCACAATATCGGTAATGATCATCAACCATTGAATCAACTTGGACAAATATAACCTGCAAATAAATCTATATCCGAAGATAGCTATATGCTATATGACATATCACATAATGACCATGTGGTGAAAATAGATCATTGATGATCTAAAGATATCATCAACTATCATCTAATATCCATCTACATATTAAGCATATATATATATATATATATATATATATATAATGTAGAAACGTTTTAGTTTTTCGAAGGGGTCCACTCACAACTAAGCAGAGCGTCTTTCGTAAATAGGCTCATTGCCCGAATCCTTCCGATCTTCTAACAATCATGTGATAATCAATATAAGCTACATAAGCTCAAAACATCAATTTAATAGAACATTGTCCAATTCTACCATTTAGGCTTCGAATTTGCACAAACGGAGGGCACCACGTGATTTAGAACATCGAAAAACCTAGGGATAGGTCTCGGGTATGTCACGCACTGTCGTGGACCGTCGTCGTCGGTGAATGCGCTGTCGTACTAGCTGCCACTGTTTGATGAGTTGACGTGGCACTCACCGTCATCGGTGCCATGTGCCGGTGCGGTTAAGGTTTTAAAACAGTTAATGGAATATACCTCTGCCGTTGGAAGATTCCATTAAACTAACGGAATCTTAGTCTTTGCCATCAAAGTTAACGGTGATCATCGCTGGTCACCATCGTCGGTCGCCGGAGCTTCGTCGAAATCTGCAACGCGAACCCAGAACATGATTTAGGGCCTCTCGATCACGATTTCAACGTATTCCAACGTGAAAAATACCATTTGATGTCCCAAAAAGGGTCTAGAATCTTACCCAAACTCGATTTAGGAGGATGAAAGGTCAAATCCACCTTGGATTAGACGGGTGGGACTCGGCAAGGTTCGCTGGATTCTAGAAATGAAGAACAAAGAGCATGCTTGTTAAACCATAGCGATTTCCCAACAAATTTTCACATGCAAAGAGGTATTTCAGTACTTGGAAAGGAGTTAAACTGAGCTCGAGATCCATAACCCACAAACTAGTCGGAGTTTGCACGGAGAAGGTGATTAGAATTTAGGGAAAAGTGTATAGCAAATGCAGGGGGTTAAATCTCTGGTTTCGAACTGGAAAACACCACAAATCTTGTCCCAAGCAACATTAAAACATAATGAAAGAAGATTTGCATAGAGAACTTCACCTGTGTTCGAGTTTCGGAGCTTGAAGCTCTCGACTTCAATGGTGGTCTGTGAAGCATGGATACGGATACGGATACGGTGATACGATACGACATGACACGGCGATACGAAAAATCTCTAAAAATTAAGATAAGATACGCTATGGATACGGCAAATAAAAATGTATATAGCAACAAAAATATACATTTTAAAACATAATTCATCATTCAAATTCAAGTACATTTGAGTTGTTAGAGAAGGAAAGTTCAAAATCTAATCCTCTTTATACAGTAGAAGAAGTATGAGAGTCGTATTCACCGTTTTAATTAGAGGGAAGCTCTTTGTATTTAGCAACTTTCAATTATAGATGTCTCCTATTAATTTTCTCCTCATCATTACCTTTTTTTGAAAGTGTAAATGTATTTTAAAAGCAAGATAGGTGTATCCTAAATGTAGGATACGCATACCCATTATGTCAAATTCGTGTCCATCAACCAGGATACGTGTCGGATGAGTATCCGAGAGTATCGGGCAAGTATCGTATCCAATCAAGTATCGGATACGGGATACGGGACCAAACAGAAGTATCCGTGCATCATAGATGGTGGTTTACACCATGATGGTCCGATGATGCAGGCAAGAACATCTTCAGGTTCCTCCCATCTTAGAGATCAAGATTTCAAGGTTTTTGGGTTTGATTTGTTTCAGTTTGAAGAAAGGAAAGGGATGAGAGCTCACAGAGCTCTAGAGAAAGAGAGTTGCGAAAGTTAGAGAGTGTTCAGAAAAATGAAAAGGTTGGGAGAGATAGAGGGTGGGCCGGATGTGGGTTAAGGCCCACTTAAAAACTTCAAGTGAAATTACCTAATTGCCCCCCAAAGTTGTAAAATTATCAATTTGGTCCTCGTGGTCTTGATTCCAAATTCGATTTTGACATACAACTTACGTACAAAGACAAGATTATAAAACTTAAGAAAGTAGCAAAATATAATTCTCAAGTCGAGGCTCGATAAATTAATTAAGACACCCACTCAGGGGTAAAATAGTCATTACACATGTCTCAGGAATTAAATGTAATATTTTTAGGTACGAGTTGTAACAAGTAACAAATAGCCAACAAATCTACGAAGCTCCAATAGCACAATCTCTCTAACACTTTCTCAAAACAATAAGGATGGATATATCTGTAAGGGCTCAACTCCAATAATGGAGCATGGTAAGGAGATATGGCTAACAATGGAAAGGCTTAATTTAATGGGGTTTCTAGGATAAAATTATCATATGAGGTAGGTATGGAAGGCTCAAACAATCCAAAAATAGCTAGCCTATATCATTTCCAAGTTATTACATGAATTGATGAGATATAAAGCAAGTTCTAGAGATACATATGTAAGAATGAGACCATATGCATGAGAATAAATGTGATTGATGCATGATAGGTCAATCATATTAGGCTCAAAGACTCACAAGGGTTACATTAGGTCACTATATTCAAACATGAAGCATTTGAGTCATGCTTTAGGTTCACATCAACAAGGCTATGTGCATTTGTGTTTTTCAAGGATAATCGAACATGTACAAAGCTAACAAAGGAATAAGGAGTTTCACCTAAACATGCTTACTACTTTCTAAATCACCATGGTTCAAATTCAATCCAATGATATCATTGGTCATGAAATTAACAAAAAAAAAAAAAAGACAATGTTTTTAGATTTTTTTTATTTTTTTATTTTTGGGGTGTGATATCCACACACCCCTTTTTACTTCTCCCACACCTTTTTAGTTTTCGGCCGTCGGATCGGATGAATTGAAGAAGATCAACAGACATAAAATTAACAAGGGGTGTGTGATAAGTAAAAAGAGGTGTGTGGATAGCACACCCCTTATGTTTTTGTACTAAGAACAAAACAAATTAAACTAACAAAACAAACTGACTCTGATTTTTAGTTGTTGTTGAAAGGTTTGAAAACTTTCAATTTTTTCTTTTTTCAATCTTCACCCCCAACTTAAACTGGACATTGTCCCTAATGTCTTTAAACCAAGGTCTAAAATATCGCTGATATCGGAAATATCGGTAGTCAAAAAACACGGAAATTTCGATGGAAATATTGGGATATTATTGATATCGATAAAAATTGAATAAAAATCATGGAAATTGTAAGAAAAACTTGGAAATTTTTATTGAAACTTTGCAGGATGTTTATTTAGTCAATTATCTATTAGTTTATCACAAAACATTGGAAGGAAATGCATTGCATGATGGATTTAACTAATTTAAGTTGATTATATAGCGAGCTGGCAAATATTGTGAGTGTAGAAAATATGTAGTAATTAATGAAAGAAGTTTAAAACACCATAATCATTTATATATAATGAATTAGTACAATATTTTACACTTTATACATTGTATGGTAAGATACATGAGTGACTTAGTACCACATAGAGTTCCTAAGAGGTTCAAAATTTTCACTATCTTCATCATCTCTATGTGTAGAGTAAGTATATTGTGAAGAGTAGTCATTAAATGATAAATCCCCAAAATAGTTTTGCATGTAATTGTTAACGGGCCACCCATATGGATCCAAGATTGGTTGATGTTATCCATAAGCAAAATCATTTGAAGATTGAGTCTCGGATTATTTCCATGAGTCGCTCGATTCCATCCTAACAAAAATGGGATATGAAGGGTAGGGAAATGGTTGGTTATGAGTATAACCATAGTTACTACTTCTCACTCCAACAGAGTCCGAAGTTATAGATAACGAGTCATTTTCTTGACTTGACAAAGTCCTCTTGCCTCTTTCTCTACGCGTATAGTCCTTCCATATGGCACCAATTCCTGGTCCTGCCCACCTACTGCCATGGTCCTTATCTTGTGTTGCATGCGTGAAGTTAGCCTCACCCATGAAGGGACTCATAAATCCGGGAGGTGGTCTAACATAGTTTTCATATCCATCACTACCTCCAGCTCCACTATATCCTTCATCATTTCCACCTCCGGTGGTAGGTGAGTCTCCTGATCTTGTACTAGAGTTATCATTAGTATCAGCATAATCTTGTGGTTGTGTAGGATTGGAAGAAGTTGGAATTCCAGTGTTTCTTAGTCTTGGGCGCAAAAGTTCTTCGAAAGAGTCAGCGCTGCTAGATCCCACCTCATCTTCTAATACTCTTTCTACATTTATCCTTTCATTACGCGCTTGTTCATCAACTATTAGAGCTGGGTTGCCTTCATCATCATCTAAATGAAGAGGTCTAATCCATTGATAAAGTTGGTTACCCTCTGTATCATCATCTTCAACAACAATATCAAACACATCTAGTGGGTCACCACGGTCGACATGATCTATTTCTGCTTCCTTATCTCGAATTTGAAGCTTCATGTTGTAGTAGCAATAACTAATTTTTCCAACCTACTATGAGCTAACCTATTTCTTTGCTTTGTGTGTATGAGTGCAAATGTACTCCAATTTCTTTCACAAGCAGATGAGGAAGCTGTTTGTGATAATACTTTGATTGCTAACTTTCTAATAGTTGGTGCATCAGTCCCATACATGATCCACCATTCAGCTATAATGAAAAACAATGTTGATAAGACTAATATCTCCAAAAAATTCTATTATAAACTGATAGTGAAATATGTTTACACTCACTAGGAGACATTTTTGTTCGAGCAACAACTGATGTTGGTTCTCCAAAAGTTCTTCTTGCATCTTTAAACCATGTTAGCTGAATTCAATAAATCGTGTTAGTTTAATCCAACAATGTAATTATTATAATTTAAGTAATTGTGTACCTCATTTCCAAATTGGCCAACTACTGGTGATGCAGGGTCTAATTTAGAGTATACATTATGTACAGCACGTATAAGAGTACCATCATCTCCAACATCGAGTCTATATTGGTATCGAGGATTCAAATAATATGCTATTTAAAGAAACACATACTCTAATAAGAGAAATAATACTTATGCAACTAAAGAAATGAATTGCAAATTATGACATAATTTATACCTGCTGCATGCAAATCGTGGTATAATGTTTAATACCGTCGGTCATCAATTATCTTTATGACCCACCTTGCGCCGTGTTTTCTTTCCAAGTCCTCCTTCACTATACGCATCAACTCATATATTGCCCTTATAGTAGGATACACTTCTATGTCAACGATCCATAAAACTTTGTAAAGAGGTTCAAACAGTTGGCACACATGTTCTGATTGAGTCCAAAAAGCATGATCAAGCACTATACTTTCCACCATACGACCTGCATTTGAGCGGCTGAAATTGTGGTTGGCCCAATCGTCACTAGTGAATAGTTGCTTCAACCCTGCTTTTTTCTTAAGTAGGCTATCTAATGCAATATAGTTGGTGGCGAATCAAGTGGTAGTTGGACGAATAATTTCTCCTTTGCAAAATTCACGCATCTTTGCCAACAACCGTGATTGTAAATATAATTCGTGATCGTTCCAGCTCTCTTTACGACATTAGCAATATTCTCTCTCTTCCCCATTGCCTCAAACATGAGATCAATACAATGTGCTGCACATGATGTCCAAAACACATTATGATGCTTCATTAACTTTTTTCCAGCTTTGACAAATGCAGAACCGTTGTCGGTCACGACTTGGACAATATTATGCTCTCCCACCTCCATGATTATATCCCTCAATAATTTGTAAATATACTTGTAGTTCTTTATATGGTTTGAAGCATCAACGGACTTAAAAAAAATTGTCTTTCCCTTGGAGTATACCATGAAGTTTATGATAGACAATCTGGTCGGGCCAGTCCATCCGTCACACATGATTGTGCAACCATTAGTTTCCCACTCTGACATCAATTTGTTAACACCCCAAAGTCTTTATACTCCATTTACAAATATTTGTTTCTTACCTCATAGGGAGTGAGAGGTTGTACTCCAACACCGGCCTGTTGACATCCCAATATCATATTTTTTAAATGATGTGATGATGCCTTCTCAGCAGGGACATTTTCATAGATAAAGAACTTGCTAATTAGACGCCCCATTCCCTCCTTCACATTACCTCCAGTCAAATAACTCTAAACACTCTTTTGACGTTCTTTGGATGACTTATAGAAACTTGGGGCTATTGGTGGTGTTGGTTGTGATTCTCTAACACTTGCTCCCCGTCTCATTTGTGCACCACCACTTGTCCCGGAACCTTGTGCTATATTAGGAATTTTATGAAGGTGTTCTCTTTCCCATGCTGATTGTTTGGAGGCACGTAATGCTTGTTTGAAATTGCGTCGTTCTTCAAGTCCTATGTCATCATCATCACTGTCAACCGCTTGGCCAATGACTTCTCCTCGTAGCCCAGCTCAAATATTTTCCATTCCATGTGTTTTCTTTTCCTTCTGGTGTTTTTTTTTAATAATGTGGTGATGAATGCCTTCACTTCTGGGGGGACATGATCTCATCGTTGGACATTATTTCCTGGATCTAATCCACTAAGATGGTACTTAATTCATGTCATTCCGCCACTTTTCATTACCCGACTACAATATTTGCAAATTGTGCCATGTTTGTTTCCGTCTATTGGGTCTCCATGTTCCCAAGCTGGATCACGTTTAGTAACTCCACTAGACATCTTAAATGTACCTATATTTATTTTTCATGGAAATTAGGCAATTATTTTTTGGCCAAAAAATATAGTAGTGATGACGGTTATATAAGAGAACCTAAATAATAAAGTTATTCTACAGAAGAATTAAATACGAAGTAAAGAAAATGATTGCAAGAATTTAAGTAATTATAAAAATAATATGGAGTAATAAAACCTAATATTAATGAATAATAATCCAATTTGATAATAAAATAATCCTAATATTAAACATATTAATGAATAATAATCAAAATTTATAATAATCCAATTTAATAATAATCCAATTTAATGAATAATCCAATTTGATAATAATCCAATTTAATGAATAATAATCCAATTTGATAATAAAAAACCTAATATTAATGAATAATAATCCAATTTGATAATAAAACCTAATATTAATAAAATAATAAATAATAAATAACATATGTTAATTATCCTAGGGAATAATTATACAACATTACTTAATTACTTCAAAAAATTAATATGCAAGTATTATTTGGTTCTTAGATCACATGTGCGGGTCCACACAAATTTTTTTGTTGTTGTATAAATTAAAATAATATAAATATAAGTTTGTAAACTTACCTTAAATATGGAACCCTTTGTGTTGAAGCTCTGAAAGGGCTCTGGAAAGGCTCTGAAAGGGCTAAGGGAAGAAGAAGAAATGAAAAGGTGTAATAGAGGTGTGATGATCTGATACTTTGAATGTGAAAGAGTTGGAAGTGGCACACGGTTTTGAGCATGAAACCAACTACCACTACTTTTTTTCTTGTCAAAAGTTGTCAAAAGTTGGCCCGTTTGAAGGATTTATATTATATATATTATATATTATATTATGTAACTTATCATAACACAACACACACACACACACTGACACACACACACACCGACACACACACTGAATTATTATGTTTATTTTGTCGATATTATCCCGATATTACCGATATTATCTCGATATTACCGATATTATCGATATTATCCCGATATATTGACGAAAATAAGGTGGTTACGTGTGAAAATATCCCCTTCTCAAAAAAAAAAAACAATATTATTGGCGAAATATCGCCGATAATATCGATATTTAAGACCTTGCTTTAAACACATGAAATAAAGAGAAGAAAATGAAAAACTGAACGAGGAAAAGCATTTGGAGAGAGAAACTTCCCTGGTTTATGCACAAAAATGATATCTATTGTGGTCTCCGAGGCAAAGGAACCCCTAAACTTCAAGTTTGCAATCAACTCCAGTGTGGACATTATGAAGTTCTCTTACAACGGAAAACCCAATAATACGGTTTAGCATGCCAGAAATTCAGGGCAAAATTAAAACAAAAATAAGAGAAAGAAAGAATAAAGATATTGGGTTGCCTCCCCATAAGCGCTAAATTTATATAGTCTTCAGCAGGACTACAGAATGGGTTAAAGCGGGATCGTTGAGAAGAGGTGCATAATTGGTGACGTCAAAATTGACAACCACATTCACCTTTTTGTTTAGATCATCGACTCCAAAACATTATGCATCACTTGGGTATTTAATATCTTCAAAAACTTTAAACACCACATGCTCTCCTTGCACTCTCAATATGACTAGGCCCTTTCGAACTTCAAATAGAATATACGCAATGGCCAAGAATGGCCTGCCTAGAATGCATGGGATTTCATGATCTTCTTTTGTATCAAGAACCATAAATCTGCAGGGAGAAATAGCTTGTCAACTCGAACCAATATCAGAAAAATGTTGATATTTCTCATGTACTTACTCTTACTCTTCCTCTTGCGGCTCAGGGATGACATTTTCAGACTTTCCAACCGGTTCAACTTTTCCTTCACCTTTGTCTCTACAACTGTCTCACTCCTAAATGTGATGGCTTTGACTGCTCTTGATTCTTAGGATTGATCTCAATTTGACTTGGAAACTTGCCCTTCTCCCTCTCAACCATCACATTTGCAAGCTGCCCAACTTGATCCTCTAGTTTGCAAATAGATACTTGCTGTTTATAGAGAAGTCTGAGTTGCTTGCATGAAATTGTTGGTGTTTTGAGTGAGAGCGTCGGTAGTTTGAGCCAATTGAGCCATAATCTTCCTTTTTTTTTGTTTTTTTTTTTGCTTCATTATTCTAGAATGGTAGATGTGGGTTCACTTGATTTTATTGATTATTCTTCCAACCAAAATTTGGATGATGAAGTTGTTCACTGTCGACGCTTTCGCTCAAAACACCAACAATTTCACTCCCAACTCTCATAAAATGGCTTGTCATGGAATTGAGTAAAAGTCATTATGTCACTCCTCAACATAGCAGTCTTGGAATCTTGGAAGGAGGGAAGAATTTTTGCAAAAATTTCCCAGCCAAGTCTTCGCCTTGTCTTTTACTGAAAATGGAAACAACCGCAATCTAATGGCGTTCTCCATCACATTATGGATCTTCAGAGTGTCACAAATCTCAAGAAACTCATTGACATGCAAATTAGGGTCTTCGGTTGACAAGCCATAAAATGATGGCATCATCTGAAGAAAAGATGGCTTCAACTCAAGGTTGTTGGCAGCAATTTGTGGACGAAAATTGCATGAAGGAGAGGTTTTCACAGTAAGAATAGAATACTCCATCAAGGTTCGGTTCTCATTCGAATTAGGGAGAGCCATTTCGTCTCTCAGTTCTTGCTTAGTTTGCTCTCTTCGTAAATGCTGGAAAGTTCTCTCAATTTCTGAATCGTATGGTAAAAGCTCTAGACTCCGAGAATGGCAATCGTGCATGAAATTTAAAAGTACTTGAAATCAAAAGAAAACAAAAACAAAAACAAAAAGTAAAATCAACACAAATAACATTAAAAATAAGCTAGAAATAGAACTAATTTAATCTTTGACTAAGGCACCAAAAATTTATTACGAAAATTAGATTAACCGAAATTAACCCCATTAAGTTTTAATTTTTAATGCTAGCAAGTGTACGAATCATAGTATAATACAGTAGGCAAGCACAAGATCGTTCCAACTAAGATTGATATAATTCTAAATCTAAATTAATTTAAGTTGCATTTGAATTGAAATGGTACAATCAATAATTTGAGAAAGAATTTTGAAATTGTGCTTGTAAAAAAAAGGAAATGAGCTTAAATAAGTGAAAGGCAACAAAGAAAACAAATTATAAGTCGATTTTGAAAGACACTAGAGCATCCGATTCACCTTAACCAATCCAACTCAATTGCAACATTTAATTATTAGTGAGTAATCATCGAATTTCACGATCTAGTTCTTATAATTCATATAGTATCTATGACATCTAGATTACTATGTATACTCATATGTGCTAACAATCTATGACATCTAGATTACTAAACACATACAAATTCATTAACGATTTAGGAACTGATGAAATGACGGCATGAAACCTAGTTTATGACATCTACATCAAGAAATTCATGGTACTATTTGCAGGACGCTAAAACCGAATTAACTACATGGCATCTATGATAATTTGCATCAAATACACTTAATTCAAACCAAAGTGGTGGCGAATCACCAAGATTAGCATAGCAAAATGATACTCAAAGTGAATGAAAATTCAAAAATAATTAAATTGAGAAATTAAGAATTCACAGTTAGGCTACATCGTAGCCCTAGCGAAGACAATATTAGTTCTGAAACATAGATAAAAATCACATTGAATCAATAATAAAAGAGAGAAAGCCTTGAAACTCCTTGCTCTCTGCCGCACCAAGCTTGCTGCCTCTTTTTCTCGAGATATTTTTCAGTGTGACCGGTACACAGGGTGGTACACCACGTGTCCCTCACAAATGGTGGGATATGTATGTTAAAAAGTTAATAACTTAAAAAATAAAATTTCCCACCACTTCTATAAAAACACGTGGTGTACTATCCGTGTTTCCGTCACAATGAAAATTTTCTCCTTTTTCTCCTCTTTTGTTTGTTGTCTTATTCCCATTTTTATTCATCCCTCTTCTTTTATTTCTTCAATAATCAGCAACCCCAATTGATCATGTTAACCGTTTCTTTTTTTTCCTCTCTGCCGCATCATGTTAACCGTTCCTTCTTCTTGGCCTTCCCCTTCTGATTCATTTATTTTTCTTCTCCATAACCGACGAAAGCTTAACACCAAATTATTGTCTTGTGCCTCGTGAGTTTATTTGCTGTTAATTGCTCCCTATAAATTTATAAGATAGCAGTTTTCTTTTTCTCTTCTATGTAGATCAAAGGATAAGAGCAATCCTTCGTGAGCATTGTAGCCACATGTTCTTCTATATTTCTCATCCTGCATCCAATTCCCATTGAAATCCAATTAGCACATGGTCTTGGCTTTTAATATTTCTGATACACAAATGGTTAAATAATTAGAGCAATAGATACATGGCCATCTAAAAGAAGTACCAGACTCACTTGACTAGCTATAAAAATCAAAGAATTATGATATATTATCCATCATGTTATTTTATCCATAAAAAGACAAATGACATGCAATTCCTTACATTTAAATCCAATATATCATAAGAAAATATAATTTTCGTGATAAAATAAGTATACAAGTTGCGCTCACCAAAGAGGCGATTGAGCGGGCTATAAGAATCCAATACCTATCACCTTGAGATGGACTCCCCACTGACGCATTCAAATCAAATAGACAAAGGCACCATCCTAATTACACACGAGGTGATTCCCTACTCAGGGTATGTAGGCAATCTGTTCCGGACTTAATCATAACATAGCTGTCTGCGAAAAGACTAGTCCATGGAGAGCTCATCTCCCAACGCCCCACCATAGGCTTATCGTCAAAATTGATCACCGATGTAATTCTTACATTATATAATTTTTTTTTTCTTAGAATTACACGAATGATTTGAATCTCCTTTCCGGATATATATAGACAAACCTTCTCGGATTCAATCACACCCCTTTATCAATCGATCATGTTTCCTCCACCAATAAAGAAGTTATGAAATTTACCTGCTTTATGTTCCATATTTGTTTATTGTTTTTTTTTTTGGTGATGCATGGAATACCTTATCATTTGGACGAAGCATAAACTTTGAAAACTTCGCTCGGTTGCAAGTGTAAAGATTCAAAGTAACATTGTTAGAAAAAGTCTCTCTAATCCCATTCCATGTTAAACAGTTAGTAGCTTGAGAGACTTGAACCGTAATAAGAGCGATCACGATTGGTGGGCTACGAGCACGAGCACACGGTGCCCTAACCCATAAATCTAATGCACCATCTGACCTCCAAAAAGTTTATACAACTAGCAAAGTCATGGGTCATGACATTCAAACCTAGCATCTACGCCATTCGAGGGAATAATTGGAAGGGCGATTCAGAATTATCCAAAGGCGTCTCTAAACTCCGACCCCAAGTATGACTATTTCTATCATAGACCAACTTACTACGTCAAGTACATTTTGCAATACCATGTGTTTAGTAGATTTGAAGGGGTTATCTACACTAGGTAGTCCCCAAGAGGAATTTTATTCCAAATGAGCTCTAATACGTGGAAATTCCTTGACCAAGCCATTCAAAATAGTCTGATAAAAAATGCTCAGGTCTGACGCATAGGGTCTAACGAAAAGATTCCAAAGGCGTTTCTAACCCACATGTAAATGACCAAGTCCCCAAAGAAGTTTTGCTTAAGTTTCACTAGGAACGTACATGCAATACCAGCTAAGGGAGACACCTTCATTTAGCGTCACGTTGCAAGACATCGAGACCCTTAAAACAAGGGCAAGAAAATAAACGATACAAAGACTGGAGGCCATTCTAGACACACGAAGACACTTTATCATTTTTAATCTGGCCAATACATTAAGGCAAGTGCAGGGCAAGAGGTTTTCCATGGGTTTAATACTTCAATACCTGGTAATGGAGTAAGGTGGTACTCCGGATATCGCGGTGGGAATCTCTATGGACACTAAGCTTGGGTAGTGATGTTTTTCCGAATCAACATCACCAAGGGGGCTTTTGAGCTTTATCTTAGGCTCACGAGTGTACTGTTTCATCCCTTGCCACTCTGAAGTTAGTTTACTTCAGAAAGATTGTTGGATTAAGATACATTTTGTGAAGACGAGGCAAGAAATGAAAAATATCCCAAACATTCAATCATTTGGGTGAAAATTATTTAGAAAGACAAGTGTTAAAGCCAAGCGTAAGTAAAGGAAGGACTCTAGGCTTGGAGTAAAGGAAGGACTCAGGGCCTAGGAACTAAGGCAGAAAAGGTTCAAGTTATGAATGGGACAAGTGATAAGTCGATTTTATACTAAATATTATTCCCTAGTCTTTGTATATTTTGGTTATTATTTTGGTGAGATTTTGATGCTTTGCTGTGTGTTTTTAATATAGGACATGCGAGCTTGTTCTGAGCAAAAAATAATCACATGGTGGAATTTTTAAGTGATTCCAATTGGAGCAGGTTCGTGAATCTATCAAGAAGGTTGTGTCAAAATTTTATAATTTTCTCTTGAAGCATCAGATCGTGGCAAATTAATTTATACCCAGCGCGCAGTGCTGGCAAATTGGGTTGCAAAGCTTATTTGCGATTTTTGGGCTGGAAGATGATGGATTCTGGATTTGGGCTCTTCTTATAACTTGAAGAGGAGGTCCTAATCTTTAATTTGAGTCATTTTGGGCTAGTTATCATTTTATTATTTTATTTTCTAGTTTTTTAGAAAACCTTTTCTATGAGGGTTTTAATTTGAAGTAGTAAAAATAAGGCTTTTTAGCCATTATGGAAGGAGAGGAGGAGAACGCACACACACTTTAGAGAGTTTTTCAAGTTTATTTTCTAGGTGTTTTCTATCCTTATTCTCAATAATAATTTGTTTTATGATTGTCCGTAGCTAGTTTCTTTTGTTAGGGCGAAGCCTTGAGACTTAGTAAGAATATGTAGTTTCTTTTCAATTTGCTTATGATATTATGCATTCATGTTTTGAATTATTAATCACCGTTTTAAACTATCTAAGTGTTTTAGTGATTTGCGATCATTATGATATTTAGAAAAGTAATTTGATGCAATTTTGGTTGGAAGGTTCCTTGAAATTAGCGTTGGCTTTTTGTGGTTAATAGTTGTAATTTCACTTAAGATGAACATCACATCTTAAGGGTTGCATGGTTTTTCAAAAGGTTTTCATAAAGCATAATGAGTCTCTCATGTTCATATTTGATCTGAACATCTGAACGGGTTATATGTTAGATATACGTTCTATGTTGGAGGTTCGAAGTAGAATATATATTAGGCAAACCTAACCTTCGAAATATGCATGGGTAATTCATAAATAATTGGAAGAATTATGTAGGATTGTTAAGGTGACGGCTGAACCCTAGGGCTTTTACAAATTGATTTTCTTTAAATTGGTTTCTAGTTGATTTATTTAATTGTCTTTATATTAAATTCTTTTTTAATATTTTAAGTCACAAAATCAACCTTTTCCAAATCTTGTTCAAATAATTAAATTAGTGTAAATACAAATTATTCATTCAATCCCTGTGGAAAACGAACTTACTTGAGTTGCTATACTGCGATAACCTTGCACTCTTGCAAGTATTTGTAAGTGTTTTTATCCCTAATTTTGCAGGTGGTAAAAATCTTATCAACAAGCTTCCATTCTGGCCAAATAACACATCGATAGAGAAAAAGAAAAGCGCTAATAACTACAATATGTCCTCAGCAACCATGTTCACAGCACCACAAGACTTGCTGAAGAAAGACTAGTAGGAGTAACATCTAGGCCAACATGATCAGTTTTTTTTCGATGGCTCCTCAGAACAAGAAGAATACTCGTTTCCTTCCGATATCCCGAGCTCCGCTGCGTCAATCACAAAAGAAGAAGGTACAAGCAAACCATCCTCCCAAATCGACGTTAACAAACGAGCAAAATCTCATTCATCGAGGTGATCTTAACTAGTGTAACTGACTAGGTAGCCCTGATTATACTCCCAATCAGTTGTGTCCTTATATAACCTCTGTATCATTGCAAGATCTGTTTCGTTTTGCTGAAGAGCTTTAGCCTAGAACTTTTCAATTTGACCCATCTTCTGTTAAGCCACATCTAAATCTAAATGAAAGGATGGATCAGTCGGCATCCCAAGAAATTCGCTTCGATGTCAACGTTCACTCTATTTCCTCCTTGGCCTTTACCACCTAGACCTTTGTCGATTCATAATAACCTAAATGCACCACTGAGGCACCCTTCTCAATGCCCAAGCTTGTTTGACGTCTAGTAGGGCTTCGAGTTTAGAACCCTTTTCCTGCAAGTTCCCCTCGAGTTTGATCCTACTGTCTAGTTCGCTCTTGTAGGCCACTTTGAGTTTGGAAATCTTATCCACCTGGGCGCATCCTTCGTCCAAGCATTTTTTTTTTTTTTTGGTTTCCCAAGGTATCCCCAGGCAAAGCCCAGGACTAATCCTTCGAGGTACTGTCGGGCGCTATCTATCACCCCTCTAAAATTAGTAGGAGAAATGGTTGAGTGGGCCAGAGCTTGAGCATGCCTTGCATTATGGAGACCACTTGCGTATATGGAAAATGATACTGAATCTTGGACATGTTTGATTACCAAGCATGATGCTTCGCTGGAGGTCATTTTGAGAGCGACAAAACGATTGGGTGATTTATGGGAAATTACCGATCATTCCCTTAGCCGAAGGTAAGACATGTGCAAACTCAAGCGTTGACTTACAAATTAACAAAATAAAGGTCTGAATCTGAGAGCATTGATGTTGCAGTTGCTGATGCTGCTTTCTTGGTGTTTGCTTATGTGCAACAACATATGATGTATGCTTTAGAAGTTCTCTAACAGGGCTCCCAACTCTCTTGAAAGTGTGTTCTCCCCCTCCTCGCCACCGGTTATCAGAGGTTGATAAAAACCTTCCTCAGCTAGAAGTGAGGTCAACAATTTCAGACACTCAACCTTGGCTCCTACCGGAGCTACTCATTAACTTAGTTCTTTTATTGGAAGTCTTGATGTGAACCGCTTTTGGAATAACCTCCTCTGATTTCTTCATCTTTTTCTTCTCGTGCCTAGAAGCACCTTTAGCAGTTTTTGGGTCCATGTGCAACTTATTAATCTCAGCATCAACCCACTTTGGATTTGGATAGGATAATTAGAGCAAAGGCCTATAATGGCATCCCTTCCACGTACTTTCTCCCTCTTTGGGGCAATGAGCTATCTCTACCTCTAGTTTGCAGAAGGAATGATATAGAAAGCCCTATCAATGAGCTCAAGGCGACATGGACCGAGGTTCTTAATATCAACTTTGCAGACAAGACTATTGATAGGTTTATTGGGGACTCTTGCCCCAAATTTATCTCATTTGCAATTCCCGTCGATGAAATGGTTGTCTTTGTACTAATCTTTGTCCTGCCCGGGCAAATCGGTGATGTAGGCAGACCACCTGAGATTAGATCAGGACTACAAGTAGTATTAAGTTCAATGCTCCTCTGCATTGTGTAAAGAGTAAGAAACACTAGAAGGCCCAGTTCAGCTCTGTACCAATTGTCTAGACGCTCGAAACAAGTAACAATTTGTTTGGAAGAGGGAGTGAGATTACAAAGGCCAATTTGATAGAAGATTAGAATCTCATTTAAAAAAAGTGATAAAGGAAACCTTGACCCCAAATCAAAAGACCAGGGATGAATCCTAGTATAAGGCCGACTGGGGTCGGAAGGTTTTGGGAGTTCATTAGTTACATCATGGTTATTCTCCAACCAGACTATGCACCTATTCAACATATGGGTGCGACTCGCAAGACAAACTCCGACCATGGGAGAATTAGAGAAAGTATCAAGGTTAGCATGAGAAGCGGGATCAACAGATGAAGTAGCGACCATATCTTTGCTAGAAGAACAGACTTTCAAGGAAATATAGGAAAAATAAGTTTAAATTGGAGAAAAGATCAGCCAGTGCGTTTCTGGGCAGACAAAGATGTTATGGATTTGATATGGAAATGAGAACAAGGGTGCAATATGTATTTAAAAATACATTTAAAATCATCTAATCATTGAATACGGACCAATTCCTCATGAATCGGCAAATCCAATAGTTAAAACATTAGTGAAAAGTATCAGAGGTATTTTCTTGTTTTTCGTGCACACGTAACAAACATAAAGTTACATCATTACAGACTTTATGGCAAGATACTTGAGACTGAATGTTTGAATATGAAATGCCTCCACTTCATCGTAAAAGATTGGACTACCACACGAAGTTTGAAGACCAAACGGTTTGTATTACAGCTTACGCTGAAAAAACTTGGTCTTTGGATAACTATTCATCCTCAAGGGGAACAAGTTGCCTTTTCAATGTGTAGTTAAAGGCCATGATTTTCCAGAGCTAGAGTAAGACTGATCCGAAAACTATTATCTTAGAAATCTGATTATGGACTCCAAAGCTCTGAGCAAAGTTATATCAGACAGAGCAACGGTGCCACCAGACAGAGCTGTGGTGTTACCATCATCCTATTTTGAGACAGTAAGTAAAGCCCGAGGTGACTCTGTTGGATGACCATGCTTGTTCCGCAAGACACGAGATTTGATTTGGATATGGACAAAATCAGATTCCTCATAAATCTTAGAGTTCTTACAATCTAAGAATTGGTGTGTGTCACAAGTACCCACAACTCCTAAGAGGGTACAACATCTACTTCTAGATATCCTTTAGGATTCTCCCAACTTTGAATAAGGATTTTATCCTAAAAAGGTCTCTCTCCCTAAGGTATAAATACACTAATCTAGACTTGATCTCTAGTAACGCAATCTCAATACTCTTGCCCCCTACTTGAGTAAAAAAACTGCTTACTAACTTGACGATGGACCAGCCTTTGGCTAACACACCTCCCTCCCGTGGTCTTAGGCTTGCTTACAGTTGTTCTTTGTTTTACAGGTTGCTTGAGTTTGTGGCATCACCATACGCGGCGATGCACAAATTTAGTTTCACCACTAATTATACGTTTAAGGCGAATGACAAGAATGAGTTCTTAAAATAGCTGCAAGGTGTTAAATTTCTAGACGGGTACACTAACAATATAGCAAGACATGTTAAAATGGACACTAGGACATCATCGAGTTTGAAGAGTCATATTGTCATGTCTTACAACAAGGGCTTCTTGGTATTCCTCCACATTTAGACTCTAAGGTTTTTGGGACGATTAAATATTTGTCTTGGTTCTTTTAGCAACTATATTGTAAAACGTTGTGAAACTTCGGCGTAGAAGAAGATATTGTGTACTTCCTATGTCGGCTAGAGCATATATATCCATTGGCACTTTTCACGAGTATGGTTCACGTAATAATACATATGTCGTATAAGGCAAAGCTTGTTGGGCTTGTGTATAATCTTTGGATGTATCCAATTAAGAAGTAATCTTATCAGTGCTTAATTTGTTAATATTCTTTATCAAGTGCTTGAAATTAAAAAATTTCATAATATTTTATAATTTGTCAGACAGTTACACTATTACAAGTGGTTTGTCCTTAACAAGGCACAACCTGAAGGATCCATAACAGAGGCGGTCAATGTACAAGAGTCCCTCACATTTTGTGCGAGGTACCACCGGGATGTTGAAACATCCTGCAACATGCACCTGCCCAATTTTGATGGGGTAAACGGGTTGAAAAGTTATCTGTCTTTGCGCAACTTGCACACCCATTCAAGGAAAGACCTTCATCTAAGCCCTTCAAAGAAATCAACTTGGAGGTGTTCATAATAAACAACTGCGATGAAGTCGAACCATTCATTGAACAACATGAAGAATTAATAAAGACATGATATCCTTCAACTTGGGATGAAATGCACTATGATATCCCCAACTTGGGCTGAAATGCATTGACAATTATTTCAGCATTTGTTTGCCAAACATGTAAGTGTTTTTATTTTGCATAAAATTTAAAATGTTTGCATTGACAATCACTAGATGCAACAGTTAAGAGAAGAAAAATCAACTTTGTTTGATGAAGAATTATTCCAACTAGCAAAGTTGTCCCATTAGAACTAAACGTGAACGAAGTTCAATTTTTTACAGCTGAACAAGACGATAAATTGTGCCCTCAAACTAGTGGCATTGTCCTGGCTGTAAATGAGAATACTCATTTTTTGGGCAAACTTTTGAGTGGGTTCAATTGTTATTCACAAATTGCAAAGAAGTCATGTTGTTCAAGTGTTATTGGTATGATATGAACCCAGAGCAACCAAATAGTGGCATTGAAGATATGTACTTGTTTCTGTCAACACAAATACTTGGTGGTTTGGGGATGATCCCTATTTTCTCGCTGATATGGCGAAACAAGTATTCTACTTGGATGATCCGAAACTAAGGGGTGGTTGAAAAGTAGTACAATGCTTATTACATAGAAATATTTGGAACTTGCCAGTGCATGATGATGATGAGGATACCGATGATGACCAAAATGTTCACCAGGAGGCTTCATTTGTGATCACTCGAAAACTTTCGGAGCATGGAGCAATCACATCGTTGAACCACTATTTGAGATGGAATGTGTCCCCAAAATTGAAATAGATGTGTTATCTATTAACCTCGAGCGCCTACCACCAACTCAATTAAATTTCTTGGTTGAAGGATGCAGCTATGACTCAAGCAGTGAAAACAACATTGAAAGGGATAATAAGGAAGCAAAACAGAATACCGACAACAATTGAGGGTTCAGCGATGTAAGGTTACTGTGTGCTAAATAAAAGATTTATTTCATTTCTCTAAGTATAAAGGCTCATTTCTCTTATTGTATATAAATTAATAATGATAAGAACTTGCAGTGGAATTTAATGTCGTCTGTTAAGTAATCTTGCTCGACTGAATCCTGCAAGCCTCCATCCCCTAAAGTCGTTAGGGTTAAGTGTATTCATCGGGCAAGATGACCTTAGTCCATTGGGCAAGTATGTTGGCATATTTTACATATTCAATTCCATTGAGGATTTTTCAGAGTCGGGAAATTAAGTTCTACAATTCAACAATCAATATAGTTGGTAAATACTATGAGATTATATGCTTCAAAAATAAACAAAAATAAAAATTTGGATATTAGGTAACAAGAAGAATTCCTTCAACAGTTAGAAACTAAAATTTTTATTTGATGGTCATTTTAGCTCCGCATTTCCTGATTTTTTACAACTACACTTACCAACCCTACAATAATATAATGAATGAATTATAATACTTACAATAGTGTACCACAAATTGATACATTACGCCTAATAGGGTTAAGGATTAAAACTCTTAAGTCTTGGTTAAATCTATTGCATTGTGGGGATTTGAACGCTAAGAATTATTTTTCATGATCAGACTGTCAAACTTGTTTGAATATAGTACGAGATTGCAAATGTCGAAAATCATCAAAAATATACTTGCACGGACTAGGAATCGGTTCAAAATGTTGGACGGTAACAAACGTAGCATCATGATCCAACGGCTATATTACTTTTGATCTTGGTTATTTTTTCAAAATATGCTTTTTGAGGGTTAAAACACACATTGAATACACATGATCACCAAATTCGATTAACGTTTAACAGTTACAATAAGGTATACAAAGTTTGAGAATTTTTTTATAATTTTTTATATCTTGTGTAGCGACAAGGATTGTTGCAAGTTTCGTCAGGCAAAGTTTTAAGTTTTCGCCCCGATTTCTTTTGCAGAAAATCAAAATTCCCTCTACAAATTGGGTTTTCCTGACGGATTAGAGTACATTTCGTTGAGTTAAGGTCCTTTCCCTTTTTTTTTTTTTGGCCAAAACTTTTCACTGCCTGGTTTTTTATTTGAAACCCGTACTTGACGGACAATGTCGTTAGGCAAAGCCTTAAAGCTGACATGTGTAAAAATATTGAAGGCTTTACTCGACGAATAATTCCGTCGGGCAAAGGCCCTTTCCTCTTTATCAGGTTGAGAGCTCTCCATTTGCTGCAATTGATCAATTTCATCAAATTCGCTCTTTCTCCAAATTCCTCCACCGTAAACGGATCGGCTCCCTCTTTAGCTCCCACCTACAGCATCTCTTCCCAAATCTCTCCATCTCTCATAGCCCCACAAAAGTATTACAGTTATTCTCATTAATTTTGAAGTTGTGAAATCTGTAATTAAATTGTGCTCTTTATTTATAGGGGTGTGCTATCCACACACCCCTTTTTACTTCTCTCACACCCCTTGTTAATTTCTGTCATTTGATCTTCTTTAATTCATCCGATCCGACAGTCGAAAATTAAAAGGATGTGAGAGAAGTAAAATGGAGTGTGTGGATATCACACCCCTATTTATATTGTGAAGTTGTAATATATATTGTGAATGTGTTCTTGATTAGTATGTGTTTGGGTTAATATTTAAACTTTGGGCTGAAGAAAAAGAAGCCCAGGAGGCAAAACTCTGCCCGAAGGTCCAGCATCAAACCCATTCACCCAGCCCAAGGTAAAATGATGATTCCACATTAAATGTAAAGGCCAGTAGCTTGAAAGAAGTGACACTTGATGGAAATCAGCCTACTCTCAGCCCAAAAGCACTTTTTGGACGGCAGAGTACGTAAATTACTGATGAGTCACTACCCCTCAGTTGCTTTCGGGTAGAAACCGAGCAGTTAGGCTAATTCACCTATAAAAGGAGGAAAAAGGCCCAGAAACAAGGACACTTAACCAATCAAACAAACAAATACACAAACTCTGCTCAAGCCAGATTTGCATACGAAGCTGTAGTCAGCCCCCAACCTCAATCCTTTTTAGGATCAGCCCTTACAAAAGCCATCTTTTGTCTAGTTTAATAGCTCTGCTGCTTACCAGTGGTATCGATTCTCTTGTGTAACTTTATTTGTCATCCATTCTCCCTTGAAACCCTTGGATCTCTATAGTGGCAAAGAAAAGAAACGGCGAAATGTCCAGCCTTGCCCGACAAGGTTCAATCTTGCCTGATTCCCTTTGTTTTGTCTTTTAGTTAATAGATCTGGTGTTGTAATGAATTCCCTAATATGTATTCAAATCATTTTAAGTCTTTTAATGATCCAAAGTTTAGCTTACTCTCAGATCTGGTTTTAATTAAATGGTTTTACCATCTTAAGAGTGAATCCACTTAATGCCTTGATTCGAACCTCTGCCCTTTTGCCATTCAAGATACACAAAAGTCCTTGATCACAAGGCATACAAAAGAATCGAATGTGGACTTAACCCATCCACGACAATCCTTTGATAATGAGAAGTTAGAGTAACTTGGGGCGTAAGTAATCGGCTTAAATTTACTCATTTTACATATGCCATACCGAGATGGCAGTGGCACGCCTAAGCACTTAAGTTAGTTTTGACTGCGAGTCTCACGACTTATACTTAAGGCTCGACAAAGGCACCTTTCAGAATTAACTTTATCCTCTTCTGGTAGCTCGACGAACAAAGTGAGAACCTGACAGTCAACCAAAGTGCCAACTCCGTGGGGAGCTGTGTGCTTGAGCCAGGAATGCCCACAGGCGACATTCCTGCCCGAACATAGTTTTGACACGCCCGGTAGGATCAAATCTTATAGGCCAAAAAGGTGAAAGAACGCCCACATGCGACATTCTTATATTTAAGGCCCGACAAACCTTCAGGTGGGGAGCAAAACAAAAATCACCCCACTACACACCAAAATCCAACATGATAAATCTCCCCGAAGACTTGCAAGGACCTTTCTTAACGGAAAGCCCGACTTCTTCTGAGAAGTCAAAAGGAAAAGTTACAAAAGAACATTTACAGGCTGCCCTGATGGCTATCTTGAAAAGCTTGGAAAAGCGTTATCTAAATATGGAGAGAAACTTTGGGGGAGCTAAAGAAGAGATGGACAAAGGTTGTTCCATGAATCCACAAAGAAGGTCAGATTTGGAGCACTCTACTACAGGAAATGATAATGTTGGAAGGATAGCAAACCAGTCTAGCCTTACAAAGAAACCATCTGTTTCCTTGTTCCCTTTACTAAAAGAAGAATGGGATAAGGAAAAGAACAAGGAAGAAACCGGAACTGGCCAGTTAGCTTTGAATGAGATCAAGAAGCCCAAATTGTCTGACCCCTTGTTCTCATTGAATAATAGGGGCAATACGGGCTAGAGATAATGCAAACATTGCGAGAATCTCAAACTAATGTAGTAACAAGTGCTTATCCTTTTCTACAAGCCCCCGTAAACATGATCAATTTAACGTGGGCAGAGAAAGAGAAAGAAAAAGTTACCGAGGAAGTAAGAGCTGAAAGGTGACAAATTGATAGGCCGATGGAATAAGCTATCAAGTTGCCTAAAAAGCCTAAGGTAGCAATAATCAAAAGGGTGGTTTTGTGCAATAAATGTCAATGTGAGTGCGAGCTTGAAGTACCAGTTGTAGAAGCCATTCTCGATTAGGAGTTGATCAAGATAAGGGGAAAAGAAGAGCAAGAATCCCACAGAGATATCACGCGGGCAGCCAAAAAGGAAACCTCTCGGAGCGTCTTCTAGAGGTTGGGAGGAGACTCTTAACCAAAAAACTTGTCAGAAGTATTCAGAAACTATGAAGCTTCAGAAGAAGTAGAGGACAAGAAGGCCAAGACACCAAGGTGGGTAGACGTAAGGCCACCTCAACCAAGTTATGCCAGTGATGTTAGAATAAAAGAAAAGACAATGAACCCAGTCATTAAAAATAATGTTGCCCGACTCGGGCAGAGATGGTATATAGTAGGAAGGGATGGAAAACTCATTAAAGAGATGGGAGCTTCCATGATCAGGAGAGTCCAAGGGCAACATAAAGCCCACATGAACTCATTGAAAGGCCTTACAACCTCAGAAACCTTTAAAAATGGAGAGGTAAACAAGGTACCCAATGAAGGGAAGAATCAAATCCGTTGGAGAACCAAGAAAGAGGTAGAGAAAGCCAATAGCAAGAATGAAGGGGAAGGAGACCATACGCCACCGACCTTTCACCCGAGAAAATATAAGGTCCTAAGAAGAGCTCAGGAAGATATGATAATGATACTAACACCTAGATGGAGCCCAAAACCAAGCTGTTTCAGAACAATCTCACCCGAGAGAGGGATACCTTCACCATTGTTGGTTGATACACTTTGTGAGAGACTAGTGCAGGTGCAGAACTTTGGCATAACTCAAGAGGAGGCGGTGCCTGAATTAATATTGCCAGAAGAAGCACAAGCCTGGTTAGATGGGTTTATAAATCACATAGGGGGCAAGGAAGGAGATGTACCTAGACCTAATGACTTCCACGTAAACATGACATATGTTTTATCAGCTATGTTTTGCACCGAGCATGATCAATCTCCCATCATAGAAGGTGATTACCTGACGATAGAATCCATGATGACGCATGTTAGTGTTGAGGATACAGGACAAGGAAAACTTAACCAAATTGGATTACACGAACCATCAATAAGGAAGCCTGAGAGGATATACTCAGACAAAATGGTTTTTGTCTGCCCGAGTTCAAGCATGGCTAACCATATCAAGCCCATATATGTAACTGACACCTGGAGTGAGTACCCTTCAAGAGGGTCTTGATCAACAGTGGAGCCGTAGTTAATGTGTTACTATACAAGCAAGTGAAGAAGATGTGTCGAAGTGAAGGGGATCTTATTCCCACCGATTTTACAATCTTTAGTTTCTTCGGAGCTATCACCAAGATACTGCCGTTAGAGATAGATTTAGGATTAAAACAAATTATGTTGGCCTTTTTTGTTGTGGACAACACTTCCACTTATGGAGCTTTAGTAGGCAGAGATTGGATTTATCAAAGTCTCTCTGTGCCATCTACCTTACACCAACAAGTGGTCGTCTACCATGAGGAAGAAGAAGCATGACTTGGATTCTGGGAGATGGTAGAGGTCGAATCATAACCATATCTCCATACAGCCAACGTTGCAGAAACCAACTTCTATAATCCTAATATTGGGATTCTTCAATGTTCAGGAGCTGATAAGAACGGCCGCTCAACTAAGGTGACGACCCAAAAGCTTTTGGAATAAGGGCTAGCTCTTACAAGGGAAGAATGGGATCAACCCTATATCATCCCGACTCCCCAACACCTTTAAATGTCAGAGTAGAAAAGAAAGGACCAAGTGATCGCAATCAGGTCCTTAATAAAAATATTGTTGGTATATGGGAGAGAAAAGAAACAGGAAAGGGAAAGCTTAGCCAAAGAAGAAAAGGGTTGGAGCAGAGAAACCTCAAGTAACCAGATGACTAAAGAGGATTGTTTTGGGAAAGAGCTAGAAGCGGCCATCCAAATGGATGAGTGTATATATGACTTGGATGGGCTGGAAGATTTGCCTGTTAGTCCAGAGCTAGTTAAGTTTTTGTGTGCAGAGCCTGACAAACCGACCCTAGAGGTGCAAGATCCCTTGGAGACCATTGATCTAAGGATGGAAGAAGATCTAAGACCAATACAAATTAGTGGTTTGTTAAAAACTGAAGATCGGACAGGGATTGTTAACCTTCTGCATGAATTCAAAGATTGTTTTGCTTGCCATTACATTGAGACGCCAGGTTTAGACACAACCTTAATAGAACACAGAATGCCTATTAAGGAGGGGTTTAAACGTGTCAAGTAAGCACCACGAAGCGTGTCAAAAGAGGTCGAAGAGAAGGTTAAAGAAGAGATCGAAAAACTGGTAAAGGCCAGATTTATTAGGCCTGCCAAATATGTTGAGTGGTTGGCCAACATTGTTCCTATATTAAAAGCTGTAACTAAAGCAATTAGGTGTTGTGTTGACTATAGAAACATTAATGGAGCCACGTTTAAAGATGAATATTCCATGCCAATGGCCGACCTATCTATAGTGGTAGCCCAAAACTCCTTCTTCATGTATATTTGTTATGAAAGTTGTTAGGTCCAAAGAAGAGGAGGCTTAGGCAATTTTTTTTTTAGAAAATTTTTTTTTTCGATTTTTCATTTTTTTTTTCTAGAATTTTCGAATTTCCGAATTTTTGAATTTTCGAATTTCCAAAAAAAAAAATATATATATATATTTTAAAGCTTTGTAGGTGAAGCTTTGGTGTTGAAGCTTTGTAGGTGAAGCTTTGAGGTTAAAGCTTTGTTGGTTACCATGAATTGATTTTGCTTCACACTATCTTGATCAAGATAGTGTGAAGCTTTTGTAGGTGAAGCTTTTGTAGGTGAAGCTTTTGTGTTGAAGCTTTTGTGGGTGAAGCTTTTATGGTGGGTGAAGCTTTTGTTGGTGAAGCTTTTATGGATGAAGCTTTTGTGGGTGAAGCTTTTGTGGTGTGGGAAACTTTTGTGGGTGAAGCTTTTGTGGTGGGTGAAGCTTTTATGGGTGAAGCTTTTATGGTGGGTGAAGCTTTTGTGGTGGGTGAAGCTTTTGTTGGTGAAGCTTTTATGGGTAAAGCTTTTGTAGGTGAAGCTATTGTGGGTGAAGCTTTTGTAGGTGAAGCTTTTGTAGGTGAAGCTTTGGAGTTGAAGCTTTGTAGGTGAAGCTTTGGAGTTGAAGCTTTTGTTGGGTACCATGAATTGATTTTGCTTCACACTATCTTGATCAAGATAGTGTGAAGCTTTTGAGAATTTGTAGTTGTCCTCGATTGATGAAGCTTTTGTTGGTGAAGCTTTGGAGTTGAAGCTTTTGTTGGTGAAGCTTTTATGGGTGAAGCTTTTGTTGGGTACCATGAATTGATTTTGCTTCACACTATCTTGATCAAGATAGTGTGAAGCTTTTGAGAATTTGTAATTATCCTCCATTGATGAAGCTTTTGTTGGTGTAGCTTTTGTTGGGTACCATGAATTGATTTTGCTTTACACTATCTTGATCAAGATAGTGTGAAGCTTTTGAGAATTTGTAGTTGTCCTCTATTGATGAAGCTTTTGTTGGTGAAGCTTTTGTGGTAAATCTTTGTTGGGTACCATGAATTGATTTTGCTTCACACTATCTTGATCAAGATAGTGTGAAGCTTTTGAGCATTTGTAGTTATCCTCCATTGATGAAGCTTTGTTGAATTTCCTTTTTTTTTTCTTTTAGGAAACTAGAAATTTGAAAATGTGGGAGTGACAACATATACAAATTTTGCTTCCACACTGTTGAGCACGAGATTGTGAAGCAAGTCACACCTTGTAGTAGTCAAAGGTTTGGATGAACCATATAAATTGAATTTGCTTCGAACAGTCTTGAATTTGCTTCGAAGGATTGAGAATTGTAGTTGCCCTACATTGATGAAGCTTTCGTTGGCACTACAAATTGGTTTTGCTTAACACTGTCTTGATCAAGAGTGTGTGAAGCTTTTGAGAATTGTGTTGAACTCCTTTGATGAAGCTTTCGTTGGCACCATAAATTGGTTTTACTTCACACTGTCTTGATCAAGAGTGTATGAAGCTTTTGAGAATTGTGGTTGCCCTCCATTGATGAAGCTCTTGTTGGCACCATAAATTGGTTTTACTTCACACTGTATTGATCAAGAGTGTGTGAATCTTTTGAGAATTGTGGTTGAACTCCTTTGATGAAGCTCTTGTTGGCACCATAAATTGGTTTTGCTTCACATTGTCTTTATCAAGAGTGTGTAAAGTTTTTTAGAATTATGGTTGCATTCCATTGATGAAGCTCTTGTTGGCACTATAAATTGGTTTTGCTTCACACTGTCTTGATCAAGAGTGTGTGAAGATTTTGAGAATTGTGTTGAACTCCTTTGATGAAGCTCTGGTTGGCACCATAAATTGGTTTTGCTTCACACTGTCTTGATCAATAGTGTGTGAAGCTTTTAAGAATTGTGGTTGCCCTCCATTGATGAAGCTCTTGTTGGCAGCATAAATTGGTTTTGCTTCACACTGTCTTGATCAAGAGTGTGTGAAGCTTTTAAGAATTGTGGTTGAACTCCTTTAATGAAGCTCTTGTTGGCACCATAAATTGGTTTTGCTTCACACTGTCTTGATCAAGAGTGTGTGAAGCTTTCTACGAGTTGTAGTGTTTGCATTATTACAGAGGGGAAATGTTTGAAGCAGATGCAAGAGGGCTGAATACCTTGATCTTCGTATGCCATGCACTGAAGTTGTTGTTGGCTTGCAATAAGACTTTGTTTGTGACTATAACTCTTGTTGGGCATAAGTGCTCCCCTAGTTGAGTTGTCAAGCTTGAGGTTTTTTTATTATTTGTGAATGTTAGGAGTTCACATGTACAAGTTGTACCGCTCGTCTTCTGGTAGGTGGAATGAATGGTGAGTTGCTTTCATCACTTGGTTGGTGGTACAAAGGTGAGTTCATTCATCACATTTCATCACATTTCATCACCTGGTTTGTGGCATGAGGATGAGTTCCTTCTTCCCCTGGTTGGTGGCATGAATGGCAAGTTGCCAAATGATATTAGAGTACGGGTTGTATATTTCATCACCTGGTTAGTGGCATGAAGGAGAGTACATGTTGTATATTTCATCACCTGGTTGGTGGCATGAAGATGAGTTCCTTCTTCACCTGGTTGGTGGCATGAGTGGCAAGTTGCCAAATGATATTAGAGTACGGGTTGTACATTTCATCACCTGGTTGGTGGCATGAAGCAGAGTACATGTTATACATTTCATCACCTGGTTAGTGGCATGAAGATGAGTTCCTTCTTCACCTGGTTAGTGGCATGAGTGGCAAGTTGCCAAATGATATTAGAGTACGGGTTGTACATTTCATCACCTGGTTGGTGGCATGAATGGCAAGTTGCAAAATGATATTAGAGTACAGGTTGTACATTTCATCACCTGGTTGGTGGCATGAAGGAGAGTACGAGTTGTACATTTCATCATCTGGTTGGTGGCATGAAGATGAGTTACTTCTTCACCTGGTTGGTGGCATGAGTTGCAAGTTGCCAAATGATATTAGAGTACGGGTTGTACATTTCATCACCTAGTTTGTGGCATGAAGAAGAGTACGGGTTGTACATTTCATCACCTTGTTGGCGGCATGAAGATGAGTTCCTTCTTCACCTGGTTGGTGGCATGAGTTGCAAGTTGCCAAATGATATTAGAGTACGGGTTGTACATTTCATCACCTAGTTGGTGGCATGAAGAAGAGTACAGGTTGTACATTTCATCACCTGGTTGGTGGCATAAAGATGAGTTCATTCTTCACATTCCATCACCTGGTTGGTGAGAATAAAGACAAGGTGTCTAGGCACATTGTAGCAAGTGTCGAATGACACAAAGTATGTTAAACCCTTTCAAAGCACAGTTGGCTTATGTATGAATGTGTTGGAATGTATGATTGAACGAATATACTGTAAAGCTGTTCGTTTATTTGTAGTCTTGTTGACTTATACTTAGACTTTGTTTCATGTTGGAAGCATTCATGTTGAAGCTTTGAACCCGAGTGTTTCATTGTTAGGAATGTAAGAGGATTAGGACCGAGTTGTCTAAATCACCTATTTATTGAATTCATGCCAAATAGTCTTCGTTACATAGGATGTCGAACGGCTGAAGCTTAACACTTGTACAATGTGAGTTTACTTGTAATAGTACTTCAAGTGATCAGCATTCCATAGATTGCCAAGGGTCTTGCCATCGGAGCTTTTAAGCTTGTAAGAGCCAGGGCGACTGATGCCAACAACTTTAAACGGTCCATCCCAGTTTAGACGAAGTGTTCCTTCACTCGGGACTCTGTTGCAGAGTAATCTTTTCTTCAATACCCAGTCCCCCACTTTGAAAGAACGAGGTTTGATCATTGAGTCATAGTAGTTGGAGATGCGCTGCTTGTAGGCGACATTCCTTAAGTGAGCCTAGTTTATGTGTTCCTCGACTAGATCTAAGTTGAGGGTAAGTTGTTTGTCATTTTCGCTTTGCAGGTAGTTCTGGACTCTGAACGTTGCTTGCTCAAGCTCAACTAAGACAACTGCCTTTGTACCAAAGGCAAGTGAGAATGGGGTTTCTCCTGTTGATGTCCGATACGAAGTGCGGTATGACCAAAGAACTTCGGGTGGAAATTCTGGCCAACAACCTTTAACCTTGTCCAAGCTGGTTTTCAAAGTTCGCTTGATTATTTTGTTGATGGCTTCAAGTTGTCCATTAGACTGGAGATGAGCTGGGGAGGCAAAACATAAGTTAATGTTGAACTTAAAGCAAAACATCCTAAACTTATTGTTGTCGAAATGTTGCCCGTTGTCAATGACTATCGCATTGGGAATGCCGAATCTGCAAAGGATGTTCTTCCATACGAAGTCTTCTATTTTTGCCTTAGTAATGGTTGCCAAGGGTTCTACTTCGGCCCACTTTGTGAAGTAGTAAACTGCAACGATTGCATAGCAAACTTTGCCATTCCCTGCAGGTATTGGGCCAATCAAATCAAGTCCCCATTGGGTGAAGGGCCAAGGGCTGATCATAGGAGTGAGCGGCTTGGGAGGGGAGTGAGGAATAGTTGCGTATCATTAACACTTATCACATGAGCGGGATATTCTGATGGCATCTTGGTGGAGTGTTCGCCAGTAATATCCTTGGCAAAAAGCCTTGTGTGCTAGGGATCGAGATCCAGCATAATCTCCGCAGACTCCTTCATGTATTTCCCGAAAGACAGTTTCCGCCTCTGCGGGCGTAAGGCATCTTAGGTATGGTAGGTTAAAACCCCGCTTGTAGAGTTGGTCATTAATGATCAAGTAACGGGTAGCCATGTATCGAATCTACTTAGCTTGGACTTTGTCATTTGGATGGGTGCCATGAGCAAGGAATCTATAAATCGGGGTAATCCAACAATCCTCCTGTTGTAAGTTGCACATTTCCGTAACCATGGTGCTTAATGCTGCCAACAATTCGACCTGAATTTTTCTCCCAATCTTGTCTTCCACCGCTGAGGCGAGGCGAGCCAAAGCATCTACATGACTGTTTGCCACTCGAGGAATTTGGGTGATCTCGTAGTGGAAGTGCTTGCGCAACAATTGTGTTTATGCCAAATATGTTGCCATTGAGCTATCCTTAACGTCAAAGTTGTTGGTGACCTGGTTAACCACCAATTGGGAGTCACTAAAGATATCAATTCGTTTAACCCCAATGTGTTTGGCCAAATGTAAGCCTGTTAGGAGGGCTTCATATTCGGCCTCATTGTTCGACGCCTTGAATTTGAAACGAAGGGCATACTCCATCGCCACTTTGTCAGAGGTAGTAAGGACTAGTCCTGCTCCACAACTCTGTTGGTTGGACGAGCCATTAACATATAGATCCATGTTGGGGCTGTTGGTTCTATTTTTTGAGCTTCCGAGGGTAAAGAAACCACTTCTTTAGGCGTAAAAATAATGTCAACAGGATATGTGAAGTCAGCGATGAAGTCTGCCACTGCTTGGCCCTTCTCAGCTGGCTTTGGTTGGTAAGAGATATCAAACTCACCCAATGCTATCGCCCATTTGATCATTCTCCCGGAAGTGTCAGGACTTTAGAGTATCTGTCGAAGAGGATGATTGGTAAGCATGATGATGGAGTGTGCTTGGAAGTAAGGGCGAAGTTTTTAAGCAAACATGACCAATGCTAAAGCCAATTTCTCAACGTTGGAGTATCGTGCCTCCGCTTCTTGTAAGGCCTTGCTAGCGTAATAGACAGGCCGTTTGACATTACCATCCTTTCGAATGAGAACGGAACTTACTGCTGAAGCTGATACTGACAGATAGATAATGAGAGTGTCACCAACCTCAGGTTTGGAGAGCAAATGGGCTTTACTCATGTAGTCTTTGAGGCTCTTGAATGCCTCAGCACATTCATCAGTCCATGTAATGTTCTTCTTACTTCCCTTAAGTGCTTTGAAGAAATGAGCACATCTGTCTGTGGCCTTAGAGATAAACCTAGTTAAGACTACCACCTTGCCAGTAAGACTTTGGATGTCTTTTGAAGTTACCGGTTCCTTCATGTCGAGGATTGCTTTGATCTTCTCGGGATTAGTCTCAATGCCTCGTTGGCTTATCATGAAGCCTAAGAATTTGCCAGAACCTACGCCGAAAGCACATTTGTTGGGGTTCAACCTCATTCGATACCTCTTCAGAATGGTGAAAGTTTCATATAGGTTGGTGATGTGTTGGTAAGCATGTTTGCTCTTGACTAGCATATCATCAACGTAAACTTCCATGCTCTTCCCAATCTGTTCGGCAAACATTGAATTGACCAGTCTCTGATAAGTTGCTTCTGCATTCCTTAGGCCGAAGGGCATGACTTTATAGCAATATAGTCCCCTGTCAGTAATGAAGGATATGTGTTCTTGGTCCGAAGGGTTCATGAGGATTTGGTTGTATCTTGAGTAAGCATCCATGAAGCTCAAAAGTTCACACCCTGCCGTAAAGTCTATAAGTCTGTCTATGAGAGAAAGAGGAAAGCTATCCTTCGGGCATCCTTTATTTTGGTCTGTGTAATCGACACACATTCTCCACAAGACCTTTTGGAGTAGGAAACTTTCCTTGGTCGGATTCTTCTTAACAAGGACAACATTTGCTACCCACGTTGCATAATTGACTTCGCGGACGAAGCCTAACAGTGTTCTCTTGCAAAAAAAAGATCAATGCCAACCGAATGGGTGGTAACAAGGTGGTGCCAATCTTCACCATGCGATCCGGATAATCTTTTGAGACAGAGACCTTCTCCAACTCTTCAGCAGGTTATGCTTGCTAGGTGAAAGAGTCATCTTGAGGATCATCGGGTTGACTGTTGCCACCGTGAAGATCCAAGTTGGCTTCGTCTAGGCTGGTCTTTATGACTTGGTCATGTATAGAAAGGGTTTCCTTGGGCATAGACAGGTGTTGTTGCTTGACCGAAGTGTTGTAACATGATCGTGCACTAAATTGATCTCTTCTGATGTAACCATTGCCATAGGGGGTTGGAAATTTCATCAACAACATATGTGTGGATACCATGGCCTTGAGATCATTGATGCATGTGCGTCTGAAAATGACATTGTATACCATTGGGCAATCAACCACCAGGAAGTTAGTG